>NC_064615.1:684297438-684969938 GCF_023898315.1 Schistocerca nitens | reverse complement strand
AAAGAGGGAAGGAGAGGGAAAGACGATAGGATGTGAGTTTTAAGGGAGAGGGTAAGGAGTCATTCCAATCCCAGGAGCGGAAAGACATACCTTAGGGGGGGAAAAAAAGGACAGCTTGTGTCTGTGTATGTGCGGATGGATATATATATATCTGTGTGTGTGTGTGTGTGTGTGTGTGTGTGTGTGTGTGTGTGTGCGCGCGAGTGTATACCCGTCCTTTTTTCCCCCAAAGGTAAGTCTTTCCGCTCCCGGGATTGGAATGACTCCTTACCCTCTCCCCTAAAACCCAGATCCTTTCGTCTTTCCCTCTCCTTCCCTCTTTCCTGATGAGGCAACCGTTGGTTGCGAAAGCTAGAATTTTGTGTGTATGTTTGTGTTTGTTTGTGTGTCTTTCGACCTGCCAGCACTTTCGTTTGGTAAGTTGCATCATCTTTGTTTTTAGATATATTTTTCCCATGTGGAATGTTTCCCTCTATTGTGTGTGTACAAAGATGATGTGACTTACCATCTTCATGACATCTTCATGACCTGGACTCACAGTGACGAAGAACTCCAGAATTTCCTCTCCAACCTCAACTCCTTTGGTTCCATCAGATTCACCTGGTCCTACTCCAAATCCCATGCCACTTTCCTTGATGTTGACCTCCACCTGTTCAATGGCCAGCTTCACACATCCGTCCACATCAAACCCACCAACAAGCAAAAGTACCTCCATTACGACAGCTGCCACCCATTCCACATCAAACGGTCCCTTCCCTACAGCCTAGGTCTTCGTGGCAAACGAATCTGCTCCAGTCCGGAATCCCTGAAGCATTACACCAACAACCTGACAATAGCTTTCGCATCCCGCATCTAACCTCCCGACCTGGTACAGAAGCAAATAACCAGAGCCACTTCCTCATCCTCTCAAACCCAGAACCTCCCACAGAAGAACCACAAAAGTGCCCCACTTGTGACAGGATACTTTCCGGGACTGGATCAGATTCTGAATGTGGCTCTCCAGCAGGGATATGACTTCCTAAAATCCTGCCCTGAAATGAGATCCATCCTTCATGAAATCCTCTCCACTCCACCAAGAGTGTCTTTCCGCCATCCACCTAACCTTCGTAACCTCGTAGTTCATCCCTATGAAATCCCCAAACCACCTTCCCTACCCTCTGGCTCCTACCCTTGTAACCGCCCCCGGTGTAAAACCTGTCCCATGCACCCTCCCACCACCACCTACTCCAGTCCTGTAACCCGGAAGGTGTACACGATCAAAGGCAGAGCCACATGTGAAAGCACCCACGTGATCTACCAACTGACCTGCCTACACTGTGACGCATTCTATGTGGGAATGACCAGCAACAAACTGTCCATTCGCATGAATGGACACAGGCAGACAGTGTTTGTTGGTAATGAGGATCACCCTGTGGCTAAACATGCCTTGGTGCACGGCCAGCACATCTTGGCACAGTGTTACACCGTCCGGGTTATCTGGATACTTCCCACTAACACCAACCTATCCGAACTCCGGAGATGGGAACTTGCTCTTCAATATATCCTCTCTTCCCGTTATCCACCAGGCCTCAATCTCCGCTAATTTCAAGTTGCCGCCACTCATACCTCACCTGTCATTCAACAACATCTTTGCCTCTGCACTTCCACCTCGACTGACATCTCTGCCCAAACTCTTTGTCTTTAAATATGTCTGCTTGTGTCTCTATATGTGTGGATGGATATGTGTGTGTGTGCGCGAGTGTATACCCGTCCTTTTTTCCCCCTAAGGTAAGTCTTTCCGCTCCCGGGATTGGAATGACTCCTTACCCTCTCCCTTAAAACCCACATCCTTTCGTCTTTCCCTCTCCTTCCCTCTTTCCTGATGAGGCAACAGTTTGTTGCGAAAGCTGGAATTTTGTGTGTATGTTTGTGTTTGTTTGTGTGTCTGTCGACCTGCCAGCACTTTCCTTTGGTAAGTCACATCATCTTTGTTTTTAGATATATTTTTCCTACGTGGAATGTTTCCCTCTTTTTCTTTGCATTTCCTATTTGGTTTGAATAAAGAATCCTGTTTGGTTTTATTTCCTAATGGTAACATAAGGAGTATGTAATTTCGAAGTTACTAATCATACTAACAGTAAAGGAAGACATACAACAAAACCTTGTCGTTTCTAGCAATTCGCTCTGTAAACTACTAACATCCATTCTTCATAATCAGTATGGCTAAGTGTTAACCATATGAAGTAAACACATTTTTGTGTTATAGTTGCCTGACCAAAACTAGAACACAAAATATGAACACTCCTGTACCAGGTATTATAAAATTTTAACAACTTGAACACAAAATATGAACACTCATGTACGAGGAATAATAAACTTTTAACACACAAAAGTACGACAATATTATGAAAAGAATAGATTGCTACTCACCATTGATGTGCATTTGTTTTCAGTCAAAATTCCTTCTTCTGATGTAGGAAAAAAACACACACACACACACACACACACACACAAAGAAACCTAGCAGCACAGCAGCCGTATCCTGTCCACACTGCATTCCTGCTTGTGCCCAGAAGCAGCACTACTCCTTCCCTCATCCCTGCCCTCTCATCCCTCTCCCTTCTTGCCCCATGCCACCTCCTTACCCATGCCAGATTGCAGCTCCCATCAAGTGCAATTGGTATCCACAGTCTGGCTGCACTGTGTCAAGAGTTATGCTCCTCTTTTGATTAATGAATATGGGCTGATGTATAGCAATGATTGGACACTGTTTGTAACATGACATGCAAGTGAGTTTGCAAGTCGTAATGCTCACAGGTAGGTGCCATTCCATGCCTTGATGCTTGACGAGGGTGAATGCGTGCAATATTTTCCATGAGGTGATGATTGAAGTCTGATTGGTCGTGGTCAGGTAATTGTATGAACTGGAGTCAATGAACTTGCCCGTCATTCGAAGTGCCTTGCAATACACAAGTTCTGTGAGCAATGATTCAAAGTCCAGGTCGTCTGTGGTGCAAAGTCAAAGCAAAATCATGGGTAGGGCAGTTGTCCAGCTAGTATCATGACACATCAGTGCAGCCTTTCAAGAATGGTGCCAATATTCTATCATGCCATTGCTCACTATGATTGAGAGTGCAACAAAATTTACTAAGTTGTGTAAATAACTCAGACCCAAATTGCCAGCTGTGGTCTGTGATGATGTGCAGCAGCAGATAACCAAATCATGAAACCCTGTTTGACACAAAGGCAAAGGCCAGCATTTCTATCAATATGTTCTCGACTGACATAATTTCTGGCCAAAGAGGAATCAATGAATTGCAGTTAATAAATAATGCTGACCATTTTATGGTGAGAGTGGCCTACTACATCAATCTGTGCAAAGCATGCTATTGTATCTGGAAAATCTCCAACTGGTTCATGCATCTGACAGAATACCATACTTCACTGACACTGAAGGCACACACATGCAACCCCACTTGTGACAATCCTTTTGCATAATTTTCTGTTATTTTGGTGGGAAGAAATAAAACAAAGTGTCACTAGAAATGACAAAATTCCATTCACCCACTCTGAAACATTGGAAAGATTTCAGGATCCATGAGGCTATTATGAAGAAGTGACATTGAGAACATTACAACCAAGGACATTGGCATTGCAAGGAATGAAATAAAATAATGAAGGAAAAAAAAGAAAACCACAATAGCAGCTGGGATCAAACCAGAGTTATCAAGTCAAGAGTCAGCGGGCTTAATCTCTGTGCCATGCCACAGACAAGACAGTTGTTGCTCAAAACTTACTCATGTCTAATGTAAATGCTTAGAGAGCGTTTTCTCTTTACTTATAGACCACTCAGGCAAGATATTCAAGGAACTTAAAAGGGTCATATCTACCTGCTTCTGGTTGCGCAGTTGAGCCCAATCAGTGAGACCCTTTCCGAACACTGCCCTTGTTAATTGTAGGTCCCAAGAAGTGCTCCAGTCAACAGTTCTTGCAAGTCAGTGCTCTCAAGAAACAGCGCAAGTCTTTGCTGGTTTCTGGCTGTGGAATTTTCATAACGGCTTCTACTTTCTCGGGTAGTGGCAATCCCCCTTCTGATAAAATGAAGTGACAGAAGGAAATATTTGTTGACTGTGAAAAACCTTTTGACAATGTTGACAGGAAAAATGTCATTCAAATTCCAAAGGTGGCAGGGGTAAAAGACAGGGAGTGAAAGGCTATTCACAATTTCTACAGAAACCAAATGGCAGTTATAAGAGTTGAGGGGCATGAAAGGGAAGCAGTGATTGAGAGAGAGCAGGACAGGGTTATAGTCTATACCTGATGTAATTCAGTCTGTATATTGAGCAAGCAATAGAGGAAACAAAAAAAATTGGAGTAAGGATTAAAGTCCAAAAAACTTTGAAGTTTGCTTATGATGTAATTCTCTCAGAGACAGCAAAGGACTTGGAAAATCAGTTGAATAGAATGGACAGTGTCTTAGAAAGAAAAATATAAGATGAACATCAACAAAAGCAAAATGATGATAATAGAATGTAGTAGAGCTAAATCAGGTGACGCTGAGGGAATTAGACTGGCAATGGCAAGAAAAGCTTTTGTGAAGAGAATTTGGTTAACATTGAGTATAGATTTAAGTGTAAGGAAGTCTTTTCTGAAAGTATTTGTGTGGAGTGCAGCCACACATGGAAGTGAAACAAGGGCAGTAAACAGTTTACACAAGGACAGAATAGAAGCTTTTGAAATGTGCTGCTATAGAAGAATACTGAAGATTAGATGGGTCGATCACATAACTAATGAGGAGGTACTGAATATAATTGGGGAGAACATGAAATAGTGGTATAACCTGACTAGAAGAAGGGATAAATTAGTAGAACACATTCTGGGACATCAAAGGATCACCAGTTTAGTATTGGAGGGAAGCATGGGGGATAAAAATCAGATAGGGAGCCCAAAAGATGAATACAGTAAGCAGATTCAGAAGGATGTAGGTTGCAGTAGTTGCTCGGAGATGAAGAAGCTTGCACAGGATAGAGTAGCATAGGATGGAGAGCTGCATCGCATCAAACCAGTCTTTGGACTCAAGACGAAGACAATGAAAACAACAACAGCAACAAAGTAATCTGTGGCTTACCAAAAACACACAAGCTGTTCTGTTATAAGCATTTAAAAATTTTGATCAAATGTTGCTGGTACTGTACTGCAATGGCCGAAAAAATGAAGATGTCATGCAAGTATGCAAAACAGAATGACAGCCCTTGCAGCCTGTAGTCAGCATTGGACTGCACTATGGAATTTCAGAGTCCATCTCAATACATTGTGTACTATAAGTCGCTATAGGTGAATTATCTGTGGCAGAAAGACAGAACAAAGTTGGTGGCCAACAGTTGTAAAGTCCATGGATACATGCAAAAGCCTGAGCCAGTGCCTACAAGAAATTTTCGTAGTCTTCTGATCACTGAAAAAGAGATTGCTGAGAGCTTGACCAGCAATCGGCGGCATATGTCAGAGTTCCGCTGTCATTTGGATAAGTGGAAATTGAGGTGCACTTGTGAGCCTTATCTCCAAATTTCTGGTGATACTGACATACAGTAGGTAGCTGCTCTGCACCACTAGAGGACTGACGAGTTCATTGTTCACGACATGGCACAGAACACAGCAACCTCATCTTGCACACTGTCCCTCCCCCTCGCCCCACTTTGGGACGCCAATGGATACAATGTAATGAGTAGTAGACAACAGAGAATACGTCACACTCTAATACTAAATCTATGGCTGTCTCATTGAAATAAAGTTAGAAACATAAGGGGCACTGTCCATAAAAACCTCTTTGTGCTTAAATCTACATTTGTGCAATTGCTTTCCATTGCTTGGCTTGCACTTTGTTTTCCCTCCCTTCTGTTTATTTTTATGTCTCTTTTCCTCTTCACGCTCAGTATTTTCTTTTTTGTTGTTGCTGTTGTTGTTGTTTATTCATTTTCTTCATTGTGAAGTGGAGGCAGACACATCCTTTGCTAGTGTGTTGGTTTCATTCTTAACATTCTCTACCCTAGAGTTCCTATTCCATTATCATTCTGACTTCAGATGTTGGATGTGCACTCTTTCTCATATGTTGGATATACGTCTGAATTGAAGAAAACATCTTAACTTGTGATATTGAGCTGAAGTTGAACAACACAAAGAAAAAGAACTGCATCCAAGCATGTCAGACAATTTAAATTTATGTTAAACTGAACTCAGAATATATATTCAGAGAAGGCACCTTCAATGACGTACTGACCCTCTTATCAGCAGCAGAAAAAAAGTTCCATTAAACGTTACCTATGGAGCTGACTTTTGTTGTTTGTTCTGAGCTGCCATCATCCACTTCAATGTACTCGAAACACTGAAGAATAATGTAATACTTTTACTCAAATAAAACCGCTATAAAGCAAATGAAGGATACAAGGGAAAAACAATTGAAGTCCAGTTTCTAATATTTTGCAGTAATTTAATTTGAAGTTAAAAAACTGCACAGATAAAATGTATCAGATGTACAGAAAACTTATTTAGAATAATTCTCAAGGTGTTTCTCTAATAGACCCTTAAATTAGTGTCATGTGGTATAGGGATTTGTTTATTAACAATGAAAAGTGAAGGTACACATCTTTACAATCAAAAACAATCGTAGACCACTTACTTTCTAGAATGGGTTGCATTATATGTAACTGTTTGTCTTAAAAAAATGTAAACAATTAATACTTATAAAACATCAACGAAATTAATTTTTCAATGTTTGCACCAAATTAGTCATTGTTGACTGGGTAATCTTGGGGGAAAAAAGTGCATTTTCAAACAGAATTTCTTCAGGTATTGCAGGTTGGAGAGTGGAATTAAACTTAAATATGAAGGTTTTGGCTTGTTTTGAATTTGTGCATGGCAACAACACAGGACGTCATTGGACGTCATTGGACGTCATTGGACTTTTCTTTCTGTATTCTTTACTGAGAAATGGAGAACACGATTAGAACTTTTCTTGGCCACACTTGATGACATTGAAGGGAATAGTTTCTGTGGCATCTTTTGACGTGCTCATTCCAATCGCTGATTGTTTCAATGTGGGCTTTTTGATTTAATACATATGTAACTTTGTCACATTCCATGTAACTGCCCTGTAATAGGAAAGGTTACTTTGATTGATTCTAATCTGTTGCATGGATAGCTGAATAATGACATATGGAAAATCCAGGATGGAATGTTGAATAAAGACATAATTATTATTGTCCCCAGGGCAAGAATCACAAAAAAGTGCAAATAAAGTACTGAAGAATGATAAAAGCAAAGGTGTAATAACATTGTTGGAACGTCATCAACTCCTTTTTGGCTATGGTCCTGTTGTAGGTATGAAAGTATCCTTTTCCTGAAGTAAAAACATATGCAGTAAACATGTAAAAGGACAGCTGTCACTTGTAGTATACATCATTAGCGCTAACATTGGGCGCTGTAAGATTTTTCATGTATCTATGCCTATTGCCCCATGTTCATGACTTCACGTAACTTTAATTTTGGCTCCATATTTTCACTGACAGATGACTTCAGCATCCTTCTTACATAATAAATTAAGAGTTTCTAGCTGCTTAATTTCTTTATCTACTTCTTCTGCTCTACTGCTATCATTAAATTTTGCTACAAGAAGAGAGAACTTTTTGCTTTAGATTCATTGCTTGCAGAGCAAGTATCTGACATTGGGTACCCAAAAGTAGTACTAAATTTAGTCTGAATTATGTTCCGATAACATTCATAAGAAATGGGGGAACTCTAGAAATGTCTCTGTATACATCTGATGCAATATTTTAAGGTTTAATTCTTCAGGTAGATAAATCTTAGAGGTACCTTGAAGGCTATAGTGAGAAGAACAGTCTTGAAGGGAACTTGTATGTTTCATTAAATTAGCAACAGCCTCGGCTGTCTTTTTCATGTGTCTAGTAGAATGAGTACCTCAGCTGTTAGTAAGAGCAAGAGCAGTGGTAGAAAGAGATTATTGATTGTTAACATATTCTGGCTTGTTACACCATGCAAACTCATAACGGCCTTGTAACAAACAGGAATTTCAATAAATTTTCTGTCCCTGTGTACATGTACCTCATAGCAGTAATAGTGGTCTCATAGATTGCCATTTTCTTGTGGTTTCCATGGTCTTCTTTTCTCACAGGCAAAACTGAAATTATTGAAAACAAGCATGCAAGTGTGCACTCTGTAAATTCTTGTTTTCAAGTAAATTGAACTCCCAGACTAGTATATCATGTTCATGTTTTAAAATTTTCATGAAATGCTGTTTTCCGCATTCGCTATATTCACAAGGAACACGACTTGTCACACTTATGTTCACTCACATCTAGAAGTATACCATGTTTAGGTCTTTCCTTTGCTCTTCTCTGATGAACAGCTGTAACATTCTCATTGCTTGATTTTCTACTGAAATGCAAACTGCCTTTCTGCACATCAGAAAATTAGATGCCATTCAACAACAGTATAGTAGCTGACCAGCTTTTAAAACAATAAACTCCGGGAATATTTTCATTTAAAATGTACATGGACTCTGATTCTCCCTCATCTCCCTCCATTTCACAGGGGACTTCATTTTTCCCTGGGGCACTTTTCTTCTATACTGACTTTTTATGGACTGTGAATGGTTTTCTCTGTGTATGAAGCTGTTAGACTGTAGTGCAACAAACAGAATCCATTAGTACTAGAATCTCAAATTTCACCAAAAGTGAGCTTTGAATCTCTCTTTCCCTGTACCCTTCAGATGTTAGTGACTAATTCTTTAACAGTGGGTTTTGAATAAAACTGAATACCTCTTTGACCTAATAGCAATGCATTGTTAATTATGTAGCCATGTGACTGTGTGGAATTTAGTGGGTAGTAAAAACTAAAATTAAGCCAACATGACAGTAACAGACTGTGAAACTGTGTGCCATCTCAGTATACACAGAACGGTGTACGCAGAGAGAGCCTTCTGCCCATAATGTAGGAGATGGATTGACAAAAGCACATCTTACATACATCCCACAACCTACAGATTACTTATATTTATCCATTTTAACCCCAAATGTACAAAATTATCATGGATAAAATATTGAATATAAACTACCATCTTTTGCTCAAATATAGAAGTTAACATTCCTTGTAAGAAAGTGATAATGTCTCATTTTTACCCGTTTGTGGACGTCTACTTTTCTATTCAAAAAAAAAAGTACTGTGACATGGCTGACATTTCTATGTTAAATTCATTCTTCTCTGTTTTAATTAAAATTGTTTTCTCATTTTGTAGATACTTGGAGAAAAATAGAGACTGGTTTGAAGAAAATGTGTACGAAGATAATTGCTCTCCACTTAAACAAAATGACTGATTTGCTGTATTTATGCCTAGCTTCATATTTTATATTCTGTAAATAGTTTATAGAAATTGCTATTTTTAAAAACATTTGTTGAATGTTTAGTTATAAACTACCCTCACTTGAACAAAATGACTGATTTGCTGTATTTACACATAGCCTCTTATTTTATATTCTGTAAATAGTTTATAGAAAGTGCTATTTTTAAAAACATTTGTTGAATGTTTAGTTATAAACTACCCTCACTTGAACAAAATGACTGATTTGCTGTATTTACACATAGCCTCTTATTTTATATTCTGTAAATAGTTTATAGAAAGTGCTATTTTTAAAAACATTTGTTAAATGTTAAGTTATAAAAATGCATGTCACTGAAGATTTTGATCTGGTGTTTCCAGTTCAGTTGGTATTTTTCATGTTATCTCCTGTACCCTACAAAATATTGTCTGTTATCATCAGCCATGTATTTGATAAGAATGGTTAGTGCAAACTTCACTATGTGCCATTTATATAGTATGCTTCTGGGACCAAAGATGTGTAGATAACAATATACGCAGACATGAATATTGGAGAGTGATTAATTGTCTGCTTCTTTGATAATTATGACTTGCTTCTCAGTGGAAGTAACCAGATCCTTTAACTATGAAAGCTCAGGTTACTTTAGTTTAAGTTCCTAAGTTATTTTATTCAAGAACTATTGTGCTGTTACGGATACCTCAGACTTGCTGATTGTCAATAATAACTTTAATGTTTTTCCTCTCTGAAGCTGGAAGATTTTGACACAGTGTTTTGTGTCTTATAAGTTTGTGACAGCTGATTGATTGTATGTACAAAAAGCCAAATTATCAGTAGCGTGCTATGTTGCTGGTGAAAGTGGATGAATCAGTAAAATACAGAATTTTACGTAAAACTGGTACTCTGAATTTCTTTTTCATACAATTTCAATGGCAGCACTACTATTATAGTGACAAAACTGGATACAGGTATCAAGCTGTTAAGAAAGTTTACTTGAGTGTTGTGTGTTTCATATTTTTTTTTCTCTTAAGTGTTTGAGATTGAAATGGGGAATCAGCCCATCATTCATATCAAGTTGTGTTACGTAAAGAGAGGAGCAGCTGTCGGTTGAATCACTGTGCCTGTCAGTCATTTATTCAGCACAAAGATTTAATCTGTTACGGCTGGAACACACATTGAATGCATGTTGGAGAGATCACACACCCACCTTTGTTTCAATCTTCATGTCTTTCGTAGATGTAAAAGACTGCAGTGGGAAAATACTGTTAACTGGTCATAAAAATGTATTTTCCCTTATTGTTAATCCATTCTTCTACAATAAATGATATTCCAAGAATGTGATTTTCTAAAAGGACTGCCTTTTATATGGTGGTTTTTTTTACTGTTGCTCCACTTGCAGTGACAAAAAATGTATTGAGTGTTTTTCAATTTTTTCTGTTTTGATTTAAGTGGTGGACTAGTTGCTGTACAGTCACCACTGAGAGCTGCTGTTTGTGTTTGTATGAATATCAATATAGCACATAATTTGCCAAAAGAAAATTTTGCATTTTAGTGACTGCTGTACTTCCAGAGGAGATAGTCATTTCAACTCTGGCAGTACCTCCTATGAACCAAAACTGCAAAACTTCACCATATTACCAGCATTCTACAATTGTAAGGATCCTGAAGAATAGTCGAACTGCTTGTTCTTAAATTGAGATAGGGGAACAGTTACACCTGTGTCCATGCTGAGGCATCATTATGAATGGGTGTTGTTTGCAGAACCATCTTCCAGCATATTACAGGAGCAGGTACTGAGAATATTATTTTAACACATATAAAAATCAGTTATCAGCTGCACAAAAATTTATTGGATTCACTTTTAACAGATTAAGCTGTCATCTTGAAGTTTGAAATAGATTAGCCAGTGTCAAATTAGAATCAAATGGTAGCATCCTTTGTCACATCACAGATGAAAGTGTAATATATGCAATGTGTAGCAAGCAGACAGACATACAAATCATACATAAACTGACTAGCCAGAACATTGTAATCTCTCATTTACTATCAATATAAACCCGTCCAGACGATAGCAGCGTCACCTGATGAGGAATGACTGCCCCAACTGGACAACTTGCCAGGTTTTTGAGGAATGCTGTAAAACACATCCAGGCATCATGGGGTTTGGCAGCCACCCCTCGTTACAGGTGTCGGACATCGTAGGCTGGGCAGACTGGTAAAACAGGACAGGTGGTGAACTGCGGTGAAACGAATATAAGACTTCAGTGCTGGGTAGAGTACAAGTGTATCTGAACACACAGTGCACCGAACACTCCTAACAATGGGCCTCCACAGCCAACAGCCCATGCATGCACCAGTGCTAAAATCATGACACTGGCGGCTATGACTGAAGTGGGCACATGACCACCAGCACTGGACATTGGCACAGAGCACTGCATGGTCTGATGAATTCTGAAACCTTTTCATAATGCCGATAGGAGGGCACGAACCAGTCGTCTTCAAGGAACAGCTCCTTGACACCTGTATTGCATGATGGAGACAAGCTAGCGACAACTCCATTATGCTATGGGGAACATTAACGTGGGCATCCATGGGTCCAGTGGAAGTCGTGCAATTCACCATGATGGCCAAGGAGTATCGTACACTGGTTGCGGACCACATACGTCCCTTCATGACAATCATATTTACTGATGGCAGTGGCAGGATTTACGGCTGTCTGATCTTGTCTCTCCATTTCCATTTTCAAAACTATTCCAAACGAAATTCGCTAGATAAAGAAACAATGAACACTACGCATATAACACTGCCTACAGTGAAATATCTCTTGTAAAAAATGTCGCATAATGGGTGACAATCTGCTAGAAACAATCTCATAAAGCTATATATTCTAAGAGCTCCACACCGTTTTATCTTTACCATTATATCCAGTGCTGAAGTTCACATGTCATAATTAATTTTGAACTGAAACATTCTGATTATTATCTACACATGAAATTTTGAAATGCTATTACTCTGTGCAGAAACAAAGCTCATAATAAAAGAAACTATCTGACTTGTAATTTTTCTGCCAGTGGAAGTCATGTCCAGGATTAGATTTTTTCTTTTTAGCACATCCTCAGCTTGCTTCCTTCCTCTTTTTTTCAACCATTTTGTTGTAATTATGTGTTTCCATTGTGCATGAAAAAGAAAACAATACTTTTATTAAAGATACAATAAATTTTACAAAGAATTTTCTACAGAGTTTGTAATGAAATTATTTTTACTTCATTAAGATGATGGCAATGAAGCTTCCTATAAAAATCTATGCATATTATAAAAATGGATGCAAGTGTTTATGTATGTCCCACATCTCCTCTTAAACCACTGGACCTATTTCAACCAAACTTGATACATATATCACTTACTGTCTGAAAATAATCGCTTTGGAGATAGGACACATGCACCTATCAAAGGTGTGGAGGTGGGGATGGAAAGGAAGTATAGGCCACGACATGCGAATTGTCAGAATTTATTCGTGTAGTATTTGAGAATGAGAACACTTAGAGACTTTCAAAAAACTGTACACTTAATTTTGAACCTTTATAAAAAAATTTTCTTACTGACAGCTGCCACAACATGGCGAAAGGAAAAGTTTATTGCTTACTATTATGGAAGATCGAAAAGTAATATGCAATCATTTTACTATCAAAAAGTTTAGTAGGTAACAAAACAAAAAAAATCACAAATGAACATCTTTTATCCAATTTTTTACGTAGTCACCAAAGTTCTCAATATATTTCTCCCATTGCGGTACCAGTTTCAATATTCCCTGTTTGTAGAAGTCCATTTTATTGGAGTATGGCCATCTACAGACTGCTGATTTCACTTCTGCATCTGTCACAAAGAAGTAGCCAGCCAGGAATTTCTTCATGGAAACAGACAAAAGTCCAACAGTACAAGATCCAGCTGTATGGTGGATTCTGGAGCACCTCCCACCTAAATTTGAGGATTTTCTCACCAACAGGAGCAGCGACATCGGGGTGAACATTGTCTTTAAGTCTGACACCGTCAGTATTAATGTTGTAACATCAGTCACAAAGGGCACAATCCAGCTTGACCAAAGTTTTAATGTAGGCTGCACCATTCACAGTTGTCCCGTGTTCAGCCAAGTTCATCAATAACACACCCCATATATCCCAGAACACTGTCACAAGCACTTTCCTGGCAGACTGAGTTATTTGAATTTTTTTTGTACTGGGGAACCAGCATGTTTCCACTCCATAGAGGCTTGCTTGCTTTTGGTGTGCAGTGATATGCACACAACTCATCACCAGCGATAACTCCTTTCAGAAAGCCATGCCCTTCTGTGGTGTAACACATTAAGTCATGCAAGTTTGTTCTCATTTGCAGACCCTTGTGGTTGTCTGTCAGGTTCTTAGGCATCCAGTGAGAACTAACCTTACGAAATTTCAACATATGAACAGTATTATAGACTGCACCACAGGAAATGTTGAACTGCTGTGAAAATGTTTGAAGTAGTGCATGCCAGTCATTCATAATTGCTGCATCAGTGGCTCCTGCATTCTTCGGTGTTGCAGTTGTTACCAGCTGCCTGGAGGGTGCCAAATCACCAAGGTTCACACGGCCTTCTTCAAAGAATGCACACCACTTATGCCCTTTGGCCCAAAATTGCACTTCGCTGTTCTTCACAGGTTGACAACAGTAACATGGTGGACATTTTTGTTTCATAGTTCAGGCTTCTATCACTATAGCTGCACATGAAAACAAAATACCCTCTTTAACGCAAACTTCAATCTATATCATCATGAAATTTCAACATTCCAGCTGCAATACTAGGGGTGAAAAAAAAATTTTGTGCATTACTTTCTAATCCTTCCTTGTACATTTTCACTTTTCATGTAGTAAAGCTGTTGCTTCAAGCATGACGTTTTAATGTATTCCTTGTTGACTACTAACTACACTCACAACACTGTAAAACGTCTCTTGCAACAGCATAGGGCATCAGTGGTAAGGGACGGCACGTAAAATTTGTTTCCTGTTATAAAGACTTAAAAGATACTTATTAAGAATAATGAGTTATCTGTGAATCTCTACAAATAAGTAAATTATGGATTATATTTCACCTTAGATGTATTGTATGGATATTGTTCACTATGGGTAAGACATGTTCCTCAAATCAGCAGGCCAACAGAATATAAATGCATTAATGTGTGCGACTACGGTAGTGGCCAAAATTTGCATTCTGCTCTCTAACACATCCAGACAAGACGACGACTTTTGGAAGAGAGAGAAAAGAAAGTGGGTATACCAAACACTGTGTGGCAGATTTACACCAGAGATTTAACATCACTTTTTAAAAGTAGAAAATTTTTTTCAACAGAAATCGATTAATCAAGCTAAAATTATACAAATTTATTTTGAAATAGTGATGGATACTACTACACTATGGAGGAATGGTAGCCCATTCCTCCTCAAGAGCAAAAACAGGAGAAGTTACTGATATTGCACACACGTGTCTAGAACAAAGTCAGTGTTCTAACTCATTCCGAAAGTCTTTCATTGGGTTCAAATCAAGACTCTGGGCAGGCCATTCCATTTCAGGAATATTATCCACAAACAATTGCTTTATAGATGTTTTATGATAGGGTGCATTGTCATGCTAATATAATCAGTCATCTTCAAACTGTTGATCTACTGTAAGCAGTATACATGCTACAAAATGTGTTTGTATCCTTCCGCATTTAGCATTTCCTTAAGAGCAGTAAGGGGATTGCACCTTAATCATGAAAAACACCTCTGTACCGTAACACCATGTGGTCCATGCTTCACTGTTGGCACTACACATGATGGCAGGTAACATTCTTCACAAATCAACACCCTGTCATTGGACTGCCATAGGGTAAAGTGTGATCCTTCACTCCAAATCATTCATTTGCAGTCATCCACAGTCCAGTAGTGTTGCAAATTACACCGCCTTAAACGTATTTTACCACTGCCTACAGAAATGTTTGGCTTATGAAGAGCTGCTCAACCATGGAAACCCATTCTTTTTAACTCACTGTGCATTGTCATTGGTCTAGCTAGACTGCAGGTAGCACTTTTAACTCTCAAATGATTGCATCCACTGATTTTGTGCAGTTTTTTACAACAGCCCTCTGCAAAGCTCAACGGTTCCTATTCGTCAGTTCATGAGTTTTGGCTGGTCTTGCTCTAGCTGTGGTGGCTCCTTTGCACTTCCACTTCACAGTCACATTACTAACAGTCCGCTTGGGCAGCTTTAGAAGAGTTGAAATGCCCCTGATGCATTTGTTACTCAGGTGTCATCCAACGACTAGTACTCATTCAATGTCACCGAGCACACCTGCCCGGCCCATTCTAATGTTACTGCTTCTCCGCTGACAACACAATACTCCCAGGCTCCTTTATACTGACAGCTAGTGGTGATTCCACATTACATAGGGGTGTACAGAAACTTTTGATCAGCTAGGGTGTGTGTCTCATATAAAATTGTAGTCTTATTTCTATTATATACTGTCCAGTCACATTAATGTGATCAACAGCCAAAAGGTTGTATAACCACCTTTTGCAGCACAAACCATTGTAAGACATACAGGAAAAGAATCAATGAGGTTCCTGGAGATACTGACAGGGTTATGGAGCCATGCCTACTCCCTACCATGACCAACTGCATTAGGGTTCTTGGTTGAGGACCCATGGTGATCAAGGTGGTCCCAAAGATTCTCGATTTGGTTTAAATCTGAGGAGTTTGGTGGTCCGGGGAGTAAAGTAATCTTGTCCTGGTGTTCCTTGGCCCACACGTGCACTGCGAGCTGTGTGACACATTGTGTTGTCTTACTGGTTGATGACATCGTGCGGATAAAAAACAAACTGCATGTAGGGGTGGACATGGCACCATGACTAGACACATACTTATATTGAACCATTATGCCTTCCAGAATGACAAGATCACCCAGGGAATGCAAAGAAAACAGTCTCCAGACCATATCGCCCTCTCCTCCATCCTGGACTACAACAATTGTTGCAGAGGCCCATATACAGCATAGTTCTCTGAAAAGTTATTGAGGAGACACTGCTGGTAGTGCCTTGTTTCATCTGGCTGATCATTTGCTCATTAGTTGCATGTCTATTCACTCGTACACATCTCCACAGTCGTCATTCCATGCTGTCACTATGGGTCATGTGCAACACGGTTGCCTCAGCACAAGCTTTTGGTATTACCATTTTGCCATGCATGGTATACTTTAACCATGGTGACACATGAACAGTTTACAAACTTAGCTGTTCTGGAAATGCTTCCACTCTTTGACCAAAAGCCAATGATCGTCCCTTTAGGACATCAGATAAATCGCTCTGTTTCCACATTATGACAATGACTACTCTGTTTTTTGCATCCCCTCTACACACTTTATATACTGTCTACTGCAAGTGTTTCCATGTGCTGTCTGTGAGTGGTTATTGCATGTTGATGTTAAACAAAGGCGGTGGTCATATTAATCTGACTGGACTGTGTATACAGTTCGTTATTTGATATAGTGAAAATCAGAGAAACATACATTACAAGTTTTTATAATTGCATTAAACCATTTCACAAGAGAAGTCAAAGAGTATCTAAGTAACATGCAAACACAGTGCATTTAATTGTAGCCGCAGTTAAACTGATTCTGTAGTCTATGACACTGACAAGTCACGTAAATAGTTCAATAGTGACTTTTGACTGTATTGCTTGCCTTCAGTTATTCTTGCTTTCAGATTTTCAGTGACAGAAAGCAGGCATGATGATTCACTTACTGCTTATATTTCATTGTGTAAGATGGCTTTGGCCAACCTAATTTCATCCGGTGCCAAGTTTTATTAAAACAGGTGTATGGTGTATTTAATGTATTAGTTTTGTTATGAGTATTTATCACAATACTTCAGAAGTTTTTAATAAATTATGAACTTATGATTACATGAGTCTCTTTGGACTTTTAACTGATCATGACTGACCAATCCTCAAACCTGACAGTAAGGTTCTTGTCAAACCCGAAATTGTGATAAAGTGACTGAATCTGCCAGCACAAATGTATATTGAAGGAAATGGAGAGATGCTACAGAGTGTGGAAATTTTTCTTAAACATTGCTGCAAATGAATTGTGAGGTATCACAAGTATTTTGATAGTTATAACGTTGCACAATGTGTGCTTATAGAAATTAAATTTAATGTCAACAGGGATGCTGAGAAGATGGAGAGGCTTTTTGTCAGGATAGTTTGGCTACGTAATGAGTAACAGAGAAACTGGCATGAGAAGAGCTTTGGTCACAACAGCAGCACATGATGCATGTGTCACATCGCATGAGCCAGTATAAGCAGCATGACCAGCATTGTTCTATGGTATAAATGGAATAGCATATGAGTGGTTTAAGTCATACCTACAGAACAGGAAGCAAAAAGTTTCCTTTTATGGGTCAAGTAATTTAAATAAGTTTGCCACTTACATTAGGTGTTCCATAGGGTTCAATCATGGGTCCCCTCCTGTTCTTGGTATATGTGAATGACCTCCCTTTCTATCTGAAACAGGAAACTGCACTGACACTGTTTGCTGATGATAAAAGCATCATTATTAATCCGGTGAAAGAAAATCCAATTGAAAATGATACAAATAAGGTCTTTGGAAAAGTCATTAATTTGTTTTCTGCAAATGGGCTTTCTCTAAACCTTGAAAAAACACAGTACATCCAATTTTGTGCTGCAAAAAGTACAGTTCCTTCAACAAATATAACACATCAACAGAAGTCAGTAGACAGGGTAGAGCATACTAAGTTTTTGGGTGTACACATAGATGAGAATCTTAATTGGAAAATTCGTATTTTGGATCTTCTAAAGGGACTAGTTTCAGCAACTTTTGCAGTCAGAATAATTGCCAATTTTGAGGATATAGAAATTAGTAAGCTAACATACTTTGCATACTTTCACTCTCTGATCTCATACGGAATAATATTTTGGGGTAACTCAACAGTTAGACAAAAAGTATTCACTGCTCAAAAGAAAGTAGTTAGAATAATGTGTGGGGTTCATAGTCACACATCTTGCAGGCATCTTTTTAAAAGATTGGGAAATCTTACAACAGCCTCACAGTACATTTACTCACTAATGAAATTTGTTCTCAACAACATGGACCATTAAAAGCAACAGTGACATTCATGATTATAATACTAGAAAAAAGAAAGACTTACACTATCCTTTACTCAACCTATCTTTGGCACAGAAAGGGGTAAAATATGCTGCTATAAAAATTTTCAACAAATTTCCAGATGAAATAAAATGTCTGACAGACAGCAGTAATAGCTTCAAAAGCAAAATGAAATCATATCTCCTTGACAACTCCTATACCATAGATGAATTCTTGAATAGGAATAAATAAATCTATAAATATAGTATATGCATTTTGTGCCATTTAAGGGAATGGGGTAAATAATATAAATATTAAAAAATCTTGTTTCGTATGTTCATTTCTTGTGCACTTGACATGTTCCACATCATAACAGCTACTGTACCATGCGATTGATCAATGGAACACGCAACCAACTAACTAACTAACTTATGATTCTGATAATAGCTTGCCTGAGACACTGGACCTGCATTATTCTGACTTCAGGGTGTGACTTAGTTTCATGTGGCACCTAGGTGCACAGGGTAGAGGAACAATTGCACTAAATGCATAGTGAGTGTATTAGTGCCTCATGAGCTTCAGTGTCAGTTTTTTATGCTACATAGTTGTAACATCTCAGTCATTTGTCGAAATTTCTTCTTCCTTTTTACCAAATATTCCAGCTTGTAATTTCAGGCATCTGGATGATGATCAGGATGAGTACACTTCACAACTCACAGTGCCAGAGTATGAAGCACTCCTAAAAGACAATGAAGCTGACATAATACAATAATAGGAATGGAAAGCTGGTTAAAACCAGGAGACGACAGTAGTGAGATTTTTGGAAAAAATTTAAATGCTACCGCTGCTGCGAAATGGAGATGATGCATTCGTCACAGCAGACAAGAAACTCAAATCCACTGAGATAGAAATTGAAGCAGCATGCTAGATTGTTTGGGCAAGACTCAGTATCAGGGGTGGGCATAAAATTATAACTGGATCCTCTTATTGACCACCAGACTTACCTCCTGATGCAACTGCAAACTTTAGAGAAAACCTCAGTTCGCTTGTACCTAAGTTTCCTAATTGTACTGTAATCATTGCAGGAGACTAACTATCAAACAGTCAGTTGGTATATTTATAGTTTTTGTCAGTGATGGGCATGACGGAACATCCTGTGAAACATTACTAAATGCTATCCATGAAAACTGCCTTGAACAGATAGTTCAGCACTCCACTTATGACTGAAATATATCACATTATTGGCCATTCTGACCTCTTTGAGGATGCCTACGTCGAAATGTTATCACTGACTGTGAGGTAGTTAGAGCAACAACGAATATGTGAGCAAAAAGGGCTACTAAAGCAAGTAGAAAGATCTGTATGTTCAGCAAACTAAACAAAGATTCAATAGTATCAAATCTTAATGAGTAACTTAAAACTCTTAGCTCAGGACAAGGGCATGTAGGGGAACTATAGCTTAAGTTAAAAAGAACAGTTGACCATGCACTGGATAAGTATGTACCTAGTAGAACAGTTTGCAATGAGAGGGCCCTTCATGGTATACAGTCACTGTAAAGAAGCTTGTAGAGAAAAATGGCTCTGAGCACTATGGGACTCAACTGCTGTGGTCATAAGTCCCCTAGAACTTAGAACTACTTAAACCTAACTAACCTAAGGACAGCACACAACACCCAGCCATCACGCTTGTAGAGAAACAGAGGCTATTGCATAAGCATAGGGCTATAGATGCTGAATGAACTGCATTTGGCTGCCAAGAGAGCAATTTGTGAAGGCTTCAATGACTACTGCAACAACGTTAGTGTCTAATCATTCACTGAAAAGGCAGGAACAGAAACTGGGCTTAGCATAGCAAAAGTGGATTGTTTAAGTCTGTTTGTAAATGCTCCTTTACAAATGAAAACCCAGGAGTATTGCCCCAGTTTAACTCTTGTACCACTGAAAAGATGAGTGAAATAGATATTAGTGTCAGTGGCTTTGAGAAACAGCTGAAATCATTAAACCTGAACAAAGTACAGGACCAAATGGAATCCCTATCATTATACAGGGTGATCCATTGATAGTGACCGCGCCAAATATCTCACGAAATAAGCATCAAATGGAGAAACTACAAAGAACGAAACTCATCTAGCTTGAAGGGGGAAACCAGATGGCACTATGGTTGGCCCACTAGATGGCGCTGCCATAGATCAAACAGATATCAACTGCGTATTTTTAAATAGGAACCCCAATTTTTTATTACATATTCGTGTAGTATGTAATGAAATATGAATGTTTCAGTGGGACCACTTTTTTCGCTTTGTGATAGATGGCGCTGTAATAGTCAAACGTATAAGTACATGGTATCAAGTAACATTCCGCCAGTGCGGACGGTATTTGCTTCATGATACATTACCCGTGTTAAAATGGACCGTTTACCAATTGTGGAAAAGGTCGATATCGTGTTGATGTATGGCTATTGTGATCAAAATGCCCAACGGGTGTGTGCTATGTATGCTGCTCGATATCCTGGATGACATCATCCAACTGTCTGGACCATTCGCCGAACAGTTACGTTATTTAAGGAAACGGGAAGTGTTCAACTACATGTTAAACATCAACCATGACTTGCAACAAATGATGATGCCCAAGTAGATGTTTTAGCTGTTATCGTGGCTAATCCACACATCAGTAGCAGACAAACTGCGCGAGAATCAGGAATCTCAAAAATGTCAGTGTTGAGAATGCTACATCGACATTGATTGCACCCGTACCATATTTCTATGCACCAGGAATTGCATGGTGATGACTTTGAACATCATGTACAGTTCTGCCACTGGGCACAAGAGAAATTACAGGATGATGACAGATTTTTTGCGCACATTCTATTTAGTGACAAAGCGTCATTCACCAACAACGGTAACATAAACCAGCATAATATGCACTATTGGGCAACGCAAAATCCATGATGGCTGCGACAAGTGGAACATCATCGACCTTGGTGGGTTAATGTATGGTGCGGCATTATGGGACGAAGGATAATTGGCCGCCATTTTATTGATGGTAATCTAAATGGTGCAATGTATGCTGATTTCCTACGTAATGTTCTACTGATGTTTCACTGCATGACAGAATGGCGATGTACTTCCAACATGATGGATGTCTGGCACATAGCTCGCTTGCGGTTGAAGCGGTATTGAATAGCACATTTCATGACAGGTGGATTGGTCATCGAAGCACCAAACCATGGCTCGCACGTTCACCAGATCCGACATCCCCGGATTTCTTTCTGTGGGGAAAGTTGAAGGATATTTGCTATCGTGATCCACCGACAACGCCTGACAACATGCGTCAGCGCATTGTCAGTGCATGTGCGAGCATTACGGAAGGCGAACTACTCACTGTTCAGAGGAATGCCGTTACGTATTGCCAAATGCATTGACATTGACGGACATCATTTTGAGGATTCATTGGATTAATGTGGTATTTACAGGTAAACAAGCTGTAACAGCATGCGTTCTCAGAAATGATAATTTCATGAAGGTACATGTATCATATTGGAACAACCGAAATAAAATGTTCAAACGTACCTACGTTCTGTATTTTAATTTAAAAACCTACCTGTTACCAACTGTTTGTCTAAAATTGTGAGTCATATGTTTGACTATTACAGCACCATCTATCACAAAGTGAAAAAAGTGGTCCAACTAAAACATTCATATTTCTTTACGTACTACATGAATATGTAATAAAAAATGCTGGTTCCTATTTATTTTTTAATGCAGTTGATATCCGTTTGAGCTACGGCAGTGCCATCTAGTGGGCCAACCACAGCGCCATCTAGTTTCCCCCTTCCAGCTAGACAAGTTTAGTTCCTTGTAGTTTTTTCGTTTGACACTTATTTCGTGAGATATTTGGCCCGGTCACGATCAATGGACCACCCTGTATACCCAACTCTGTTAGCCCCTCTGTTAACTACAAACCATCTTGAATTCCTCAAGCAAAACACCATGCCCAGTTGTTGGACAAACCTAGGGTCATATTTGTGCATAAGAAGGGTAGCAGAAGAAATCCAAAAAACTACTGTCCAGTGTACTGGACATCTGTTTATCGTAGATTCTTAGAATGTGTTCTGAGCTCAAACATACTTCAGTATCTCAAACATAATGGCCTTCTCCATGCCAACCAGCACAGATTTTGAAAACATCACTCATTTGAAATGCAACTCACGCTTTTCGGTATCTCAGACTTTTTGCAGATGATGCAGTTTACTACACTGAAATATAGTCAGAAAGAAGTGTAAAAATATTCAGTGAGATCTCGATAACATTTCAAAGTGGTTCAAAGATTGTAAACTTGCTTCTAATGTTCAGAAATGTAAAACTGTGCACTTCACAAAATGAAAAAATGTAATATTCTATGACTATAATGCCAGTGAGATACAAATGACTCTGTAAACTCAAACAAATAACTGGGTGTATCACTGTGCATGGACATGAAATGGAATGATTACATAGGTTCAGTCATGGTTAACCAGATAGAAGACTTCAGTTTGTTGGTAGAATATTAGCAAAAGGCAGTTAGCCAAAAAAGGAGATTGCTTGCAAATCATTTATGTGACTCATCCTACAATATTTCAGAAGTGTTTGAAACTCATATCAGATGGGGCTGATTGTGTATATTGAACACGTGCAGAGAAAATCAGCATGAATGGTCACAGGTTTTTTGGTATGCAATAAAGTGTCACAGAGGTGTTGAAATAATTGGATTGGCAGACCCTTGAAGATAGATGTAAATTATCCCGAGAAAGTCTACCTACAATTTTTCTTGGACCAGCATTGAATTATGATTCTAAAAATAAATACCACAACCCACTACATGTTTCTCCCATAGGGATCCTGAGGACAAGCATGCAAAGAGGCATTTAAATGGTCATTCTTCCCACACTCTGTATGTGAATGGAATGGGAGAAAGTCCTAATAACTGGTACAATGGGACTTACCCTCTACCATGCACTTCACAGTGGTTTGCAGAGTATGGATGTAGATGTTGATAAATGTGAATTTTTGCATAAAGAAGTTACATTTGATCCAAAGAGGGTTGAGGCATTGAGACAGTATCCCCAGTAGAAGACACTATGCAATTTAAAGTGGCTTTGGCTTAAATGGATACTATCATCTTTTTGAAACTACAGAAGTTGTGAAACACCTGTATGAATTGCTATAAAGGAGAGTCATACAAATGTACAATGGAAGAGGATGATGCATTACAGCAGTTAAAGGAAAAACTGCTAAACCCTCAAATATAACAGCATCCAGACTTTAGCCAAGAGTTTATTGTCACAACAGGTGTGAGTCAGAGGTCAATAGGAGCTGTGCTGAGTCAAAGGAAAATTGGCAGTGACTTACCTGTCAAATACACACTGAGAATGTTAAATAAAAATAGAGCACGCATACAGCACATTCAAAAGGGAAATACTGGCCATATGCTGGGAAGTCAAACATTTCCAGCCATATCTGTTCAGATGAAAATGCACATTGTGCATGGATCACAAACCACTAACTTCGAGTAATAGTATTTCAGATATACCACTGAGATTGCTAAAATTTAGTTTAATGCTGGAATAATGTGATTACCAAATTTTATATAAAAGCAGTTAAAGAAATCATTTGCAGATGGCCTCTCTACAATACAAAAACCTAAGTATAGCTGATAGTGAACCAGGAAACAATAGAATGGACATGAAGGACAGAGACTCAAATGAAATCAGTGGACAGAGTGGAAGTTTGGAGACCCTCCAGAGGTCATAGGTGATGGTGACTATGAGCGAACTGAAAAGAAGGAAATAAACAGAGTGAGTCCCCCCTACCAGACTATGTGGATGATAATAACATACAAGCCATGAAAGAAGGCAAAGCTGTGTGAGGATCAACTGCCAACTTGTAACTTGAGTTCAGAAGATCTCTAGAGCAGTTTACGATTCACCAATTGGTTTCCATCAAGTAATAGGAAGAGCATATAATCGAATAAAGAGATATTATGCATGGGAAGGTGTGAAAGAAGGCATAAAACAGTACATTTGACATTGCAAACTCTGTCAGAAAAATAAGATTGCTCAGTATAAAATTAAGATACCAACAGAGTTAACAAAGATCTCAGAACATTTTTTCGAAAGATGTGTTGTTGACATCATAGAGAAAATTCAAATCACTAGCTACCATCTGCAGACTAGTGGAACACTAGCAAGAATGCATTGAACTTTAACTGAAATGCTCAGGCACTATACAGGGTGAGTCACTTAGACGTAACACCCCTTCTGTTTCATGACTATTTACACATACTGAAACACAGTTTTCAGCAAATGTAAAGAGTGTCAAGCAACACATATGTTTTCTGTTGGTTAATGTTTTTGGCGCTCGTATCAATGGAGATATTGAAGTAAATGTGCTTTTTTTTTTTTAATGCAACCATATACTTTTTATAACTGCATTCAATTTCTCTTGAGAATAAATTACAGTGATATAGTGTATTCCAATATTGACGTTGAAACCCGCCATAAAAGAATTCGAGAAATGTCCTAGAATGTGGGAGCACGGTGGTCGGAAATGGCATTTGCAATGTGAACGCTGCCATTGCCAAGCAGGCAT
Source organism: Schistocerca nitens (assembly GCF_023898315.1). Classification (NCBI taxonomy): domain Eukaryota; kingdom Metazoa; phylum Arthropoda; class Insecta; order Orthoptera; family Acrididae; genus Schistocerca; species Schistocerca nitens. The sequence goes on along the minus strand of NC_064615.1, from coordinate 684,944,777 downwards.
CTCAGACCAGGCTCCATTGTTGTATACCATAAAGTAGACCTGCCTGTGAGAATAAAACTTTATTTCCCCTTGAACACTTTATGACCTAGATGCAGGTTCACCTACAGATACAGAATAGGACATAGGCTAGAGTCTAGCATATCACAAAGGGCTTAAGAAATCTGTTTCACATTTGTGTATCCTCCCAGCTTTATGTGAGCTGAAACAGAGAAATCAACTGTTCATTCTTCTTAAATTAAGAGGTCTCATACATTGCAAAAAGCAACTATTGTATTAAATTTCTAAATGTTAGAAGGACAATTTGGCCTATCTTTTCCTTTATGTGGCAGTTTGTTTATTAGAGGTAAAATACATGCCATCAGACAACTGTCACTACCTACACTGCTGTAAATTATATCATATGGGATACATTCATTGAACTAAACATTTTTAATAAACACTTCGATGGCCATCTCTACACCACTAAAATATTCTGCTTAATGAAACGTTGTTTCATGTTGAATATAAGTGCATAATGACAGTTTTATGAGCTACGTGCAATACACACTGTCGACTTGTTTGATATTGCAATACAATTTTGTATGCACATAAGTGAAATTTACAATTTAATAGCACTGATTTGGTAACCACCCATATCACGTAACATAAATTTTGTCTTCCAGAAAAATAACTTTATCCTTTATTTAAGCATGTATTCAAACAGTTGATCATGGGCTAAGCCACATATTGGCAGTCATCATGTGAAAGGATGATTAACAGATGTAATTACAATGGATAATATGGTAGAGCATGCACTGGTGATTCAATGGCACATATCATCTGGCATAATTGAGGCTTTGTCATAGACTGCACCTTTGAGTGCTCCACAAGAAAAGACATCAACAGGAGCCTCAAGGGCTATTTGACAACAGAATTTTGTCCTATCCAACATCAAGGAAAGTTCTCATTCAGTATTTGCGTTGCAGCACAGGATGAGTGAGCTGGACAACCATCATGTTGCAGCCATACACACTGTTGAATATATGATAGTACCTCTTCTAGAGGAATCATCAGAATGTGTGTGTTATAACGTCAAGTTGAACACTTGTATTTCAAATGACGACAATACATGTAAGTCACAGAGCGAGTAGATCACGTAAGGCATGTGTACACAGTAACGGTCAAATCTGCACTGAGTCCAAGTCTAGCGAACGCTGGCCGGCCAGGCACTTAGGTGGCGTGGCTGCTGCATGGCTGGCAGACAGCGCCATATGTAGAGTATGCACGTAATTGCGCGACGGCACTTTGAATGATAGGCGCGTCACAACACTTTTCACCCCTTTGAAATTTTTGCACTGGTTTTGATGGTGGTGGCCTGTAGATGGCTAACGTCCATAGGCGTTGTTTGACTGGCCGTGAAGTTTCAAGGAGGAGGCTTCCCGTACGGACGGAAGTGTCCCCGATGATAACGGGTCGAAATGACAGGAGACGTAGGGGTCGAATCTGCCAGGGCCCGTGCACCAATCTGCCCGTTGCGGCAAGTCCGGTTGATATAACAGGAGACATGGGCAATGTGTCGGCATCCGTAGGAGAAGGAGGTGAGTAGAGTTGCTCCGACAGATGATGGTCATCCCGTTCCTGCATGGGCACGTCTCCCAGTGGCGTCCGATCTTGTGCTGGTACCGAGATGACTGTGAGAGGGCTGCATTGTGAGTAATGAGAGATGCCAAGATCCCGAGCGTCAGGTAGAGCCGTAGGTGGTGGTGTGTCATCTGGAACAGGCGTTGCCTACACCCGAGGCCAAAGCTGGTCTGAATGACGCACTGCAACACCCGTGTCCATCTGGATTTCATACAGGCGTCGGCCACGGTGTCATAAGATGCGGCCCGGGCTCCATTATGGCCACCTGCCATATCACCGTACCCACACAAGGTCGCCGGCGGTGAACCGGCCAAGCGAAGGCACCATCGGCCATGAGGTGGAAGGCTGCAGAAGATGAAGTAGCTTGCGGGGCTGTCAGCAATGTAAGAGCTCAGCCGGGCTGAGGTCGCCCATGGGGGTGAAACGGTAAGAAGCCAGAAATTGGAGAAGTGCACCATCAGCAGCTGAAGTCAGGAGTTTCCTCATCTGAGCCTTAAAAGTGCAGACCAGTTGTTCAGCCTCACCGTTAGATTGCGGATAGAACGGAGGGGCCGTGACATGCATAACGCCGTGACGAGCACAAAAATCCACAAATTCGGAAGAGGCAAATTGCAGACCATTATCAGTAACAAGAGTAGAGGGAAGGCCTTCCAAAGAAAAAATGCAGGCGAGAGCACTTGTGGTTGCCACGGTGGTAGGCGACTTGCAACGGACAATGAAAGGAAAGTTAGAGTTGGCGTCAATTACGAGTAGCCAATAAGTACCTAACAAAGGTCCCGTGAAGTCAGCATGAATGTGCTCCCAGGGCTTCTCAGGCGAAGGCCACGGTGACAAAGATGACTTCGGTGCGGCGGCCTGTGACGCACAAGGGCCGCAGGCAGTGACCATGTCTGCGATTTCAGAGTCGATGCCAGGCCAGTACACATGACGGCGTGCCACAGATTTTGTGCGAGAGACACCCCAGTGCCCTTGGTGAAGGAGGCGCAAGACCAAAGCACGCAAAGACGCAGGTACCACAACACGCGGCAACGCATTGTCGGTGGAAAGGAGGATAACACCGCCCCTAGCCGTGAGGCGGTAGCGCAAAGCGTAGTAGTTCCGCAACGGATCAGAAGTCTTAGCGGACAGACGATCTGGCCAATCCTTCTGAATACAGCGTAAAACCCAGGAGAGGGTAGGGTCAGAACCCGTAGCAGCCGCCAGCCGGTCCCCGGTGATGGGGAATCTGTCCACAACCCGCTGCTCACCAACATCCAGGTGGAAACACAAAAGTTCGTCCCTATCGAATGCCAGATCAGGACCCATGGGAAGGCGAGACAGTGCATCAGCATTCGCATGTTGAGCCGTCGGCCGGAAATGAATCTCATAATTGAAACGAGACAAGTAAAGAGCCCAACACTGGATGCGGTGTGCAGCCTTGTCGGGAAGAGACGATAGATGAAACAAGGAAACAAGTGGTTTGTGGTCCATAACAAGATGAAATCTGTATCCATAAAGAAAAACACCAAACTTATGAAGAGCATAAATAATGGCCAAAACTTCTTTTTCAATTTGAGAATATTTTCGTTGGGCATCCGTGAGCGTTTTGGAAGCGTAAGCAATGGGTTGTTCAGAAACGTCAGAAAACGGTGCACAAGGGCTGCACCAATCCCATATTGAGAGGTGTCCATGGCAAGAATGAGATGTTGGCCAGGCCGATAAATAGCTAGGCATGGGGCCTGTTTCATCATAGTCTTCAATTTCTGGAAAGCCGCATCGCATGACGTGGACCAGTGAAAAGGCACGTTTTTATGCAACAGCTGAGCCACCGAAGCCGCAGACGGTAAAAACCTGTGATAGTATGCTATTTTCCCCAAGAAGGCCTGTAGTTCCTTAACAGATGTAGGGCGAGGAAGGGCATCGATCGTGGTGACAGTTTGTTGAAGTGGACAAATACCATCCCGAGAGAGTTGAAACCCCAAGTACGTGATAGATGCCTGAAAAAAATTGTGATTTCTGAAGATTACACTTAAGACCGGCAGTCTGTAAGACATGAAAAAGTGTGCGGAGATTCTGAAGATGTTTTTCAGTGGTTGAGCCAGTGACAACAATGTCATCCATGTATTTGATACACCCAGGGACAGGGAGCAATAATTGTTCCAAGAAATACTGAAAGAGAGCAGGGGCGCTAGCAACCCCGAATGGCAATCGTTGGTATTGATAGAGGCCGAAAGGCGTGTTAAGGACCAGAAACTGCCGGGAAGCAGCGTCGAGAGGAAATTGATGATAAGCTTCTGACAGGTCAATTTTAGTGAACAGTTCTTCAGGTCGGGGCAGAGGGTAAGTGTCGATGAGGCATTGAGCATTTACAGTGGCTTTGAAATCGCCACAGAGACAAATATCACCATTTGGCTTAGCAACGACAACGACAGGAGAGGACCACTCACTGGAAGTGACAGGAAGCAAGATCCCTGAAGCAGTGAGATGATCCAGCTCCCGTTTTACCCGATCACGAAGGACCACAGGAATGGGCCAAGCCCAAAAAAACTTAGGGCGAGCGGTGGGTTTGAGCGTGATATGAGCTTCAAAATCGTTTGCACGGCCTAACCCAGGAGAAAAAAGGGACGAAAATGTCGTCAACAAGGAATCCAATTGAGCATAAGGAATGGCATCAGAGACGATATTGACAGTGTCATCTATGGAGAACCCAAAAACGCGAAAGGCATCGAAACCGAAAAGATTTTCCGCATTACTATGGTCGACCACAAATATAGGAACAGTGCGAATGACGGATTTGCAAGATACCTCAGCATCTTGTCCCAAGAGAGAAATCTTTGCCGGCCGGTGTGGCCGTGCAGTTCTAGGCGCTATAGTCTGCAGCCGAGTGACTGCTACGGTCGCAGGTTCGAGTCCTGCCTCGGGCATGGATATGTGTGATGTCCTTAGGTTAGTTAGGTTTAATTTGTTCTAAGTTCTAGGCGACTGATGGCCTCAGAAGTTAAGTCGCATAGTACTCAGATCCATTTGAACCATTTTAGAGCCAAATCTTCTGTTTATTGTACGTCCGTAATTGCCTAGTGACAGGTGATTGGGTTGGAGAACCCAACTGAAGATACGTCTGAGAATTGATGATAGTGGCGGCAGAACCAGTATCCACCTGCATGCGAACATCTCAACCAAGCATTTGGACCGTGAGGAATAACTTCCCTGAAAGGGAAGAAGTACAATTGACAGACAACACAGAATCAGAATCAGCGTAATGTTCATGAGCATCATGTACGCGGTCGGATTTGCAAACGGATGACACATGACCCTTCTTTTTGCAGTTGTGACACACGGCCCAACGTTGGGGACAATCCTCCCGTGAATGTTTCGTAAAACACCACGGACATGAAGGAAGTTGCCAGGGGTTTTGCTGCAGTTTCTTAGAGGTTTGTTTACAGTTAGGCCAAGGCTGCGCTCGGTAGTGTACTGCGGCCACCGGCGGGGACACGCCACACGCTTCGTCAACAGCGCACAGAGGTTGTATTTTCCCGACGTCACCCCACGCCTCTATTTGCGGTCAAGAGGTGCGAGAAATTTCAAAAGACTGCACAATGGATAGGACTTCATCAAGAGTCGGATTTGCCAACTGAAGGGCACGTTGCCTCATTTCTTTGTCGGGCGCCGACCGGGTAGTAGCATCCCATGCCATGGAATCGGCATAGGATTCTTTGTGAACGTCAGTAACAAATTGACACTTTCTACTGAGGCCGTGAAGTCCAGCAGCCCAAGCACGATAGGATTGATTCAGTTGTTTTTGACAACAATAAAAGGCAGCACGAGAGGCTGCCACATGCGTTTTCTTATGAAAATATACGGACAGAAGTGACCACATTTCAGCAAAAGACAAAGATGCTGGATCTTTCAAAGGAGCCAATTGCGACAACAATCGATACATTTGAGGTGAAATCCATGAAAGGAACAGAGACTTACATGTTTGTTCGTCCATGACATGAAATGCCTAGAAGTGCTGTCGAAGACGTTTTTCGTAATCAGACCAGTCTTCCGCCGTCTCGTCGTAAGGAGGAAAAGGAGGTATAGACAACGACGAGAAACGCCCCGCATTGGATGCCACGGCAAAATCGCGAATCGCCGACATGAGAAGCATTTGCTGTTCAATGAGACCTTGCAATAGTTGCTCTAAAGTAGCCATGAAACTTGTGGGTCAATGATGAAAAGGAAAAATCCACTACCTCGTCGCCAGTTGTTATAACGTCAAGTTGAACACTTGTATTTCAAAAGACGACACAATACATGTAAGTCACAGAGCAAGTAGACCACGTAAGGCAGGTGTACACAGTAACAGTCAAATCTACACTGAGTCCAAGTCTAGCGGATGCTGGCCAGCTGGCCGTTTAGGTGACGCGGCTGCCGCATGGCTGGCAGACAGCGCCGCATGTAGAGGACGCGCGTAATTGCGCGGCGGCACTTTGAATGATCGGCGCGTCACAACAGTGTGTGTATGAATGTCCATTTAGAATGCGTCAGATGAAGTAAGTTCCCAAAATGTAATTTCCTATGATCCTACACCATACATTTACACTCCACGGCCATTGATGCTGAAGCTGTTGAAGGGTGGTTAGTAAATATTACTTCAGCCGTAAAGAGCACATACTGGAAAACCCTAGTCAGCTTTCAGTTGCTGAAGGGAAAACCAACAAAATTCTGTACAACATTCAAAATCACAGTTGAGTGCCTGATGTAGTGACAGATTATAGGGATGGAAATTCTGCCAACACAGGATGTGAATGACACTTGTCTGGCTGATTCCACATTCCTTGGCAAGTTGTTCATACCACTAAGTGGATTCATTAGCATCATAGCCAGGACAGCTTCTTTGTATTCTCTTTCAGTTGTGGTCTTCTTTCTTGTCCATTTTTTGACAATCAGGCATCCTGTCTGCACTTGCATCTTCATAATTCATGCAATTACCTGGAGCATCGGGCATTGGAGATCTGGGTAAATAGCCATATAACGCTGTACTTGTTTTACAGCATTTCTTTTACGTTCACCATATAAAGGTAGTATATCCAACATCTCCTTATATGTGTACATGTCTGTACACAATGAATGTTGAAGCAGAAATGAGTGACCTGCAGTGCAGACAATCAAACAAGTAAGTATGTTGACATTCTGACATTGCGTAGCACGAGGGCTCTGCTTGGTGGTGTCTGAATCACTAATGCCGATTCCAGCCACCGTGGTCTCAAATTCTAGAACATTTCTCAAATTTTTTCATGACAGATTTCAACATCAACATTAAAAAATGCTGTATCACTGTAATCGTCTTCTAAAGAGCTATTGAATGCAGTTGTGAAAAGTATATGATTCCACTTAAAAACAGATTTGCTTCAGTATCTCTGCTGATATGAGCACTGAAACATTAAACAAACAAAAATACACATGTCCTTTGATACTCTAACATTTGCTGAAAACCGTATTTTGATATGTGTAACCACTCATGAAATAAAAAGGGTGTTATGTCTTACGTGACTCATCCTATATAAACCAAGCAGGGAGTGTATGGAGTATTTGGGTACTGTATGTGGTATTTGTATTTAACACAGACCTATATGGAACAAATGGATACACACCTTGTGAGTTATTCTTACAGAGATTGTGTAACATACCAGGAATTTTACAAAAGAACCCAGCAGAAGTGTTTATAATTATGATGATTACATGCTCAAACTGAAGTAATGAATTAGATATATGTAACAATGTACGAGAACTTTTGATGCCTAATTTAAATTAAAGAATAAAAAGTATTACAAGTAGACCCAGTAAATGAAAGAGTTCCACCCAAGAAAAAAAGTACTTTTATTTATTGCGAGTGTATCCCATGGAAGGTCAAAGAAATTATACAGTCAGTGACAAGGCCCATATATTGTGAACGCTAAAGGACCCAATGTAGTAATTCATTTAATATGGAATAAGTATCTTGCATGCCAGTCACCTGAAATAGTTTTTTTACAGGATGATGGCAGTACATCTTGTAATGGGAATCACTGTAATAGCATACAGAATTACTCCTGTCCAAACAGTGTGCATCATCTGGGCCCACAACTCATGAAACTCTAGTCATCTCCAGGATTCTATGAGAGTGTACTGATAAGTAATTCCTCCAATCTTTTATGTGGAAATTCTTAAGGCTTTTAAATAAAACATATGTTATTAACATTGTATGAGTACATCTTTATTCTTCATGTCTATACATTTGCAGCCCTCTGCAGCATGTAACATGACAGTGTTTAATGTAAATATGTCTGTGCATGAGAAACAGCATGCTATAATTGAGTTTCAAATTTGAAGAGTTTGTCCACACATGGAGCATCCTCTCCTTCAACGTGACGGTATCAGACCAAACACGACACTGCACCTTTAGCAACAATCCAACACTCTGGGATCACTGCCATCAATTATCCTCCATACAGTTCTGACTTGGCCCCACCTGACTTTCATCTGAAATGGTGCAAGCAGAGTTGAGATAGTGGCCCATCAACAAAGTGAAATATTCAACAGTGATGGTACCGACAAATTGGTCTTTCATTGTGAGAAGAAATTTGTTCCTTGCCAAGGTGACTATTTTAAGAAAGAAATATGGAGACATGAAGAATAAAGATAGAATGATAATAAGGTTTATTTTATTTTAAAAGCTTTAAGAGTTTTCACATGAAAAATATGGAGGTGTCCCTTTTCAGGGCCTGTCTATGGTAACCCTCTTGAATATCACCTAGATGTCAGGCATCAGCTGACGTCTCTAACATTGGCCATTGTCGAACGACTGGCATATACGATGTGACAGTCACTCTGCATCCACTATTGTGAAGCACAGCCACCAGGAGGAGACATCAAGGTCAGCATCTGTGCACGATGGCTGTGCGGGTGCCTACCAGCACCACCTGTAAAGTGCTGTCTATGTATGCAATAGGTGCCTGACTGTCTCACTCACTCTACTCTCACTCATCTTGCTAGTGCACTAGCTAGAACTGTACTGTACTTGTCTTGCCATGTTAGTATAGCGTATGTTGTATCTGTTGTGAACTATTGTCCTGTGAGGTTGTAAATACACTTATTCTAGAGGTGTCGTTTTGTGTTTTTGATGTTGTGAGTTACAATGATTGTAGGCATTTTTGATGTTCTTAATATAACCATGACCCTGCATAACAGGCTACCTTACTGGGTGTGTCAATGGAAGTCATGCTACAGCAATTTCCACAACAGCAATTAGACCGACAGAAACGTCAGGAAGCCTTATTGTCTGTGTTGCTCTCCCAGCAGCCGGCTGCAGATCCACCATCATCCTACCTTATGATGAGATGGCAGAAGAGTGAGAAGCACTTTACTGCATTCCAGGTAATGGATCCAGCTGTTGTAAAATCACTTTTCCTGTCATGGATCTTGTCCAGTACATACCAGTTTTTGTGCAAACTAACACCCCTCATGGAACTGGCACACTTGACCTTTGATGAAATATGTGCTCTATTAACTACATACTTTCACTGACACTGCTATGTCATTGCATTCAATGTAGAATTTCATCATACCGCCTATAAGTGGCAAAAGCTGCAGGGACCCAGTATGAAATGCAAGGAATCATATGCAGAGGTGATGATTAGGGATGCAATAATTTGGGTGGCTCTGGATATGGCAGTGCACTAGAAAGCTCTACAATTTGAGGACCCTACTTTGGACGATATTTTAAAATGGGCCCAACATTTAAAATTCTGGAGCAAGCTGAATGCTGTTGCAGCTGATCTGGGAGAAGGATCCAACTTTGCCAAGACAGCAAAAGCAGCAGCAGTAGAGTGCACATACCACCACACTTCAACTCCACCTTGTAAACACAGAAAGACAACCCTGGCCATCTGACTGGTGCTTGTTTTAATTGTGGTTGGGCTGTTTTCAAACAAATGTCAGAGAAGACCACCCAGCAGGTGGGCACAGTGTAAGGCATGCCGGAAAGAAGGACATCTGAAATTTGATTGCACACTCCAGACACAAAACACCCACCTCGGCAGACATTAAAGTGATTTTGTCAGAGTCTCACAATACTGTGGTGCCACCTAAGAAAGTGTTCATCATGCTTAATTTGTGCAATAAGCAAGTTCAGTATAGGTAGACACTGATACCTCTGTGGCCTTGTTGAACTCTCAAATGTATTTCCAGCTGAGAGCACTGACCCTTCAGTCCACAGCTTGGTGCTTGGTGGCATATAGCAAACAACACATTCCATTCAAAGGACAAATCACAATTGCAGCAATATCCAAAGTACTGTATGACACTTCACCTTGCTTGTGATTCACAGCACATATATGGAGAATCTATTTGGCCTTGATGCTTTTTCAGCCTTTGGCTTTGTTATCAATGACTCAGTCCACCTGGTCTTGGAGAAGTACCATATCAGGAAATGAAAACCCTTAGTAAGAAGCACCCTGATATTTTATCTGAGGATCCAGGAAAATCCAAGAATTTTATAGCACACATTATATTAAAGAAACTGGCACTCCCTCCGTTCTTCTGTAGATGGACAGTGCCCCTCACTCAGGACACCATCACAAATGAGCTATATACATTGACACCCTGGGATGTCATCGAACTTGTGACTGTAAGTGAGTGGGCAACATCTTTCGTAATAGTGAAAAAACTGAATTCTCAGTCTGAGATTGATAAGTGTCCCATTCTGAAACCAGATGAGCCCTTTTCTTCACTTAGTGGAGGTCAGTATTTTTTGGAGGTCACCTCTCTGAAGTTTACTTACAGCTACCTCTGGATGAGGAATCACAGAAAGTCCTGGCAGTCAACATGCCACATGGGTTATGTAAGTGCAACACTTAGTCTGGCCAGTGCCCCAACAATCTTTCATATATTCCTTGAGCAACTGCTGAAGGATGTCTCAAGCTGCATAAATTATCTACACAACATTGTGTTGGTGTAGGCCACTCTGGAAGAACACTTAGGAAACATGTGGCAGCTGTTCCACACTCTCCAGTCCACAGGCCTCAAATGCCATCTTGAAAAATCTCTCTTTTTTTAACTGTCAGTGGAATACCTACAAAACATCATCTGTTATGAAAGTATTAAGCCCACACAGAAGCTGATCAAAGCTGTCATCACGCTTTCTCATCCAGAAATTTAAAGGAGTTCCAGTCCTCCTTTGGAAATGTAATGTATTACAGAAAATTAACCTTAGTGTGGCACTGGTTGTGCACCCTCTCAACAATCAGTGAAAGAAGGGAATGCCTTTTGATGGTCAGAGGCATGTGAACAGATGTTCAAGATCCTAAGGCAGGCTCTCCTATTGCCACATTTCAACCAGTCAAACAGCTAGTGGTGGTGGCAGATGTCTCTAAATGGGGTGTGGGGCCCATCCTGGCACTTAGAGACATGGATGGCTCTGAACATCCAAGCACATTTCTGTCAAAGACCCTCAATGCCACACAGAAGAGGTATTCGTAAATCGAAAAAAAGGCCCTCACGATCATCTTTGCACTAAAATAATTCGATGCATTCCTATACGGCACAAAGTTTCATCCCATTATTGATCATAAGCAGTTGATCTCTCTCTTTGGTCCTGTACTAAAGATACCTGAGAGGACTGCTCAATGATTCCAGTGCTGGGCACTATTTCTCAGCAGCAACAATCACAAAGTTCACTTCCGCAATACCACTTAACATGCCAATGGAGATGCCTTTTTCCATCCCTTACCCCTTGATGGGCCTCGACCCACAGTTTGGGAGTTCAGCCAAGATGAGATCTTGTCCTTCCAGTTGGATGAAGAGACTCAACAGGTGGTGGATGCTACCCCACCATGGAGGACCATGAGGCTGCGGCCATATTACAACAGGTACAGTGGTACATACAACAGGTCAGGCTAGACTGCATTTCCCATCGCAACTCCAACATGTTTTGGCATTACTCCCACCTGTGCCATTGGCTCATCCTGGTGGATTGCGTTATCCTAATGAATTACTATGAATTAACATATGCCCTGGGTAGTCATGCTGAAACCTCTGTGTCCAACAATTTCAAGGCTCTTGCACCATGGTCAAGGGGTCCCATTTCATGAACTAAACTGCTCACCCAGCACCAAGTGTACATCCCAGGCATCTTGTCCACAACTGTCATTAGTGACAACAGCAGCAGGTGACTCCCTGTCAAATGTTCTCACCGTGGCCAACACCCTCACACCCATGGGAGTAAGTTTATGTCGACTTCATGAGCCCTTCCCTGGATACTACTGGCTGATTGTCCTTGATGCATACTCCAACTTTCCACATGTAGTAACTGTCGATCCATAAGGACAGAGCCTACAATTACAGTGTTCAGCACAATTTTCACTGTTGAAGGACTTCCCCTTACGTTGGTGTCAGACAGTGGACTACAATTATGTTTCCAGGTGTTCAGTCAGTTCTGCTGCAGAAACAGTGTTCAACACTAGTTGTCTCTGTCTTTCCACCCCCAATGAAAGGGTGAAGCCTTAAGCAGACTTTTAAAACACAGATGGAGAAATATGTGGCCAACACTTCTACAGATGAGATGCTAATACTTTTTTTGAGTTCTTGCAGGTTGACAACAAAAGAGGAGAAGCAAGTGAACTTCTCCATTGCCGTCAGTCCTGCATGCTTGTCCATCTCATACTGCCAATGCCTCTGGGTCCATCCGCAGTGCTGTGTCCACACTTCCAGACAGACACCTGTATGATTGCATGGTGCTTTGGAGGGCAGGACAAGTGGATTCTAGCATCATCCAGCAGCAGAGAGGATGCTGCAATTTCATTCCAGGCATGGGGAACTGGATAGTGACATACCATCAAAACCAGCTCCACCTGCACTGGGGGACCCAACTACCACTGCATCTGGACCCTACAGCAGGCACACATCGTGGTGACACGATCTTTTGTTTCTCTTCCATTGGACCGTCTACTAGCTCTCCTCCCGCTTCAAACTTGTTCCTGCCCTCTGGTTCTCAGCCCTGTTTATCAATCCCAGCCACACTCTCATCTCCCTCTGTTTACAGGCTGTCCGAGACAGGCCATGTGTTGGTAGAAGATCAGACTGTGTTACTTGTGCCATTTGTGCCACTCCCCACTACCGCAGCTCTTTTCCATGCCAGGAACCAATGTGGACATGGGGTGGCCTCCATTGCCTTCACTGAAGCCACCAAGACTCTGACTGTGGAGACAGGAGTGACCTTCTGGCCATATATTCCCATCTGTGCGAATCAAGAGCTGGGAAAACAGAGGGGAAGTCCAGTGCTTTTGAAGATATCAGCCTGGTTCAGAGCACAGCCTGGGCACCAAGGTAGATGGGTGGTGGTCAGCTCACCGAGATGTAGTTTGCTGGTTTCTGATGGAAGGTGGAATATGATAATCCACAAAGTTACTACCTAGATGTCGGCACAAGCCAATGTCTCCGACATCAGCTGTCACACGTCTGGCACATACAATGTGACAGTCACTCCACATCCACTATTGTGAAGTGTAGCCATGAGGGGGAGACACCATGGCTGAAGGACCATGCATGACAGTTGCACAGGTGCCTCCCACTGTCACCTGCAACATTCTGTCTACGTATATGATCAGTGCCTGCATGCGAAGTCTAACTTGACAATTAGCCCGACATGAGTGAAGGATAAGAACATGGGAAGTACTTAATTTCATTGGGGACTTAAGTAAAATACTATTTTGAACCCTAAATGAAGATGTCATATCTTATTTTTTAAAAAAGATTGATGTGTCAGAGATGGAACAATAACAGTTGTTGGGACTGACTAAGGAGCTGGTCCTGATATTAAAAATCACATCAATAAGTTTCAATCAGACAGTAAGCTCTACAAACAGAAGTGAACAGATAATCACACAAGGGATGAAAAGCCCCAGTCAACATACACACATCAAAAAAGTTTTGCATCACCCTGGTTCCCAGAACTCCTGAAGACAGATATTGACCGGATATTGTATCACCGACACAGTCCCTTTGACTCATCAGAGATGTCACTAAATCCACTCAAACATGTAAACAACAATGCATGAGCAGTGCCTATTAGATGGAGGGGGTCCGACAGCTGATCAGTTCCAGTCATTCCATGAGGAAGGAGGAACATGGCTCGTGTTGTCTGTGGTTCAATTATGCCTAGATGGTCAACACCGCGGTTTGATCATGATTGCATTGTTACTTTGCGTCAGGAAGGGCTCTCAAGAAGGAAAATGTCCAGGCATCTTGGAGTGAACCAAAGCGATGTTGTTCAGACATGGAGGAGATACAGAGAGACAGGAACTGTCAATGACATGCCTCACTCAGGTCACCCAAGGGCTACTACTGCATTGGAAGACCGCTACCTATGGATTATGGCTCGGAGGAACCCTGACAGCAACGCCACCATGTTGAATAATGCTTTTCGTGCAGACACAGGACATCATGTTATGACTCAAACTGTGCGCAATAGGCTGCATGATGGTCAACATCACTCCCTTCGTCCATGGCGAGGTTCATCTTTGCAAACACGACACTATGCACCACAGTACAGATGGCCCAGAAACATCCGAATGTACCTCTCAGGATTGGGCATCACATTCTCTTCACTGATGAGTGTTGCATCTGCCTTCAATCAGACAATCGCTGGAGAAGTGTTTGGAGGCAACCTGGTCAGGCTGAATACCTTTGACACACTGTCCAGCAAGTGCAGTGAGGTAGAGGTTCCTTGCTGTTTTGGGATGGCATTATGTGGGGTCGACGTATGCCACTGGTGGTCATGGAAGGTTCCATAACAGCTGTATGATATGTGAATGCCATCCTCCGACTGACAGTGCAACCATATCAGCAGCATGTTGGTGAGGCATTTGTCTTTATGGACAACAATTCGTGCCCCTGTTGTGCGCATCTTGTGAATGACTTCCTTCAGGATAAAGACATCGCTCGACTGGAGTGGCCAGCATGTTCTCCAGGCAAGAACACTATCAGCAATGCCTGGGATAGATTGAAAAGGGCTGTTTATGGAAAACGTGACCCACCAACCACTCTGAGGGATCTATGCCGAATCGCTGTTGAGGAGTGGGACAATCCGGACCAACAGTACCTTGATGGACTTGTGGATAGTAAGTCATGATGAATACAGGCATGCATCAGTGCAAGAGGATGTGCTACGGGGTATTAGAGATACTGGTGTGTACCGCAGTCTGGACCACCATATTTGAAGGTCTCGCTGTATGGTGGTACAACATGCAATGTGTGGTTTTCATGAGTAGTAACAAAGGCAAAATTGGTGTTTATGTTGATCTCTATTCCAGTTTTCTGTACAGGTTCCAGAACTCTCGGAACCAAGGTGATGCAGAACTTTTAGGATGTGTGTATAACACAATTTGAAAATAGCTGCAGGAAGTTGCATTGATAACCATTAATGAATAACTAATTCAGCTGATATTCATCTTCAGTGAACTGAATTGTGAATATGCCTTGCTAATTACAGCAACTGAAGTGCACAAGAGCAAGTTTAGAACCACATTTAGTTGATGCTGTGCAAATAGTGAAATATTTGGAGTTGATAAATGATGACAATAAAGACAAACAGTTCTAAATATTACTTACAGAGGACACCAGTTATCAGTTGCTTAAAGTAATCAATGTTGATGCTTTTATTACTGGCAGGCTTCTAAATTACATATTAAATAATTCCCTGATAGACTGCAGTGTATTAAATTTAGACAAAATTGGGCCATTTCCCATTTAAGAAGATGCTAAGACGCAGTTATCTGCATACATAACCCCAAGCGGGATTCAGGAAGGGAAGAGGCTGTATAGAACAGATATTTATCCTGAAGCAACTGATAGAACATAGGGCCTTAAAAAACAAAAAGACAGTAATAACCTTCGTGGACTTCACAAAGGCATATGACTCCACCAACAGACAGACTCTTGTTAGGATCCTGAAGAACAGAGGACTTGATGGAATTACACAAGCACTCATAAAAGAAATTCTGACAGACACAAAATCAAGACTGCTGTTAAACAATTTCACTGACGTTGATTTGTTGTCGAATAATGGAACACATTTTGTATTCAGACATAATGACCTCTCTAGACTCTGAGAAGCTCATCTGCAGAAACCAGCACAGTTTTAGGAAACAGCAGTCATGCGAGACACAGTTGGCCCTCTTTGCACATGATATACAACAGGCTCTATATACTGGCTCCCAGATTGATGCCATATTCCTTGACTTTTGAAAGGTGTTTGACTCAGTTCCACACTGTTGCTTGCTCCAAAAAGTGCATGCTTACGGTCTATCCAATGACAATACAGTTGGATAGAAAGTTTTCAAAGAGACCGAGAGCAGTATGTCATCCTGAATGGGGAGACTTCAACAGAAACAAGCATAACATGAGGTGTGCCCCAGGGCAGCATAATAGACCCGTTGATCTCAAATTCTTTTGACAGTGCTCCTCTGAATCTCACCAGAGGGTGCTCTCATCTGTGACGTAATCCAAGATGGCGACACCTAGAGTATCCACTATGAGGTCTGGACTCCAACTGACTTAGTACACAGCGCCACCGCTAGAGGACTCCACCGTGACGTCAGATCATGACGTAAGTATCCTTATTCAAGATGGCTGTACCCAGTGTATCCGCCACGTGGTGTAAGAATGTACACTTGACCTACCTCCACTAGCCTAACCCCCTCCCCAATAAAAATCGTGCGAAGTTCAAATTCCAACATGATACGATAATGGCGGGAAAAACGGACTTCTCTTTATTATTATTTAAATAATATTATGCAGGTGTGTTCGCCACGAGGTCCGGACTCCAACTGGCTTAGTTTAAATTCTCGTCAGCAGAGGGTGTCACCATTACCTAAGAACATGACGCATGTACCATTATTCAAGATAGCTGAACCCACTGTGTCCACCATGATCTCTAGAGCTCAAGTGGCTTAGTTCATATTGTGACCACCAGAGGACACTATCGTGATGTCGTGTGATGACCCAAGATCATCTGCCATCTCCCTCTCGCGCGTGCATTATAACTGGACACGCGCCGTGCCGCCAGCCCATGAGTGTCCGACCCCTTACGTCACACACCCTCCACTGCCACCTCCATACACGAGCCGGACATAGTCTTCTGTAAATATGCTAACACCCAAATCGCGCATCTAACCTATCAGTTACCTAAGTACTTAATTGCATTTCAATTTTAAAAATATTAATTAATTCAATTTACAATTTTATATAGGTATGAAAAGGTGTTCAACTATCTAATTTCAACTACTTTTCAAGATCCAGACCACCACTTCTTCCTAGGAACCGGCGCCGAGTTTGAATTCTGGCAGTAAAGAAAGGTCACTTGCGCTTTTGCTACCAATCTAATAAATTTGAGCGGAAAGAAAGGACACTTGTACTAACCTCATCCACCCAACCGCCACTTCCTCCTAGGATCCTGTGTCAAGTGTGAAATCTGCCAGCAAACAAAGCTCACTTGCGTTTTAGCTACCAGCGTAAGAAAATTGCTGCAAACGAAGCTCACCACCACCACTAACCTAAGTCGCCAGACCGCCACCTCTTCCTAGGGGCCGGTAGTAAAATGACTCAGCCCACACTAGGCTGATGGAGAGAGGAAGGAGGGTACTTTATTTATTTGTGAGCGATTTATTTAGGGATGGATTATATGTATCACAGAACACACGCTCTGACATGCCCCAAAGCATTCAGACCTGCAACTACTCCTACATAACTCATGTATAAAGCTCTACACACACTCTTGCTAATTGTAAATCATCAAAAATAACACATTTCACAACCTATTGACATGCCAACCACTCATAAACACTGCACTGTATTTACGTCCAGATAGCCAAACAACTCATAAATTGTCAAAATAATATTCCATGTAAAATACTCTGCTTGCAAATCGTCAACTGTCCAAATCATACACCAGTCTTTATTTACAGAACTAGAGGCAGCACCACCACCAAGTGTATGCGCCACTGAGGCCATAGCTCAACTGACTTAGTTCATATTGAAGCCACTAGAGGACGTTGTAGTGACGCAAGTACCATAATCTAAGATGGCGCCACCTAGTGCGCTCACCACGAGCTCCAGACCAACTGTGTTAGTACATTTCGTCACCGCCAGAGGATGCCACCATGACACTAGCTGATGACGCAAGTACAGTTATCGATGATGGCGGCAAACAGTGTGTTCTCCACGAGTTCTAGTACTCAGTACCACCAGCAGAGAACACTGCCATCCTTATCCTGACGTAAACCAAGATGGTTAGGGAAAACTACTCAGCCTGCGCTGGGCTGCTGGGGAGAATAAGGAATGACTGCTCTCTATTTTCGAACATTTTATTTAGGCATGGATTATATGTATCACACTGATGCAAAACATCCACCCTCAAGTGCCTGGGGTCATGTTGCACAGTCCACAGACACGCAACCAACTCGTAAGTGCAGTACACAATAGCAAACTGCTCCTAAATAATACAGTACAGTCATGTGTAGACATGCTCAGTACTCGTAAACTGTCCAAATAACACGTGGCACAGCCTACAGGGCCGCTCGCAAAATAATGCAACAGCCGTGTGCAAGTACTCTCCACCACACCCTGCCCCCCGCCAAGTCACACGTCCGACAGCCGTCAAACTGCGCATGGGTCCTTGCTCGGCTTCTGCAAACATAAAGTGGCGACAGCCGCATTCATACTCCACACTCGTGAAATTCCTATCCAATACGTGTTCACCTAGACGCCGACGATGATGCGAGCGAAGCTGGTCCATGCGTGCCACATCCCTCGTGAAGTGAGGTGGCCGCTGCTCGGGCCTTGAGTCGGCGTCGTTGAACACCGGTGAAAGTTGCATTCCAAGCAGCGCTCACACCAGTCTCATATGCATACACACATGTTTAACCATACTTCACTACCCAGCACGGCTATCGCCTATCAACGAGTACCATCTCGATCTAGTAAACATGCAATTCATATCCCTCACCATACCAAATCTACCAAATCATCCCCTTTACATCAGCGAACCAAAGTCACTCTCAGAACTGATGTGCATGGAGAGGGGTGTCTCCCCGTACCGCGTTAGGGTTTCCGCTTTCTTGCTCGCATTTCTACAGACATCTCCAGACTAGTCGATTACAAGAACACCCATATTATCTCTAGAATATTACACCAAAATTAGCTGTACTTCTCGATATCAAGCACCAGGCACCATCCTACCGATCACTCACGCAACATAATTCTGAACATATAGACTGGGAATTATTTCTTTGCAAACACGAAACTTCAGCTAAGTGGATCCTGCTCTAGACAGCTCAATAACTAGAAACAAACAGGCAATCCAAACTCGTGATAAAATCGCTGAATTTTGAAAGTCATTCGGCTAAGCAACGCGGTTTGTGACCGGTATTTGCAACCCCTTCACACCGCTAGATATTTATCCAGTATGTGTAACGTATTCTGTCTAGATACCATGTCAGAGGCTCCATTATATATCCACTGAGTTAAAGGCGATGGCTGATTGAGAAGTATCACAAACAGTAGTAAATCGTATGCTTATTGAGGTCGTAAGAAATGTACACTAGCTTTTCACACCTCTAGTGTTACGCTATCCACTAGAAACGATGTATATGATTTGGAATCAGGTCCTCCCATTCAGTCACATACCTGCGCCTGATGATAGCCACAAGTGAATCATATCTCTGGCGCTCTCATATCTCGAAACGAGTCACCTTTCTCGAACCTATCTGCTACAGTAAAAATCCAACATGATCTTAGTCAGTCCCTACCCATCTCGCAACTGCTTCCATTTCTACAGCTTTGTGCATGTGATCATGCCATTTTAAGTCGGAACTGAGCAGAAGTCGGACAAAGCCATATCCACCACCTTCTTCAGCCCGTCTAGCAACAGAGCGCACTAAGTTACTGCCACACGATTGTGTTTTAACCATTCGGCGGAAATGCGTGCATTGTGGTGCGTTCCCAAACTACATACAAGTACTACCGATCCACATCCATTTAAATCTATAAGCCCAACATGCTATCATCGTTATTCTCTACCCCCCTAGCAGACAAAAATTAACAGCTATACAAGCTCAAATAACTTCATCCGATATACACTCCTGGAAATGGAAAAAAGAACACATTGACACCGGTGTGTCAGACCCACCATACTTGCTCCGGACACTGCAAGAGGGCTGTACAAGCAATGATCACACGCACGGCACAGCGGACACACCAGGAACCGCGGTGTTGGCCGTCGAATGGCGCTAGCTGCGCAGCATTTGTGCACCGCCGCCGTCAGTGTCAGCCAGTTTGCCGTGGCATACGGAGCTCCATCGCAGTCTTTAACACTGGTAGCATGCCGCGACAGCGTGGACGTGAACCGTATGTGCAGTTGACGGACTTTGAGCGAGGGCGTATAGTGGGCATGCGGGAGGCCGGGTGGACGTACCGCCGAATTGCTCAACACGTGGGGCGTGAGGTCTCCACAGTACATCGATGTTGTCGCCAGTGGTCGGCGGAAGGTGCACGTGCCCGTCGACCTGGGACCGGACCGCAGCGACGCACGGATGCACGCCAAGACCGTAGGATCCTACGCAGTGCCGTAGGGGACCGCACCGCCACTTCCCAGCAAATTAGGGACACTGTTGCTCCTGGGGTATCGGCGAGGACCATTCGCAACCGTCTCCATGAAGCTGGGCTACGGTCCCGCACACCGTTAGGCCGTCTTCCGCTCACGCCCCAACATCGTGCAGCCCGCCTCCAGTGGTGTCGCGACAGGCGTGAATGGAGGGACGAATGGAGACGTGTCGTCTTCAGCGATGAGAGTCGCTTCTGCCTTGGTGCCAATGATGGTCGTATGCGTGTTTGGCGCCGTGCAAGTGAGCGCCACAATCAGTACTGCATACGACCGAGGCACACAGGGCCAACACCCGGCATCATGGTGTGGGGAGCGATCTCCTACACTGGCCGTACACCACTGGTGATCGTCGAGGGGACACTGAATAGTGCACGGTACATCCAAACCGTCATCGAACCCATCGTTCTACCATTCCTAGACCGGCAAGGGAACTTGCTGTTCCAACAGGACAATGCACGTCCGCATGTATCCCGTGCCACCCAACGTGCTCTAGAAGGTGTAAGTCAACTACCCTGGCCAGCAAGATCTCCGGATCTGTCCCCCATTGAGCATGTTTGGGACTGGATGAAGCGTCGTCTCACGCGGTCTGCACGTCCAGCACGAACGCTGGTCCAACTGATGCGCCAGGTGGAAATGGCATGGCAAGCCGTTCCACAGGACTACATCCAGCATCTCTACGATCGTCTCCATGGGAGAATAGCAGCCTGCATTGCTGCGAAAGGTGGATATACACTGTACTAGTGCCGACATTGTGCATGCTCTGTTGCCTGTGTCTATGTGCCTGTGGTTCTGTCAGTGTGATCATGTGATGTATCTGACCCCAGGAATGTGTCAATGAAGTTTCCCCTTCCTGGGACAATGAATTCACGGTGTTCTTGTTTCAATTTCCAGGAGTGTAGAACTCACATAGACGCAATTACTCGCGCGATGACGGAAAGCTGCGTTGGGGGTCCAGCACAAAGAGAGAGAGAGAGAGATAGAGAGAGAGATTTCGTAGTGCTTCCCAGAATAGCACACCGTGCAGTTGTCCAGGCATTTCTAACGGCATACTTCTTCCCTCACTGAATTTATCAAACTGCTTCTGCTACTGCTCCCTACGTGGAATAAACCTATTAAATACACACGTATTGATACGCTACAGAGGATAGTTTAAAGCTTCATCACCTCTACTCTAGGAGAATGATCGTATCCCACGTACTATACTGTAAATCGCAAGAAACGCCCCCTGTCGTCCCGTTTAGTTGTTTCAAACACTGTTTTCTAACACCCTTTGTACACTGCCAAAAATTTCTTTTTTCTGCCACAACTTCGAGATCTATGTCAGATTCTAAACTGGCATTAAGACGCTTTGATCCACGACCTCTCACAGAAAACTAGACATAACACTATGTCAATCATATTCTTACCGCAGATAGCATAACACTGAATTATTTTTAAATAAACACACTTAAAACATAAGTAAACTAGAAGAGTTTGGCAGCGTTGTGGAGAGTTTCTAAACTACCGTCCAAAAGTGATTCATGGCCTCTACATTTAAATTCATATGTCACTGTGACGGAATAGATGATGGCTCGGCGTCCCATTTCGAGTTATTCATAGTTTTGCACTCAAGTACGCGATCGCTGTTTAGCTGCTAGCAACCCTCAGAAGTTGTGTCACCCATCCACAAAACTTGTTCCCCAACTCAAACAAGCTGTGCCACTCAATCATTATGTGGATGTGGTGGAAAAGACAACGTCGATGTACTGTAATTTTAAGCAACAGCCTTGATAGTGCGAAGGATTTTACGCTAAGTTCAGCGTCGGCGAATGAAGTGACAGCATGTTTCCCCAGTTTCAGTCTCATGGCTAAACCATGCCCCTCTCCACGGTGCGAGCATCATTGTGAACATCGACAGATGACTGAGCAGTATGTCCATTAACTCTTAATTCTAGAACACAGAAACGATCGAAGTATACGAGACAGCGCTCTACAAATTTCTATCACCTCGAGCGATCTATCTCGCAGCGTATGGGAGTCACAGAGCATTCTCCCCATCTTAGGGTAAAAGACCAACCTCACACAGTCATTGACCAACCCACCCTGCAGCACCGTTAGAGAATTAATCTCCAAGCGATCAGAAGAAGGGCGCTACACTCCATGTCTCGTGAATGAATATAGCTCTCCAAGTCCCAACCCATCCAAGTGCATGAGATTTCTCAAGATGTGAGCATTTCGAGAAGCCTAGCACTCCTTATCGATGTATAGTAATAGATTTCAAAGTGCCATAATGTAATAGCATACACTTAAGAAGAACAAGAAAAGGCTTATTTTTATACGCGATGGAGTTCGAGGCGAATTGAGTTGGACACATTTTTACCTAAATCAACGAATCTATCAACTCTAAATTATTGTTCTAGAGTCTAGGATCTGTACCTGGAAGATATTGGTAAGGTAGAAGAGCATAAACACACACACTCCTAAGACTACAACGTTCTGCACTTAAAAACGGGCTATAATATTAGATCGAATACCTTTCCCGCCTATCAGACATACATCCTTCTTCACACTTTCTCGACGCTGAACTATCTAATCGAATGGTAACACATTTCCTTTGCATGATAGGAGTGCAATATAGCTTTGCGGAGACGTATAGTGTCCACTGTTCACATCCGCCCACGGTTCAGAAATTATAAGATGCCTGCATAAGGCCTACATAAAATGATAGTTACTATCAGGGGATACAACCTACAAGGAAACAGGCAAACGCAAAGCAGCAGCGTCTGACATGTGAAAATTACAAGTCATTCTGTCACTAACTCTGTAAACAGCGCATCAATCGGGCAAATGTGTACACAGGGATTGCAGCCCATCACAAGCTCTTACCGCTAAGTTAATTATGACCCTGAAGTCTCGATTTTACACCCAAGATGCGACAGAGGCGATCGCATAAATCAAAGCTCCTTTAGAAGAGTGTGTCAAGTTTCTTCACACATGAGATGGAAGTCCTCTGATGACCGACAGGCTTACCATTAACGATCGCAAATAGACAGTGCTTTAAAACACATATTGAACAAGTAGATGTATACGAGGAGAACGCAGATGCATCCGGAATCACTGGTACCTCAATAGACATACAGTATAATGCAGCCTCAATGGGAAAAATTGACTGCTTCCCTTATTCCCGTCGTTTCGATGTCTACGTTTTCCGGGATTCCTCCTGTTGCAGCATACTTGGTCAAATATACAAATTGTTCGGTGGGAAACAGAAGATAGCAAAGTACTTCCTCAATTTCACGGCACTATGCTCTATATTCGGTCAATATATACCTGTTCCCTTGTCACTTTTCGCAATTGAATCTATTTGAGGTCAGATCTATGTATGTGATCATGATATAACATCTCGTTCTGTGTTCTAAAATTGATTGTAAATGTAGCACAGATGCAACCACCTAGCCCAAATGCATTGATCGGGATGTGTAATATAGCACTGCACTCAACTGTATTCAGTTACCTCCACATTCAGAGAGTGTTTGTTCTGCTTTGTGTATGTCTCTGTATATGCATGCGTCGTGGACGATTCAGAGGACCCGCAGGAGAACAGAGTTAGCGTTCGACTGTGGATCCACCGCATGTTATATCTGGATCGGTGTTGAGATGCAGAGGTAGGCCAAGTGTACATTCTTACACCACATGGTGGATACACTGGGTGCAGCCATCTTGAATAATGGTACTTGTGTCATGATCTGGCATCACGGTGGAGTCCTCTAGCGGTGGCGCTGTGTACTAAGTCAGTTGGAGTCCTGACCTTGGGGTGAACATACCTGCACGGAATTGTTTAAAAAAGTCTTATGTCCAAGTCCCTGGTGGCGATGATATGAACTAAGCCAGTTGGGCTCTAGAGCTCATGGCAAACACACATGCTTGAAAGTGGTTACATAATAAAGACAAGTCCCTTTTTCCCGTCATTTTTCTTGGTGTGACACATTATCATGTTGGAATTTGAACTTTGTGCCATTTTTCTGGGGGACGGGGCGTGGCATTTTCCTGCCAAAATTCAAACTTCCCAACCAAATCCACCATACTGAATGACGTCACGGCTGCCGTCTTGGATGACGTCATGGCCGCCATCTTGGATTACGTCATCACCGCCATCTTGGATAACGGTACTTTGTTCCAGAACAATGGTAGTCCCAATACTAGCGTCATTCCACACAATCCAAGTCCTACGTTGGCCACTGAACTTCGCTGGGTTTTCACTGGATGGTGTTCTAAGTGCCTGACACTTAAGGGGTTTGAGCAACAGCCATCAAGAGGAGGGCTGCATTCGTGATTTCACACAGCTTCTCAGCATCTTCAAGGGATCCAAAGTTATGGGCATGTTTACTAGCTATGTGCCTAGCCCAGTTTTGCTGAGCCAGCATTCTGTCGCCCTTGCATCGTTGCTTGGTGTGAGCTAATTGCATGGTCAGGCACTTTTTTGAGTTATCCACAGCTGCCTATGGTCGACATCATCGATTCATTCCCTTCAGATACTGTGTGAGCGTCTCCATAAATGGAGAATGATGTTGTTAACACAGCATATCTAACCCCATAAAAGCTGAGCAGCTGATGGTACACACCCAACATCCTACACACTCTCCTGAGGCATATAATAGTGGCTGCACCCCTGGCACTTTTACATCTGAGGTCAGGAGTAAGCCAGGGACATCGAGGACCATCATAGGTCAATATGAAGCATCGTTGTTGCAGTGTTTTGAGTGAGAACCAAATGTTTTTTTACTGCTTTCCATTCGTGAGATTTGTAGTTGCAGAACATGTAGATGGGAGATTTGTTTGAAAGTTTGTGACAGTGGAGTCAGGTATTTGTCTGGGCTAATTTAGGGGTAATATGAGAGAAACATCCCGGTATGCGCCCAGTTGCTGGGCCATGGTGTCCCATCTGCTCAGTTCTCACAAATGATTAGCAGAAGTCTTGGGCATTACGCCAGTGAACGAGTGTGCACGGTTGTCGCTCAGGCACAGTGTGCGATTTGCAGGGGGGGGGGGGATGGGGGGGGATTTCCCCCCCTCTGCATCAGACCATCCCCTCCTCTGGCTTTAGTTTATGCATCCCAACCTGGGATGTTTATTTCCCAGCACTGGAGTAAAACTTTACATATAATTTAAATTTGTGAAGCCGAACACTGAAAGTTTTTAATACAGTCTTACTGTTAATATGTTATTAATTTTGAAAAAGTGTTATGTAATAGTTAAGCATTTCAAAACATCGTTCTCATGTTGTCATTGTTGCTTTCGTCTAAGGTGCGTCATCCGTTTACTTTCGAGCTTGTGAGGGAAGTAGTGTGGCAGTCATACCGCAGCAGTCGTACCGCAGAGTTGGGTGAACCGGGGGCGAAATTCCCACCCCGGGCCCTGACACAGGGTGGTGACCGACCCGGTACCTGTGCGAACATTTATCGTTAGGTCACCTTTTGGCAACGGTATGGCGCGGACTAACGCGCCTGGGAGGAAAGCACACATTACTAAATAACGCACCATCGTCTGCTTCTAGTTCCTTGGATACTATTTCGTGGACCTTCTTTAAGGGGAGTTGGAATGCCCTATCTCGCCAATGTTAAATTTGCTAACTTTGTGTACCTTTTTCTTTGGAACTATTATCTTCAGAACTTTGAAATTCTGGCAGAGGTTTTCAGCATATATTGTGAGCCCACTGAACTAGAACCAATGTTTTCTTTTTGTTGGTATAGTATTTATGAATTTTTTACCATTAAGCCATTTTTTATTGGAAAAAGTATAACATAAACTTCCCTAGTTCAGAGAATAAGCCAGTTCTTGTCATGATTCTAGTTCAGTGGCCTCTTTGAACTGTTTTGCAGCATTTCTGAAAATTTGAATGTTGTTGGTTGAGTGGTTTATGAGATAAAGGTACATGTAACACTAAAAATGTCAAATGCCAGAAAATGCGATTAAAGTAATTTATTATGAAAATTCACAAATACCTTTTATTCTATTATCAAAAGTGTCCAGCAGAGTAATCAGGGTCATCTTCTAGTTCTTCTTCTTCACCTAGAAGCTTTCTTCTCCTTGCTGCCCTTGCTTTTTTTGTATTAAATTCAGCTGCATACTGAGCCTTCCTTACTCGCACGCTGTCCAGAAGCTGAAGACCTCTGATGGTGTTGATACCAGGAGCAATGCCGAGCCTTGCCATGACCTTTAGCCTACCCATATGACCATCATTGAATGAAATAACAGCATCACTGACTCCCCATTTCAATGTTTTTATCCCAACAAATACATTCTTAGGTACACGAGTCCAAATGAGGTTGTTGAACGACTCGTTTTGATTCTGGGTACAACCATGAAGACATTTTCGCAGAAGATCAGGATGCCCCAAGTCTCTATATATTGGTTTAATTACTTCCATAACAGCCAATGGAATATAATTTTTATGGTGATAAGGATCCCCAGTAGCTTGAGATTTTCTATAATTGCACCATGACTGAGGACCATCTGGACAAGCAAAATGTTGAGGATTATCATCAGTTGATGATCGATGTAAATATGTGGCCCATACAGCTTGTCTCATTTCCTGCAAATTATTTGCATTATTTCTTATTGCCATACCATAGTATTGTTGTAATTCATTTATAATTTTATCTGACAGGCGACCTCTAATGGTTTTACCATCTGACAAAATTTTGTCCTTCAGATTCTGTTTCAGTTTCCTTAGACGAGTGCCCATTCGTTTCTGAACATGACCGACACATTCTAGTTTAGTTATTGTCTTATTGACATATGGCATGGATTCTGTAACACTTTTGTATGCCTTGGAGTCCCCATCTCCAAGGAATTTTGTGTAAAATACTCCCCGTTCTTTTTCTGATCTGCTAAACATTTTCACAGCAGCGGCAGCCTCCATGCCTCCACTCGTACCTTCATAATTCTTGCTACATATGTGAGCTGCTTCTATCTTACCAGATGCACAATGGTAACAATGTTTAGTGAGCACTTCATAGTCCAAAACTTTACCGCTGTCCACACTAGTAACAGTAGCAACAGCATTTTTGGATGTGTGACCCCTTTTCTGCCAGGTTCCATCAAAAGCAACAGGGATATCTGGGTTTCCTTCATTTATATATTTTGCTTCACTGGCAGCAGCTTTCATTGATAAATCTGCTACAGACTGAACAGCATCTCCTATCACTTCAGTGTAATTGTCAATTTTAGCAGGTGGAGGTGGAAGATTCATTATGGCACAAAATGTTTGAGCAGCAGTATGTCCTTTACCAATTGCTCTCATTGCATACATTAGCCTGATATTACTCTCAAACAAATTGCTACTGCATGTTTTAGAGCTCCAAAAACAGGTCTCATTTTCACAACTGGCACAAACTATAGCAATTTTGCAGGAAAGTCCTATAGATTTTGTTATGTTCATATCAAAAGAACCTCCACAAAGATTACAACACAAACATTTCTTCATAAACTCAGTAAAAACAGGAAAGTCGACTAAAACATATTGTTCATTAGAAGCTTCATCTGTAATTTCACTTGCACAGTTTGATAACTTCTTTTTTGATGCACTGGTGGGCGTGTCTCCTTCACACATCTCAGCTGTACAAACGTCAGAACTTTCACCAGCATCAACAGGTGCTGAAGCAGAATCACTTGAACAAACGTTATTTGTAAATCTATTACCGCGAAACTTTCGCTTTTTAAATAATGATGCACTCCTAGGCATCGTAGAAACTACGCACTCACCACTGAAAGTCAAAACAAGACAGATAACAAACTCCAAATGAGCGACAAACTAAACTCGAGGCTCAAAACAAACACTCACAGATCAAAAACTGAACAATAAACACAGCTAGTCGTAAAAACAATGGTACCTATGGAAGGATCAAAGATTCTACAACTGAAGAGTGAAATCCACAGCCTTCTATATGTAATGTTTTCGGAAATGCGAAGATTTAAATGTGTACAAATCACAAGATGGGTAACTTTGCTGGGCGCACATGTAATTTTGAAAAATTAAATAAAAATACTTCCAATTGGAATTTCTTAACAAATTTTGCACCATTTTAAGCAGAAAATTTCAAATTAAGTTATAAGGTTAAAAACTGAAAATGTGAATTTTTTCCATTTTCCGGCATTCCAACTCCCCTTAAATACTCTTCTCTTCAACCATCGTTTTCTTTTCCTTTGGTTTTCATTTCCGTTGTTAGCTGCATGTGCAAGTACCAAGTAGGCCGCCGCTGCGATACTTTATCGTCCTTTATACTACAAGACCGACACACGTGTGGCACAAATTCTGTGGCTTTGGTATAAATTAACTTGCCGTATGCAACATACGCCGCAAGATGTTGCCTGTTGTAGCATGCTACAAGACGACGCACGTCACATTTCCGTAGCATGCCACAATGTTGCAAGACATCGCCCCAGCGTAAACGAGGCTTTAGAGCCAGGTCTGTATTGTATGGTGGATGTGATGTGTTGCGTACGAAACTAAAACCTGCAATCAGATCCAAACGTCGTGGAAAACTGTGAAGAGGTGTCATCCTGCAGCAAGATAACGCTCGCCCACATTCTGCCAAACGGACAGCCGACGCAATAAAGGAGTTGAGATTCGAGGTGCTGCAACGTCCACCATACAGTCCAGACCTGGCTCCAAGCGATTTTCACATGTTTGGACCCTTAACGGAAGCACTACAGGGAAGAAGATTTGAAAGTGATGAAGACGTCATTGTTGCAGTGCAAAATTGGTTACAGATGCGACCGAAAAACGTATTTTCTGATGAAATAAAAAAAAACCTCGTAAAACGTCGGGAAAACTGCATTGAAGTCCAGGGAGGTTACGTAGAAAAATAACGCATGTTTCAGTTTTCTATCATCAGAAGAAGTGCAACTTTTCACAAATATGCCTTTTACTTTTTGAATTCCCGTCATATACCTGTATGTAGATGATTTTGTAAATAAGCTTTACCTATAATGTACTTTTAAAGATATAACAAGGGATGGCTTTTCTGATAGTGCATGCGCGTGAATAGTGAGTTTCGGCATTAGCATCTATTTATAAATAAATGTTTAACCATGGGTAACGCCACGGTCCAAGATAGTAACATATGTAATTATACTAACCCCCTAAGACATCCCCCCCCCCCCCCCCCCACTGGTAAAAGCACAAATCGCACACTGCTAAGGCATAAGTAATAAGGAGTGTTTGTTGGCAAGAGTGTAACATGATAGCACTATTAAGTTTTTCTATAATTGTGCTATTATTATTTCACTATTGTTATAGACACAGGGCTTCCAATGAACAAACCAGTGGAATCACGGATTATCACTATTGAGGCAGTTAAATCCTTGACAGGACAAGTGGCTCAAATGAGGGTAGATAACATGGATTGCATAGGCACCTGGATGCATTAAAATAGCACAGAGCCTCATCCATTGTATCAGTACCCATCCCTGATGCTAGTGCCACTACCCTTGTTTCTCCTTTTTCAGGTAAAGTGGGAAAGGATGTGTCAGCATTTGTGAACAACCTGTTACCAGGCACAAAACTAAGTTGTTGGTCAGAAGGACAGTTGTTATGTACGGCTAAATTACGTTTAGTAGACCCCTCAAAAGTATATGTAAGCATCATGAGGATTTAAGAACTTCTCAGACATTTGATGTGCTGAGGAAAGCCTTATTGCAGCGTTCTAGGAGGCAAAATAGTTTTGTTATCGGGGCAGTTAAATTGTGTGTAACAAAAACAGAGCAAATCCGCTGAAAATTTCGTGGATAGAATAAGGAAACTCAGTGTCAGTACATACTATTTCATGCAGAGTTATGAAACAGGTAAGGTCGTTCTGCAAGAAGCAGAGTGAAGAGCATTAGATGCGTTTTCGGCGTGTCAAGGAAGGCACAGGTAGAATTTCCTAAAGATCTGACTGAAGCTGTAAGAACAGCAACAGCTTTAGAGGATATACGAAGTGTGACTGGAAAGTTTTAAGAATGGACTTGTAATTGTACAATGGTAGAACCACAATGCTCATATCGTAGTTGCAGTGGTTTCTTACACCTGCTTTCCTGCTCTTACTTGCTGTGGCGTAAATATTCCCTACTGCCCTTTGCTAGATCACACATACGAGAAACAACTTTAGGAGCCAGAGCACCTCCAACTTCTCGCAGCACAGTAAATAACTTTCCAGCCAATTTACCATTCAGATTAAGAGTCGCCATAATTGTACATGAATGTGTTAAGGCATTGACTTTAGTTAATCTTGATACAACTCTCTGGGTATCTGTAATTTCCACGGTTCCTTTAACATACGTTTCCTCTTTTAATACAGAATGGTCGGAGTTGAAAAGAAATTCCTTACGTTTATTTATCCCATCTACAAATTTTCGGGTTGATTCCTCAGTTTGCTGTGCATGGTCAATTTGACGCTTTGTTTGAAATTTAGTTATCTTACATCTTCCAACTTTGTAGCACTGTTTGAAAATAAGCAGCCATCCACTGCTTCTCTTGAAATCATTATAATCTATGTCATGGCGCAATTTGACGTGCATAATGTAGTATGTCACTATCATTCTCATTCTGTAAATTGTATGGAGCATCCTTGAAAAGTGCAGTTTTTGAAATAAGTGTGCCTTGTCCTCCCTTGAATAGCCATAGTTTTTCTTATGCAGTACATGGTCATATTTCTGTGGACTTATTCAGAATCTGTTCATAATTTTTTTTTACTATGGTTTTCCATGTAAAGAAATATGTTTAGTTTCTGTTCCTTGGACAATGATTATCCATTACTACATTTCACTGGAAACTGGATTTGTGAACTCCTTGTCCGACAAAGATGAAGAACTATGTGGTTCGACACCTGTTTCAGTATCACTTTCACTTGTTAAGCACCTATCGTTTTCATTGTACTCCTCATGTACATCGCCCACACAGTCGATCGTATATGGTACCACACAGTCCACTGACTGAAACACTTCCAGAAAAACTTATATTTCATCTGCCATTTCTTTCTCACTCTGCAAAATTGCTTGGGTTCCTTTGTGACGAAATGTCGTCTCTGGCAATTCTTGTAGATATAATGAAATATTTGCATTGTTTATCATTGCCATTGCTCTGCTTTGCATCTAACACCACTAGCACTGTAGCACTATTGTGAGTTACTCGTTCACTCAGTTCCACTGTGCTCTGTAGCCTCATGCTGTGCTGGTGGTCGGATACCACCATTCCATCCCCCTGTCGTCATTAGCGGCCAATATTGTGGTTGCATAGTAGGCAATATGTGGGTTGTTATATATCATAAACATCATTGGCCTTTTGCGACCTTGCACTCAAGATATTCCTTGTAAGGTCTTGGTTTATGATGCAGACTAAGCACAAGGCACTGTTCCTCCTGATCCTTTTGAAGTTTCTGTCATGTGGCCTCTCTTTTTCTTGTCCTTTTTGTTAGGCAGTCTGCCGGCCGCTGGTGGCCGAGCGGTTCTCGCGCTGCAGTCTGGAACCGCGCGACCGCTACGGTCGCAGGTTCGAATCCTGCCTCGGGCATGGATGTGTGTGTTGACCTTAGGTTAGTTAGGTTTAAGTTGTTCTAAGTTCTAGGGAACTTATGACCTCAGCAGTTGAGTCCCATGGTGCTCAGAGCCATTTGAACCATTTGTTAGGCAGTCTCATGTCCCTAAGTTCCGTGAATGGTACTTTTGGAGCATGTTGGGCGTCATGTCATCTGTCTGAAGTGAACTTGGTCCCAAAGATTGTGACAAGGCAGAACGATCCGGCTTTTCTTATGAGTGTAAATCATTAAGCTTTTGCACCTATTTTTTATTTTCTGAAATAAGGTACATACAGTTTGGACATACTATTGTAAGTACCTTACATTATGTTTATACATAATCTACACATCATACCAGGCATTTCTCTAAATGCAACACTAAATTTGAGATGCCTCTGTGGTAGAATTACTCTGTCCAACTGTGGAACCGCCATCAGACTGTTGGCTTGGCATCACATTGCAAGTGACTTACTGTCGTGCCAGGAACTTCTTCAGCGGACTCAACATTACTTTCTCAACAGACGGCTCTGAACGTAATTGAACGTAATTTATATGCCACAGGTGAACTTATATGTTTCCACACTAATCTCTGCTGCTTCGATTCTGGCGTGAAATGCAGTATCCATGTTTCGTCGCCAATAACAGTGCGGTACAGGAAACTGTCACCTTCTTTGGCATACCATTGCAGTTGATTCGATGAAACACTCGTTCGCTTGCCTTTCATCATTCATCCAACTAATTAGGCATGTGCCAACATGGAACTTTTTGGTACCCTAAGGTCCTTTGAACGATGTCATAAACACTCCCATACGGAATGCGAAGCTCCTGAGAAATGTCCGCGAGGTGCACACACAACGATCCACCTTCAGCATTGCAGCCACATGGGAAATGTCGTCGTTAGTCAGAGACAAATGTGGCCTTCCTGAACGCTCATTGACATGCAAGTCCTCACAGCCTTTAGCGAACTCACAGTACCACCTCCATCTCCTCCACCTCCGCCTCCACGTCTGGCTCCTCCTCCTACTACTTGTCAAAGCAAGACACTTTTCCTCAAATGTGGGCTGCATTTTCCTGTGGATTTTGCTGGGCGTTTGTCCCTTGCTCCACAGAAAACGAAACACATTCCACTGCTCGTACAACATGGAATGTGAAGCACAAAATCTTCCACAATTGACAGCAGCACCGTGCTGTACAGTTACTGGCATTTAAAGCCATAATTTGGCTAAAAATAGAGACAATGACTTTCGGATTCGTCCTTCTAATACAGATGCACAATCCATCTGATCCAATCTCTAAGGTACAAGATGCCACACTCTTCACAGAGCTGCGGTATGGAGTAGTAATGAGGAAAGTGCTAGTGAGCTGATTGTCGCACCCTGGTGTACGTATTTCCTACGTTTTCCCATACTACTGGAGTATTCCCTAGCACTGGTCTGATGAGAGCCGATCAGCGTGTGTTGCCACAGCATAGCGACAGAGTGAATACATGCTTCAAGATGGGGAAGAGAGCTACATTCGCATCCTGCCTCTGATATGTCTCTTCCACATGAGTCGTTTATGAATCATGACCCTAAGATATTTTGCCTTCCTCTTGTGTGGGATGTGACCTTCCATAACCCATACTGCTTGGAGATTTATTGGAAATTCTATTCTTGCAAGGAAACACGACTAACTTTGGTAACGCTGTATTTTAGGCGTCACTTGGTGGTCCATTTGCCAAGGACATTGCGGGCTGCCTGTGAATAGGGGCATGTCTGTCCTCATTAACAATGTGATACTGATGAATGGGACGAAAACGTAGACTAAATGGACAAACATAAGATTGTGAAAATCGTAAGAAATAAACTACCAGTTGGTAAAAGAAATACTGACCATCCAAGGAGAAGATGGAATGACAACCTCAGGATAGACTGAGCGGTACTGAAGGAAACAGTCTTCAGTCTAGGAAGAAAGGAAGAAGAAGAAGTCCATTTTCAGCATATCTGGTTTAAAATAATATACAAAACATAATCATATAAAATACAATGCTAAAAACCTTTCAACTCTTGGAAATACATTGAAACGAGCTGATATCTGAAATTAATAGTTAACAGTCAACTTTACATCTCTGAAAGTATCTTGCTATATTTCATGATGATACTGTTGGACATACAGTAATCAAATTATTACAGTTTGGGATCAGCTAGTTATGTGACTGGCATAAAAGTAAAAAACAACCACTTCAAATACAATACACAGAAAGGTTTCCAATAAAAATGGTGATAAGACAAAAAGTAACAAAAGACTATGTGTCAATCAGAAGCAACAAAGGTATAAAATATTAGATGCACTAAAAAAAATATTCTCCACCTGCACAAGATAATCAGCACAACGAGCCATACTTCATAACACTCTCACTCATGTTAGCTGATTTTAAGGAACAATATTGGTAATGATCTACAGTTAGTTTGTAGCTTTTCTTTGATAAGTGCTTTTGTAAACATAGCTGCCAACTGATGTTCTGACTTGACATAGGATACAAGAATAGACTCGTCATTTAACTTTGCATGAGTGCAATGAAACTTTATGTCCAGATGTTTAATCCTTTTGTGATGTTTATTAGTTTTTAACACTTGCATTGCACTCTGATTGTCCACAAGGAGTTGAGATTGTGGTTCCATGATGATACCAAGCTCCTGCAAGCACATAAAAAGCAACTTTATTTCTGCAGTTGTAGTGGATACTGCAATGTACTCACTTCTGTTGAAGATCTAGCAACACATTTTTGCCTGCAAGATGTTCAGGTAACAGGTCCACTGAGTAATATACTGACATAACCCATTATTGAGCGATGAGTATCATTATCTGCAGCCAAAACTAAAATAATAGAAATTGATTTGTACCTAACAACAGGTAAAATGTTTCTCCACAATCAATTTCGTGTTTCTAGGACTATCCTTTTGCACATAATCTAGCGTTTATATCTTTATATTACCATTTAATTTATTTTTAATTTTGTAAATCCGTTTACAACTGATAGCCTGAAAATTTGGAGGCAGATACACTAAGCCTCAGGTATCATTAACGAACTCTGTCCCATTGTCAGTTCTGATAACTTTAAGTCTATTCACTGTCTGCCTTTACACCAACAGTTTAAGTTCTAAGAATACAAAAGTAACATCACTTTTGTTCTTAACAAAATTTGCAGACCTGTGTGAAGCACAGTCTTCTTTAAAAACAAGAAAATAATTGCCTCCACCTAATGATGAGTGGCATCTTTTTACATACATCAGCATGAACTCTCCTAGAGTACAGGGACAAGTTGGTAAATCTGATCTAAATCCCTTCTTATGTTGTTTACCATACTGATATTATCCACAAGAAATGGTTAAAGCATTTCATTTTAAATTTGGAATCAATCCACTATCAACAATTTTCTTCTAGTTCTCGAATTTAATATGCTTTAGTCTTTTGTGGCACAGAGGTAAGTCAGATAAAGCACAATTATCTTGTTCAACAATTTCCACAGCAAACAACATTCTGTAACACTGATTAAACGTTGCTACTCACTATATAGCGGAGATGCTGAGTCGCGATAGTTACAACAAAAAATTCACACAATTACAGTTTTCGGCCATTAAGGCCTTACCAACTTTCCTTCTCTAATATTGTTACATTCCATCCTGGATTTTCGATTGTTTGATTAAACGTCTGCATCTACACCCACATGATTACTCTGCAATTCACAATTAAGTGCCTGCAAACAGTTCACTGAACGACATTCAAGCTACTTTTCTACCATTCCGCTCACGAACAGTGTGTGGATATAACGAACACTTACATCTTTCTGTGCTAGCTCTGATCTCTCTTATTTTATTGTCATGATCATGCGGTGAGGGTATGTGCCAACAAAATATTTTCACACACTGAGGAGAAAGTTGGTGATCGAAATTTCATGAGAAAGTCCTGCCACAGTGATAAACACCTTTGTTTTAATGACTCCCACCTCAGTTCATGTATTATATCCATGGCCCCTGTTCCAAGGTAATACAAAACGAGCTGCTCTTCTTTTAACTTTTCTGATATCTTCCGTCAATCCTTTCATATGCAGATCCCACAGTACGCAGCAGTACTGTAGAAGAGGGCGGACAAGAGTAGTATAAGCAGTCTATTTAGTAAATTTGCTGCATTTTCTAAGTGTTCTGCCAGTAAATCGCAGTCTTTTGTTTTCTTTCTCCACAATATTGTCTATGTGATCTTTTCCAATTTTACTTGTTTGTAACTGTAATTCTACATCTACATCTACATGGTTACTCTGAAAATCATATTTAAGTACCTGGCAGAGGGTTCATCGAACCATCTTCACAATTCTCTATTATTTCCATCTCGTGTAGCGCGCGGAAAGAATGAACACCTATATCTTTCCGTACGAGCTCTTATTTCCCTTATTTTATCGTGTTGATCATTCCTCCCTATGTAGGCCGGTGTCAACAAAATACATCTACATCTACATCGACATCTACATCTACATCTACATGATTACTCTGCAATTAACATTTAAGTGCTTAGCAGAGGGTTCATCGAACCACAATCATACTATCTCTCTACCATTCCACTCCCGAACAGCGCGCGGGAAAAACGAACACCTAAACCTTTCTATTCGAGCTCTGATTTCTCTTATTTTATTTTGATGATCATTCCTACCTATGTATGTTGGGCTCAACAAAATACATTCGCATTCGAAAAAAAAACGTCTTTGCTTTAATGACTTCCATCCCAACTCGATTATCATATCTGCCACACTCTCTCCCCTATTACGTGATAATACAAAACGAGCTGCCTTTTTTGAACCCTTTTGATGTCCTCCGTCAATCCCACCTGGTAAGGATCCCACACTGCGCAGCAATATTCTAACAGAGGACGAACGAGTGTAGTGTAAGCTGTCTCTTTAGTGGACTTGTCGCATTATCTAAGTGTCCTGCCAATGAAACGCAACCTTTGGCTCCCCTTCCCCACAATATTATCTATGTGGTCTTTCGAACTGAAGGTGTTCGTAATTTTAACACCCAGGTACTTAGTTGAATTGACAGCCTTGAGAATTGTACTATTTATCGAGTAATCGAATTCCAACGGATTTCTTTTGGAACTCATGTGGATCACCTCATACTTTTCGTTATTTAGCGTCAACTGCCACCTGCCACACCATACAGCAATCTTTTCTAAATCGTTTTGCAACTGATACTGGTCTTCGGATGACCTTACTAGACGGTAAATTACAGCATCATCTGCGAACAACCAAAGAGAACTGCTCATATTGTCACCCAGGTCATTTATATAGATCAGGAACAGCAGAGGTCCCAGGACGATTCCCTGGGGAACACCTGATATCACTTCAGTTTTACTCGATGATTTGCCGTCTATTACTACGAGCTGCGACCTTCCTGACAGGAAATCACGAATCCAGTCGCACAACTGAGACGATACCCCATAGGCCCGCAGCTTGATTAGAAGTCGCTTGTGAGGAACGGTGTCGAAAGCTTTCCGGAAATCTAGAAATACGGAATCAACTTGAGATCCCCTGTCGATAGCGGCCATTACTTCGTGCGAATAAAGAGCTATCTGCGATGCACAAGAACGATGTTTTCTGAAACCATGCTGATTGCGTATCAATAGATCGTTCCCTTCGAGGTGATTCATAATGTTTGAATGCAGTACATGCTCCAAAACCCTACTGCAAACCGACGTCAATGATATAGCTCTGTAGTTTGATGGATTACTCCTACTACTCTTCTTAAACACTGGTGCGACCTGCGCAATTTTCCAATCTGTAGGTACAGATCTATCGGTGAGCGAGCGGTTGTATGTGATTGCTAAGTAGGGAGCTATTGTATCAGCGTAATCTGAAAGGAACCTAATCGGTACACAATCTGGACCTGAAGACTTGGCCGTATCAAGCGATTTGAGTTGCTTCGCAACCCCTAAGGTATCTACTTCTAAGAAACTCATGCTAGCAGCTGTTCGTGTTTCAAATTCTGTAATATTCCACTCGTCTTCCCTGGTGAAGGAATTTCGGAAAACTGCGCTCAATATCTCCGCTTTAGCGGCACAGTCGTCGGTAACGGTACCATCGGCACTGCGCAGCGAAGGTATTGACTGTGTCTTGCCGTTTGTGTACTTTATATACGACCAGAATTTCTTCGGATTTTCTACCAAATTTCGAGACAATGTTTCGTTGTGGAACCTATTAAAGGCATCTCGCATTGAAGTCCGTGCCAAATTTAGTGCGTCTGTAAATTTTAGCCAATCTTCGGGATTTAGGGTTCTTCTGAACTTCGCATGCTTTTTCCGTAGCCTCTGCAACAGCGTTCGGACCTGTTTTGTGTACTTGGAGGGATCAGTTCCATCTCTTACCAATTTATGAGGTATGACTCTCTCAATTGCTGTTGCTACTATATCTTTGAATTTGAGCCACATCTCGTCTACATTTGCAGTCAGTTCGAAAGGAATGGAAATTGTCTCTTAGGAAGGCTTCTAGTGACACTTTATCCGCTTTTTTAAATAAAATTATTTTGCGTTTGCTTCTGGTGGATTTGGAAGAAACGGTATTGAGCCTAGCTACAACGACCTTGTAATCACTAATCCCTGTATCAGTCATGATGCTCTCTATCGGCTCTGGATTGTTTGTGGCTAAGAGATCAAGTGTGTTTTCGCAACCATTTACAATTCGCGTGGGTTCGTGGACTAACTGCTAGAAATAATTTTCGGAGAAAGCATTTAGGACAATCTCGGAAGATGTTTTCTGCCTACCACCGGTTTTGAACGAGTATTTTTGCCAACATATCGAGGGAAGGTTGAAGTCCCCATCAACTATAACCGTATGAGTGGGGTATTTATTTGTTACGAGACTCAAATTTTCTCTGAACTGTTCAGCAACTATATCATCGGAGTCTGGGGGTCGGTAGAAGGAGCCAATTATTAACTTAGTTCGGCTGTTAAGTATAACCTCCACCCATACCAATTCGCACGGAGTATCTACTTCGACTTCACTACAAGATAAACCACTATTGACAGACACAAACACTCCACCACCAATTCTGCCTAATCCAGGCTGTTTCAGCTCGTCGGCTCCGTTGTGGGCCGCGGAGCGCTCCCTGCTCCAGGGAGCCGTGTCGCTGCTCGCTGTAACCGTTCAAGTGGGCCGGCACGCCGGCACGTGGCACGGCTGGCTGAGGCAGGGGGAAGGCAAGCGTTTTGATGTGCTAGCTGCGTCTTACAAGATCAATAATCTCATACTATTAGCTGCTAAGACGTGGTGACATGCTACACCAGGAAATACGATGTTAAGGAAATAAATAAGAAACAACTATTTTACAAGAAATTGCATACTAACTTTATTGGGTCTCTGTAGCTTGACATTTTCTTTTCATTACAAGATCGGAAATATCAGGCGTCAAAGTATTCGCAGCGTTAATGCGGAGGATGGCCTTCATTGTTGCATCCTGAAGAAACGATCGTTCCTTACTTTTTACTCTTTTCATTACTGAGAAAAGCTGCTCACAACCATACGTAAACCCAAACATGCACATGATCTGAGCGACATTGTTGTGAAGCTTGGGAAATGTTTTTTGCTGTAATGAACGATACCATCGTGACAAATCCAACGTGTTGTAGGACCTCTCTTTCAACAAAGTTGAATTTTGCAAATCAATTATCTCAAATTGAAGTGACAGTGACAAGTCATCGGGGGAAACTGAAAAAGGAGTGCTGAACACCTTAAGTTCTAATTCCAAACTAGTGAGGTCTCGGAATCGTGTTGCTTGATAATCGCCGAAAGTAGTACCTTCAGATAGTTTTAAAGAAGCAAGACGACTGAAGAACGTCAAATGTCCATTACTCATCTGCCTCTCAAATAAACGTAACTTTTCCATTAACGCTTTGATCTGGTCGTGCATGTCAACGATTAGCTGCCCTTTGCCCTGCAGTGACAGATTTAAATTATTCAGATGCATAGTTATATCAGCTAGGAACGCCAGGTCTGATATCCATTTTATATCTTTCAGACAACACATTTCTTCCCCTTTCGTTTCGAGAAAAAGGGATATTTCCTCATGAACGGCAAAGAAAACATCAAGAACTTTTCCCCGACTCAGCCAACGAACTGTACTGTGGTAAGGTATATCCCCATACTCCGCTTCCGTATCTTTCAGGAATCCTTTGAATTGCCGATGATTCATACCGTGACGCTGCACAAAATTCACACACTTCACGACATCTTTCATTACGCCACCTAGCTCTACTGTTTCAGCACACAGTGCCTCTTGGTGAATAAAACTATGAAGAGTCAAAATGTCTTTCCCGAATTCGTCCCTGAGTTTATTTTTCAAACGAGAAGCAAAACCTTGGTGACGCCCGATCATTTGTGGTGCGCCGTCTGTCGCTACAGAATGGAGCTTATCCCACGGCAAATTCATATTGTCCACTGATTCACAAACAGCTTCAAAAATGTCATGTCCTGTTGCGGAGTAATCGAGTGGTACCACATCCAAGAGTTCTTCAGTTACTTGCAGCTCCATGCCGACACCACGCACAAAGACTGCAATTTGAACACAGTCCGATATGTCGGTACTTTCGTCAAGCGCTAGTGAAAATGCAGCGAAGCTCTCCGCCTTTTTCCCGAGCTGTGTCTCTAAATCCGCTGCCACGTCCATGATTCAACGAGACATTGTTTGCTTCGACAGGCAAACCCCTTCAATTGCCTGCACCTCCAATGGAAACAAACATTCTGCAACTGCTACCATGCACGATTTTACGAGTGGTCCTACCGAAAATGGCTTGCCACTTGTCGCAATGATGTGAGCGACCCTGTAGCTTGCTCGAATTGCAGATTCAGTAGTGTGTTCTCCGCTCTCATTCATCAGAAAATTATAAACGCATTACAGAACACGAACTATGTTGCACGTTTTGATATCCTCCGTATTACGAAACTGTTTTTGAACTTACGTCTCCTGCTATGTCGTTCTTAAGCCTGGCTACCAGTTCTCTGCGTGCAACGCCTTCTACCTGATCGTAGTGCGCTGCGTGAAGACGTGTATAATGTCGTTGTATATTGTACCTCTTCGCAGAATTGAATGCTTTATGACATACAAGACATTGCGGACGACCATCCCTCTCAATGAATAGAAAGGTATCCTCCAATAGAGGTACAGGGCTCCCGCGGCTAGTCGTAGCTGTCATATAACACGGATTATTGCGTCAGTTGCGGCTGCATGCGGCCAGGGGGCAGTGAGTTCGCGCTTTCCCCCTCCACGCTGGCTCCGAGCTGCCGCAGTGAGCGCTCCGGCTCCCTGGAACTCGGTTGGAACAGCTTGGCCCTAATCTATCTTTCCTGAACACCGCCTGAGACTTCATAAAAATTTCTGCAGAACTAATTTCAGGCTTTAGCCAGCTTTCTGTACCTATTTCAGCTTATGAGCTTTCTATTAGTGCTTGAAGCTCAGGGACTTTCCCAGCACAACTACAACAATTTACAACTACAATTCCGACTGTTCCTTGATCCAAGCACGTCCTGTATTTGCCATGCACCCTTTGAGATTGCAGCCCACCCCGTACTTTCCCGAGGCCTTCTAACCTAAAAAACCGCCCAGTCCTCGCATTCGGAGGAAAAAGTTGGTGACTGGAATTTCGTGAGAAGATTCCGTCACAACGAAAAACGCCTTTCTTTTAACGATTTCCAGCCCAAATCCTGTATCATTTCTGTGGTGTCACCGCCAGACACCACACTTGCTAGGTGGTAGCCTTTAAATCGGCCGCGGTCCGTTAGTATATGTCGGACCCACGTGTCGCCACTATCAGTGATTGCAGACCGAGAGCCGCCACACAGCAGGTCTAGAGAGTCTTCCTAGCACTCGCCCCAATTGTACAGCCGACTTTGCTAGCGATGGTTCACTGACAAATTACGCTCTCATTTGCCGAGATGATAGTTAGCATCGCCTTCAGCTACGTCATTTGCTACGACCTAGCAAGGCGCCATTACCAGTTACTATTAGTGCTGTAAACATT
The DNA here is from genome assembly GCF_023898315.1 of Schistocerca nitens. NCBI lineage: Eukaryota > Metazoa > Arthropoda > Insecta > Orthoptera > Acrididae > Schistocerca > Schistocerca nitens. The sequence goes on along the minus strand of NC_064615.1, from coordinate 684,902,927 downwards.
GTACCGTCAAGAGCAATGTTCACCAATTATGGATTAAAGTTAAGTATTCTACCAATTACCTCCTTTTTCTGAAGTCTCATTGCCTTGTCCTGTTCCAGACCTCACGCCAGCCTGCGTGAGCTTAAACGCGTGCCTATCGGCTTCCTCATAGTGGCTTGGCTGTCTTGCCAAGCCACAACAAGTGGCGACGAGGCCACTTCGCGTTCGTAACTATACTGCCCTGATTTACTCGTGTAATGGCTTCGCCACAATCTCCAGATGTACTGTCCGAATTTTATCGCTTACAGAATCAGCAGACGCAGGCCTTACTGGATGCCCTTGGACAGCTCGTCCAGGGTCAACATGCAATGCAAAACGATGCGGCAGCCGCCGCTCCACCGCTCACGCAGCCACAACACGCAGTTGCACCACCTTTTCGTCCTTTTGATGCGGCACTGGAAAGCTGGACGGAGTGGTCACGCCAATTTGGATTACATCTCGCCGCCTACAGAATTCAAGGTAATGAGCGGCAGCCTTATCTCCTTTCGTCCGTCGGCGTCCACACGTACCGTGTGATGGTCAAATTATTTCCCCGACGCGACGTAGCAACTCTGTCCTACAAAGAAATTTTGTCTGCATTAGATGCATATTTCAAAGAATCCGTCAATGTAGTTGCCAAACGGTATACCTTCTTTCGTACAAAACGTACGGCTGGTCAGACTAATAGAGAGTGGGTTGCAACCTTGCAAGGCCTTACTAGGGATTGTGCTTTTGAGTGTCAATGTGGACTCCCTTATTCAGACACTATGGTGCGTGATGCAATTGCACAGAACGTTTCTGATGTTCGTATAAGGGAACAGATTTTGAAAGTAGTCAATCCCTCCCTTCAACAAGTGATGGACATATTGGATCGGCAGGACACACTTGACTTTGCTCAGGAATCATTTGAAAATTCGCCACCCGTGTGTCAGGTTAACCGGCCCGCCGGGCGAGCTGCACGGAACAGTAAACAGTCCTCGCGCCTGGCCACACCAACGCCGCCTGGTTCTCAGCCACGTGTACCACGCCAGCAAGCAAATGCAGTGAAATCATGCCCGCGGTGTGCTACTAGACATTCGCGTGAGAATTGCCCGTCACGCCAGGCTATTTGCTTTTTCTGTAATAAAAATGGACATGTTCAAATTGTTTGCCAGAAAAAGCTCCGATCGGAAGCTCAAAACCATTCCAGGCCCTTTGCTTCGCGCCGGAACCGGAATCGACCCAAGGATATTCAGGCTCGCGACACTTCGCCCATGGAAATTCATGCAGTTCATTCCACTCCGCCCAGTGCTACTCTCTCTAACAGTGACTGTGTTCGTCCCACAAATAGTGTGCGCCGACATCGCAGGAACTCCCGTCAAGTCGCAAGTGATTCTGTTCCACTGTCAGTTCACGTTGCACGAGACAGTCGCTCTTGTCGTCAGCAGGACAATAAACTTTTTGTAGACTTGGACATTAACGGCCAAGTGATACCATTCCAGCTCGATACTGGAGCTGCAGTTTCACTGATCAATCACGACACGTACAAACAGCTGGGCAAACCTCCGTTGCGTGCCGCAAATGTTAAGTTACGTAGTTATTCATGACAAGCGATCCCTGTGTTAGGACAGTGCAGCCTTCTTGCAACATACAAAGGACAAACAAAACTTGTGTCATTTTACGTCCTGCGTTCTTCTTCTGCAGTGAACTTGTTTGGTTTCGATTTATTTCAGTTGTTTAACTTGTCTATAGTAAATCAGGTCCTATCAGTGAACCAGACTGTGCCTTCAGACAGTGTTTCTCGTCTATGTGGAGAATTTGCAGACATTTTTGCACCGGGCCTCGGTTGCGCTAAGAACTATAAAGCACATTTGGAACTGAAAGTAAACGCGCAACCGAAATTTTTCAGAGCGCGCAATGTTCCCCACGCTTTGCGTGATGAGGTCGCAAAAACATTACACGATTTGGAATCATAAGGTGTAATTGAACGTGTGCAGGCTTCTCTCTGGGCATCACCCTTAGTAATTTTGCAAAAACCTTCCGGAAAATTGAGACTTTGTGTGGACTTCAAGGCAACAGTGAATCCACAACTAGTGACTGCAACTTTTCCTTTACCTCGCCCGGAAGATCTTTTTGACAAACTGTGCCCGGGTAAATATTTTTCGAAGTTGGACCTAGCGGATGCGTACTTGCAAATACCGGTGGACGAAGAATCCCAGCGCGTTTTGGTGGTTAACACGCATCTTGGTTTGTACCGATTCAAACGACTGCCATTCGGGTGTGCATCCTCCCCTGCATTGTTTCAGCAATATCTACAAACTGTTTGTGCGTCGGTCCCTACTGCAGCAAACTATCTGGACGATATTGTGATCTCCGGAAAGACGGAAGAAGAACATTTAGCCAATCTCCGAACTTTATTTCAGGTCTTGCGACAAAATGGTCTTCGCTTGCGGAAGGACAATTGTGTGTTTTCTGCTCGTGATTTGCCATATCTGGGACATGTACTCAATGCCCAAGGCATATATCCCAGTCCAGAGCACCTCCGTGCCATACAAGACTTGCCTTCGCCGCAGAATTTGAAGCAGCTACATGTGTGCTGGGAAAAATCAACTATTACCATAAATATGTGCGCCACGCCTCTTCCATTTCAGCTCCGCTTCATCGCTTACGCCGTAAACGTGTTCCGTTCGTCTGGACGACGGAATGCGAACGCGCCTTTCGCCAGTTGAAATCGGCGTTGCTTCCCAATACTTGCCTTACCCCTTTCGATCCCCGGAAGCCCCTTTTGTTGATGGTGGATGCATCGGATTTCGGGATCGGTGCTGTGCTTGCGCACAAAGATGGATCGCCCGATCGCCCTATTGCCTTTGCGTCCAAATTGCTCTCGTCTGCGCAAAGACGTTATTCACAAATCGAGAAAGAAGCTTTGGCTCTCGTATTTGGTGTTACAAAGTTTCATGATTTCTTGTATGGTCGTCACTTTACCATCATCACAGACCGCAAACCTTTGACATCGCTTTTTCATCCGACCAAGCCTGTACCTCCACGTACAGCGCAGAAATTCATTCGCTGGTCTATTTTCCTCTCGCAGTACCGCTACGATATCTTGTATCGGTCCACTGCTAACCACGGAAACGCCGATGCGTTGTCCCGTTTGCCTGTTGCTGAGGATAGAGCATTCGATTCCTCCGAACTTGCTTGCATGTTCATTGATTCGGAAACCGATGACGTGGTCGAATCGTTTCCGATTGATTTTCGTCGTGTAGCTACAGCCACAGCTGCCGACCCTGTCCTTGCTACCGTTCTGCGTTTCGTTGCTACTCAATGGCCCTTGTCAAAGTCACGGATAGGGGATCCGTTGGTTCGCCGATTTTTTGCTCACAAGGAGAGACTTTTTGTACAACGTGGTGTTTTGCTGTTGCGTTCTGATAATGATCGTCCAGGGTCGTGGTCCCACGTTCGTTACAGTCCTCTGTCTTACGGCTTCTCCACCAAGGACATTGGGGTGTAGTGCGAACGAAAGAACTTGTTCGTCAGCACTGTACTTGGTTCGGAACCGATGCCGCGATTACGAATATGTGCTCTTCTTGCATGGTGTGTCCCGAACAACAATCGGCACCACCGCGGAAATTCTTTGCATGGGCAAACGCCACTTCCCCTTGGCAACGCTTACACATCGATTTTGCTGGTCCATTCTGGAATGCTCGATGGTTGGTTCTGGTCGATTCATTCAGTAATTTTCCTTTTGTTGTCCGCATGTCTTCCACGACGTCATCTGCCACCATCCAAGCGTTATCCGCTATCTTTTGCATTGAAGGTCTTCCACAGACTATTGTTTCCGACAATGGCCCACAATTCATGTCCGCAGAATTTCAGTCATTCTGCAAGGCCAATGGTATTCAACATCTGACGTCCGCGCCGTTTCCGCCACAGTGAAACGGTGCCGCTGAACGTTTGGTCAGGACTTTCAAGTCACAGATGTTGAAGTTGAAAGAGTCGCATTCTCGGGAGGACGCGTTATTGCTCTTTTTGTCCTCGTATCGCTCTCAGCCCCGAGATGGTCGCTCGCCGGCTGAGTTGCTTCACGGTCGCCCTCATCGCACCTTGATGTCTTTGCTACATCCGCCGCATCAGGTTCCTGTGCAGCGGCAGACACCTGCTTTTGCCCCAGGCGACGTTGTCTACCACCGCAACTATCGAGGTTCACGGCGTTGGCTCGAAGGGCGCATTCTTCGCTGCCTCGGCCGCGCTATGTACCTGGTTTTGGGGACCTCTGGTGAGGTGCGTCGGCATCTCAATCAGCTGCGCCTCTGTCGTCGCACGGGATCTGCCGCTCCCCGTCTGCTTTCAGCGACGGTGCCGTCCGGTCAGCGCCCTGGGGACCCAACTACTGGCTCGCCTCAGCCCCAGGTGTTACCGGCGCTGCCTTCCATTTTGCCCCATGGCGACGCGCCGCCGCCGCCGCCGCCTGTTCTCCCGCCGGCGACGCCCGCAGTGGACGCGTCGCTGCAACCGCCGGGCGCCTCACTGGGTCACGCGCCGCCGATCGCTTCCGTGACAAGTTGTCCTCCGCCATGGAACTCTTGCCCGTCGGGTGCCCCGGCCCGATGGAGGTCGACCCTTCGGCCCCTCCTGTCTCTCTACGGGCGCATACACCGCATGTTGGCGTGCACCCTGAAGCAGGTTTTCAGGCGTTTCCTAGCTCCCCTCGGTCCGAATGGCAGGGTGCGGGTGGCACAGCCTCGCCTGTTGTTAGGCTCCCCACCTCGTCGCATACGCCAACATGGGGTCCTCTCCACGGCGGGCGGAAGCCTTATGCCACAACCGGCCGCCGATTTGCGGGGGAGGAATGTGGTGTCACCGCTAGACACCACACTTGCTAGGTGGGAGCCTTTAAATCGGCCGCGGTCCGTTAGTATACGTCGGACCCGCGTGTCGCCAGTATCAGTGATTGCAGACCGAGCGCCGCCACATGGCTGGTCTAGAGAGTCTTCCTAGCACTCGCCCCAGTTGTACAGCCGACTTTGCTAGCGATGGTTCACTGACAAATTACGCTCTCATTTGCTGAGACGATAGTTAGCATAGCCTTCAGCTACGTCATTTGCTACGACCTAGCAAGACGCCATTACCATTTACTATTAGTGCTGTAAACATTGTACCGTCAAGAGCGATGTGCACCAATTATGGATTAAAGTTAAATATTCTACCAGTTACCTCCTTTTTCTGAAGTCGCATTGCCTTGTTCTGTTCCAGACCTCACGCCAGCCTGCGTGAGCTTAAACGCGTGCCTATCGGCTTCCTCATAGTGGCTTGGCTGTCTTGCCAAGCCACAACAATTTCTGTGACACTCTCTCCCATATTTCGTGATAATACAAAACGTGCTGCCTTTCTTTGAACTTTTATGATATACTCCGTCAGTCTATCTGGTAAGGATTCCACAACGCGCAGCAGTATTCTAAAAGAGGACGGACAAGCATAGTGTAGGCAGTCTCCTTAGTAGGTCTGTTACATTTTCTTAGTGTCCTGCCAATAAAACGCAGTCTTTGGTTAGCCTTCCCCACAACATTTTCTATGTGTTCCTTCCAATTTAAGTTGATCGTAATTGTAATACCTAGCTATTTACTTGAATTTACGGCTTTTAGATTAGACTGATTTATCGTGTAACCGAAGTTTAATGAGTTCCTTTTAGCACTCATGTGGATGACCTTACACTTTTCGTTATTCAGGGTCTGCTGCCATTTTTTGCACCATTCAGATATTTTTTCAAAATGGTTTTGCAGTTTGTTTTGATCTTCTGATGACTTTATTAGTCGATAAACAACAGCGTCATCTGCAAACAACCGAAGACGGCTGCTCAGATTGTCTCCCAAATCGTTTATATAGATAAGGAACAGCAAAGGGCCTATAAAACTGCCTTGGGGAACGCCAGAAATCACTTCTGTTTTACGCGATGACTTTTCGTCAACTACTACGAACTGTGACCTCTCTGACAGGAAATCACAAATCCAGTCACATAACTGAGACGATATTCCATAAGCACGGAATTTCAATACGAGCCACTTGTGTGGTACAGTGTCAAAAGCCTTCTGGAAATCCAGAAATACGGAATCGATCTGAAATGCCTTGTCAATAGCACTCAACAATTCATGTGAATAAAGTGCTAGTTGTGTTTCACAGGAACGATGTTTTCTAAACCCACGTTGACTGTGTGTCAACACACAATTTTCTTCGTGGTAATTCATAATGTTCGAACATAACATATGTTCCAAAATCCTGCTACATATCGACGTTAACGATATGGGCCTGTAATTTAGTGGATTACTCATACCACCTTTCTTGAATATTGGTGTGACCTGTGCAACTTTCCAGTCTTTGGGTACAGATTCATTTGGGTTTAGTTGAATTTACAGCCTTTAGATTTGTGTGCATATTATGTAACCGAAATTTAGCGATTACTTTTTATACTCATGTGGAAGACTTCATATTTTTCATTATTTATAGTCAATCGCCAATATTTGCACCATACAGATATGTTGTTTGTCATTTTGCAATTCGTTTTGATCGTGTGATTATAAACGACAGCATCATTTGCAAACAGCCTAGGAGATTTCCTATCAAATCGTTTACGTAGATCAGGAACAGAAGAGGGCTTATAAGACTTCCTTTGGGAACACCAGATATTACTTCTACTTTATGCGATGACTTTCTGTCATTTACTACGGACTGTGATCGTGCTGACAGGAAATTACGAATCCAGTCACACGAATGAGACGATACCCCACAGGCATGCAATTTCATTAGAAGTCACTTGTGAGGAACAGTGCCAAAAGCCTTCTGAAAATCTAAAAATGTGGAATCAACGTGACGTCCTGTGGCGATAGCATTCGTTATTTTGTGAGAATAAAGAGCTAGCTGTACTTCACAATAACGATATTTTCTGTAACTCTTGTTGGCTAATTGTAAATAAATCGTTTTCTTTCAGGTAAGTCAGAATGTTCAAGCTCTGTATATACTCCAATAACCTGCTGCAAATAAATTTTATTGATACGGGTCTGAAATTCAGTAGATTACTCCTATTTCCTTTCTTGGGTATTAGTGCGACTTGGGCATCTTCCCAGTATTTGCGTATGGATCTTTCTACAAGTAAGCAATCGTTGTTGTTGTTGTTGTGGTCTTCAGTCCTGAGACTGGTTTGATGCAGCTCTCAATGCTACTCTATCCTGTGCAAGCTTCCTCATCTCCCAGTAACTACTGCAACCTACATCCTTCTGAATCTGCTTCGTGTGTTCATCTCTCGGCCTCCCTCTACGATTTTTACCCTCCACGCTGCCCTCCAATAGTAAATTGGTGATCCCTTGATGCCTCAGAACATGTCCTACCATCCGATCCCTTCTTCTGGTCAAGTTGTGCCACAAATTTCTCTTCTCCCCAATCCTATTCAATACCTCCTCCTTAGTTATTTGATCTACCCATCTAATCTTTAGCATTCTTCTCTAGCACCACATTTCATTTATTTGATCTACCCATCTAATCTTCAGCATTCTTGTCTAGCACCACATTTCAAAAGCTTCTGTTCTCTTCTTATCCAAACTATTTATCGTCCATGTTTCACTTCCGTACATGGCTACACTCCATACAAATTTCTCTTCTTCAGAAACGCGTTCCTTGCCATTGCCAGTCTACGTTTTATATCCTCTCTACTCCGACCATCATCAGCTATTTTGCTCCCCAAATAGCAAAACTCCTTTACTACTTTAAGTGTCTTATTTCCTAATCTAATTCCCTCAGCATCACCCAACTTAATTCGACTACATTCCACTATCCTCGTTTTGCTTTTGTTGATGTTCATCTTATACCCTCCTTTCAAGACACTGTCCATTCCATTCAACTGCTCTTCCAAGTCCTTTCTGGCTCTGACAGAATCACAATGTCATCGGCGAACGCCGGCCGCGGTGGTCTAGCGGTTCTAGGCGCGCAGTCCGGAACCGCGCGACTGCTACGGTCGCAGGTTCGAATCCTGCCTCGGGCATGGATGTGTGTGATGTCCTTAGGTTAGTTAGGTTTAAGTAGTTCTAAGTTCTAGGGTACTAATGACCACTGATGTTAAGTCCCATAGTACTCAGAGCCATTTGAACCATTTTTTTTTTTTCATCGGCGAACCTCAAAGTTTTTATTTCTTCTCCATGAATTTTAGTACATACTCCGAACTTTTCTTTTGTTTCCTTCACTGCTTGCTTAATATACAGATTGAATAACATCGAGGAGAGGCTACAACCCTGTCTCACTCCCTTCCCAACCACTGCTTCCCTTTCATACCCCTCGACTCTTATAACTGCCATCTGCTTTCTGTACAAATTGTAAATAGCCTTTCGTTTCGTGTATTTTACACCTGCCACCTTCAGAATTTGAAAGAGAGTATTCCAGTCAACATTGTCAAAAGCTTTCTCTAAGTCTACAAATGCTAGAAATGTGGGTTTGCCTTTCCTTAATCTAGCTTCTAAGATAAGTCGTAGGGTCAGTATTGCCTCACGTGTTCCAATATTTCTACAGAATCCAAACTGATCTTCCCCGAGGTCGGCTTCTACTAGGTTTTCCATTCGTCTGTAAAGAATTCGCGTTAGTATTTTGCAGCTGTGACTTATTAAACTGTTCGGTAATTTTCACATCTGTCAACACCTGCTTTCTTTGGGATTGGAATTATTATATTCTTCTTGAAGTCTGAGGGTATTTCGCCTGTCTCATACATCTTGCTCACCAGATGGTAGAGTTTTGTCAGGGCTGGCTCTCCCCCAAGGCTGTCAGTAGTTCTAATGGAATGTTGTCTACTCCCGGGGCCTTGTTTCGACTCAGGTCTTTCAGTGCTCTGTAAAACTCTTCACGCAGTATCATATCTCCCATTTCATCTTCACCTATATCCTCTTCCATTGCCATAATATTGTCCTCAAGTACATCGCCCTTGTATAGGCCCTCTATATGCTCCTTCCACCTTTCTGATTTCCCTTCTTTGCTTAGAACTGGGTTTCCATCTGAGCTATTGATATTCATATTAATGGTTCTCTTTTCTCCAAAGGTCTCTTTAATTTTCCTGTAGGCAGTATCTATCTTACCCCTCGTGAGATAAGCCTCTACATCCTTACATTTGTCCTCTACTAGCCCTCGTCTTTTTACCTACTTGATCCTCTGCTGCCTTCACTACTTCAACCCTCAAAGCTACCCATTCTTCTTCCACTGTATTTCTTTCCCTCAGTCCTGTCAATTGTTCCCTTATGCTCTCCTTGAAACTCTGTACAACCTCTGGTTCTTTCAGTTTATCCAGGTCCCATCTCCTTATATTCCCACCTTTTTGCAGTTTCTTCAGTTTTAATCTACAGTTCATAACCAATAGATTGTGGTCAGAGTCCACATCTGCCCCTGGAAATGTCTTACAATTTAAAACTTGGTTCCTAAATTTCTGTCTTACCATTATATAATCTATCTGATACCTTTTAGTATCTTTGGGGTTCTTCCATGTATACAACCTTCTTTTATGATTCTTGAACCAAGTGTTAGCCATGATTAAGTTATGCTCTGTGCAAAATTCTACCAGACGGCTTCCTCTTTCATTTCTTACCCCCAATCCATATTCACCTACTATGTTTCCTTCTCTCCCTTTTCCTACTCTCGAATTCCAATCACCCTTGACTATTGAATTTTCGTTCCCCTTCACTACCTGAATAATTTCATTTATCTCATCATACATTTCATCAATTTCTTCATCATCTGCTGAGCTAGTTGCATATAAACTTGCACTACTATAGTAGGCATGGGCTTCGTGTCTATCTTGGCCACAATAATGCGTTCACTATGCTGTTTGTAGTAGCTTACCTGCACTCCTATTTTTTTATTCATTATTAAACCTAGTCCTGCATTACCCCTATTTGATTTCGTATTTATAATCAGGAGAAAGAAAACTGGCATTCTACGGATCGGAGCGTGGAATGTCAGATCCCTTAATCGGGCAGGTAGGTTAGAAAATTTAAAAAGGGAAATGGATAGGTTAAAGTTAGATATAGTGGGAATTAGTGAAGTTCGGTGGCAGGAGGAACAAGACTTATGGTCAGGTGATTACAGGGTTATAAATACAAAATCAAATAGGGGTAATGCAGGAGTAGGCTTAATAATGAATAAAAAAATAGGAATGCGGGTTAGCTACTACAAACAGCACAGTGAACGCATTATTGTGGCCAAGATAGACACAAAGCCCATGCCTACTACAGTAGTACAAGTTTATATGCCAACTAGCTCTGCAGATGATGAAGAAATTGATGAAATGTATGACGAGATAAAAGAAATTATTCAGGTAGTGAAGGGAGACGAAAATTTAATAGTCATGGGTTACTGGAATTCGTCAGTAGGAAAAGGGAGAGAAGGAAACATAGTAGGTGAATATGGATTGGGGGGAAGAAATGAAAGAGGAAGCCGCCTTGTAGAATTTTGCACAGAGCATAACTTAATCATAGCTAACACTTGGTTCAAGAATCATAAAAGAAGGTTGTATACCTGGAAGAATTCTGGAGATACTAATAGGTATCAGATAGATTATATAATGGTAAGACAGAGATTTAGGAACCAGGTTTTAAATTGTAAGACATTTCCAGGGGCAGATGTGGATTCTGACCACAATCTATTGGTTATGAACTGCAGATTGAAACTGAAGAAACTGCAAAAAGGTGGAAATTTAAGGAGATGGGACCTGGATAAACTGAAAGAACCAGAGGTTGTAGAGAGTTTCAGGGAGAGCATAAGGGAACAATTGACAGGAATGGGGGAAAGAAATACAGTAGAAGAAGAATGGGTAGCTCTGAGGGATGAAGTAGTGAAGGCAGCAGAGGATCAAGTAGGTAAAAAGACGAGGGCTAATAGAAATCCTTGGGTAACAGAAGAAATATTGAATTTAATTGATGAAAGGAGAAAATATAAAAATGCAGTAAATGAAGCAGGCAAAAGGGAATACAAACGTCTCAAAAATGAGATCGACAGGAAGTGCAAAATGGCTAAGCAGGGATGGCTAGAGGACAAATGTAAGGATGTAGAGGCTTGTCTCACTAGGGGTAAGATAGATACTGCCTACAGGAAAATTAAAGAGACCTTTGGAGAGAAGAGAACCATTTGTATGAATATCAAGAGCTCAGATGGCAACCCAGTTCTAAGCAAAGAAGGGAAGGCAGAAAGGTGGAAGGAGTATATAGAGGGTTTATACAAGGGCGATGTACTTGAGTACAATATTATGGAAATGCAAGAGGATGTAGATGAAGATGAAATGGGAGATAAGATACTGCGTGAAGAGTTTGACAGAGCACTGAAAGACCTGAGTCGAAACAAGGCCCCGGGAGTAGACGACATTCCATTAGAACTACTGATGGCCTTGGGAGAGCCAGTCATGACAAAACTCTACCATCTGGTGAGCAAGATGTATGAGACAGGCGAAATACCCAAAGACTTCAAGAAGAATATAATAATTCCAATACCAAAGAAAGCAGGTGTTGACAGATGTGAAAATTACCGAACTATCAGTTTAATAAGTCACAGCTGCAAAATACTAACGCGAATTCTCTACAGACGAATGGAAAAACTGGTAGAAGCGGATCTCGGGGAAGATCAGTTTGGATTCCGCAGAAATGTTGGAACACGTGAGGCAATACTAACCTTACGACTTATCTTAGAAGAAAGATTAAGAAAAGGCAAACCTACGTTTCTAGCATTTGTAGACTTAGAGAAAGCTTTTGACAACGTTAACTGGAATACTCTCTTTCAAATTCTGAAGGTGGCAGGGGTAAAATACAGGGAGCGAAAGGCTATTTACAATTTGTACAGAAACCAGATGGCAGTTATAAGAGTCGAGGGGCATGAAAGGGAAGCAGTGGTTGGGAAAGGAGTGAGACAGGGTTGTAGCCTCTCCCCGATGTTATTCAATCTGTATATTGAGCAAGCAGTAAAGGAAACAAAAGAAAAATTCGGAGTAGGTATTAAAATTCATGGAGAAGAAGTAAAAACTTTGAGGTTCGCCGATGACATTGTAATTCTGTCAGAGACAGCAAAGGACTTGGAAGAGCAGTTGAACGGAATGGACAGTGTCTTGAAAGGAGGATATAAGATGAACATCAACAAAAGCAAAACGAGGATAATGGAATGTAGTCAAATTAAATCGGGTGATGCTGAGGGGATTAGATTAGGAAATGAGACACTTAAAGTAGTAAAGGAGTTTTGCTATTTGGGGAGCAAAGTAACTGATGATGGTCGAAGTAGAGAGGATATAAAATGTAGACTGGCAATGGCAAGGAAATCGTTTCTGAAGAAGAGAAATTTGTTAACATCGAGTATAGATTTAAGTGTCAGGAAGTCGTTTCTGAAAGTATTTGTATGGAGTGTAGCCATGTATGGAAGTGAAACATGGACGATAACCAGTTTGGACAAGAAGAGAACAGAAGCTTTCGAAATGTGGTGCTACAGAAGAATGCTGAAGATAAGGTGGGTAGATCACGTAACTAATGAGGAAGTATTGAATAGGATTGGGGAGAAGAGAAGTTTGTGGCACAACTTGACTAGAAGAAGGGATCGGTTGGTAGGACATGTTTTGAGGCATCAAGGGATCACAAATTTAGCATTGGAGGGCAGCGTGGAAGGTAAAAATCGTAGAGGGAGACCAAGAGATCAATACACTAAGCAGATTCAGAAGGATGTAGGTTGCAGTAGGTACTGGGAGATGAAGAAGCTTGCACAGGATAGAGTAGCATGGAGAGCTGCATCAAACCAGTCTCAGGACTGAAGACCACAACAACAACAACAACCCTGTATTCACCTGACCAAAAGTCTTGTTCCTCCTGCCACCGAACTTCACTAATTCCTACTATATCTAACTTTAACCTATCCATTTCCCTTTTTAAATTTTCTAACCTACCTGCCCGATTAAGGGATCTGACATTCCACGCTCCGATCCGTAGAACGCCAGTTTTCTTTCTCCTGAAAACGACGTCCTCTTGAGTAGTCCCCGCCCGGAGATCCGAATGGGGGACTATTTTACCTCCGGAATATTTTACCCAAGAGGACGCCATCATCATTTAACCATACAGTAAAGCTACATGCCCTCGGGAAAAATTACGGCCGTAGTTTCCCCTTGCTTTCAGCCGTTCGCAGTACCAGCACAGCAGGGCTGTTTTGGTTAGTGTTACAAGGCCAGATCAGTCAATCATCCAGACTGTTGCCCCTGCAACTACAGAAAAGGATGCTGCCCCTCTTCTGGAACCACACGCATGTCTGGCGTCTCAACAGATACCCCTCCATTGTGGTTGCACCTACGGTACGGCTATCTGTATCGCTGAGGCACGCAAGCCTCCCCACCGACGGCAAGGTCCATGGTTCATTGTGATTGGTAAGTATGGAGCTATTGTATAAGCATACTCTGGAAAGAACCTGCCTGGTATACAATTTGGACAAGATCCTTTGCGTTTATTAAGTGTTTTAAACTGCTGCACTACACTGAGAATATTTACTTCTTACTTACCGATGTTGGTATTTTTTCTTGATTCGAATTCTAGAATATTTACTTCCTCTTTTGTGAAGGAATTTCGGTAAACTGTGTTCAGTAACTCTGCTTTAGTGGCACTATCATTAATAACATCATCATCATTGTTAGCGTGCAGTGAAGGTATTGACTGCATCTTGTCACTGGTGTACTTTACATATGACCACAATCTCTTTGGGTTTTCTGCCAGGTATCAAGAGAGAATTTCGTTGTGTAAACTATTGAAAGCATCTTGCATTGAAGTTCGTACTGAATTTCGACCACTGTAAAACTTTTCCAGTCCTGTGGACCTGTATTCTTTTAAATTTGGCATGCTTTTTTCGTTGCTTCTCCCACAGTATTCTGGCATGTTTTGTGTACCATGGGTTATCAGTACCAGCCATTCCTTATTAATGTATTTGGTGTACAGGGTGTTTACATTAAAGTGTGCAAAAATTTAACAGGATATAGAGGATGCTCCACTGAACAATTTGAGGTAGGGAACCTGGGGTCAGAAAAGCCAGCTTAAGGAGATAATGGGCATAAAATTTATTTTATTTACATTAGCTAACTGCAAATACCACCGTTGACACAATGAACTTACCGTTTGTACAGTATCTTACAAAATGTACTGACACTGACGGCCATCAACCTCAATGTAAGCATGACATTGAGTATCAGGATTGTGATGCACCCTGACAAATATCCCTGGTGTGTTTCGAATCACATCATAGGTAGCTACAATTCTGGAAACAAAGTCCATCTCCATATCCACTGGGGTTTCGTACGCAAGTGACTTTACATCCACCTATAGGAAATAATCAAGGGTATTCATGTCAGGTGACATTACAAGCCATGGAACAAGACATCCCCTTTCAATCCAGAGACCAGCAAATACTGTACTGGTACTGCTCCATCTTATTCTGCTGTACATCTCTGAATATCACGGAGTAATGAATGGATCTGTCGTTAATTCCTAGAACGTTCTGTCATGGGCCAATGTAAATATGATACAACAGAGTCATCTTATGGACGAGTTAAGAAAACAAAACCTGCATCATGACTTCCTGGTAATCAGGATCGTCCTCCTTATTTTCTTCCAGCAAATAAAGAATGTACATGTAAATAAACACCATAGTATGCTTAAACTTGCACACATGTTAGTTGTAAATAAGGCACTTCAGTCTGGATCCGCGTGACCGCTACGGTCGCAGGTTCGAATCCTGCCTCGGGCATGGATGTGTGTGATGTCCTTAGGTTAGTTAGCTTTAAGTAGTTCTAAGTTCTAGGGGACTGATGACCACAGACGTTAAGTCCCATAGTGCTCAGGGCCATTTGAACCATTTCTTTTGTAAATAAGCTGGAAAACATTAGTACTAGACAAAGCGGTAAACAAGTTTACTTCCATATCTCATTAAGCTGGCTTCTTCGACCCCAGGATCCCTATCTCACATTGTTTAGTGAAGCTTTATCTATGACCTGTTACATTTTTGCACGCTCTTACGGAAATACCCTGTATATATCTCTCAATTACCATCAATACTGTTTCTTTGAATTTAAACCACATCTAATTTTCAGCTGTTATACCAATTGCTACTGGCCTCTCACTATGTACCTCAATATTATTGTTGAAGATGATTTTTAAACTTTTACTTGCTGTAGCTCCCATGGAAACAAATTTTTCTTCAAACCAGGTACAGTATGGGGTTTCCATAAACTGTCTACTGTTGCAATTAACTTGACACATCCAATACTTTCAACGTAGATGACTGAGTTACCTCGTATCTGGGTAGGAACTTCTCTACTAGTTTAAATGATTTGCACGATTCAGTGAGTTATGTCATATATTTTGACGCAGCACAATCAGCAAGCCAAACATTATCGGGATTAGTGGACAAAATGTTTCCAGCTCTTGCACTCAGAGCTTGATATTTAGCTTATAGACTATTTTAACAGTCTTTCTTTGCACTCAGCCTAGTAATTACGTTCCTTGTGACAATAATAGCGCTCAATATTCTTCTTGTCCACGGAATTTTTGCTTAAATACCTTTCTGGACGATGACTTATATCATTTTGTGATAAACCTTAAGAGTGGCGAATGCAGTTGCTTTTCTTCAGTCTGTGGCTATCATTGCTCTTCTTTCAGTAACCTTAAAGTTAAATCATCGAAAGTCTGCCTGCTTTCAGCACAGGAGTCCCAAGCGGAACGACGAACCATATTTCACCTGCAACCCACCTAAAATTTTAGCAACCTTGTCTACGTCTCCCACTGGTCCACCAACATCTACAAAAGACTCTCCTGATGTTTCAACTTTACTAATCGTTGCGCAATATCACGGTGCGATATTTTGTAATTGAAGAATTGATGTTTCAGTGTACCTTTTTTATTGCAGATCGCTGTTCAGCAATGATCTTAACATGATTCCATACACCACATGACTTAATACTTCGTAGCTGGTCAAATTACATACTCGATGAAAAATAGAACAGTTCTCACCACAAAAGATAATTTCAATTGATATTTCCCCTGCTGAAAATCACCTCCGTCAAATTTCTGGACATGCGACTGAAATACTTTTTCGATGCGTCTTTTACCTTTTCACTTTCCAAGTGGAAATACCTTTGATGTAACTGAACCTTCCTGAGAGACTTGACTAACATGAAGAACAAAAACAAGACACTACCCCATATAATGAATAATTATCACCGGGCTCATAACCTGTTGGAAAGACGTTAAATCAAGTTATTACAGTTTGTGATGAATAAGTCTTATTAGTTGCATAAAAAGCAAAGATAGCACTTCAAACATAAGACACAGAACAGCTTCCATTAACATTGATATAAAATCATCTTGTCTACCTGCTTACAGATTTCACAAGATAAGAAGCACAACAAACCATTATACGTAAACAGATTCACTAAAGGTGCGAGATTAAACTGGAAATTTGTTGTTGCTGAAAACACATTAGTAAAACTGATGTAACATCATTAAACACTACCGAGCGAGGTGGCGCAGTGCTCATCATACTGGACGCACATTTTGGAGAATGACGGTTCAAACCTGCGTCCGGCCATCCTGATCTGGGTTTTCCCTGATTTCCCTAAACCGCTTCAGGCAAATGCCGAGGTGGTTCCTTTGAAAGGGCACAGCCGATGTCCTTCTACGTCCTTCCCTAATCCAATCTTATGTCGTCTCCCCCAAATCAACCAACCATTAAAAATGTTGTTAACCACTGAAAAGATTAAAATTAACAAAAAATTGTACATACTCCTACAAGCAACACTTCTCATTAACTGAACTAACAAGGGAACCTCCCCATCGCACCCCCCTCAGATTGAGTTATAATTTGGCACAGTGGATAGGCCTTGAAAAACTGAACACAGATCAATTGAGAAAACAGGAAGAAGTTGTGTGGAACTATGAAAAAAATAAGCAAAATATACAAACTGAGTAGTCCATGCACAAGATAGGCCACATCAAGGAGAGCTTAAGCTAAGGAGTGCCGCGGTCTCGTGGTTAGCGTGAGCAGCTGCGAACTGAGAGGTCCTTGGTTCTAGTCTTCCCTCGAGTGAAAAATTTATTGTCTATATTTTCGCAAAGTTATGATCTGTCCGTTCGTTCATTGACGTCTCTGTTCACTGTAATAAGTTTAGTGTCTGTGTTTTGCAACCGCACAGCAAAACCGTGCGATTAGTAGACGAAAGGACGTGCCTCTCCAATGGGAACCGAAAACATTTGGTCGCATGGTCGTAGGTCAACAGATTCGTCCACAGGAAAACATGTCTGATATATTCTATACGACACTGGTGGCGGCATGTGCGTCACATGATAGGAATATGTTATCGACCCACCTATCTTGTACACTTGGCGAATGGGTAAAATGATTCTTCTACCTCGCCCGATTTAGGTTTTCTTGTGGATGTGATAATCACTCCCAAAAAAGTGATGAAAGCATAAGAGTTTGTCACATAAACTGCAACAAATGAATGCAATAGTTTCACAGTCGCACAGTTTTCCCTGTGCTCTGTCAAAACATATGTTTTTATCGTCTTCAAATTTTTCTGTGTGAAGACCGTGAAATCCTGCATATGTCCAAGCAAATCTGAACATGTCCTGGAATTTTGGAGAGCGAAGTTGATTACGTGCGAGTGCCTGAACTTTGATAATTGTCTGAAAATAAAAAATAAAAGATTACACTCGAAGGAAGACCTGAACCAAGGACCTCTCGTTCCACAGCTGCTCACGCTAACCACGGGACCACGGCACTGCTGTGCTCAAGTAGTCCTTGATGTTGTATATCTTCCACATGGACTACTCAGTTTGTATATTTTGCTTTTTTTTTCATAATTCCACACAACTTCTTCCTGTTTTCTCGATTGGTCTGTGTTCAGTTTTTCAAGGCCTATCCACTGTGCCAACTTATAATTAAATGTGAGGGGGGTGTGATGGGGAGGTTCCCTTGTAAGTAATTAGGACTGAGGTCTAAAAGCAAGCGAATGTCACGCCATATGTTGCATCTAAACTTGTCGATGGCATGGGTACATTGTGACTAAATTCGTCTTTACAACTATTAAAATGTTAATTTATTTTACCTTAGGTATTTCGTTTCAGTCATGTAAAATGTCGTTAGCAGTAGAATTTTCTCTTAATTTATGCTTACACCTATAAGTGTCTCAGCATGGACATTTTTCTGGTATAACTACGTTTGGCACTGGTGTTTTCGGCCTGGTTTTATTTTGATTTGCAATACTTCACCTGGCGTGAAGCATATTGCACCACTAATATTTATGTTCCTCTCACTAAATGTGTGTCAGTTGTTCAGGTTTCCAATTTTCATCTCTCATAAGAAGAATATTACATTAAAAAGTTTATGAGATCAGATATAATGGTAAGGAGAAGACTGGCCTTTTGTGCAAAGAAACGTTTTACTGACTGGTCTGCTTCGTACATCCATTCCTTCTTGTTGTAGATGTTGACGTCGCGTTAAAGCTATGAAATAACTTTATCAACAAGCAGATTTCACAGAACCTGCTGTAGCACTATGCAGAACATTTTATTTATAATTTCAAGAATTATGAACTCTCACAAGTCCGTGTGAAGCATTCTCAGGCATCAGCAATTTGCATTTAAGTTTCTTGACTTGAAGCGCTAGAAAGTAATACTCATATTGATGACAGTTTGCTATGTTTGCCTCTGTAAGATAGTTAATTCTTACAGAATTTAATTTCGGTGACAAATGTAATAGTTTATTCTTAGTTGGTACAGTGCAAAATGTAACAGCCAACAAGAAAACTAATTTTCGTTCTATCGAATTCATCTATCGACACATACAAATATCGCTGCAACAAATGCTGATCGAGAGTGTACTACTGTGAGCTTGGAACAACGCTAGAAAAAGTGAAGAGTAGTAATGTCATAACATGTGTTTTAGAAGAGTCTGTGCGTGGCTGTACGCATCAGGGATTTAAAATAGCTCTCCATTTGTTGCTTCAATTAAGCCGATGGTTTCATTTTGGCAAAGATGTTCAAACGCGAACATACGGTGGTCACGAAAACAGTTTGAACGAGGTTATGGCGGGGTTTTTCACCTAGCGCTATTAATGCAAAAGAATGGTGCCTATGCGCGGCTCGAAGTTCAAATTTGAGGAGGGAGAAAAAGTGTTGTGCTATGAACCAGATCCAACAAAGGCGAGGGTGTTGTACGATTCCAAGGTAATTCCTACATTAAACACTAGCAGTCAACAGCAAGTTGTTGTTGACATAAAAAATGGCATTGCATTAGTTCACCAGTAAAAAGTTATGTAGATTTTCGTTAAGTGATGTCACTTTAGCTGGAATTAAAACTATTTAGCAGTTAACGCTTCGCAATGCAGAGCTTGGTTGACCTTCAGAAGACCATATTTGACAGTCCTGCGAAAAGGCAAACTGTGCGGAAGAAATATGTTTTTATGTGGCTTATTGAGGATATTTGTGAAGTTTTCTTACTGAAACTTGTACTTAATTTTAACCGTTTTGACAACTACGTACATGGTTTTAAAATAAGTTGTGTTGAATCAGTTAACTGAAAGTAATTTTATGGTTTACCCGGAAAAGGGCTTCCGTGCTTTTTATGCATCCTTCAATTTTTTTGTTAACAGCTATGAAGTTTAGTTTGTGTGACACACAGTATTTCTGAATTTATATACATTTATGATACGCACATCAGCGAAGATGACACGTCAATTTTGAACTACACTGGCGTACTCGGCGTCATTCCGTCGATCTAGAGTAATGTATAAATTAATGTTTAATAAGCTGTAATGTAGTCGTAATGTTCATGATCAGACGGAGACAGCCGTGTGAGCGCCACTGTCGACAAGCGGACATAGCTAGGTACCTCGGAATGCGGTGGAGGTAAAGCCCCCACGGACTTCAATGTTACGAGGATAGGCGGAAGGAATATATTTCGTCGATGCAGTTTGGTCAGTGTTCACATTTCTCCGTGTTGTGTTTTCTTGGCATATATATATTTATTTTTTTCTCAAGTGTGTATCGGACAATGTTGACGTAAGCGAATTATTCTTTGAAATTCTATGTGAAGTTAAATACTGGTGGTATACTAAGGCGAACTGAAGTGAATTGGGAGTGATTACCTTCGTTTTACAATAATACTTGCAGTTCTTATTAATAAGTTATGTGCGGGGGGCTGCAAAGCGGAAATGGCAGCAGCTTCAGAATTGGTGGATTCTCGTATGACACTTCTGTCGCGAGTGATTGTAGAGTGGAAGACTCATATAGAGTTTGGCGTTAATGATTAAGCATTAAGGATACAATTTTCACGGGAAGCATATTTCATTGTTCTTCACAATCCTTTAGGTGGCAGATGGAACTCTAGTTCGAAAAAAATGTTGATGCATTTGTTTCCTGGTATCGCACCGATTTCGAGATAGAAAATAACGGGAAGTGTATCCGTGATCAGTGTTACCATGCATTCGTAAAATCGAAACTCAAAAGTTGAGAGTAATTCTCACAATCACAGTAAAGGCACAAAAATTGTAATTTCATCGAAGTACCATGTGATGGACACGATTTTTATAATTAACACGATATTGCTGCGTTGGCTAAGCACAGTATCAGATTAATACGACTCTTAATTTATAGTGTTGTTTCCTTCACGGTTCTGTGTGGAAGCATATGCTGACAACTCGTTATTTCCGAAAGACTTTGGTTTTTGAAGTTGAATAATACAGTAGGTGCATTGCGATGTTTCATATATGAAATTTAGATGTCATTAAAAATAGAATTGGGGCTATTGGAAATCCCGAATACGCAAAAATTTTACGTATCATTTAACTGTGACTTGATAAGTAACAAACAAAGAATATGAAGAGAAGCAAATGTGCGACTGTAACTTGGAGCTATAGTTAGAGTAAATAAATTGATAGTGCTTCATTAATATCAGATTTGCTCATGTGTGAACCCTTACATTGTGTGGGCGCTTCAAAATATAGATTCAGAAATTATTTTCTGCGTGTAGGAGATGGTATTAATTTTTATCTTTTAATTTTCAGGCAATATCATTAATTGGCCAGTAGAATTTTTTAATGTGTTTGATAAGGGTATATCTGAAGTCAATATAGATAAAAGATGGGAATTCATTTTGTAAAAGCGTTCTTAGTCATTACTAACAGATTTTTTATTCCCTCCTGGAATGTAGTTAATCATTACACCAGTGTAACTCAATGTAGTTTCAAAACATGGTTAGTTGAGAGCCACTGTTTCACCATAAGCATTGATTCAGCTGCATAAATAATTGCATCAACATGTTTGTTGTTGTGGTCTTCAGTCCTGAGACTGGTTTGATGCAGCTCTCCATGCTACACTATCCTGTGTAAGCTTCTTCATCTCCCAGTACCTACTGCAACCTACATCCTTCTGAACCTGCTTAGTGTATTCATCTCTTGGTCTCCCTCTACGATTTTTACCCTCCACACTGCCCTCCAATACTAAATTGGTAATTCCACGATGCCTCAGAACATGTCCTACCAACCGATCCCTTCTTCTGGTCAAGTTGTGCCACAAACTTCTCTTCTCCCCAATCCTATTCAATACTTCCTCATTAGTTATGTGATCTACCCATCTAATCTTCAGCATTCTTCTGTAGCACCACATTTCAAAAGCTTCTATTCTCTTCTTGTCCAAACTATTTATCGTCCATGTTTCACTTCCATACATGGCTACACTCCATACAAACACTTTCAGAAATGACTTCCTGACATTTAAATCTATACTTGATGTTAGCAAATTTCTCTTCTTCAGAAACGCTTTCCTTGCCATTGCCAGTCTACATTTTATATCCTCTCTACTTCGACCATCATCAGTTATTTTGCTCCCCAAATAGCAAAACTCCTTTACTACATTAAGTGTCTCATTTCCTAATCTAATTCCCTCAGCATCGCCTGACGTACATTCCATTATCCTCGTTTTGCTTTTGTTGATCTTCATCTTGTATCCTCCTTTCAAGACACTATCCATTCCGTTCAACTGCTCTTCCAAGTCCTTTGCTGTCTCTGACAGAATTACAATGTCATCGGCGAGCCTCAAAGTTTTTATTTGTTCTCCATGGATTTTAATACCTACTCTGAATTTTTCTTTTGCTTCCTTCACTGCTTGCTCAATCTACAGATTGAATAACATCGGGGAGAGGCTACAACCCTGTCTCACTCCTTTCCCAACCACTGCTTCCCTTTCATACCCCTCGACTCTTATAACTGCCATCTGCTTTCTGTACAAATTGTAAATAGCCTTTCGCTTCCTGTATTTTACCCCTGCCACCTTCAGAATTTGAAAGAGAGTATTCCAGTCAACATTGTCAAAAGCTTTATCTAAGTTTACAAATGCTAGAAATGTAGGTTTGCACTTCCTTAATCTAGCTTCTAAGATAAGTCGTAGGGTCAGTATTGCCTCACGTGTTCCAACATTTCGACAGAATCCAAACTGATCTTCCCCAAGACGGCTTCTACTAGGTTTTCCATTCATCTGTAAAGAATTCGCGTTAGTATTTTGCAGCTGTGACTTATTACACTGATAGTTCGGTAATTTTCACATCTGTCAACACCTGCTTTCTTTGGGATTGGAATTATTATAGTCTTCTTGAAGTCTGAGGGTATTTCGCCTGTTTCATACATATAAACACAGTTTCAGTAAGAGGAATATAAAATACTGCAGTAACAGTTTACAGGATGATGTCCTTGCTCCCTTCGGCAATTTCTTGGTTGGTCATGACATCCTGAACCTAGAAAGCACTGGTACAGAGGAAACTCTATTTTATTGGGATAACATTATTTAACATTCTGTTGTTAACACAAACACAAAATTTACTTTGTTAAATCATTAAAGTAAGACATTGATGTTCCTGTATTTCTTGCTTTCAGGTGCTTGAAGTTAATGTGAACAGAGATAAAAAAGGACGTAGAGCTGTGGAATATCTTATTCATTTTCAGGTTAGTTCGCAATAATGTCAGCTCACTCTAGTATAGAGCAAATAGAAGGTTCTTAAAGGTTAATCACTTGAGAATCAAACAGACTTTTTTTCCACTTGTACCTTGGTTTCTTATATTGTGAAATGTTCAAATATCGAATGTTTCTTTCAACTACTGAAAATGCACATGCAATTTTTTTTGTGTAAAGTAATGTATAGCTGTTATCTCAGTAGTTGTTAACTTGTAAAGAGTAGCAATAAAATCATATTTGTGATTCGATCTTTGAAGTCCTGTCAGATGTTAATACATATCTGGGAGTGTGATATATGCATATAAATTGGGTTCATATTAAGTTTTGATACGTGATGACCATGAAAAGTCACATGATGGAACGAGATCGAAGTGTAGTAAATCCAGAAAATAATGTTTGAAGGGGGCAGAGTTGTGAAGTTAGTTTTGTGGCTGTTACAGTAATATACCAACAGTAGAGTTATTTCATCTCCTATCAAATGAAACCAGCCTTTCCCAACCTATCCCTTATTCCTGGCTCAAGATGGCATAGTTATTAGTTGGCCACTGAAAGATTAGGTTGCATTTTTTTCTACATAATTTGTACATATTAACAGAGCTAAGATATTGGCCACTTGAAGGAAAGTGCTGGATAGGCATTGTCTGCTTCCAATTTTAATTTTTTTCCATTAAAACTTCCATTCATTTAAAAGTTGTGTTAATTACATTACTCAGGTACTATATGTTTTTCCTATTAGTTTTGGAATATGACTGTTCCATGAATGATTGTTTCAAAGTAATTTAATTGCTTCAGTGTAATTGTGATAATATCTGTAACCTCATAACTCAAGGCCACACCTCTGCTCCTTACCCTACCCTCCTCCTCTCCCCACTTTTCCCTTTCCTCTCCCATCCCTTCCCTGTCTTCAGTAATGTTTTTTTAAAAGTAGAAATGGTTGTGATTTCAATTTAGTTTGCTTGTATCAGAACAAGTAAAATTTTATTTTACCTCAATTGTTGAAGTACAACCCTATGTTGTTTCTGAAGAGGCACAGAGTTGTATTAGATATGAACTAAGTTGAAAAAATAAACTGCACCAAAATTAATTTTTAATTCTTCAATATTTGGAGGGGACCACAACTTTTTGGTTTATTTTGAAGCTATAAGGCAAATCGAAGGGAAAAAAAGCTTTGCCATTTAGCCCTTAAGTTTTACCATTTGTATCATAAGCAGTCAGTTTCCAAATTACAGCCCAATATGGACAACAAGTGTTACACACTTAATATTAAAAGTAGGGATATGTTTTTTCGTTCAGTAGTTTTGGCTGTCCACAGTATTTGGCTTCTTCACAAATTTACTATGTTTATTGAGAAGAAAGTCACTTTGAAGATGCTGGAGGAAATTTGAGAAGAAAAATTATTTATCCAGTTCGAACACCTCCAGGTGTGTATATTAGAGAAAATGAACCAAAATCTCAACTGTTGCCATTTAGAATATAAAGGGAAGATTGCAAAATTATACTACATATTAGAGCATATTGGAATCCTGACACACTTGATCTGAAATATCATTCAGGTTGGCATATAGGAAAACAGTCTGATAATACAGGTTGTATCAAAAAGAATCATCAGATTTTAAAAATCATATCTATTATGTTATTTTAGATGTGTGTGAACAACATATTGTTGGAAAGAGCAAACTAGAGTTTTACATTGTTCCTGCTAGGTAGCAGCAGTGTGCACCCACTGGTGTCAGGACAACAGAAAGCATTTTGTGTTCTACGTTTCACACAGTTCTGGTCAGTAATAACTGTTAGTATGACATTTGTACTAAGGATGGTGTGTATCCTCCTGCAGCACAGAGCATTAGGCATTGGCACGAACAATTCCGAGAAACAGGTTGTTTGTGTAAATACAAATCACCAGGCCGTCCCCAAATGTCCAACACAGACTTCAGAATGCCTGCACCATAGTTTCACAAGAAGTACACAGAAATCAGTTCGCCGTGCAGCTTGACAGCTCAAGATGCTCCTCCCCCCCACACCATGTCTGTGTGATGTGTGTGTCGACGTTTACAAAAGAAACCATACAAAAGTCAGCCACTACATGCTCTTCGTGAAAGTGCAACCAGCAACGTGTGGGGTTCCGTAATTTCTTTCTTTCTTGGGAAGATGAAGGATGAAAGTTTTCTTCTACGCTTAGTGTTTAGGGACGAGGCAACATTCCATTTAAATGGAAAGGTGAGCTGTCATGTGAGGCTATGGGGTACAGAACAATGACATAAAGTTGTACATCATAAAAACAAAATTCATTGTATATGTTTGTTAGTTTCAGAAATACAGATGTGCCAAATTGAAGGATTCTTTGTGATACACCCAGTATATTGTTTATCTGTAAGTGATAATCTTATTCAATTTCTGGAAAGGGTAGGGACATTTAAAAATGTGTGTAGAATCTGTGCATTTGTGTGTTTTGTTCTTAATTTTACTGAAAATCCAAAGCTAAATAAGAACCATTACTGTTATACAATGTACAGGCCTAATGATGTATCTTTTTCAAGGGCTGGAATTCCTCTTGGGATCGCTATGTTAGTGAGGATCATATTTTGAAGCACACAGAAGAGAACTGGAAGCTTCAGAAAGAACTTGCAGAGAAAGCGCAGCTAAGGCCGTAAGAATTTTCTAATAATGTAATATAGTGCTAAAGTAACTAGTCTGCAGCAAATTTCTGAATTTATGTGGAACAATTTTTGTAATTCACCCGATATTGCACAGCCATCTAGATTTAATGAAAGTGCTGACATAATATAATACAAATTTTATTGTGCAGAAGTAAACTTGTTGTAAATTAGTGTCATAAAAATGTGCTGACAAAATGTACAGAAAGTTTTGCCTATGGGATCTATCACAATACCTTTTATTATGATATTCAAGATAATGCGGTGAAATGGGCCATTTATTTATGACACTGCTTTATGAACTATTGTGCTTTAATTCATAGAAAAATTTTGGCATGATGATCTGTTCAAAATCTTCATTCCAGTATAATAGATCCTAGTGACAGTTTGTTGACTCACACTATCCAGTATATTTTGAAACATACTCTTAGAAAATTCAGCCTTTCCCAATAAGTAGTAATGTCTTTCGAAAACAAATGTATGAGGGTGGTTTGACAAGACTGGTAAATTTCCATGAAAGAATGGAACATTTTTGTTGCAACTTCATGGTTGGTAAGCTTGGTTATTCCAAGGATCATATAAAAAATTTCAACAATGTACAGTTAATTGTTGACAGTAGCCGGAGTTAGTGTGTCAGTGGCGATGGTGTGTGTTGTTAATAAACATTTTCATTTGAAGGGTTTGGCTGCTGCACAAATCAAAACTGAGTTGTATGAAGTTTTTGTCTGTTCATCCTTTTGACTGGAGGTTCACTTTTCTAAGAAAATGAAAGTCTACAGCTGTCCTTTTGGTCTTATTGTGTAGCTACCAGTTTAGTTACTTCAATGCACCATTTTCAGGCCGTAGTTGATCAACGAAGGCTTGATGATGTCATGTGGACTCGCACCATCATTGAAAACAGTTTACCTTTGGTTAAATAATTAAAACATGATTGGACAAGCATTGAAGATGAAGTGTACTATGGCCATCCAGTTGAGGCCACCTAGAAGGAAACCATTGACAAAATCTCTCAACTGAGAGTTAGTGCATAATATCCTGCACCAAAAATTGCTCATGAAGTTGCTGTGTGTGATATGGGTGCTTAGGTTGCTCAGTCAACCTAAAGCGTATTGGGCACAACATTTCAACACCATGGATGGCAGTGTTTAAGTGCGATCTTCAAGACTTTTGTGCCAATTTGTGACTGTTGATGAACCTGGGTTTGGTTTTACCTAAACACCAGTTAAAACGGCAGTCGGAACAAGTGCACCGAAGAAGGCAGAGACCATTTTTATCAGCTGGTAAGTTGATGGCCAATGTTTCTTGATTCCCAAGGAATAATCCTCATAGATTCCTTTGGAAAAGGAAGAGCCCTAACTGAACTGTATTATGCTTCATTGGTGGATTGTTTGAAAATGAGAAAAGACTAAGGTTGGCATGGAAAAAAGTGCTCTTTCACCTCCGACACATCAGTGATAGCAATGCCAAAAGCGTATGAAAGGGATGTTTACTTGCTTCCTCATCTACCCATCCACCCAAGTGACATCTTTCTGTTCCATAACTTGAAACTTTGGCTTGCTGGGAAGAAGTTTTTGTCGGATCAGACATGATAGTTGTGGTCACAGAGTATTTCATAGGTTGACAGAACCTATTTTTCTGATAGGAGATTCTAGAGATATAAGGTAAATTGTTATGGAACAAACATTTTTTTTCTTTGCTTTTTTACCAGACTTACCGAACCACCCTCATAGTAATGTATTGTAACTGAAGTGATGCAGTGGTAGTTAGTTGGGAGCTCCAACGTTAGGTGCGTAATGAGGCCCCTTAGGAACATGGCTACCAAGGAAGGGAAGAAGCCACACTCCATGTGGATACCGGGGAGAATCATTCCAGATGTGGAAAGGGTGCTTCCGGATGACGTGAAGGGTACAGGGTGCAGCCAAGTGCAGGTGGTGACTCATGTCGGTACCAGTGACGTATGTCGCTTTGGATTGGAGGAGATCATCTCTGGTTTCGGATGGCAAATGGAAATGGTAAAGACTGCCAGACTTGCTTCAGAGATTAAGGCAGAGCTCACCATCTGCAACATCGACAGAACATCGGTGCAGAGCAGAGTGGAGGTTTCTGAATCAGAGGTTCAGGTAATCCTCTGACCGTGTAGAGTGTAGATTCCTTGACTTGCGCCATTGGGTCGTAGGTTTCCATGTTCTGCTTAATAGGTCAGGAGTCCACGGTGCACAGGAAGTGGTAACATGGGTTGCGGGGACTGTATGGAAGGGACTGGACGGGTTTTTAGGTTAGAGGGTCTCAGGGAACCACAGAAAGAGCATCTGTCTAAAGGGGGGGGGGGCATGTAAAAACACAGTAAGGTAGTTGTAGAAGCGATCAGTATTGTAGTTGTAAATTGTTGTAGCTGTGTTGGTTAGAACCAGAGCTCCAACTGTGCTCTAATAGAAAGCACTGAAGCTCAAATAGTTACAGGTACAGAAAGCTGTCTAAAGCTGGAAATAAGTTCAGCCGAAGTTTTTTCAAACGATCTAACAGTGTTCAGAAAGCATAGATTAAATAGTATTTATTACTGTCAGAAGTAGTTTGCCTTGTAGTGAAATTGAAGTAGATAGTTCCTGTGAGATATTATGGACAGAGTTTGTACCTGACAATTGGACTAAACTAGTAATTGGATCATTTTACCGCCCCCCTTAGGTCTAATTTCAAATAGGTACCCCACTCATCTAATTATAGTCAGTGTCGACTTCAGTCTACCCTTGATATGCTGGAAAAATTAAATGTTTAAAGCAGGTGTAAAAGTCATACAAAATTGTACGGAATGCTTCTGCAGAAAATTATTTTGAACAATTACAGGGTGTATACGATCCGGGAAAAACCCGGGAATTTGTTCGTCCGGGAGAAAACGGGGAAAAACCTGGGAATATTTTAGAATTCCGGGAATTTTTCATTGTTTTAGTTGCCAGTTAAATTTGTGTGATATTGACTGGTAAGAACCAATACTCTAACGAAGGATATTACTGTATTCCGCTTTTACAGAATAATACTGCAGCAACAAAACGTGAACGAGAGAAAAAAAAATGAAAATAAAACTTAAGTCGCAAAGGAAATCCGCCATATACAACAACAAAACACTGTGCTCATACAAGCGTCTGCCAACCAACGTGTGTCAAAGGTTTTAGGAAGAATATGCAGTGATTCATAAAAATAAATTGCCTCCGATGAGCGTGACGTGACAGCTATTTACATTAGATTCATTTGAGCAGTTGCGGGCGGGCTCTTGCGCGTGCGCAGTTGTCGCGTGTGAGTAGTACCTTCGCCCGCTTCTAGCTAAATTGCTCCGGTTCGTTGGATTGTTTGGGGAAGAGACCAAACAGTGAGGTCATCAGTCTCATCGGATTAGGGAAGGCCGGGGAAGGAAGTCGGCCATGCCCTTTCAAAGGAAGCCATTTAGGGAAATCACGGAAAACCTAAATCAGGATGGCCGGACGTGGGATTGATCCGTCGTCCTCCCGAATGAGAGTCCAGTGTGCTAACCACTGGCTCCAGTTCGGAAATGTCGTAAATCCGGGGCTGATGCTCAGAGCAGTCTGAGTTGCAGTGGGCAGGTGGGTAGTCTCCGCGTGACCTGGGTTTACGTTTAGTGGTTTTGCTGTTTCCTCTTCGGTTATTGCTCTCACATTAAATGAAAACAAAACGGATTTCTGTGGCCAGAGCTACCAAATGAATTAAAACCTAAACTATCTTGTTAGTTTCAGGTTTTATTTCCCCCTTTCTGACAGTCAAGCACTAATCATTGTGCAGAACAATGAAGTTACTTTTGTCTGTCTGCTAAAGAGATTTGGCTTTTATTTATCTTTTGCGCTGAAGCAGTCAATTTATTTGAAACGAAGTGTTGAATTTCACACTGTTGGCTAGTTTCAACTGTTTGCTGCATTTCAAGTGCACGTTTTCCATCTTCTTGCTCGTATTGCATAATGCCATAATAAAGAACCAAACAAGAGAGAATTCAGTACTGGTACTCAAGAAAATTTACATCCGAATCTGGACATACGATTGTGCACTTCAAGCCGAATTATGCATTTTAGTATGGTTCACGAAATTGCTCTTGAAGTATCAAAAAAATGTTCAAATGTGTGTGAAATCTTATGGGACATAACTGCTAAGATCATCAGTCCCAAAGCTTACACACTACTTAACTTAAAGTATCCTGAGGACAAACACGCACACACCCATGCCCGAGGGAGGACTCGAACCTCCGCCAGGACCAGCCGCACAGTCCACGACTGCAGCGCCTTACTCGGCTAATCCCGTGTGTTTTGATGTATCCTTTGTTGTAAGGTTTCTTTTATGACATAATGCAAGATCTTTTAATGTTTTACACGTACGAACATGCGGGTTTCGTGCGTCATCGTAGCTGTGCTGGCGCTCTCTGGCAACTGCTGAAACGAACAAATTTCTAGCATCTCGCAGGAAAATATTGCGAATGGTGGTTTGAAAAGTGTTACTTTCAAAGTAAATGTCCTTTTACGCAAAAGAACTATGTGCGAGAATGTAAGGTGAATTTCTTAAATCACAGAGCGTTTGACTCTCATTTTAAAATCAACTCTTTGAGGACGACCATCTAGAAGAATTTCGAGCCCAGAAGATCAGACATTTACGTCGTTATTAAAAATTTTACTGTCACTTTCTTGTGATGTATTAAAGTGTAACACGTGCAAAAAGATCAGTATTATATGTGGAAGCTTAGCTTCTCTTGCAGCGTATTTATCTCGGAGACCAATATTATTTGTGAAAGCTTTGTTTTTCTTGTAGCAACACTATTATATTAATTTCAACCATTAACTTTTCCTTTTTGTGTGTTTGCACTACTTAAGAGTGATGTTTTAATTGGTTGACTACATCACGTGTCCTATGCTGTCATCAGCTGGCAAGATCACGTGACATGAGCTATGGCTGGCTTACAAAAGCGCGTCGCAATCTCGATTTCATTGCTTCGGAAAGTAACATGCAGTGTTTGGTGGAATTCGAATTAATACCTCCGTAACACGAAAAAATGCAGCGTACGTGTTGCTGCACATCAAAGGTCTTTCCAAAACGTGTTCTCCCCCCCCCCCCCCCCCCCCCCCACCTTGGGTTTCGTTTTCTAAAGTGCCGGCAAATTCTACGTCTGTGTAGAAAACCATAAACTTTCCAAGGATTGATAAGTTTTACAGTGCCGAGGAAAAGTATACTGTCACTTAACACGGAAAAAGTGTATTCTCACCCGGGAGAAAGTGTATTTTCAACCGGGAAATCCGGGAAAAATCCGGGAATCTTTTTTTCCTTGTCCATGTATACACCCTGAATTAGTTCAAGCCTACTCGAAACGTAAATGGTTGCGAAAACATACTTGACCTCTTAGCACCAAACAATCTTGGAGAAATAATGCAGTGAAAGTGTATTAAAGTCATGGTATGAGCCTAGACAAAGATGATCACCCCTAGTTGATTTCAACACCCTCTTATTCAGACTTCATTGTCACTACTATCTACTCTACATCTACTTCTATACTCTGTAAACCACCGTGAGGTGCATGACAAAGGGTACGTCTCATTGTACCAGTATTTGTTTCTTCCCGCTCCATTCCCCACGGACTGTGGGAAGAATGATTATTTGAATGCCCTCGAGCATGCAGTCATTATTCTAATCTTGTCCTAAAGATACCTATGTGAGCAATATGTAGGGGTTTGTAGTATATCCTTAGATTAAAGACTCTTACAGTTCTTTTCCTTGAGTACCTCTGTGACACTTTCACCACAGATTAAACAAACCAGTGACCATTCATACTACCATTCTCTGTATGTGTTCAATATTTGCTGTTAGTCCTATCTGGTATGGGACCCACACACTCCAATAATATTCTAGAAACGGTCGCACAAGTGATTTGTAGGCAGTCTCCTTTGCAGATTGACTGCACTTCCCCAGTATTCTACCAATAAACCGGAGTCTACCACCTGCTTTACCCATGACTAAATCTTTGTGATCATTCCATTTCATATCCCTACAAAGTGTTACACCCAGGTATTTGTATGGGTTGGCGGATTCCAACAGTGACTCATAGATAGTATGGTCATAAGATACATTTTTTCATTTTATGAAGTGCAAAGTTTTACATTTCTGAACATTTAGAGCAGAGTTGCCAGTCTCTGCCCCCATGTTGAAATCGTATCTATATCTGAATGTATATTTATGCAGCTTCTTTCAGATAGTACTTTATTGTAGGTAACTGCATCATGTGCAAAAAGCCAGATTTCACTGTTAATACTGTCTGCAAGTTCATTAATATAAAACATGAACAGCCAGGGTCCCAACACACTTCCTGGGGCACACCCTAAGTTACTTCTACATCTGATGATTACTTTCATCCAAGACAACATGCTGTGTCATCCCTGTTTGAGAGTCCTCAATCGAGTCACAAATTTCACTTCATACCCCCATATGATCATACTTTTGACAAAAAGCGTAGGTCCGGTACTGAGTCAAATGCTGTTTGGAAATCAAGAAATATTGCGTCTACCTGGTTGCATTGATCCAATCGTGTGAGAAAAGAGTTTGGTTTAACATGTTAAATGTTTCTGAAATCCATGCTGGTTGGCATTGAGGAAGTCGTTCTGTTAAAGAGACATCATTATGTTTGAGCTCAGAATATGTTGTAAGATTCAACAAAAAATTGACGTCAAGGATATTGAACAGTAGTTTTATGGGTTGCTTCTACTACCCTTCTTGTAGATGGATGCCACCTGTGCCTTTTTCAAAGAATTGGGCACGGTTTTTTGTTGAAGACATCTACGATAGATTATAGTTAGAAGAGGGGTTAATTTGGCCACAAAGTCAGTATAGAATCTGACAGGGGTTCCATCGGGGTGTGGAGCTTTGTTTGATTTTAACGGTTTCAACTGTTTCTGAACACCACTGACAACATTACTTATTTCGTCCATCTTTTCAGTGGTGCAGTGATTAAATTGAGGCAATTTTTGTGCGTTCTCCTTTGTAAAGTAATATTTGAAAACGGAGTTAAGCATTTCAACTTTTGCTTTTTTACCATCAGTTTCATTTCCTGTCATTTGCTAAGGACTGGACAGTAACTTTGGTACCACTAACAGCCTTTACATATAACCAGAATGTCTTTGGGTTTTGTGAAAGATCATTTGACAATATTCTGCTGCATTAGTGATTCAAGGCATCACGCTGCACTCTCTTGACAGCCAGAAAATTTTCGTTTCAGCATGTCTCTATGTATAGCACTACCCTTTGTTTTACCCCTGCTATACAGTAATTTCTGTTTCTTTAGAAGTTTCTTTACAGTGACTGTATACCGTGGAGGTTCCCTCCCATTATGAACTCTGCTGGTTACACATCTAGCCATTGCATGGTCAACTATTCTTTTAAACTTGAGCCAAAGTTCCTCTGCATGCTCCTGCCCTATGCTGAAAGTTTGAAGTCCCTCACTGAGATATCATAGTACTGATTTTTTTATCTAGTTTTAGGAACATACATGTCTTTCTGCTTGTTTTAGTTGTCCTTTGTACATTGGTAATTGTTGCTACAACTGTGTCATGGTCACTGATACCAGTTTCAATGTGGACATCTCCAGAGAGGTCAGGTTTATTTGTTGCCATTAAATCCAGTGTATTTCGATCAAGCATGGGGTTTCTATCTATCTGTGCTAGGTAGTTTCCAGAGAAGGCATTTTGTAATGTTTCACAATATGTCTTATCACACCAACTGCTAACAAAATTGCAATTTTCCCAATTAATTGTCAGATGATTGAAGTCTCCATTGATGATTACATTATGAAACTTATGTAAAAGTGAATGGTGGTTTACTCTAAAGCTTTTGGTTATATCAGGAGATAAGTTTAGTGGGTGATAGAAGAATGCAATTATCATTTTATGCCCTCGCCTGATACTGAGCCTTGCCCAAACAGTCTCACATGCAGCTTCAGTTTCAATCTTGGTTGATTGGAGGTTCTTGTCTACTGTGACAAAGATGCCAATCCATTTCCCATTTGCCTATCCTTTTGATGTACACTTAAATTTTCCCCAAAAATCTCACTGGTACCAATTTCAGGTTTCAACCACCCTTCACTGCCTAGTATTATGTGAGCATCACTTCTTTTCATGAGCACTTCAAACTTTGTAGTGAATCCTTCGGCAGTTTACCATTAGGATTTTAATAATCTCATCTGTTGGTGATTTTTGTTTTCCCTTTTTTTTTCCTCTCAAATGTTACACAGATACTTAGGAGTTTCTTACAGCATCATTATATGGATTGGATGGAGAGTCGCCTAATCTAGAAAACCCTGTATGCACTCTCACATGGTCATCTACCTGAGTAGCAGCCTCTGCTGATGCTTAGTGCACATCTGACATATTTAGGGGAACCCTATAGTTCTGAGCCCTATGGTACAAGTCCAGGAAGTTGCACCCTAGCTTGTCACAGAATCTTTGAAGTCTCTGGTTCGGTCCTTCCACTTGACTTATAACTGAAGGGCCACACACAGTTCTGGAGACAATGCTGCAAATTGTGAACTGTGTTGAAACCCCGTGCTGGTCTTCTCAACCTTCTTTGCCAGTCACTAGAATGACCTCGAGGCCAGAGGAAGGGAATCATGTGTTCCAAAATGCACCACAATCTGCAGTTGGTTGCACCATGTTCCCTCAATGACTGCCGGACTAGTCTCTTCTAAATGCTGAATGAGGCCTCCAGGCAGACACACTGAATGCATCTTGTGTCCTTTCCTGTCCTTTGCTGCCATTTCCTGAAGGTGTACCATCATTCACCATACATTTGAGTTGCTGACTATTAATAGACCCCCTAACATTTTGTGTGTGCTGCCTCCTGGCACTGGAGAAAATGGGTTTCCACAAGTGAGTCCCACTAGCTCTGTTTTTCAGTGAAAGACAGCACCTCAAACTTTTTTTTTAAAAAAAGGGGGGACTGGTATAACACAGAGTCCTTGGTCCCAGTCCATCCTGTATAGGACACCTAGATCTACCATTAACATGCCACTCACAATGAAGTGGATGAGTAAAGACACATCCTGTACTTTCTGCAAAGGAGACAGGATCCAAAGGAGAGGATAGTTCTTTACTCTGGTATAGGTATCAAGGGTACATGACTCTTGGGAGCTCTTCAAACACACTGATTCACAGGAGCTGCCAAGCATTTGATAGTAGTCAGGGCAATTTACAAATGTCAACCAGCTCATCCCATAAATACTGTTCGTTGGACATTCTTTTCAGGTTCACATTACCGAGCGAGGTGGCGCAGTGGTTAGACACTGGACTCGCATTCGGGAGGACGACGGTTCAATCCCGCGTCTGGCCATCCTGATTTAGGTTTTCCGTGATTTCCCTAAATCGCTCCAGGCAAATGCCGGGATGGTTCCTTTCAAAGGGCACGGCCGACTTCCTTCCCCCTCCTTCCCTAATCCGATGAGACCGATGACCTCGATGTCTGGTCTCCTTCCCCAAAACAACCAACCATCAGGTTCACATTATGCACCACAAATTGCAACTTCATAAAACCTCTTTCCACTTCTCCAAAGTGCAATGGAAATTTTATTTGTGGCTGTCTAAGTTTTGTCTCAATCTTTCCTGATGTTGTTGGCTTCTGGGCAGCAGTGTGATCATGACAAATGAATAACTGAGCCCTCTGTCCTATCAGTGTGTTACTTTGACGAGTCTTGTACTTTGGCTACTGTAGTGGTTGATAAGGGTATGTCTATTTCAAACATTTTGAAGTTTGGTGGCCCTTACCTATTACTACCTGTGCATACCAGGCTGATAATTCAGCATAATGTGTGTCTGCCTTTTCCACTTAACAATAACATTGATAGGAACTGTGAAATTTGTGATGAGATGCGAGCTTTTGGGCCTGGACAGTTGTGACTCATTGAAATTTAGTCAATTCCTCCATTGACTTATTCATACAGAAAGCACATCCACAAACAGGCACATTATGCTTGATCTTATTATCCACTCAGATGTACATTATATCATGATATCATATGTAGAGCTCGTATAGGGTATCCGGAGTTTCCATAGACCCAGTTGCTACAGTAGAGCGACATAGTTTGTCTTACACATATTTTATGAACTCACATTCCATCTGGTGCCCGTGAACTAAATTCGAGAATAAATTTGATTTAAGTAACTGAGAAAGTAAAGGGAGATAAAAATTGAACATTGTTATAGTTTTTTTTTGGTAGTAAGTGTTTCTGGTTCTTATTCTGGTGTGAACGTGACACTTCCACTTTAACTTAGTTTTTCTTTGTGATAGTGTTTGGTTATTTTAACAATTCATTTTGTTGTGCAGTGGTGCAAATGTGAAAGTGATTCAGATAGGAAGTGAAAAGCAATTCATTTGTATTTAGATTACTATTTCTTCCGTAATTAAAATAAAAAATTTCTGTTTCATGAAGAACTGCATACCTGTATCG
Source organism: Schistocerca nitens (assembly GCF_023898315.1). Lineage (NCBI taxonomy): Eukaryota > Metazoa > Arthropoda > Insecta > Orthoptera > Acrididae > Schistocerca > Schistocerca nitens. The sequence continues at coordinate 684,866,772 of NC_064615.1, read as the reverse complement.
GCGAGATCACAAGGGGCCGAAAGGTAACGAGGTATCCTTCAAGAGAAATAACAAATCGGAACGTAGCACTGGTAATCGCACAGCATCTGCTACAACCTCCCGGGAAGGTAGCCCTGATTCTTGCAGTACTTACGACACTTCTTTGGACAAAGATGAAAGTAATAGGAGGAAACGTGTTACTGATCACAGAAAAAAGAGAGAAAAGAGTGTGATGGAAGATGAACACTTAAGCAATGCTTATGAAGATGACGATAGTGATGACTATGGTGTAAAACATGAAAGTGATAGTGATGATAGCAGAGAAGCACACAGTGATGATGAAGTGGATGATCATAATCAGTGTGGTGACGGTGATCTCGCTTGTGATCAAGACTCAGAAGATTTTGTTGATCATAACAACTCTGATAACAGTGAGTGTACCACTGAAGATGAAGCCAGTGGAGAAGATGCAGAGGATATTAGCCAGTCAGAGGAAGGGGCTCAAGACACTGCAGAAGAAAACTTCCCATTGGAATTTACTGCTGTTATGAGAGACATACTGGATTTGGATAATGAACTTATTAAAAATACAAATAAGGTAAGATAGCTACATTCTACATGAACTTTACTTTTTTAAACATAAATTGTTGCTTTTCTGATTCAGATAGGAAAACATTTGATATAGTTACATTTGCACACATGTGTTGATATAAATTTGTGTGGTGTTAACTTCTTTCTTGTCTGCTAGTTGATTTATAAGTGTTAATTACATTTTTCACATGGCAGTGTTTGCTGCTGCACCAGCTTTTGTCATTCGTAATGAATTTCGGTATCGTTATGTTCTTATTCAAAGACGGAGTACACACACAATTCTAGTCTTGACAGTGAGGGACTAAGTGAGGTCATCAGGTTCACACATAAGGTCCATTCTAATGCTATATTAATGTTGCGAAATGCTGCAAATTAAGGTTTAATGCTGGTATTTTGTTATGATTACGGAAAGTCATTTGTATACTTCCATGTAATAAATCACTACAAACATTCTAATGTTTCATCCAAGTTTCTCTGAGGTTTCCTCTGCTGGCACAGGCATGATGAAGTTCAAAACAAAGTTGATGGTGTAAAAAGCATTGACATGTAAAAATTGCTTACTACATTCCATACAAACTGATACTCAAATTTGTGAAATAGCAATAAGAAAAGTCACATGTTGTAGTAATTACAGAATTAGAAACACATCTTGACAGCAATCTTCCCACGTTCACCAAATTTCAACTCTTGGCCTAAATATGGCAGACGTTCTGAAAGGGTCCTGACAGTATCCACTCACAACATGGGTCTGTTGCAGTGTAATTTGAATGTTTATTAGCCTACTGAGGGTGTATACACCTCAGGACAACTGGAAAATCTGGAGAAAATCCTGTAATTTTTTTCTCTGAGAAAAACCGTGGAATTTTAGAATAACCTAAATTTTTCATGGTTCCAGTTTTCAGTTAAATTTTTGTGATTTTGACTGGTGAGAACCAATATTCTAACAAAGAATTTTACTTTAGCCCACTACTGCAGAAATGACTCATAAATAAGAGACTAACATGAAAATAAAATTCTTGTTTCAAAGAAAATGTGCCCTTTACAGCAACAAAACACGGTGCACACACAAGTGTCTGCCAACAACAAAATGTGTCGAAGGCTGTGCAATGTTTTGTAACTACAAACTTCTTTAGATGCACCTTTCTCATGCACCTCATTTTGATCAGCGTGAAGTCTCAACTGTTGACATTTCTAATAGGTCGCAGGGCAAATGTTGCAAATGGTGGTTTGGGAAGCGTTTCTTTTGAAGTAAATTTTCTTTTACGCAAGTTGAATTATCTTATGTGTGATAATGTGCAGTGAATTTCTTAAATTACGATGTGTTTGACTTTCATTCAAAACTTAACACTTCGAGGATCAGCCACTTCGAAGAACTTTGGGCCCAGAAGACCATCCATTTATGCCATTATTTAAAATTTTACTGGCACATTTGTGTTCGGTAAATCTTGAGTAACACACATTAAAGGAAGACAGTTTCAGGGCAATTTTTATTTTAGTTTTTCCATAGATTACAAATTAGGCAATAACAACGGCATAAAGTATGAGTATCCTTCAAAAAAAATTTGCAAAGTGAGGTCTTGAGCAATTGGCTTTCCTATGGAAAAGTCGAAGTTCTTGATGGAATGCTTGATGCACAGCAGTGACATTTAGAATTGCTTTTGTTAGAAATATTCAGCTGCCACTGCAATTTAAGCTGCGCTCTTAGGACTCTGCTTAACTACACCCTAAGTAAAGCACAGCAAAAAATTTTTTGATGACTAATATTATACGTGAAAGCATAGCTTTTCTTGCAGCTGTACTGTATGTATATTAATTTAAACTATTAACTTCACCGATTTGTCTGTTCACACTACTGAACAACGGTGTTGCTATTGGTCGACTAAATCATGGGTCTTGTGCTCTGAATATCTGCTGTCATTGGCTGGCAAGATCACCTGACGTGAGCTGTGACTGGGTGACAAAAGTGCATAACCAAACAATGGAAAATCCAGGATGAAATGTAACTACGAGAGCAGGAAAGTTGCTACTCACCATATAGCAGAGATGATGAGTCACGATAGGCTTTATCTTTCCAGTCTCCCACCACCTCCGAAAGTCCCATAGTCTGGCCCCTCATAACTCAGTACCATCTGGGACTGGAGCAACTGAATTACATTCTCCGCCAGGGTTTCGATTACCTCTCGTCGTGCCCTGAAATGAGAAATGCCCTACCCACTATCCTTCCCACCCCTCCTGCTGTGGTATTCCACCCTCCACCAAACCTACACAATATACTCGTCCGTCCTTCACAACCCGTGCTCCCAATCCCTTACCTCATGGCTCATACCCCTGTAATAGACCTAGATGCCTCACCTGTCCCATACATCCTCCTAAGACCACCTACTCCAGTCAGGTCACTGACATCACCTATCCCGTCAAAGGCAGGGCTACCTTTGAAACCAGTCATGTGATTTACAAGCTAAGCTGCAACCACTGTGCTGCATTCTATGTAGGCTTGACAACCAACAAGCTGTCTGTCCGCATGAACGGCCACCGACAAACTGTGGCCAAAAAAAAAGTGCACCACCCTGTAGCTGAACACGCTGCCAAACATGATACTCCCTCATCTCAATGACTGCTTCACAGCACGTACCATATGGATCCTTCCCACCAACACCAGCTTTTCTGAATTGCACAGGTGAGAACTTTCCCTGCAAAACATCCTACGATCTCGTAAGCCCCCTGGCCTCAACCTCCGTTGTCACTGTCCTCACCCATCCAGCCCCCCTCCCAGTTCCCATTCCAGCACTGCACAGCCGTCATTTCACCGCCACACCCAGTCTTTTAATTTATTTTTATTTCTCTCCTTTCTGCTACTTACCCCTCCCCCCTCAGCACCTTCTCTCCTACCCTCTGTCTAAACTGCAACACTTCACTGTCCGCCACTCCCACCATACCATCCCTCCCTGCTCCAGCCTCCTCCTTACCCCACCCAGTCGCCACTCCCATCATGTGCTGCTTGCAGTGTAGTTTCAGCTCTCTGAGACTGCAGACATGTGTGAAAGTTGTGCGTGCGTGCGTGCGTGCTGACAAAGGCTTTAATGGCTGAAAGCTATGATTTGTGTGAATCCTTTTATTGTGCCTATTGCGACTCAGCATCTCCGCTATATGGTGAGTAGCAGCTTTCCTTCTCTCGTATTGTTAAAGTGCATAACTGTCTAGATTTCAGTGCTTCGGAAACTACCATGGTGTATTTGGTGGAATTCCTGTTTATGCTTTCATAATATGGAAATGTGCTGATTACAAAAAAGTTCATAAAATGGGCATCTGCAGCTGAGTCAAACCTCTCTTGTGATTGCTTCACATCTTCATCTACACACATATTCAACAAATGCATGTTAAAGTACATGGCAGAGGGTACTTAGAATTTCCTACATTCCAATCACATATTACGTGTGGGAAGAATGATCACCTAAATGCCGCTGTGCACACTACATTTATTGTAGTCTTGTGTTAGTGATTCCTACAGGAGCCATATGGAAGGGGCTCAAGAATGTCCCTAGATATACTTGGGTCAATCTATATTGGATGAACCAAAGGTATGGACTTCAATGCATCAAATACTCGTTAGTTTTTGATTGCATGTATCCACAGGATAAACAAAGTACACACATGTATACTATTTCGAAAGCAAAAGGCATGTGATCATCAAATTTCAAGAAAAAATTCATTTTTCTGAGAGTGCTATGAAGCAACAATGTTAAACTTCGGTAGGAAGCTGTAACTGATCTTATAGAAAAGATTTTGGCCTAGGCTTTAATCCATAGCCTATATAGAGGGAAACATTCCACGTAGGAAAAATATATCTAAAAACAAAGATGTGACTTACCAAATGAAAGTGCTGGCAGGTCGACAGACACACAAACATACACACAAAATTCAAGCTTTCGCAACAAACTGTTGCCTCATCAGGAAAGAGGGAAGGAGAGGGAAAGACGAAAGGATGTGGGTTTTAAGGGAGAAGGTAAGGAGTCATTCCAATCCCGGGAGCGGAAAGACTTACCTTAGGGGGAAAAAAGGACGGGTATACACTCGCTCGCGCGCGCGCGCACACACACACACATATCCATCCACACATATACAGACACAAGCATACATCTCACAAGCAGACATACTTAAAGACAAAGAGTTTGGGCAGAGATGTCAGTCGAGGCAGAAGTGCAGAGGCAAAGATGTTGTTGAATGACAGGTGAGGTATGAGTGGCGGCAACTTGAAATTAGCGGAGATTGAGGCCTGGTGGATAACGGGAAGAGAGGATATATTGAAGAGCAAGTTCCCATCTCCGAAGTTCGGATAGGTTGGTGTTAGTGGGAAGTATCCAGATAACCCGGACGGTGTAACACTGTGCTAAGATGTGCTGGCCGTGCACCAAGGCATGTTTAGCCACAGGGTGATCCTCATTACCAACAAACACTGTCTGCCTGTGTCCATTCATGCAAATGGACAGTTTGTTGCTGGTCATTCCCACATAGAATGCGTCACAGTGTAGGCAGGTCAGTTGGTAGATCACGTGGGTGCTTTCACACGTGGCTCTGCCTTTGATCGTGTACACCTTCCGGGTTACAGGACTGGAGTAGGTGGTGGTGGGAGGGTGCATGAGACAGGTTTTACACCGGGGGCGGTTACAAGGGTAGGAGCCATAGGGTATGGAAGGTGGTTTGGGGATTTCATAGGGATGAACTAAGAGGTTACGAAGGTTAGGTGGACGGCGGAAAGACACTCTTGGTGGAGTGGGGAGGATTTCATGAAGGATGGATCTCATTTCAGGGCAGGATTTGAGGTAGTCGTATCCCTGCTGGAGAGCCACATTCAGAATCTGATCCAGTCCCGGAAAGTATCCTGTCACAAGTGGGGCACTTTTGTGGTTCTTCTGTGGGAGGTTCTGGGTTTGAGAGGAAGTGGCTCTGGTTATTTGCTTCTGTACCAGGTCGGGAGGGTAGTTGCGGGATGCGAAAGCTGTTGTCAGGTTGTTGGTGTAATGCTTCAGGGATTCCGGACTGGAGCAGATTCGTTTGCCACGAAGACCTAGGCTGTAGGGAAGGGACCGTTTGATGTGGAATGGATGGCAGCTGTCGTAATGGAGGTACTGTTGCTTGTTGGTGGGTTTGATGTGGACGGACGTGTGAAGCTGGCCATTGGACAGGTGGAGGTCAACATCAAGGAAAGTGGCATGGGATTTGGAGTAGGACCAGGTGAATCTGATGGAACCAAAGGAGTTGAGGTTGGAGAGGAAATTCTGGAGTTCTTCTTCACTGTGAGTCCCGATCATGAAGATGTCATCAATAAATCTGTACCAAACTTTGGGTTGGCAGGCCTGGGTAACCAAGAAGGCTTCCTCTAAGCGACCCATGGATAGGTTGGCGTACGAAGGGGCCATCCTGGTACCCATGGCTGTTCCCTTTAATTGTTGGTATGTCTGGTCTTCAAAAGTGAAGAAGTTGTGGGTCAGGATGAAGCTGGCTAAGGTAATGAGGAAAGAGGTTTTAGGTAGGGTGGCAGGTGATCGGCGTGAAAGGAAGTGCTCCATCGCAGCGAGGCCCTGGACGTGCGGGATATTTGTGTATAAGGAAGTGGCATCAATGGTTACGAGGATGGTTTCTGGGGGTAACGGATTGGTTAAGGGTTCCAGGCGCTCGAGAAAGTGGTTGGTGTCTTTGATGAAGGATGGGAGACTGCATGTAATGGGTTGAAGGTGTTGATCTACGTAGGCAGAGATGCGTTCTGTGGGGGCTTGGTAACCAGCTACAATGGGGCGGCCGGGATGATTGGGTTTGTGAATTTTAGGAAGAAGGTAGAAGGTAGGGGTGCGGGGTGTCGGTGGGGTCAGGAGGTTGATGGAGTCAGGTGAAAGGTTTTGTAGGGGGCCTAAGGTTCTGAGGATTCCTTGAAGCTCCGCCTGGACATCAGGAATGGGATTACCTTGGCAAACTTTGTATGTGGTGTTGTCTGAAAGCTGACGGAGTCCCTCAGCCGCGTACTCCCGACGATCAAGTACCACGGTCGTGGAACCCTTGTCGTCCGGAAGAATGACGATGGACCGGTCAGCCTTCAGATCATGGATAGCCTGGGCTTCAGCAGTGATGATGTTGGGAGTAGGATTAAGGTTTTTTAAGAAGGATTGAGAGGCAAGGCTGGAAGTCAGAAATTCATGGAAGGTTTGGAGAGGGTGATTTTGAGGAAGAGGAGGTGGGTCCCGCTGTGACGGAGGACGGAACTGTTCCAGGCAGGGTTCAATTTGGATAGTGTCTTGGGGAGTTGGATCATTAGGGGTAGGATTAGGATCATTTTTCTTCGTGGCAAAGTGATACTTTCAGCAGAGAGTAAGAGTGTAGGACAGTAAATCTTTGACTAGGGCTGTTCGGTTGAATCTGGGAGGGGGGCTGAAGGTGAGGCCTTTGGATAGGACAGAGGTTTCGGATTGGGAGAGAGGTTTGGAGGAAAGGTTAACTACTGAATTAGGGTGTTGTGGTACCAGATTGTGTTGATTGGAATTTTGAGGTTTTGGAGGGAGTGGAGCTGGAAGTGGGAGATTGAGTAGATGGGAGAGACTGGGTTTGTGTGCAATGAGAGGTGGTTGAGGTTTGCTAGAAAGGTTGTGAAGGGTGAGTGAGTTGCCTTTCCGGAGGTGGGAAACCAGGAGATTAGATAGTTTTTTGAGGTGAAGGGTGGCATGCTATTCTAATTTGCGGTTGGCCTGTAGGAGGATGCTCTGAATAGCTGGTGTGGATGTGGGAGAGGAAAGATTGAGGACTTTTATTAAGGATAGGAGTTGACGAGTGTGTTCATTGGCTGAGTTGATGTGTAGGTGAAGGATTAGGTGGGTGAGGGCAATGGATTGTTCAGTTTGGAACTGGTATAGGGACTGATGGAAAGAAGGGTTGCAGCCAGAGATGGGAACTTTAAGTGTGAGGCCTTCGGGGGTTATGCCAAATGTCAGACAAGCCTGAGAAAATAAAATATGCGAGCGTAATCTGGCTACGGTGAAGGCATGTTTGCGGAGGGAATGTAAATAAAACTTAATGGGGTCGTTGTGGGGGTGTTGTGAGGGAGACATGGTATTAGAAGGTGCAAAGTGTAACATGAGGTTGAAATGAAAATGAAAGATAAAAATATATGGGGAGAGATAAAGGTGAACTAGAAAGCAACTGGAGATCTGGTATGGAAAAAGGCGAAAAAGTGTTGGTTAAGTTGATCCTGTGGTGAACTAGGGTTGGTAGACAGCGATGTGCATAAAGGTTAGGTGGTTGTGTTGCCGCTAAAACACGTTAAAGGACGTAGAAATTTGGGAAAATTTCGAAAAAACGTGTAAATGTATTAAAAGGAGTGGTGTTGTGGTGAAAGATTACGAAAATGGGGCTAACAATTGTAAATAATGACGTTAAAACCTGTGGGGAGCGGCTAAAAATGATCAGTGATGTGCGAAAAACGGAAGTAGAAATATAGTGAAAGTTATTAGAACTAGCCGAAATGGTTGTTTTATACGCAGCTGTTATTGAACTAGAAACGGTGGATTTTATAGCAGCGGTGGTGTTGAAAGTGGAAAATAAAATTTTTTTGGTTATGGTTTGGAAGTGGGTTACGTATTATTGAGTATATATAGGCGGGATAAAATTGTATAGTAGATTACGGTAAAAAGGGGAAGGTGAGTACAAAGTGAGACTTCTGGTAAAAAACAGAAAGAGAAAATAAAGAGAAAATAAGACGACAGGAAAGGTTTCGAAATGCAACAGCAACAATAACAAACGTAATTGTTGGGTTCAAATTAATGATATGGTTATAATAGAGGGAAACATTCCACGTAGGAAAAATATATCTAAAAACAAAGATGATGTGACTTACCAAATGAAAGTGCTGGCAGGTCGACAGACACACAAACAAACACAAACATACACACAAAATTCAAGCTTTCGCAACATACAACGTTTGCCAAGGTAATCCCATTCCTGATGTCCAGGCGGAGCTTCAAGGAATCCTCAGAACCTTAGGCCCCCTACAAAACCTTTCACCTGACTCCATCAACCTCCTGACCCCACCGACACCCCGCACCCCTACCTTCTACCTTCTTTCTAAAATTCACAAACCCAATCATCCCGGCCGCCCCATTGTAGCTGGTTACCAAGCCCCCACAGAACGCATCTCTGCCTACGTAGATCAACACCTTCAACCCATTACATGCAGTCTCCCATCCTTCGTCAAAGACACCAACCACTTTCTCGAGCACCTGGAATCCTTACCCAATCCGTTACCCCAGAAACCATCCTTGTAACCATTGATGCCACTTCCTTATACACAAATATCCCGCACGTCCAGGGCCTCGCTGCGATGGAGCACTTCCTTTCACGCCGATCACCTGCCACCCTACCTAAAACCTCTTTCCTCATTACCTTAGCCAGCTTCATCCTGACCCACAACTTCTTCACTTTTGAAGACCAGACATACCAACAATTAAAGGGAACAGCCATGGGTACCAGGATGGCCCCTTCGTACGCCAACCTATCCATGGGTCGCTTAGAGGAAGCCTTCTTGGTTACCCAGGCCTGCCAACCCAAAGTTTGGTACAGATTTATTGATGACATCTTCATGATCGGGACTCACAGTGAAGAAGAACTCCAGAATTTCCTCTCCAACCTCAACTCCTTTGGTTCCATCAGATTCACCTGGTCCTACTCCAAATCCCATGCCACTTTCCTTGATGTTGACCTCCACCTGTCCAATGGCCAGCTTCACACGTCCGTCCACATCAAACCCACCAACAAGCAACAGTACCTCCATTACGACAGCTGCCACCCATTCCACATCAAACGGTCCCTTCCCTACAGCCTAGGTCTTCGTGGCAAACGAATCTGCTCCAGTCCGGAATCCCTGAAGCATTACACCAACAACCTGACAACAGCTTTCGCATCCCGCAACTACCCTCCCGACCTGGTACAGAAGCAAATAACCAGAGCCACTTCCTCTCAAACCCAGAACCTCCCACAGAAGAACCACAAAAGTGCCCCACTTGTGACAGGATTCTTTCCGGGACTGGATCAGATTCTGAATGTGGCTCTCCAGCAGGGATACGACTTCCTCAAATCCTGCCCTGAAATGAGATCCATCCTTCATGAAATCCTCCCCACTCCACCAAGAGCGTCTTTCCGCCGTCCACCTAACCTCCGTAACCTCTTAGTTCATCCCTATGAAATCCCCAAACCACCTTCCCTACCCTCTGGCTCTTAACCCTTGTAACCGCCCCCGGTGTAAAACCTGTCCCATGCACCCTCCCACCATCACCTACTCCAGTCCTGTAACCCGGAAGGTGTACACGATCAAAGGCAGAGCCACGTGTGTAAGCACCCACGTGATCTACCAACTGACCTGCCTACACTGTGACGCATTCTATGTGGGAATGACCAGCAACAAACTGTCCATTTGCATGAATGGACACAGGCAGACAGTGTTTGTTGGTAATGAGGATCACCCTGTGGCTAAACATGCCTTGGTGCAAGGCCAGCACATCTTGGCACAGTGTTACACCGTCCGGGTTATCTGGATACTTCCCACTAACACCAACCTATCCGAACTCCGGAGATGGGAACTTGCTCTTCAATATATCCTATCTTCCCGTTATCCACCAGGCCTCAATTTCCGCTAATTTCAAGTTGCCGCCACTCATACCTCACCTGTCATTCAACAACATCTTTGCCTCTGCACTTCTGCCTCGACTGACATCTCTGCCCAAACTCCTTGTCTTTAAATATGTCTGCTTGTGTCTCTATATGTGTGGATGGATATATGTGTGTGTGTGTGTGTGTGTGTGTGTGTGTGTGCGCGCGAGTGTATACCCGTCCTTTTTTCCCCTTAAGGTAAGTCTTTCCACTCCCGGGATTGGAATGACTCCTTACCCTCTCCCTTAAAACCCACATCCTTTCGTCTTTCCCTCTCCTTCCCTCTTTCCTGATGAGGCAACAGTTTGTTGCGAAAGCTTGAATTTTGTGTGTATGTTTGTGTGTCTGTCGACGTGCCAGCACTTTCATTTGGTAAGTCACATCATCTTTGTTTTTAGATATATTTTTCCTACGTGGAATGTTTCCCTCTATTATAACCATATCATTAATTTGAACCCATGTTTTGTAATGTTGTTGCAAAAAACTAGAAATTTTATTGACTGATTTACGTCCAGTTTTTACACAATACTGGAAGAAACAGACATAGCTATACATTTTTCAAACAACAGTATAAGTTTTCTGTTAAGGAGACTGTGAGAAAGAAAATGCTATCTTGTGAAAATCTGTGGTTTAGTTTCTTTCTTGCAGTTCTTTATTTTTAAATATGATAGGATGTTTCAGCCATCAGACAAATTGTGCCTTCCATACAAATTCATTCTCCTTACCTATAATTAACAGAAATTATATACCCAACAGTGTGCTATTTCCTCAGTAAGCCTGGCAGGAAACAGGAAAGTTGTTTTTATGGTATATCGGTTTGAAATACCTTTAAATCTGGATCATCCAAAACCTTGTAAACCTACCTGTTCGCAGAATAAAACTGTGAAATACTGTCATTGAAGCTACTATTCTCACATATCCAACAGGCAGTCCATTTCAATACAGGCAGGCTAGATAAAGATCTTACCTTTATAGTCTCGGATGTTATTGAATTTAGCGCATGTTAAAATGAAAGACTAAGTAAGGAAAACATATTTTTTTTAGTTTTCTCCAAAAAATTTCTGCTCAGAGATACAGCCCTTCAAAGATGACACTCAGGGCGTATACGACCTGGGACAACAAGGGAGATCCGGGAAAAACCCGGGAATTTTTTAGAATTCCGGGAATTTTTCTTTGTTTTAGTTTCCAGTTAAATTTTTGTAATTTTGACTGGTAAGAACAGATACTCTAACAAAGAATATTACTGTATCCTGCTACTGCAGAATAATACTGCAGCATTAAACCATGAACGAGATAGAAAAAAAAAAAAATAAATAAAACTTAAATTGCAAAGGAAATGCGCCGTATAAAATAACACAGTGCTCATACAAGCGCCTGCGAACAGCAGAGTGTGTCAAAGGCTTTAGGAAGACTATGCAATGCTTCAAAACAACAAATTGCCTCCGATGAGCGTGACGTCACAACTGTTTACATTAGACTCATTTAATCAGTTAAGAGTGGATGCACACGCGCAGTTGAGTCGCGTATCAATAGTGTCTTCTCCCGCTTCTGGCTACAGAAATGTGGCTGTTGGCAGTGTAAGCAGCAGTTGCAGCAACCAGCCACATGGTACTGGGAAAAATTTAACTGGTGCGCCCAAGCCACCAGATTCACGCGTGCGCAGCAGGCCCGGATCTAGTGGGGGCTGAACGCAAACCGGGGTAACTGAACCGGACGGCAATTTTGGTGGCAGGGGGCAAATTCATATTCTTGAGGAAAAAACCTTGTTTCACTAAGCACCTAGCATCCAGTGCATGTCGGTCTATCGATTATTCATACGATTTTGAAACGCACCCCTGCTGATTTTCGGACACATTCTAACTTGACTTCTGATTGAATTATAAGTCGATTTGTGAATGCATGCATAGTGCACGTGATGTCTCTGCCAGGGGAATCCCCGTCAAACTTTTCTGCAGACGACATGGGATGGGGCTATGTGAGCTGAGCGGAATAAAGCCGAACCGGTGAATGCCAACTGCTTCTTGTTTATGTGGCTGATTCGGTTTGCGAATGCTAAGCGTTGTTATAATTACTAGCGAAATCTGTAGATTCAGAGTACCAGAGTGGAAATAAACAACTAGTAGGAATAACAGGTAAGAAAGATTACATATTACCTTCTTGGTGTATCCAAGAAAGTGGAATTTTGACAGAAAATATTTGGCCAGATCGCTACACTAGACAGGGCCAGTTCTAGTCCCCGGCTAGCAGCCGCTTAAGTTCCATTCTGAGAGTAGTGTGGAAAACGCATTGTAAGAACACAAAGTTAACCGGAGAATGAGTTTTGATTGTGGTAGAAATAGTTACAAAATTAGTAATGACAAGACTTTGTTAGAACGAAGAAGACGAAACAGGGATATTACACACATTATGGAAGAATATGACGATTCCAAATTTATACAAAAATTCCGTCCTACTTTTCGGCCTCGTGCATGAGAAACTGGAGTGTATGAATGAAATGTGAAACTGTTTCCTAATGTAAAGCCTTTTGCTTGTAGTAGGCCAAACAGGTATTTCGTACTGGTACCAAGTGAATTATATTCTGTCGTATTATAAAAATTATCATTATTGCCAAAACAGTCCCACTTATTTGGTGTGTGTTGCAATTGGTGCAATATTAGAAAGGCTTATTTTGTTTTATCCAGCACACAGTGACAAAATAGATGTAACAGACCGAGAAACCACATCAGTCTTGGGTACTATTTGTATTAACAGCTTTTTCAGTATTAGACAACGACATAAAATCGCTAGAACCAAAGGATTGAAGAAATGTGTACTTTCTGGCCTTTCTCTTGTCTTTTAGGTATCCTATATTTAATTTTGTCACGCAGAAGAGAAAGTTATTAGTTAATAAGCAATAAAGACTCTAGTTTTTCTGAAGAGTTCTTGTTCTCCTGGTTACAAATAATCCTATCCAGCATTAATTGCAGGTTTTTTTATTATTAAAAAAAAAAGAGGGCAGGGTGTCAAACCGGCAGACTCGGAGCAGGAGAGGCACTACAGGAAATTTTAATTTCCATTGTCCTGAAATAGTTTGATGACATCCATTACAAAATATACACTTGTGAGTTCCACAGAGCGAAACACAGTGGCATACGGTATAAGAATGTTGTTTGAAGAGGTGTGGCACTGCACTGCACACTTAAGACAAAATAACGTGTCTTACATTTACTCGAAGATATGTTTTATGTATCAGACTCTTCATAAAGATGTGCGCTACAGAATGAACTTATTTTTTTTGAAAAGTTTTTTTTTTTTTTTTACATTCTGATGCGCAGAGCAGTCTGAGTTATAGTGGTGGGGTGGGGGTGGTCTCCACGTGACCCGTGTTTACGTTTAGTGATTTTTCTGTTTCCTCTTCCTGTACTGCTCTCACGTCAAATGAAAACAAGACGGATTTCTGAGGCTGGGATCTATCAAGTGAATTAAAATACATCCACTTAATTGCGGAATGCTAAAATAGATTACTAGTTTTAATTTTATTTCCACCTTTCTGACAGTCAAGCCTTGCAGAACACTGAGGTTATTTTTGTTGGTTTACTAAAGAAATTTGGCTTTCTGTAAGCTTTCCTGCTGAGGCACTCAATTTATTTGGAACAAAGTGTTTAATTCCACACTATTGGTTAGTTTCAACTGTTCGCTGTATTTCAAGTGCACGTTTTTATCTTCTAGCACGTATGGCATTATGCCATAATAAAGAACCAAACATGAGATAATACAGTACTGGCACTCCAAGAAAATTTACGTCCCGAAAACCGCACTGAAAGGCTTCATATCGGGTCGAGGCCTAAGTCATTGGGAATCTGGACATACAAATGTGCACTGTAATGTGAACTATGCATTTTAGTATGGTTCACGAAATTCTGACGCCCTTGTAGTATCCTCTGATGTCTAGTTTCTTTTATGACATAATGTAAGGTCTTTTAAGGTTTTACGCGTACGAACATACGGGCTTCCTACGTCACCGTAGTTGTGCAAGCGCGGTGACACCTCTTATCTGGCGCTCTCTGGCAACTGCTGAAATGAATCTATTTCTAACAGGTCGTGGGAAAATATTGCGAATTGTTGTTCGAAAAGCGTTATTTTAAAAGTAAATTTGGCTTTTACGCAAGATGAACTATGCGCGAGAATGTACGATGAATTTCTTAAACCACAGAGTGTTTTCTCTCTTTTACAAATAAATTCTTTTATGACGCATTTCGAGCCCAGAAGATCAGAGATTTCTGTCGGTATTAAAAATTTTACTGTCGTATTTGTGTGATGTATCTTAAAGTGTAACATGAGCTAAGCAGATCAACATCATATTGAAAGCTTAGCTTCTCTTGTAGCTTATTAATCTTAAAGACAAAAATTATATGCGAAAGCTTTTTTCTTGTAGCAACAGTATGCATATTAATTTAAACCATTAACTTTTCCTGTTGGTGGAATTCGAATTTATACTTTCGTAATACGAAAGTATGCAGCGTACATGTTACTGCACATCAAAGATCTTTCCAAAATGTGTTTCCCCCCCCCCCCCCCCCCCCCCCCTTGAGTTTCATTTTCTAAAGTGCTGGGAAATTGTACGCTGCTGTATAAAAGCATGACCATTCATAGGATAAGTTTTACAGTTCTGAGAGAAAGTATACTGTCACTTAACACGGAAAATGTATTTTTAACCGGTAGATCCGGGGAAAATCCGGGAATTTTTTTCCTTGTCTACATATACACCCTGACACTGTGCATACCATTTTGAATTGAAAATTTTGGAAATTTTACAATGCTGTATCTCTGGAACAGTTTTAGATATTTTGTTGGGGATTTTTAAATTTGAAAGATAATTGCTAAGATTACAACAAAATCCTCCATTTGGCCTTACCTGTCAAAAGTTCTTTTATTATAGCATTCTAAACTTTCGTATAATTTGTGGAATTTTTTTTTTTTTTCAAAAATACCAATCCATAAAGTTTTCTGTTGATTAGTACCATAAAGTTCTACATTCCCTGAAAAGGAGAACTTCCACTTTTAGGTAGAACAGGTTTTATAAACAATTGAAATATTTGCCATACATAAAACCTGTTTTATTACCACGTTATTGCATACCAGACTCACAAAAATCAAACTCTAGCCTTATTTAACATAATTTTATTTCTGAATGATGAGTAAGAGACTCATTTTGTTAAGCATTTTAAATGGTTTCAAAATGTGTGTGAAAGGTCCAAAGACTTAAAAGGTTTAAATTTATACAACTTCTGTGCACTCTGTTTTGTACTGAAAGTAGCCAGTCAGTGAATTGAAATGTTTCACTGCTTCAGTATCTTCTTTTGATGTAGAGTAATGCCTTCCCGTTGAACCAATAGGAACTGGAGCTGTTATAATCTGCGAAATGTTGTAAACAGGAAGTGATCACTGATGGTGGTGTTGCTGTCCTTCAGCTGGAGACCTATATCCAGCTGCTAGTCCATGTGGTAGCATAAAGTTCACTACAGTTTCGTTTAACTCATAACTGGTGTCTATAATCTCTGCAGTCCACCAGTCACAGTCACACACATGCCACAAACATCCCCCTTCTCAGGCTGTGAATCTGAATATTATGCTGCTGTTTCTGAGGTGTTGGCCGAACAAATGAAATTTCTTCTTTCTTGCTGCTCTTTAAAGTGTTTGCAATGCGAGTTCGCTCATCACTTAGTCCGAAAATGTCTTTTGAATTCCTTTCACAGTAGTAGTTTGTTTGGACCATTCTTTCTTTTGTGGTCATGGAATTCTTTGATTTCCTCTTTGGACAAAAGACTGAGGGCTGTGGATGTGTAAGATTTCAGGACTCTTGTAAAATACTCAGCATTCTGAATCTCAGCTGTATTTGGCCTGGGAAGATTGTTTTGTAGCATCGTGCTTCAGCAGGCTGCCTACACCATCACAAGGCTCCTTCCTGTGACCAGTAGCACTGTATACCCAGTCAGCTGGCACAAGCGACTTATTCCAAACAGCTAGTAATGATTTTTAAAATGGCTAGGAACACCATCAGAAATAAAGATCTTTTCTGCCCCCGTTCACAGTTGCAGAATTTTGCACATTGCTTATAACTAGAGGCACCAGTTTTTCGCAAAGCACAAAATTGCGAAATTTTCACGAAATTTTACACATTTTGCTGGAAACGCGAAACTATTTACTTTTAAACCAAATCATGAAATAATTGACGAAACTTTGCAAAATCTCGTCATTTGAACTTAACTGCGGAAATTTGATTGGGGTTATGGTAATACAATGTCGATATCGATTGTACACCAATTAGATATATATAATATATCGAGTATTCCCAAGACATTCTGCAATGTTCTCGCAGTGTATTCAGTATTGCGTGTTGGAAATCGTTGTGGATCGCCAGTGCATTGAGTGTGGTATTTTGTGTTTTGTTTTCGTGCTACAGATAATTAATATGGTAGTGACAGTTTTCAACCGAGAAAAGGTATTTTCGTCAGAAGGATTTCATGTTTTCGACAAAAGTAGGAAGATACTTATGTGCAAATACTGCAATGCGCGTATTGAGTGGCAGAGGAAAGACACGTGCCTGAAACACATTAATAACAGTTCTTCCCATAAGAAGAACAAGGAGAAGGCGCTAACAACTACTGGTATAAAAAGACAAGCTATGCTCACGGAAGTCACTGCAGCGACAAAACGAGCGAAAAATGATAAAGAAGAATTAATTTTATCGACTACTCGAGCTTTCATTGAGGCCAACATTCCGATGGAAAAAGTTGATCATCCGAAGCTGAGAGAATGGATGAACAAATACATACCAGGTTTGTGTAATAATTAATTTACCGTCTGCTAAT
Organism: Schistocerca nitens; assembly: GCF_023898315.1. NCBI lineage: Eukaryota > Metazoa > Arthropoda > Insecta > Orthoptera > Acrididae > Schistocerca > Schistocerca nitens. Next base: position 684,849,664 of record NC_064615.1, on the reverse strand, counting down.
CGCGGCAAAGATTAGGTAATCTCGATAGCCAGTAATTTTTGTTGGTCAGAATAGGCCTATATTAAAAAGAATTTTTCCTCGAGCACTCTCTTAAAGTCTCATAATTGGGTACTGTGGTAATTTAATTCGATACATAGTAATCTAATAGCAGTTCTGTTGACATTTTTAAGGTGCTGGAGACTTACCCTCAGCTGGAAGACTACGGGAAGGTTACATGCCTCGAATCATGAAAGAAGAAGAGGAAAGATTAAAAGGAGCAGTGAAAGGCGAAAGAATTTCAATTGTTTGTGATGAAATGACAGACAGAAAAGGGCAGTGCGTGTTCGTGGTTCTGATAAAAGTACTTAGTTGTGGCGATGGTGTAGTTCAGAAATTGTCGGGGGAGTGAAAGTTATTGAAAATGCAAATGCTACAGAATGTGTACAAGCAATTATGAGTGTAATACAGAAACTTGAAATTCAGTACAGAAATGTAGTTTCTGTAACTTCAGATTCAGCCCGTTATATGGGCAAGTGTATAAAAGCAGTTAGGGTTTTAGTTTCAGAAGGGCTCTTAAATTAAATTTGGTTGGCAATGTGTGGGTTGTGGAACTTTGTGATTTGAACCATTGTGTTTTGCAGACAAAACACATCTTCCTTAATACCCGAAAGAGAAAGCATGCATACATTCAGTTCTTTGCTCAGAAATATGTAGGTGTACACACAAAAGCTAAACTTTTCCCTATTCCTGTCATCACCAGGTGGAACTCGTGGTTTCAAAGTGTCGAGTACCTTGGAGAATATCTCTGTGATATAGTAGAATTTGTTGAAACTGTTGAAGATGAGTGTAGCTGTCAATTATTTTAAAGCTTTGACTTCTGCTGAAGCAAAAAAATTAAATGCCTAGCTATTTTTCTTCTTGAGCACTGCTCAAAATGTTGCTATTTGCTGCTGACATTAGAGGGCTCCAAGATCGCGTTAATTCATCTTCTGCAGTCTAAGCTTGATGACCTTGAAAAGAGCTTTAAGTTACTAGAGGATGGATTTTTTCAAGACAACCTCAGAAAAACTTCTTAACCTGCCAGAGCATATGCAATTACAGTTAACAATCACTCTTCCAGTCTGTAGGTAGAGCAAGTCTTACAAGACTTGAACCACTTGATGAAGTGTGATACAGGAAAAATTATCATTTATTCTATAGGTAAATTGTTTGATCCGAGAAACATAATAAAAGGCAATTTAGACAGTGCTGAAATATCTCAGCTGATAAAGAAAATTCCCATTCTACAAGAACTACCAACATCAGAATTTCTTGTACCATACACATTGTTTAGGTATTTAGTAGCCAGTTCTTGTAGAGAAGGTAAAAATGTTGATGTGATTGGTATTCTTCTTTCCCTGAAAGCAGAGCATGGACTTCTGTGTAAGCTGCAGTGAAGGCTTTGTGGATCCCAGTCAGTAATGTTGATAGTGAGAGATCATTTTCTAGATATTGCAATATAATGCCTGGCAGGAGAACAGCTCTGACTCCCAGTAATATGGAAGTCATGGTATCCTTGTCTTTCTCAGACTGACTTGTGTGTTGTGTACATAGACTAGGACAGGATAAATGTTTTCCAAACTTTCACGATTTGGTATTTGTGTTTTAATAAGATTTATAATTTTTATGCTTTTTCAATTTATGTAAAATAAGATTTTTCACTGCAAATGTGCCATAAATGTATTTCCTGTACCTTTTACTGCTGAAAAGTGGAAATAAAATTTGCGAAATTATTGACGAAATGGAAAAAAAAACTAGTGAAAAATATACCGAAATAACTTTTTAAAAATGACGAAATCGGGCAAAAGTTTTCACCACAACACTTGTGGTCGTGTTTTGAAAATATGTCACGCCTGTAAAATTTTAAACCTGGCCATTACTCCAGTGATACTCTTGTACTTCTCGTCGGAGAATTACAGATGAGTTCTGAGCAAAATCACAGTGAAGCACTATAGTTTTTCAGCCTGTACACACAGTTTTTCTCCAATGTGGTGTTATTGCAATTTCTTCAGATGCTGGTGTATTACTGCTTTCACTGAGCATTTACCAAGTTCACCCATGAAACTGTCAAAGGCAACAGTTTTCTTAATTAGTTTATTTTCCTCCCCTGTCGCATATGTAATTTCTGCAGAGTTATCTGCTACGTCTTCCAGGCAAAGTGTCTGTAAAGACAGTCCTACAGAATAAAAAATACAGTTTTGCTTTTTTGATGTATTCATGTTTGTGTTTACAAAATAGTGGTTTACATTTATTTGAGGAAAAAATGTTATAATTAAACTTTTTACAAAAAAAGCTACACAATTTTAGTAACAAACTGTGAAGTCTGCAGTTTTCTTCAGAAAGCACACTGTGGTATTAGGATTCTTAAAAACTGAATTACAGATCCATTAATTCTGTAGTGCAAAACAGAGGACATTTTTAAAAAGTAAAACTTAACTAAAAAAGCCTGTAATTAATGGATAAATCTTTGGAGAGTATGCATACTTCATGTACCATTCAGTACACACACTCAAATGAGAGTGCAGAAGGGGTGCTTAACATTTCCGGAATTACTAGATGTGGACAGTAACTGTATTTCATTTTGCTAGCATTTCTTGCTTTACACAGACGTCGTCGTTAAATGAGAGGAAATATAATAAAATATTTCTTTTTATTTTGTTGTCCTAATGTTGTGGGCTCTTCTCAAAATAATTGATAATTTTGGTTTTGATTTCTGAATGTAAATCAAATTGCTTTTTGTGAAATTGGTTGTTTAATAAAAGTTAGTTCTGAGCAAAATTATTAATCATACTAATAACTGTAACACACTGAATATTGAAACACGTTAAATTTAAGTTGAAAAATGAAATAAACTTTTCTATATTTTTGCCTGGGCTAAACTTTTCTGCTCAAGCATTATTTCTTACCACTTTTTTGTAATGCATTGTAGTAGAGTCATGGCTCTGGATCTCGGACGTTGAACTGAAAATGATAATCTTACAGCTGTCTTCTGTTGCCGTGTTTGTCGGCTGTGGAAAAAAATGCTTATTATAATTTATGCGGGCGAATTCTTCGCTTCCGCTAATTTTACAAATTAAGGTTGCCACAAAATGGCGTCTATGGCCGCAGCGGCAGCTGCAATTGTGGCGCTGAATATTACTTGAAATACAGGTATTTAAAGAAAGTGGACATGAGATAGGGCGCACCTCTTACAAATAAAAATGAATAGGCTATTAACATGAAACTATTATATTATGAAATTAAGATTAGAATTGATCTTACATTCAACAGCACTTGCCAATATGTCAGACTTCTCGCAGCGAAGATGAGAGAGAGAGAGAGAGAGAGAGAGAGAGAGAGAGAGAGAGATAAAAGAAAATTGAACAATCCTTTTTCATCTACATTGTCCATTATTGTCAGAGTGCATCTTTTTTTATTCTTTGCACTCAAAAGTCTCTAACAGAATTTTAAATGATGATGATTGAGAAAAATTATCTACCACCTGAGGGGTCAGTATTCACGCACAATACAATATTTAATATCGAGATAAAATCTCTCGTCCATTTTATTTGTTTTTTAAATATTTAATTAGTTTTTTGCAATATTCCCACTGGAGACGGCACACGTTATGTTGTTGTACATAATTAAAAATGGATTCCAGGAGTGGTTTCTTGAGTAAGATCGGACTGCCCCTGAGATGTCACATTTTCAATTTCATATGGCTTTTGTAAACTTGCTGTTATGGGAGGACATTCGCAAAATGGAAATACTTTAAAGAAGAAAAAAACAGTATAAAGTTTAAAGATTTCAGGACAATGTAGACTAACTTTGGCACAGTTGTTAAGAAGTTTTATGTCTACACAAAGGTTTACATGCTTATTGATTATATACATTTTTAATTATAAACAATAGAACTTTTTCAACAAGGTGAGTGCATATATTCATTTTTGAAAAATCTAAGAGAACAAAATAAATACATTAATGCATTTTTTATATGTTGCTATTGCAAATATCTGTTGAACAGAATTTTGATCTTTTGCTCAATTTTTGCAACTCTCCAAATATTTGTGAAAAAATGTACTAAATTTTTAGGGTTTTCTGTTACGTAAATGCCTTAGTACTGCATTAAATGAAAACTCCTTCCACGAAATATTTCACTATACTTCTGACTAGTTGCATGCCAAATTTGAGTACAGCCAGTAGTTCGTGAGGAAGAGGTAAATACAGTTTCCAGAAGGTAAGCTACGGGAAACCTGAATCAAAGATTTGATAGTGTTTGTACAAGGCCTTACCTTCTGTCAGTGAACTACTGCAAATGATACACATCCTCTTCATCCTCGAGCAGTGTTTGCTTAGCTTGACCTCTGTAGTTAACCTGATTTACAAACTGAGTAGCGATAATGCCAAGTGCAGCAATTCTCCTGTGATAGATTTCCTCCAATAATGACAGTATGGAAGGGGGATCAAATCCTAACCTTGGCAGAGTTTGTAGACTGCCTAAATTATTAGAGGGTAGTAATTACACTTCAGTGGAAAGAGGCATGCTGCAGATTGTAATAATAGGTCTGCATACAACTTAACTTCACTCCCTTGCAACCACTTGCAAACAAACATAATAAACGAAAGTGTTATCATTTTTATCACACTTTGAAGTGGAACTGAATGTAATGTTTCAGGAATTGAAATTTTAGTACCATGTAGTGAATGAAGAGCCAAAAAAAATTTTTTCGCAATTTTGGTCGCTCTCACGTGTCCCCCTGCCCGTCCTCCCTCCCGTCCTCCCTCCCTCCCGTCCTCCCTCCCTCCCTCCCTCCTCTTAAAGCATGTCTGACAGTGCTCCCAAGTACATTGCAAGTATTTTTACCATGTGCTGTTGCAAAATGTCATTCTGTATCAATATTGTAATCGCTCCCATGATGCCATGTGCCAAAATACTTGTGTAGCAGTTCCATATAAAATAGAACTTTTCTCTTATACTAGACAACTTTTTCCTTTGGTATTCTTATCAGCTTTGATTGAAAAGCATTAAATGCCACAGAATTGTACTGAGCAGCTGGAAATAGACAATTCAGGTGTTTTTCATTGTTACACTCTTAGTAACACAGCAAAGGGATACAGTGTGGCTTGGTCGGTGATGCAACTCTAGTTCATCCAGAAGCATGATAGAGCAGTTTCAGCAAAATCATGGTTTGTGGGTACAAGCCCCTCTTGTTAGTTACTTGATGTAATAAAAAGACAGACGCATTTCACTTTGTACACCAAATATGAACTATAAGCAGAAGCTGGGAATGTAAACAGGTGTCTGTATAGTTGTAGCCCTCTATTGAGGCATGGCACACACTGTTGGTGCCAGAGCTTAAAAGTTCATTTACCTGCTGGAGTCAGGGGCATGGAATTCCAAGCAGTGCCAGGAAGCTGCTGTTGGGGTTGTGCCAATGGGGATAGCTCTGTGGTGAATGATCCACAATGAAGAGAATCAGGCTTTTGTCATTGGCCCTAAAATCATTTTATCCAATAATAAGTATTGCCCTTCAGAAAGCTCTTCTCCTTTTGTCCATGCTTTTACCCTCCGTAATTACTTTTCTTATTTCAGAACCAGATTTATCTTGAAAGACCATCAGGTGGTGTCTGTAGATTGGTTCTTGTGGACATTTTTTGTGATAAAGTACACTCATTGCACCATTAGCACCTGTAGTAGTTCATACACGGACAACTATAGATTTTACCCTCTGTAACGTCTAGGGGTAGCATCTTTGATTAGTAATCAAAACATCCTTGGTCCTGGCTTCAAATCCCACCACTGCTTAAATTTTGATTAATAATCAGCGTTGGTGGCCAAGGACATTCATTCTGCCAATGGCCTGGTCAAGAGGACGGAGGAGTGGACAGAGGTTCAGGGCACTCTCTTGTCCTACGGGTGGGGAAACTGCCCCTAAAGGTGGAAGAATCAGCAATGATCAGTGGCATGAGAATGCAGAAGGCAATGGAAACTACTGCATTAAAGACACACAACGTGTATCCACAGGACATGTGGCCTGTAATTGAAAAACTGTCATGATGATCTCCCTATTGGCAAAAGATTCTGGAATAGTCTCATATTTGGATCTATGAGGGCACTGCCAAGAGGGGGGGGGGGTGTCCATGAGTAAAAGATTGCATAATCAACGAAAGGATAATGTTCTCCGAATTGGGCTGTGGAATTTCAGAAACTTGAACATGGTAGAGATGCTAGAAAATTTGAAAAGGGAAATACAAAGGCTGTATCTAGATACAGTATGGGTAAGTGAAGTGAAATGGGAAGAAGACAAGGACTTCTTGTCATATGAGTATAGGTAATATCAACAACAGAAAATAGTGTAATGGGAGTAGGATTTGTTATTGATAGGAAGGTAGGATAGAGTGTGTGTTACTACGAACAGTTCAGTGATAGTTATTCTTATCAGAATCAACAGTAAACCAACACTGAGAATGGTAGCTCAGGTATAGTGCCAACATCGCAAGCTGAAGAAGAAAAGATAAAGTATGAGGATATTGAAAAGGTAATACAGTATGTAAAGGGAAATGAAAATCATCATGGGAGACAGGAATGCAGTTGTAGGGGAAGGAGTAGAAGAAAAGTTCACAGGAGAATATGGGCTTGGGACAAGGAATGAGAGAGGACGACTGAGTTCTGTAACAAATTTCAGCGAGTAATAATGAGTCCTCTACTCAAGAATCACAAGACGGAATGGTATACTTGGAAAAGGCGAGGTGGAACAGGAAGATTTCACTTAGATTACACCATGATCAGACAGAAATTCTGAAATCAGATCCTGGATTGTAAGGTGTACTCAGGAGCAGATACAGTATCATGTCACAACATGTAATGTGTAATGTTATGTTTTATTCATCTCATAACGTACACAATTTAGGAACATATGCCTGATATACAAAAGACATGGCAAGGTTACAATTTGCTTATTTAAAATATTGTCACACTTACAATAATACTTTGCGGAGCATTTACTTACATGCAATTTGTCAGACTTACAGTATTTGCATTTATTATAACAATAATAAATTTTTATTCAATTTTAGGGATCCAGCTCAAAGTATCACTTCGTCCTTCATGAAATCTACCACAGAATAGTAGTAGCATCATTCAATTAGAAAATCATGTAACTTGCTTTTTAAAATATTTATCTTCATATTCATCATGTCGCACCCTTTTATTATGTTGTGAGTTTTCGTGGCGATATACTGAGGAGCCTGAGCACACAGTTTTAAGTGATGAGAGGTGAGCATAAAGTTCTGTGTGTCTTGTCATATGAGTGTTCAAAATTATTTCTTTTTGAATAGATCAGCTCTGCTGCATAGGTAAAGAACCACCTCAATGATGTATAAAGAGGGGACAGTTAATATATTTAGGTCTTTAAATAATGGTCGACATGATGCCCTCTGCTGTGCAGACCACAAATTGCGAATGATTCTTTTTTTGCAACTTTAAAATTGTGTAACATTTCCAGAGTTTCCCCAAAAAATTATTCCATAGCGAATAACCGATTCAAAGTAGCTATAATATGCTATTTCCCTGGTGGCCTTATCAGTGGCAAAGGCTAAAATTTCCATTGCAAATGCAAGACTGTTTAATTTATTTGCTAGATATTCTATATGAGAATTCCAACTCAGTTCTAAGTTTATTCCCAGGAACCTGACTGAGTAAAGTTCTTCCATTTTATGATTGTTGTGAGTGACAGATTTCTTCAGTTTTTGAATGTTTGGTTTTAAAACTCATCATGTGCGTTTTTGAAATGTTTAGCCTTAAGCCATTTTGACTGAACCATGTTTCCAGGTTACTTAATGTATTCATGACACTCTGTGGTATATTGTCAGAATCTTCATTTTCAATTATGGCATAAGTATCATCTGCAAACAAAGTTAAACGAGTATTTATATTGAGAGGCAAGTCATTTACATAGAACAGGAATAAAATGGGTCCAAGGATTGAGCTTTGAGGAACACCTTGGGACTTTTTTCCACTCAGAAGTGATCTGCTCCATTTGATGTGATTACTACCCTTTGTTTCCTCTCCAAGAGGTAAGATTCAAACCATTTCAAAGCACCATCCCTTTTTCCACACCTGTTGAGTTTGAAAAGCATCAGGGCATGGTTTACAGAGTCTAATGCTTTGTAAGATCACAGAATATTCCTGCGACCTTAGCTTTCCTATATAGTGATGAAGTAATTTTTTCGATAAACTCATTTATCGCATCTACTGTTTTTTTGCCTTGTTGGAAGCCAAATTGATTATGTGAAATGATACCATTCTGTGTGATGAAGCTTTGTTTCTGTAAAGCAGCAATTTTTTCAAATATTTTTGATATGACAGGGAGCATATGACAGGGAGCATATGACAGGGAGCATATGACAGGGAGATAATTCCCCATAGCATCTTTTGAACCTTTCTTAAACAATGGTTTTACTTCCGCGTATTTCAAGAGATCAGAGAAGTAACCTTCTTCAATGGATTTGTTTATTATGAGAGAGAGAGAGAGAGAGAGAGAGAGAGAGAGAGAGAGAGAGAGAGAGAGAGAGAGAGAGAGAGAGAATTTCGCTGACTGAGACCGTGTTGAATTTTTTGAGACGTCAACTGGTATTGCCTTTTAACCCAAAACTACTTACTTTCTGCTCATAATTTGCTATATCTAAATCAGATTTTACCACATTTATGAAGTACTCAGTGACGCACATAGTAGTGATGAAGAGCAGGCTGAAGTGTAAATGATTAGTCAGAAAGAATCAGTAGGCAAAGAAGTGGGATGCAGAAGTACTAAGGAATGGAGAGATGTGCTTGAAGTTCTCTAAGGCTATAGATACAGCAATAACTAATAGCTCAGTAGGCAGTACAGTTGAAGAAGAGTGAACATATCTTAAAATGATGTCACAGAAGTTGAAGAGAGAAACTAGGTACAAAGAAGGTAATTGCAAGGAAACCATGAGTAACAGAAGAAATACTTCAGTTGATCATGTGGAACTTAGGAATACAGAAATAAAAGTCGCTGAGAAGTGAAATAAACAGGAAGTGCAGGGAAGCTAAGATGAAATGGCTGCTTGAAAAATGTGAAGAAATCGAAAAAGAAATGATGGTCAGAAGGACATTCTCAACACACGGCAAAGTCAGAACAACCTTCTGTGACATTAAAAGCAAGGGTGGAAATATTAAGAGTGCAATGGGAGTTCAACTGCTAAATGCAAAGGAGAGAGCAGATAGGTGGAAAGAATACATCGAAAGCCTCTACGAAGGGGAAGATTTGTCTGATGTGATAGAAGAAGAAACAGGAGTCAATTTAGAAGAGATGGGGATCCAGTATTAGAATCAGTACTTAAAAGAACTTCGGAGGATTTAAAATCGAATAAGGCAGAAGGGACACACAACATTCCATTAGAATTTCTAAAATCATTGCACGAAGTGGCAACAAAATGACTATTGATGTTTGTGTGTAGAATGTACGAGTGTGCCGGCATGCCATCTGACGTTCGGAAAATGTCATCCACACAATTCTGAAGACTGCACGAGCTGAAAAGCGTGAGAATTAGCACACAATCAGCTTATCAGCTCATGCATCCAAGTTGCTGACAAGAATGATATACAGAAGAACGGGAAAGAAAACTCAGAATTTGTTGTATGATGATTGGTTTGGCTTCAGGAGAGGTAAAGCCACCAGAGAGGCAATTGTGACGTTGGGGTTGATAATAGAAGCAAAACTAAAGAAAAATAAAAACTTGTTCATAGGATTTGTCAACCTGGAAAAACCATTCGACAATGTAAAATGGTGCAAGATGTTCGAAATTCTGAGGAAAAATAGAGGTAAGCTATAGGGAGAGAGACGAGTAATGTGCACTATGTCCAAGAACTGAGAGGGAATAACAAGAATGGACAAACAGGAACAAAGTGCTTGGATTAAAAGGGGTGTAAGACGGGAATGCAGTCTTTTGCCCCTACCGTTCAATCTGTACATTGAAGAAACAATGATTGAAATAAAAGGAAGTTTCAGTGGGCCATGAGCATTGTCAGTCACAGCCAACTGAGGCACTGTAGAGCAACTATTGCTGATTTTGATCTGTGTTTCATTGAACCGTGACATTTCATTTCATTTTAGTGTGTCACATGGAACCAGTTCGGTCATTGATTTTTCAGTCTGTAGCTCCTGTGTCCTTCCTTCAAGCCAGTGGAGGTGATTTGCCCTCTTTGAGTGTGATCATTCCCTGACTAATTGTTGCAGTCCTCCTACACAATTACTTGACAGCTCGCAAGGCAATAGGCCCCTGTGATAGCCGATTGGTGTGCTTTCCACATGATCCTATTGATTGATAATATAATACTCCACAAATGAATATTCATACCTTAGTGAAAGATACATGGGGATGCAGGAAATGGCCAAGGCAATCAAAAGATTAAAAGTGGTCATGTCAGTGACATAAGATCATATGACAGTCCATATGGCAGGTTGTAGCAAAGGTAGTAGTTGCTTCAGTTGGTTGTTATTAGTTGGTACTGATTTATCTATATTGAAAGAGGAAATATCAAAAAGGGCTCCAGTTTCAAAGGGTACAGGGCAAAGAAACGAGAATCAACCAAGCAACAGTCGGTATTGTAGTTGTAAATTGTAGTAGCTGTGTTGGAAAAGTACCAGAGCTTCAAGCACCGATAGAAAGCACTGATAGAAAGCACTTGTAATGGTACTTGAATTACATAACCATTACGGCACCTCACCTCAATTTCTGTGGCAACATTCAGATTTGATTTCATTAATGTAGAGGTACTTTGATACATTGATATGTATATATTGCAATGATATTATTCTTATGTGTATTCTTTCTTTTGTCACTATGATCTTTGACATACTTGTAACTCTGATTTTTGGGCGCGTAAGCGGTTATTAGAGAGTCAAGCTTTGGTCGTCATGTTAAAACAATGCAAATTGTAGTCAGTTTATGAAATGTGAACTTTAACAGTGAGGAAGATATTTTCAAGTATATTGTGAAGTGATGTTTTGGTATGAGTTAAATGATATTGCAACAAAAGTAATAAAAAAGAAGTGTAACTTAAATTCGGAGTGCTGATTACTTTTTTACATCACCATTGTCCTAACCTGCAAAAGTTTAATCTTCAAGAATGGTTTATGAAACACGTGTATAAAACTTTTGAATATCGCAGAATAACACCTTGGCCTCTTTGCATCTGAGCTTGGAATCCTCACTACCTAGATTCTCGACGATTGAGCCATGAGTTCACAACGAGACCAGTGTGGGAAACACGAAAAGATGAGTGACTAGTTTATCCATTATTTCAAGAAATTACTTGATTAACTGTGCTCTAATGACACCTAACACATAATATAACTTTGTTGTTGCCCAAAAATGCAATATTTAGCAGTGTGAGCAACACTAAAATCATAATTAATTTTTGACCTTTGTTGTGGTAGGATTGTTTGACACTGAAGCTGTAATAGTTACAGGAACAGAAAGCTCGCTAAAGCTGGAGATAAATTCTGCCGAACTTCTTACACAGGTGCAAACAGTGTTCAGAAAGGACAGATTAAAAAATGTAGGGACAGATTAAAAAAATGTAGGTGGTGGTGTGTTTGTGTCTTTTGGTAGTAGTTTATCTTGTAGTGAAGTTGAAATAGATAGTTCCTCCGAATTACTATCAACAGCCGTACCAAAATAATAATTGGTCCCTTCTACCGATCCCCCGACTTAGATGATATAATAGCTGAACAGTTCAAAGAAAACTTTAATCTCGTTACAAATAAGTACCCCACTCATAGAGTTAAAATTGGTGGAGACTATCTACACGCGATTTGTTGGCGAAAATGTTCAAAGCTGGTGGAAGAGAGAAAACATCTTCCTAAATTGTGCTAAATGCTTTCTCTGAGAATTACTTTGAACAATTAGTTCATGGACCCACATGAATTGTAAATGGTTGTAAAAATGTTGTTGTCCTCTTGGCCACAAATAATCCTGATCTAATAGAGCGTCATGACGGATACAGGGATTAGTGAAACAAGGTCATTGTAGTGTGGCTCAAAACCATATCTACCAAAACCACTAACAATAAACGCAAAATACATCTATTTAAAACTACAGATAATTTGCTTGATGCCTTAAGTGTGTCTCCAGTCCTTCCTAGCTAATTATGTAAGTGTAGACCAGATATGGCTCAAATTCAAAGATAACAGTATCGACAGCAATAGATAGATTCATACCGCGTAAGTTAATAGGAGACAGGACTGATCCACCAAGGTACACAAAACTCATCAGAACACTGTTGCAGAAGCAACGAAAAAAGCATGCCGAATTCAGAAGAATGCAAAATCCCCAAGACTGTCTCAAGTTTCATGGAAGCTCGAAATTCAGCGCGGACGTGAATGCGAGATGCTTTAATAGTTTCCACAATGAAACGGTGTCTCAAAATATGGTAGAAAATGCAAGTAGATTCTGATAGTATGTAAAGTACACCAGTGGCAAAAAAACAGTCAATACCGTCACTGTGCGATAGCGGTGGAAATATTACAGATGACGGTGCCACTAGAGCGAAGTTACTACACTCAGTTGCCCACAATTCCTTCACGAAAGAAGACAAAGTAAGTATTTCAGAATTTGAAACTAGAACAGCTGTTAGCATGAGTGACATAAAAGTAGATATCTTAGGTGATGCAAAACAATTCAAGTCACTTACGAAAGGCAAGTTTTCCAGTCCAGATGGTATACTTATCGGGTTCCTTTCAGAGTATGCACACACAATAGTGCCTTTCTTAGCAATCATATACAACCACTCACTTGATGAAAGGTCTGTTCCTAAAGACTGGAAAGTAGCACAGGTCACACCAATAATTAAGAACGGAAATAGGAGTAACACATTGAATTACAGACCCATACCACTGACCTCAATTTGCAGTAGGATTTTGGAGCATATACTTTACTCAAACATTATGAATCACCTTGAAGAAAATGACTTGCTGATACATAACTAACACTGATTCAGAAAATATCGTTCTTGTGCAACACTGCTAGCTCTTTATTTCCATGAAGTAATGAGTGCTGACGACAAGGGATTTCAGACCGATTCCATATTCGTAGATTTCCAGAAGGCTTTTGACACTGTTCCTCACAAGCGACTATTAATCATATTGTGTGCATATGGAGTATCGTCTCAGTTGTGTGACTGGATTCGCAATTTCCTCTCGGAGAGGTCACAGTTCGTAGTGATAGACGGTAAAGCATCGAGTAGAACAGAAGTGCTATCTGGATTCTGCAAGGTAGTGTCATGGGCCCTCTGCTGTTCCTGCTTTACATAAATGATCTAGGTGATAATCTGAGCAGCCCCCTTAGATTGTTTGCAGATGACACTGTAATTTACTGTCTAGTACAATCATCAGACCATAAAGTCCAGTTACAAAATGATCTAGAGAAAATTTCTGTATGGTGCGAAGTGTCAATTGGCACTAAACAAAGAAAAGTGCAATGTCATCCAGATGAGCACTAAAAGAAATCTGATAAGTTTTGGGTATGTGATTAATCACACAAATCTAAGGGCTGTCAATTCGACTAAATACCTAGGAATTAAAATTATGAGCAACTTAAATTGGAAAGACCACATGGATAATATTGTGGGGAAGGCGAAACAAAGACTGCACTTTGTTGGCAGAACGCCTAGAAGATGCGACAAACCCACTAAAGAGACAGCCTACAATACACTTGTTCGTCCTCTGCTGGAATATTGCTGCATGCTAAGGGATCCTTACCAAGTAGGATTGTCGGAGGACATAGAAAAAATGCAAAGAAGGGCAGCCCGTTTCATGTTATTGCGCAATAGGGGTGAGAGTGTCACTGATATGATATGCGAATTGAGGTGGCAGTCACTGAAACAAATGCAGTTTTCTTTGCGGCGAGATCTAGTTATGAAATTTCAGTCACAAACTTTCTCTTCCGAATATGAAAATATTTTGTTGACACCCACCTACGTAGGGAGAAATGATCATAATAATAAAATAAGAGAAATCGGAGCTCGAACGGAAAGATTTAGGTGTTCCTTTTTCCCACGCACCATTAGTGTGTGGAATGGTAGAGTAGTATGAAAATGGTTCGATGAACCTTCTGCCAGGCACTTAAGTGTGAATTGCGTAGTAACCATGTAGATGTAATTATAGAGGAAAACCTGATAATATAAATTTCTCGCACAGTAACAGTGAAACTTGGTGCACCAGCTCCTAAGTGATAATGTTCTTTCACAAGCAATTTACACATCTCATTTGCATGTGCGTCATGTTTGGAATTCAAGGCATCGTCAGAACAAACAGTCCTGGGAAGTCACATTTTCAGAAGTCAGTGATAATACTTAATTCTTCTGGAACAATACCGTTTTCAGCAGGAACTGATACACCTTTTGTGAAACAATCTAACAGTCTGTTGTTTTACAGAATTCCAGACACTAACAAACATACGCAGAGTGTGTGGAATGCAGTCTCATGTCCTCCTCCTCAAGGAATGAGATTCATTTCTGCTCAACTATTACTTCATATTTGACTTCAACAGAGAGCATTATGTCCATGTTCAAATGCTGCAGAAAGATACACAATGTTTACATTTCTCTGACAAACAGGCTTCAGGCACCATCTGTCCCTGACAGCAATCCTGAAACAGATGTTGTCACTTGTCCTGTTTGAAAGGAAGAGGGTGGAATTACACTGGAGTTCCAATCTACTCCAGTGTTAGCACACCTAATTAGGTCCATTAAGGATATCTCAGCCACAGAGGGGAAGAAACCCAGTATCCACTTGGTGTGCCTACTGGGAGTCATTCCAGAAGTGGAAAGGGTGCTTCAGGACACCATGAAGGGCACAGGGTGCAGCCAACTGCAGGTTGTGGCTAATGTCCATACCAATGATGAGTGTTCTTCTAGAACAGAAGAGATTCTCTGCATTTGGTCAGCTATTTGAAGTGGCAAAGACTGCCAGACATGCACAGGAGCTGAAGGCAAAGCTCACCATCTGTAGCATCACCAAGGGGATGATTGATGGTCCTCAGTTACAGAACCGAGTGGAGGATCTTAAGTCAGAGGCTGACGGTTCTGCAACCATGTGGGGTGCAAATTCCTTTACTTGCACAATAGGGTGATGGGATATTGGGTTCCATTGAATTGGTCAGGTATTTTAATTCAACAGCAGATAGTTATACAGGTAATGGGGAATTGTGGTGTTGACTGGGCAGTTTGTTAGAGGGTCCTGGAAAAGTACAAAAATGGCTTCTGTCTCGAATGGTGTAGAGAAAACGCAGGACAAGGGTAGACACAGCAACAATTGGTATTTTAGTTGTAAATTGTTGTAGCTGTTTTGGGAAAGAACCAAGACTCGAAGTGATAAGAGATAGCACTAAAGTTGAAATTGTTGTTGGTACTAAAAACTGTCTGTCAGAGATAAGTTCAGCCAAAAAACTTCATAAAGGACATAAATGTTCGGAAAAAATAGATTAAATACGTTTTGTAGTAGCACGTTTGTTGCTGTTTGCAGTAGTTTGTCTTGTAGTGAAACTGAAGTGGGTAGTGTGAATTAGTTTGGATAGAGGTTATACTTGACAGTTGGATTAAGTTAATGACTCAGATGATAAACTTGCTGAGCAGTTCAAAGCAAACATGAACCTTATTTCAAGTAGATACTTAATTTATGCAATTAGAGGTGGTGTTGACTTAAACTACCCTCAATATGTGGGTGAAAATACATGTTTGAAGTTGATAGTAGGCACAAAACGCCATCCGAAATTGTACTGAATGCTGTCTCAGAAAATTATTTTCAACAGTTGCTTCAGGAACCCACTCTAAGCATAATCAGTTGGGCGGAAACATATTTGATCTCTTAGCAACAAATAATCCAAAGCAAATAGAGCATCACAGCAGATATTACACACAGCAGATATTACAATTTGTGACTGCAAGGTTGTTGATGAGAGACTGAAAGCGTAACATCCAAATCCATCGCTGGTAAACAAAAAAATATCGCTGTTTACAAAAAGCAGATAAAAATGCATTTGAAGTCTTCCTGAGAGGCAGTCTTCACTCCTTCCAATCTGAGTGTTGAAGTGTAATCAGAGGTGGTTTAAATTCAAAGAAGTTCTATTATCAATGGCAGTTCAGATATTCACATCTAATAAATTAATGAATTGGAGCTGATCCTCCTCCCCCTATTACACAGAATAGGTTAGAAAACTGTTGCAGAAACAACAAAAAGCATGCCAATTTTAAATGAGCCCAAAATCCCAGAGATAGGCAATGTTTTACTGGCACTTGAAAGTTGGTGTTGACTTCAATGAGAGATGCTTCCAAAAGGAGATGTCCCACTGGAAAGAGGCCCCACAAACATATATTTGCTAAAATTATGCTTAAATGCTTTGCATAAAAATCAGGAAAGGAAATGAAATGATCATGTCATACCTTGTCCATGGGGAAATAAAGGTGAATCATGAAATGTGCTCGAACTGACTGCCCTCGCCTTGTAAACACAATTGAACACGATGCTGCAGATTCTCAAATGGTGCTCCCAGAACCTCTGGTGTATTGCCTGAATTTTGTGGGTAATGTTGTCTCGTAAATCTTCCAAGTTGTGTGGTTTGTTGCTGTAGACCTTGCCTTTTAGGCCTCCTTGGAGGAAAAAGTCAGCTGGTGTTAAATTGAGTGACCTTGGGGGCCACTGTCCTTTCGAAACCACTCTGCCAGAGAAAAATGATTAGACCTCATCCATGGTCACTCGAGACGTGTGGCGCCATCCTGTTGGTCCCAGCTGAGGGTAAGTTTGTCCATCAGATTTACAAATTCCCGAAACATTTAAACGTAAACGGCACTTGTCACAGTAAATTCGAAAAAATTGGTCCGATGATGCGATGTGATGCAGTGCTATGTTATTGCACAGAACATGCCAATCTTTTGTGAAGGCAGGGGTTGCTTGACCAGTGCATGTGGAATTTCATTACACGACAGACAAGTATTCTGAGAGTCTATATAGCCAGGGTGGTGGAACCATGCCTCATCACTGAACCACATATTGCAATATTTCTGGCCTCTGAGTAATAAACTGCTGAAACCAGTTGCAAGATGTAATGCGCTTGTCTTTGTAATTGACATTCAGTTCTTGAACAACTGTCAACATGTATCAATACATGTTGGCTTTCTTCGCTGCTCTGTGACGTGCTCCATTACATTCCACATTTCTGAGACAAAAATCACTGACTTATCAGGCTGAAGGTGAAATAGATGTGTGAATGGCATATAGCACACCAGTCAGTCCCCTTCTCATTTATTAGTTGCCATAAAAGGGCACATAATGTGCCGTGCTACTGTATGTAATATTTCAAACAATGGAAACTCCAGGTAGGAATATCAGTAATGTAGGAAAAGACAGATGTTTACTGACCATACAGAAGATATGTCAAGCTGCAGACAGGCACAGTTAAGACTTTATAACCACAGCCTTCATCCGTAAATGTTTATCAACCAACTAATGAAACCCTGCATAGAGCAGATCCCTCTTACCACAACTCCTTCAGCCCTTCTTGTTACTGTAAAATTGTAATTCAAATAGTGTGCGATTGAATCTATGGTCATGAGCAACAGAAGTTGAAACATTGAAACAGCATCATCAAGCTAATGCAGAAAAACAGAGTATTTCGTTAGCTGTCGTTCTTTGCTATGTCTTCGTCTTGCCTGATCTTGGCCTGTTCTAAAAAGAAACAATTCTTGTTCGACCCTATAACTGCTGACGATTTGTAAGTAGGAATTTCAAATATTATATATGCTGACAAAAAGAAATTTATTTTGCCAGTTAGTGAACTTAAAATACTGTGACAGAAAACATTCGTATCTGTAACATAAGAGTTATTGAAAGTGGTTAGAGGTCACACAACCACATAGTGTCACAACTGCTTCAAGGAAAGAGCCTCCAGTGTGATAATCTTGTGATAATGTGTTAAAGAACTACATCTGGAGGCAGCACACATTTGATCTGTTGTTATGCAGAGCAGTCAGTGTTAGTTTGCAGTTACCTAAAATTTGCAATTGTTAGGTCTTTTACTTTGACAGTGGCATAATTCTTAGTAGCTTGATGTTTTTGCATCATTATTCAGCATATAAAATTGTTACTATAGTTTTTTAATTTGAGATACTCAAATGCATATTCTGTAATTGACAAAGAAAGGGTTTGACGCTTTCCTTTTCCACCAACAGCTCCTTGGTCAATAATAAGCATAAATTTTCACAAAATCCATTTCAGCTGCATATTTTTAAATAGTTGTAGTAGGGATATGGTCAAAGATGTGATCAGTCAAATATGAGAACTTCATGAGCACAAATTACTTTGAACTGTTTGTACAGGCATTGATCTTTGACTTCCTGTGTTACTAAATGACATCAGCTCTATTTTGTGGAAATTCAAGCCTTCACATTATGCAAAACTACTACTATTTTTAGTATCTAGAGATATTTTGTCATCTTTGTGCTGTCAGCAGTGGATGCTTTCATTCGGGTTATATGCCCTAGATCGTTAGGTTCTGTAGGGCCTTCTTTACCTTATTGAGCTTGCCATAGTTAGTAACCCCAACTCCTACAGACTTCGCTGAAATGGAGTGGTTTGCACACCTTGGTGCTGCAGGTAGCTATACCAAAGGTGCAACCACTGTGAAGCAAAATCTGTGGAGGAAACAGACAAACTTGTGATTCTTGAAGAGGGACAGCAGACTCTTCAGTAGTTGATGGGGCAACTATCTAGATAACTGACATGGCGTTGTAACATTTAGATAACATGGCCTTGGTTTGGTGGTACTGTTAACAGCTGAGAGCCAGGAGAAACTAAAGTGGGATTCCAGGGGCCGGAGTAGAATGTTAGGTCTCTTTAAGTGGTAGGCAGGGTAGAGTATTTAAGAATGGAAATTGGTAGATTGAAGTTGCATGTAGTTGGAGCTAATGAAGTGTGATGGCAGGAAGAACAGGACTTCTGTTCAGGTGAGTACAGGCTTGTAAATACAAAATCAAATAGAGGTAATGCAGGAGTAGGTCGAATAATAGGGAGGAAATTTGAATGAGAGTAAACTGCTGTAAATAACACAGTGAAGACATTATAGTAGTCAAGGTAAACATGACGCCCATGTCCATTGTAGTAATTACGACTACATGCCTGCTAGCTGTGCAATTGATAAGATTGAAACAATCTCTCAAGAAACAGAAGACGTAACTGAGGTAGCTACGGGAGACAAAAAAATATATGATTGTCCACTGTAATTGGATAGTAAAAAAGGAAGAAAGGGAAGATGATTTTGAGAACACGCGGTGGGGGAGGGAATGAAAGGAGAAGCAGCCTGCTAGAATTTTGTGCAGAGCATAATTTAATCATTGCAAACACTATAATAATCAGACTTCAGAAGCAGGTTTTAAACAGCAAAATATTTCCTAGAGCAGATACAGATTCTGTCCATAATTTGTTTATAAAATGTTGATCAAAACTTGATGAATTGCAGAGAGTAGGATATTAAGTGTGAATAAATTGAAAGAACCAAAAGATGTCTAGTTTCAGAGGGAGACTCGGGCAATGATTGACTGAAAAAAGGAAAAAGAACAAGATAACAAAGGAGTAGCCTAGAGAGATGAAACAGTGCAGGTGCTGGAGGCTCAAATAAAGAAAGACAAGTCTCAGCAGAAATCCTTGGATAACAAGGGAGATGTTGAATTTAATTGGTGAAAAGATAAAATATAAAAATGCAGCAAAAAAATGGTTCAAATGGCTCTGAGCACTATGGGACTTAACATCTGAGGTCATCAGTCCCCTAGAACTTAGAACTACTTAAACCTAACTAACCTAAGGACATCACACACATCCATGCCCGAGGCAGGATTCGAACCTGCGACCGCAGCGGTCGCGCGGTTCCAGACTGAAGCGCCTAGAACCGCTCGGCCACACTGGCCGGCCAAAAATATAGCAAATGAGGCAGACAAAGGGAATAGACATCAAAAAACATGAGATTGACAAAATGGGAAATAACTGAGCTGATATGGCTGTGGGAGAAATGAAATGCAGGAGAAGCATTCATGACGAGGGGAAAGGATTAATGCCAACTGTAGTAAAATTAGAGAGCTTTGGAGCAGAGAAAAGCAGCTCCATGAATATGAGAAGTCAGATGGCAGACCAGTATTGAGAATGGAAAGTTGAAAGCTGGACGCAACACTGGTCTATAGTCGGGCCATACAAGGGAAACAAACAAACTTGAAGACAATATCAGAGAATCAGAAGAGGTAAATGAAGAGGATATTGGAGAAAAGATATTGTGGAAAGAATTTGAGAGAACTGAAAGGTCAAAGCTGAAAAATGGCCCTGAAGTAGGAAACATTCCCTGAGAACTGCTGCTGTTTTTGGAAGGGCCAACAATGTAAAAACTATTTCACCTGGTATGCAAGATATTATACTTGTTACATACCCATGAACTTAAAGAAGAATTTAATGATTCCATAAAAGGCTGGTGCTGACAGGTCTTGATATTACCAGAGTATCAGTTCAGCAAGTCATGCACGGAAAAACTGACATGAATTATTTACAGAATAAAAGAAAAACTGATAGATGCTGCTCTTGGGAAGTTCAGTTTGGGTTCTGGAAAAATGTTGGAACATGCAAACCAGTACTGATATTTAAGGCTTATCTTTGAAGGTTGACTGTGGATTTAGGGAGAGCTTTTGACAATGTTGACTGGAATACTCTTTGAAATTCTGAAGGTAGCAGAAATAAAATACAGAGAATAAAAGGTAATCCACAGCTAGTGTAGAAACCAAACAGGTTGTAAGAGTTGAAGGACATGGAAGGGAAGCAATAGTTTGAAAGACAGTGAGAGTTGTAGTGAACCATCTATATTATTCATTTTGTACCTTGAGCAAGCAGTAGATGAAACCAAGGAGAAGTTTAAAATAGGATGTTCAAAAGAAGAAATAAAAATTTTTTGAGCTTTCTCATCTCTGACAACTAAAACGTCATCAACAAGATATTTAGCAGGGCAATTAAGTAGAACGGATAATGTCTTGGAAAGAGGTTATAAGATGAAGGAAAAAAGGTAGAGCAATGGTAATAGAATGTAGTTGAATTAAATTGGGCGATGCTGAGGATATTAGGTAAGGAAATGGAACTTGAAAGAAGTAGACGAATTTCACTATTTTAGGCAGCAACATAAATGATGTCTGAAATAGAGGACATAAAATGCAAACTGGCAATTGCAAGGAATGCAGTTCTGAAGAAGAGAAATTTAATATCCACTAAAATTGTTAATAAGTATTTCCTCTACATTTTTATGGAGTGTAGCCTCGTACAAAAATGAAAGGTGGATGATAAGCAGCTTGAACTAAAAGTTTTGAAATGTGGTACTACAGACAAATGCTGACGGTGAAATAACTGAAGAGGAAGTATCTAATTGAATTTGGGAAAAATTAATTGTAAACATGACTAAAGGAGACATCCTGAGTCACAAAGGAATAGTCAGTTTAGTAAATGGAGGTGGGGGGGATGAAAGTTGAACAGGAAGACTAAGACTGGGAACACAGTAACCAATACAGCGTGGCCAGCTGTGGCAGACGCGTTTGCAGTGATGACTCCCTTGCCCAGAATTCTGAAGGCCTCACAAAGGCCTTTGCAGACAGGTGATACCCCCACCCCCCACCCCCCGCCCTCCAACCTGGAATGACTGAACTACGTCCTTCGTCAGGGCTTTATCTATCATCATGCCCTGAAATGAGGGACATCCTACCCAAGATACTTCCATTCCTTCCCAGAGTGGTGTTACGCCACTCACCCAACCTCCATAACATCCTAGTCCATCCCTATGCCACTCACACCCCCAGTCCCCTACCACATGGATGATACTTTGTGGAAGACCCAGTGCACGACCTGCCCTATCCATCCACCCAGCACCTCCTATTCCAATCCCGTCACTGGCTTATCCTACCTGATCAGAGGCCAGACCACCTGTGAAAGCAGCCATGTTTATATACCAGCTCTACTGCAACCACTTCACAGCATTTTACATTGCTATGATAACCAGCCAGCTGTCATCCAGAATGAATGGCAACGTCAAACTGTGCCAAAAACTAGGTGGCACAACATACAGCAAAGCACAAGGAGATTTCAATGGCTGCTTAACTGATGCCATCTGGATCCTTACCCTTACACCCCCCCCCCCCCCCCCCCCGCGCACACACACACACACACACACACACACACACACACACACACACACACACACACACACACACACACTCTGCCACTGTGCTCCAGACAGAGAGTGAATGTGTACACTTTTCCATTACCCCACCCAATATGTGTCAGCTAGTTGTGTGCTGCCATTTCACGCCCTAATCTGTAAAATCGTGTGCTCAACCGTCTGCAACCTGCCCGCTCTACCTGCACCCCCAGCTTGCCCACGGTCGGCTCCCCACTCTCCCACGAGCCGCTAGATGCTTCCTCCCAGTCCCTTCCCTGCCTCCTGCCTCTCTCCATCTCTCATCCCACCTCAACTCACCCCATCCCACGTATGTTTCTCCTGCTGCTTGATAAAGGAATTCCATTCTGAAAGCTAGCAAAGCAAAGCTCTGTATTTCTTGTTTTTGTATCTGTCGACAACATAGCGTTTCTACTGCAAAATAATGCTGCAGCAATAAAACATAAATGAGGGACAGAAAACCAAAATAAACTTTGGTTGCAAAGGAAATGCGCCATTTCCAACAACAAAACGGATTGCACACACAAGCATCTGCCAACTTACAACAAGCAGCCAGACGCTAGCCAGAAAAATTCTTCCGGTGAGCCCAAGCTGACAGATTCGTGCATGCTCAAAGTAGTGTAAGTTGCAGTGGCGAGGGCAGTAGTTTCAACATGACCCGTGTTTTGCTGTTTCTTCTTCGTTTACAACTCGTGTCAGATGAAAACAAAACCGATTTCTGTGGCTGAGAGCTAGCAAGTGAATAAAAATACATTCACATACTTGTGGAAGGCAAAAATTTACGCTGCGGCAGTCAATTTATTTGAAACGAAGTGTTTCATTTCACAGAATTGGCTAGTGTCAAGTGTTTGCTGAATTAAAAGTGGCCATTTTTACCTTGTGGCACTTAACGGCGTTATGCCATAATAAAGAACCAAACATGAGATAATACAGTACTGGTACTACAAGAAAATTTGCAGTCCGAAAACCACAATGAAAAGCTTGATGTCAGGTTTGGTCTTACTTGTTTGTGAATCTGCACATACGGATGTGCGCTTTCATCTGAATTATGCATTTTAGTCTGGTTTATGAAATTCCAGTGCTCTTGGAGTACCCTCTGACGTTCTGTTTCGTTTAAGACATAATGTAACATCTCTTAATGCTAACAGGTGGTCTTCCTACGTCGTCATAGCTGCGCACGCACAGTAACCGTTTTCTGAGGCTGTCTGACAACTGCTGAAACAAATTCTAACAGGTCGCAGGAAAATATTGCGAATGGTGGTTGAAAAGGGGGGGAGGGGAAGGCGGGGCATTCATTTTCTAAAGTGCTGGGAAGTTCTATGCTGGTGTATAAAACCTTACTCATTCAAAGGATTGACAAGGTTTATGGTTCCAAGAGAAAGTTTTCACTTAACACGGAAAAAGTGTATTTTTACCTGGGAAAAAGTGTATTTTTAACCGGGACATCCGGGAATTTTTCTTCCTTGTCCACATATAAACCCTGAAGACACAAACATGGTTCATGTTTTTGATGAACCACTCTCACAAGTTACAGCAGCTCTGTGTTGTATTTGTAGGTCATTAATCAATAACTTATCAGAAAAGCTGTTATTTGAGAAGAGTCATTTACCTACGACCTGTATATTACTGCTATGTATATATGCTGAGATTTACTGATTGAGAATATTTATATAGGGCTCTCATTACTTGTGATGTGTTTCACTGTGCTGTAGGTTATCTGAGGCTGTTGGTTCTGGAAGAAACACTGATATACTTGAAATCTGCATCACGTCTTGTCTACATGTTTCTGTATAGTTGTAAAATATTTTTCAGTTGCAAATCAAGTGCAAATTTTATTTCAGCTTGTGATATTGCCAGCAAAGCCAAATGTTGTGACAATTCTGGAATCTTACGTCAGAGAATATGCCATTAATCAGATCTGTGGTACTCCAGATAACTTACGCCGAAAGTACAGGCGGCGTCACAATCACCAGAATGGACCACTTGATATAGAACGAATAAACAGAAGGTATGATTTTGTCCATATTATACACTCCTGTTATATTCTATTTTATGTAAATGAAATGCGCAGTTCTAAGTGTCTTCCCAGTGAGGCCAGTGGAATGTAATTATTACAGTATAATGTTAAACACGGGAAATAAATGTGTAAAAGTGTGCCCACAAGAATTGGAAAATTTTAATGAACAGAACAGCAGTTGTAGAGAGAGCCCTTGATTAACTCATGTGGAACAGATTTCCTTTAGTAAGATTTATATGTAGAGAGATCGTAGAAATGGCCATCTTTTTGCCAGGTAGTCATTGTTGCTAGACAGCTTCTTTGAATTTTGAAATAGAAAAGTGTTGCAGTTTGTGAGCAGTTTTTGTCACTTCAGGTGGTGTCTCAATGAAAACTTTTCAGTGTACGCACCTCCACTATGTTGCCTTTTGTAATCAACAGTGGACAGTGATAACTTTCCTCTACAACACTGGACTGTGATAATAGTTCTATTCAGGGATAAATTTTATTCATTCTGCACAACACTTTGTAGCATGGCAACATGGAACAACCCTCTCTACCCCACCCATGAAAGCAGTTTCCACTCCCACTATGCTTAAAGTAGACTAAAACAATCTTCCTCTTTGCTAATGTTGCTTTATTTTTCTGGGCATGTGTGCTATCTGCAGATGTCAGTATCTCTTATATGAAATATTGTTTACCAATTGAAGAAATTTTCAGTAGGGCGATTTCATCTCAATTCATACAGGTAAAGAGTGAATGTGTCTCATCACTATTTCAAACTTTGCTGAAAAAAAAATTATGTTTAAATTCCACATGACACCTCTCTAAAACTACCAATATTGGGATTTTGTGGTTTGCTAAAACTCTAAAGACCTCTCCAAATGAGAGCATTTGTGAAAATGTTGTAATGAAAAGGAAAATTGAAAATTTGTAATAAAGAAACCAAAATGATAAAGATCAGAATTTATTTCCAATAAATACTTTGTTCCCAATACTAAGATACATGATTAATATACGGGGTGAGGCAGCTAAGTCATAACACCCATTGTATCTCCCCACCTGTAATAGATACAAAGATGCTGTTTGGACAGTGAATTGCAGGGACAGGGGCTACTTGAATAAATCACATTTCGTGTTTGTGCTATTTTTTGTTAAGACATATGAGGCCATCTTTGGTTTTTTCAATAGAACCGTATGTAAAATTTTAGCGTAACATGATGGGCTTAAAAAGATGGTTTCAAATATGTGTGTATTACAATATTTAGGCGAATAGTTTTTGAGACACAGATACGGTCTTGTATTGTGTTCATCCTTTGAAGTGGTATTGTCCAATGCGACCTTTCCTGTCTACCACTGAGGAACTTATAAGGGAAGGCATTGTTTTCCTGCTTCTTGATAACGCCGCCAGGTGACGCACGAGGTAGCTGGAGAGAAGGATATAAATTTGCTGCTGGGGTAATGATATATCGCATCTCCTTCACAATTTCTTGGAGCAGACATGTACACCAATGAAGAAAAGTTAGATATACTTCTAGTGTATGGTGAAAGCAGGAGAAATGCTGTTAGAGCAGGTCTTCCCAACCTTTTCAGCTTGTGGACCCCTTTCTCAGTCGAAAATCCATGGTGGATCCCTAGTCAGTCAAGCGCACAGTAACTTTAAATTTCAGAGCGAAACCCATGGGAACTGAAAGTTTCTTAATGGAAGTGCCATGTTCCCAATGCCCCTCCCCCCCCCCCCCCCAAAAAAAAAAGTACCAATAGTCTTTGGTTTAGAGATGAATGAAAAATGAAAACAACTTGAAATTAACGACCCAATTTGAATTCCCACTGTACCTAGACACTTACTAGTGGATTTACTCCCTTTGTTCAACACACTATAGCCTGATTAAAATTACTTGGTAGTTGAAATTTCATACGATGGAGCTGTCTTCCTCCAAGAGCAATCAACGTCACGTCCAAACTGTTCGTTGTTGACAAGCTGCCACTTACGGTCTGTTCACTTCCACTGTTTGGCTACTGTTGTGTAAGGTGCATGCATATTTCATAACAGGCGCGCGCGCGCGCCCGTGTGTGTGTGTGTGTGTGTGTGTGTGTGTGTGTGTGTGTGTGTCCGGGGGGGGGGGGGTTTCGTGAAATCCGAAGAAAAATGTTCAAATGTATGTAAAGTCTTCCTTTGGTTGTCCTCCCTCCTCATTCATTTCAAGTGGAAACTTCCCTTGTTGTGAGGGCGATGGAGAAACTGCACCCTTCTTCGATGATCCTGACTTCAGCCACCGATCCATGTTAGAAGTAATAAACTGGTCAAAAATCGACTTATGAAATAGGTATTGCACTGACATAGCAAGTTCAACATTTAATGATGCCTGGGGCCGCATACGTGCCAGCGAGCGCTGTGATTGGTCGACAAAGCTGGCTCCGTGCATGCGTAAAAGGTTTCAACGCATCTAGCGCCGTGAGCGGGGGCACAAACGATCCCCGTATTGTTGCTAAACAGTTGATCAGAGAAGCCGCATTCTCCGGCGCTAAACTGCGTATAGGTTCTCACTTAGGAACCGCAAAGGCTGCTTGGGGATACGACTTGAAGTAAAAGTACACATGTTTCTCACACGAAAAAAAATAGTCACGAATTTGATTTTCACATTTGTATTCAATAATCTTACTCATTATTTTACATGATTTGGTGCAAGGTGGGCGCGGACCCCCTAGAAAGAGCCGGCAGACCCCTAAGGGGTCCGCGGACCACAGGTTGGGAAGCCCTGTGTTAGAGCATTAAAGTGATATAGAGAGCTGTATCCTGATCATGAGCATCGTATGTGCCAGCTTCTTGCACGTATTTGCAAGAAACTACTTGAATAGGGATCATGGAACGCCATACAGATAACAGGACAGAAAATTGCAACTGGAGAGATACATGAAGAGGGCGTTCTAGCGTTGGCGCATAATGACACTACTGTTTAATCGTGACCTATTGGCTCGGAATGTGGTATAAGTCAGGGAAGTGTTCTACGCATTTTGCACCGGCATAGATTTCACCCGTTTCACCTCTCATTAATTACATCAAGCCTTCTCTGGTGTTGATTTCGAACGGCGCCAAGAATTTTGCCGGTTTGCTCTGCAGTGCCTAAAAGATGATCCAATATTTTTTTCATCGGATGATTTTTACTGATGAAGCAACTTTCACTAACCACGGTAATGCATAATATGCATTACTGGCCAATAGAGAATCCTCATTGGCTTCGACAGGTATAGCATCAGCAACAGTGGAGTGTTAACACGTGGTGCGGCATCGTCAGAAATGTCATTGTGGGACCATACGTCAGTCTGGGAATACTAAATGGCAATAATTATGCACAGTTCCTGCGAAACATTCTGCCCATTTTGCTGGAAGAGGTACCGCTTACTACAAATCGGTGCATGTGGTTCCAACATGACGGCTGTCCTGCTCACTCTTCCGATGTGGCTACAGAGCTGTTACATGAAAAGTTCCGAGATTGTCGGATAGGACGACATGCTGAAGTGAAGTGGCCAGCCGGTCTCCTGATTTGACCCCTCCTCATTATTTTATATATACACTCTCGCAGCCATTCACAAATAATTCGAACGGCGACTACAAATGTGCATTGCAGCAGAGGGGAAGCATGTTTAGCCCATGCTACACTAAAGTTTTGTATCATGTACAGTATGTATTTCACGTCTTTGTGTGTATTTGCTTCATATTGTGATCAATAGTAAATATTTTCAAATAAAAAAAATACATACGAAATAATTGTGACCAATAAGGGCCTCTCTATTTACATTTGTTTTTCTGTTACTTAAAATGTATTAACATCTTGTAGTATTTTAATACTGTATGTTGTATACTATTTTGGTGTCACAGTTGTCAAATGACTGAATAATATTTGCGTGACATCATCAGTTAAGTATTGTACAAAATATTGCAGTATGTATTACTGTTGTCGGGTAAATGGACATGTTTGTGTAAGGACGGACTCGTGACGTTTACCTTGTACTCTACACAGCAGGAAAGGTCGCATTGGATGCTGCCGCTTCTAAGGATGAACACAATACGAGAACATATGTCTCTCAAAAACTATTCGCCTAAATATTATGGTGAACACACATTTGAAACAGCATTTTTTTTTAAGCCCATCATGTTGTGCTAAAATTTAACATAGGGTTCCATAAAAAAAAAGGCCTCATATCTCTGTCTCTTTAATAAAAAATAGTACAAACATGAAATGTGATTTATTCAAGTAGCCCCTGTCCCTGCAATTCACTGTCCAAAGGGCATCCTTGTATCTATTACGGTTGGGGAGATACAAGGGGTGCTGTCTCACCCTGTATACACACTTCTGAGTTTTTTTTTTTTTAATAAACTATGAAAATTTGTAACTATTTTAAATTTCAAATTTAAGTTTTAAAAATATGAATAGAATGTTAACTGTTTTACGAAATGATAAAGTTGAAGGACTGCTAACTGTTGGCTATGATACAAATGCATGAAATTCTTGAACTGTCAAAATATTGGTACATAAAGATAAAAGAATTTGAAACTTTTTGGTTCCTTACAAATTATTTTTTCCAAAACCCTCATCCTAAATTTTCTAGACATTTAATAGTATGTTAATTGGTCATAGTACTTGGGGACTGTACAAACCTACGTTTCTAGCATTTGTAGACTTAGAGAAAGCTTTTGACAATGTTGACTGGAATACTCTCTTTCAGATTCTGAAGGTGGCAGGGGTAAAATACAGGGAGCGACAGGCTATTTACAATTTGTACAGAAACCAGATGGCAGTTATAAGAGTCGAGGGGCATGAAAGGGAAGCAGTTGTTGGGAAGGGAGTAAGACAGGGTTGTAGCCTCTCCCCGATGTTATTCAATCTGTATATTGAGCAAGCAGTAAAGGAAACAAAAGAAAAATTCGGAGTAGGTATTAAAATCCATGGAGAAGAAATAAAAACTTTGAGGTTCGCCGATGACATTGTAATTCTGTCAGAGACAGCAAAGGACTTGGAAGAGCAGTTGAATGGAATGGACAGTGTCTTGAAAGGAGGATATAAGATGAAGATCAACAAAAGCAAAACGAGGATAATGGAATGTAGTCGAATTAAGTCGGGTGATGCTGAGGGAATTAGATTAGGAAATGAGACACTTAAAGTAGTAAAGGAGTTTTGCTATTTGGGGAGCAAAATAACTGATGATGGTCGAAGTAGAGAGGATATAAAATGTAGACTGACAATGGCAAGGAAAGCGTTTCTGAAGAAGAGAAATTTGTTAACATCGAGCATAGATTTAAGTGTCAGGAAGTCTTTTCTGAAAGTATTTGTATGGAGTGTAGCCATGTATGGAAGTGAAACATGGACGATAAATAGTTTGGACAAGAAGAGAATAGAAGCTTTCGAAATGTGGTGCTACAGAAGAATGCTGAAGATTAGATGGGTAGATCACATAACTAATGAGGAAGTATTGAATAGGATTGGGAAGAAGAGAAGTTTGTGGCACAACTTGACCAGAAGAAGGGATTGGTTGGTAGGACATGTTCTGAGGCATCAAGGGATCACCAATTTAGTATTGGAGGGCAGCATGGAGGGTAAAAATCGTAGAGGGAGACCAAGAGATGAATACACTAAGCAGATTCAGAAGGATGTAGGTTGCAGTAGGTACTGGGAGATGAAGAAGCTTACACAGGATAGAGTAGCATGGAGAGCTGCATCAAACCAGTCTCAGGACTGAAGACAACAACAACAACAACAACAACAACAACAACAATCAGAGTGGGCAATACTTGTCTGTACAAAATGTGAGAAATTTTTTACGTAGACGTAGCTCTACTCTCGAGGTCAGAAAATCGTGGACACTTAAATGTTTTAAATTAAGCTCCGATTTTAAGTAAATGTCATGCCTAACTGGTATTTTTGAATCAAAATAATTATTTAGAGCATTATAAGGGAGTGGGGAAACAATTTATAATGTTGTTTGAAAGCATTTTACAACAAAAATGAGATATATAATATTTATTTTTTATGATATTATTCACATACTATTACGGTCTTCTGTCACGATTTTACTACTTCGTGACTTTCCATGAATTAGTTGCCTACAATGTAACGATCAACACCGCACATTTGAAAGGAGGTTTTTTTCCATCTACTTCTCATTGAACTTGTATAGCCAAGATGAATTTGCACACGGACAAGGATGATCCAAGAAGAGCAGTTCTTGGGAAATGGGAACTGCAGACTGATCTTCTGATGATGGCCATTTGAAAGCATTAGCAGGAACTTGGGGTGTCATAAAGGAGACAGTTATATCTTGCAGCTCATGAGACACATTATCTGTCCCATCCACCACCGTTTGTCATACACACAAAAATGAAGTGGCTCAGTACAAAGTCGTTCAAAGTGTACTGTGGTCTCTGCATTTCATACACAGTAACAGGCTGCATTTCGTAGAAAACACATTCTTGCAATGTGTATGCCACTCCAGGATGCAACCCAGTAGTGACTTGATTCCTACCATGGGCTTCATAGCAGAACACTCTCCTCTCGTTTTTTAAATGGAATTCCCTTAAGGTACTTTAATTCAGAATTAAAGTGTTTAATGTCCATTACTAATGTTGATATGGTGTGCACAAATCCAGTAGCATCTCTTGTAACATCAACAACCTCATGCTGGAGGTTAAATCTTGTTGCAAAATGTTTACGGATACGTCCTACCCCATCACATGCGCCTTTTCCAGGACCTGTTGCTGAAAATACCTTCTTTGTGTCATAATTCCTGTACTACAGTGTTGACCACGCAAAGCTGAAAGCAGTTTCTAAAATGAGATGCTGCACCATCTGTCACATACATACGTTTAGGAAATGCATGGCCTCTAGATGCTATGTCATCAATCATCATGTTGACTGCATAGCACGCATGTGCACTGTCATGAATGAGATCATCACTGACATCAGCAAAACAGTGTGATGTTCCAAGGAAGTGAGCAACACATGTAAATGTTGATACTTGCGATGTGTGCCAGTGGTAACTTTGAATTTGATTGTAGAAAGCAACAGACCAGTTCTCAGCAAATTCGAAATGGAACTAATGTGTCAGTATTATGTGATGTGACCGATTTTACTTCTGCTGTGGCCTGTCTTTGAATCCCCGGGATATGATGGTGAGCTATTGCTTTCATGACACAATGCCGAACTTCTATTGCTCTACTGTCTTCTTCGCCAACTCTCCTCCCTCCCACAATGTGTAAGTTACGTCACTGTCAGTATCCTGAAGATGTTAGGCTTAAACAGTCATCCCTTCAGCACCTGGACACACAGCACACGCCTGCAACCAACATTTATCGTGCAGCTCTTGACATATATACACAAAAGCACCAGGTCCATCTCTGTGTACTTCTTTTCTGTGACGCTGCCGAAACAAACAAGTTTTAAATTAGTCCAGTAAATACATGTGCTTACTTCCTCCACTGGTTGGCATTTTACCCATTTTGGTCATAAGGAGTAGAATTTTGGTACCAATTTTTAAACTCGGGTTCTCCTTTTTCATTAGGAGATATGCTTTTCTTATTGATCTTGTCATATATCTTTTACCTTTTTCATCATTTTCACTAACAGAGATTACATCAGCCTAGTTAGGACTTTGCCTGCTGCAATGTTTGCCATCACATAGGTAATATTCCATAGCAACAGTAAACGTATCATCTTGCAATAGATGCCCACAGTAAGAATCTGGGCACGTCCAAATACTTTACTCATTCTTTATTTTACGAGATTTTGAAATCAAACAATTTGAGGAAGTAGGTTTGTATTTCTGTATCTGCTGCTTAGAGTAGCTACCTGGTATCAGTGTCAGTAACTGTACCTTCTCAGTATAAGTGGGTGTGCTGAGATAGTCGTATTTAGATTTTGAAACGACACGTAACATTTTGTGGATGTGTTGCTACCATCAGGTTCTGCACAAAGTGCATCTACATTATTCACTTCACAAAGTTTTGAAGATGTTGCTTGTGCAAAACTTGTTTCAATTTCTTCCACTTTCCTTTTTGCATACTGTTTTCTTCTTGTGCTTTTTACCTTTCCTGGATGTTTAAAAGGGGGATATAGTAGGGGTTACAGCAGAAATGCTAACATTCAACGCATTAACAAATTTACACCCAGGAATATAAACACCTCACTGTCTTCTGTGTTTTCACATTCCGGTGATGGTGATTGTTCAGGTGGTTTGTCACTAAATTTCTCCTTGCAGTGAGTGTAGCAATTTGTGTGCAATGGGTGTGATGTTAATGCTGTTACTTGGGGACCAGGATATTTCTCTGAGATACCTCTGACAGATTTCAAACAACTGTGGAATGTTTTTCACTTTTCTTCAAAGTCACCATATTTTGTCTCTCTCTTTCATGGTCCACACACCTCACTCTTCCACAGCTGTATTTCCTCACTGACATTGTATCTAACAAACAGTTCAAACTGAACACACAACTCGATGTAGAATGGCTTATGTGCAAATTCTCACTTATTTGTTATAAACTGAAGAGTGCTGGAAACAGTGTTGCCAACATGCATATTTTACGCGAGAAATTCAGTGATGTGAAAAAACTTCAAATTTTCATCTTAAATTTTATAAGTTAAAGGAAGCACCTAAGTGTGTGGTTGTAAATTAAATTTCAACACGCTAAGATGGAGCGTTCATGCAAAACATCTGCCAGGTCTCCAGTACTTTTGGTTTAGTAGTTATGCTTGTTTGTTCTCTGCTGTTTTAAGAGTTACTTACAAAATATATATTTTTCAAAGGACTGTACCATTTACAAAAATTAAGATGAAACGAAAATGCTTTATGGTGTACAGGTGTAATGCAAATTTTTTTTCTAGATGATTTCGTGACCCCAAGTTGATATGACCTGTATGCTTTGAGATGAAATCGTCCAGTAATTAAATGTGTTTTGCCCTCTTTCTTGCAGTATAAATATATGCAAAGAAGTTGCAGATGGTGTAAGAATTTATTTTGACTTCACTCTGAGTGGCCTGTTATTGTACAATGAAGAAAAAGACCAATATGAACAAACTCGGAATATGAATATTAAAAGGGAGACCGATCATTTGGGGTAAGTTGTGTTTGGTGTTCAAAGCATAGTAAAGTATTAAACACCTGCTTCAGTGATCTGATAATGTCCTTAAATGTTAAAAACTGGAATTTGCTAACAATGGTTTTTGCATGCTGTAAAAAGTAACTATTACTAACTTTGATAACGGCTGTTCGTTTAGTTTTGTGCATTTTCTTGAGGGTGTGGGGAAAATTGTGAAGGCAGAAAGATCACTGCTAATAGTAGTGACTCTGTGATACATGTTACTCTGTGATTGTGGGCTCCAACATGCTGACTACATTTGCCTGCAAATCAATTGCTAGAATGCAATGGATGCTCATAGTTTACTTTTCATGCTGAAACGGTTGCACTGAAACAATTCAAATCTTCCAGAATGTAAAAAAGGAAAACAAAGCAGGTACATTACAGCATTAAATGAAGTTTCTCTCTGTTCCAATTCACGGGATAATTGTCTACTTAATTGCTGTGTAGTTGGTTCCTCAGACCATCTGTATAGACTATCGAAGAGAGATTTATTGTTGAGGTAACATTTTTCTCTTTCTTTTTGTGTGTCAACTATTTCTGTCATCACAATTCTACAAAACAAGGGAAGTTAAATTGTGATCACCATGTGAAGAGATTTGTAGGCGATGGAAACAATCCATCCTTGAAGGGGGGGGGGGGGGGGGGGATTTCGTCTTAATTCTCAGGAGTGTCTGACTTCTAAAGTACCAGAGGTTTACAAAAATATTCCATGGAGATATGTTATTTATTCATTGATGTTGATCAGTCGAGCTGTTGGTAACTATGTGTAATGGTTCCTTCAGTAGGTGACATCAGTTGCAAAATATCCCTCCTCAGGCCTGTGACAGTTGTGGATTTAATTAAGAATGTGATGGTATGCACTGATACAGAGTCCTGAAACAGTCATTCTTGATTCTGTCTGCATGTGTTCAGGTTTCTGTTCACACTTAATCAAATAATCACTTGAAAAAGGAATTTCATACAGACTTCATAATTTGTTGTCTACATCAAAACGTGCATTATGCTTGCGTAGTTGTGGCGTGAGTATTGTTAATGCACTGTGTGTCAAACACAGCAAGGGTGCAGTTTTAATAAGCAGCAATGTAAAGGCTCAGTGTGTTTCCAGCATGAGATTTCACTCTGCAGTGGAGTGTGCACTTACGTGAAACTTCCTGGCAGATTAAAACTGTGTGCTGGACCAAGACTCTAACTCGGGACCTATGCCTTTCTGTGAGGACAAGTTGTGAGTCATGCTTAAGTAGCTCAGTCAGTGAGCACATGCCTGCGATAGGCAAAGGTCCCGACCTGAAGTCTCGGTCTGGCATACAGTTTTATTCTGGGAGGAAGTTTCAGATCAATGTGTTGTCCTGTTTTTTGTTTTAGCGCTTAGGATATAAAATTGTTGGTTTAAGCTTTCTGTTCTGCTCTCACAGCAAGCATTTATTTTAATTTGAAATGGCTTTTTGAATTTAATCCAAAGAAAATAGGTGGATGCAGAACACCTTCCATTTAGTCTTTTAGCATTTTGTTATATGGAACACTAACTTAATGTACTCTGGGTGGGTTAACATTTTTTGTGTTGGATAAATGTTAAGTGATCACAGATAACATTTGAATGTTGGTAGGAGTGCTACAGGTCATAGTGTTTCTTGCAAATCAACCTTCTGCATTTTCATATTGTCTGCGTAGCAGTAGTTAATTTATTGTCAGTTAATGTGTAGTTGTCAGTTCTGTTTGTCTTTGTGTGCAGCATCATCCCGGATGATAGTAAAATTGTGTGTGTGCATGTAGTTTTTTCCAATACTTACAGTTGTGTGCATACTTACAAGGGGAGGCCGCCAATTGTGAATTTCAGATTCGATTCATACTGCGCATAATAAAAGCTCATGGCCAGAGGTGTGATGTGGCAAAGCACCAAGATGCACTTCTCAGCCGTTGTCGAGAAAATCGACAGTTAAAAGAAACCGTTGCAGTGAAATACTCTCTACGATTAATAATATTCCATAGTGTCGTGGCGCAGCGGTAAGCGCTCGGGTTTGTAATCCGAAGGTCGCCGGATCGAATCTCGCACCATGCAACTTTTTTTTTTAGTATTTGTTTTTTGTAATATATATATATATCCCGGCAATCAGTTGCAACAATTATGCATATAATAAGTTGTTGAAAGTCGTTTGTCGTGGAAAAACTGGTGACTTCGAACATCATTATGTTTTCCGAAAACAAATTCCTATTTCACAAATGTTATTAATTGTCTTCATAATGTTAACCATGTATAGTTAACGGAAGACGTAGAAACGATATTCCGAAACGAATATGTATAACGTAAGTCAAACGTTCGAATTAGAATAGAGACCCTACGAACACAAATTCGCTGTGGCAGGTATGAAATATAAACTCCGTTACTCGCTCGTTACACTTGAAGGACAGATGTTGAATGGGCCGAAACGAGCCGCCGCATAACAGCGTAGTTGCCTGCTAACTTCGAAAGAAGGTAGATGCGGTCCCTAGCGCAACTTATAACATCGAACATCGTCGAAAATCAGTGCGGATGAGAGAGCTTTGGTACACCCTGTTAAAAAAACGGAAAAATGGAGGTGGTACAATTGGAGAGCGATCCGCCTTCACCAACATGCATAAGCAATTCATTAATAGTTTTTATATATTTGAAATACAAAAAACTAATAATAAAAAAATTTGCACGGCGCGAGATTCGATCCGGCGACCTTCGGATTACGAACCCGAGCGCTTACCGCTGCGCCACGACGCTATAGAAAACTATTAATCGTAGAGAGTACTTCACCGCAACGGTTTCTTTTAACTGTCGATTTTCTCGACAACGGCTGAGAAGTGCATCTTGGTACTTTGCCACATTACACCTCTGGCCATGAGCTTTTATTATGCGCAGTATGAATCGAATCTGAATTTCACAATTGGCGGCCTCCCCTTGTTAGTAATTACCATGGTCAGAACTGTAAGTACAGTGGATGTACCTTTGGTGAGACTTTGCATGGTTTTACTTTGGAATGAAAATATACTAGTAACTATTGCCAAAATTGTCACCACTCAGTGGATTTTGAATTCTGTCTACCGATAGGTATGAAAATAATATTATTGAGTTTCTGTATTATTCAAGCTGAAGCTTGCCAGATATTGCCATTTGTCGACAACTGTCAAAGAAATTTAGCCATGAAGGTGAAGACTTCAGCAACACACTATACTCGACCAGCTGAATATTTCATTACTGTTGCTGAGGCAAGAATAGATCATTTAAATGCACCAACAAGAGATTATTGACTTCCAGTAACATGAATGGGCCGCTTATCAGAACAAGCAGCCAGTTTATTTGCGAAATAAGTTCTTCCAAGTTCTATTAGATATTCTGACCCCCATTAGTTGCACACTTGGAAAAAACCACAGTTCTCAGAAATTTGTTACATAAAAATCTTGTTTGCCATTTCCTATGAAATGTTATACAGCATGTGCAATTTCCTTATACAATATGTATGCTTCTTCATCCTGAAATTTTAAATTTTGAAATTCAGATTCAGACAGCTGAAATGGTCTTTGTTTGATTAAAAAAAAAAGGAAGCTTTGCACTACTGTCATTAAAAACTCTGTTTTCACCTTGACATGTACCATCAGAATGGTGATAATCAGACATTTCGTTTAGGTGCCAATTTGTGGGTAGGAGGGGGCTATGTAGCCAAAAATATTCGAATGTTAAACCAAAAAGTGAAGTTTATTTTCCTAAAACGAACAATGTTGGAGAGATTGGCTTTCGAACTGTTACATTGAATGATTGTTGTGATAGAGCTGATACTTAGTGTAGATTGGAAACAATGAAGTGTGTCTGAATAATTATGTTTCCATGTTATTGAACTGGCACTTCAATGTTATATGTATGAATCTGCTATGAACTGGCACTTCAATGTTATATGTATGAATCTGCTAGTTCCATGGCAACAAGAGATGACTTTGCATGTGCACAAAATCTGTCCTCCTAAGTGGCATGTGTAATTTTCTGATGCAGTATATGGCTCTTAACTTTGTAATTGTTTCTCATCTGTAGAATTTGAATTCTTGAATTCCATCACTATTGCGTAATCAAAACAGCTTCAATGAAATTTGTAGCTTTCGCACCATCAGCATACATTTAAGTCATACCTGGTACAATATGTGGTTTGTAGATGGAGTTTTCTGTTAATTGTATAGCCCAGTTTTCCATTTAAAGAAACATTTGAAGTTTGTAGCTCTGCCTCCTTTTCCTCTCTCTGGCAGAAGTTATTTATTGTACTTTCGCAAAAGATAAAAGCTTTGCTCCTAAATGCTAATAACCATAACTTAACATAATTATTTTGCAGAGCTAAGTGAATAAAGAAACAGATGATAGATTTAAAGTTAGTTGAGAAACTGAATAATAAAAATAACATTCTTCCAGCATGGGATTGTTATGGACCAGGCAGGGTATGCCTGTTCATAGCCCAAGTTCTGTGTGCATGATGTGTTTGATCTTAACTCTTGGAAGGGGGCATCAGTCACTTACGGGTGAATTCTTCTGCAATGGAGAGAAAAACGATAGCAGTGATGCATAATTTATTAGAAAACCTTAGCCCTTCTGCATAAAAATTCTTGTATCAAAATTTGAACAAATTGTAATATCTTACACAGTTGTGTATTTATTAGGATATATGCTGCAGTTGATAAAGACGGAGAGAATGCCAAGTTCCGTCAGAGTAATGTCAGTCATTTGAGTGAACCAAGCACCAGCCATTTGGATGAAGTTTCATATGATAACAAATGTGGTTAGTATATACTTCAGAATAATCACTTTCCCATCATGTGTATGATCAGGATGTGTATACTAGTGTCATCGGAAATAAATAATTATGTTATAAGAAGTTAATAGCTCCAGATTTCATTGGAATGGTATTTCATCAGTACAGAAAAATAAGTTCTGCTGCTTATAGTTCAGTACTAATGTAACCATGAAAACATTCCATCTGCTGTTGGGTTGAACTTCAGCTCCTCATGTTTTCAATGATGGAAAGAATTAATGTGCGCACAAAAATCTATTTCATAAGTGCAGACTTCTGATTATCAAGGTGATGCCATTTCAGCTTTAAACTTATTATTGTCAGGTGTTTTTCTCACGTTTCAGCAGAATCACTTGATTTTGCGATTACCAGAATTTTGTATCAATGACGTGGAGCAACCGTTGAAGCAAGATATTTTTTCAGTAAAATTAAAACAATAGGCTATTTTTCTGTGTTAAACATATGGTTTATTCTGGTTGATTGTAACATCTAAATAGTATTTATTGTCAATATTCTCACAAAATGTTATTTTTATGTAATTGAAGCTGAAAAATCTTTAAATATCAAGATCTGGTCACATTATCGAAAACCCTCTGTTACTGGCTGATGCTCTGGTGATGTCACAGGCTATGAATAAGACGAAGCTATACTTGGGTTATAGTAGCGTTAGCTGAAGTTAGGGGGTTTTAACATACTTTTACTGCAAGCAGTTTATCTGTTAAGTGGTGGAAAATGCCGTTATAACTTTAAAGTAACAATAGAAATGAATTTTGTGAGCACTGATTGTGGAAACCTTGCCAAAGTTGATGTGTTTATGCTTCACCCATTTAGAGCGGTGATATGTGCAACAATGGACCTTCACCTGCTTCCTGCAACATTATTAAACTTGCTCAAAACTAAGGAATTGTAGAAGTTCCGCAAAAAGATCCATATATTATAACTAGATTGTTAAGTATAAGTCATGAGTTATGACCCAAAGCACAGCAGAATTATTCTTGGCAATATTTAGTGCTGATTTCCTGTATAGAAGATACTCAGATGAGTACTGCACATGTCACAAATTGCATAGCGCAACACATAGCATGTTTGACTCCAGTGTAAGAGGTCATATGTTCGAAACCTGGGAGGATCATATATTTCTAAAAGTTTATACACAAAACAAAAATAACATTAGCAAGAACTGGTTGTAGCAGCTGTTTAGGTCGTAGGCCGTATTATATATGGCTTTGCATTAGTCTGTCTGAGAAATGGGCAATAGAGGATAAATGCATTTACTTTATAAGAAAACAGTTCACTTCTTTGGAAAGCATTGCTGGTGGAGTGACGATATCACTATATGTCCACAGTACAACAAGGTAGACTACGAGGTCGAGGTGACACAGACGTAACGGCTGTGATGTTTGTGAGTGTAAACTAATGTTAGCATCTGAAGCAGACTTACTTCATCTTTATGTAAGATAATGAAACTGCCGAAGTTTAAACAGTAAGGATCATAGCTAGACAGTATGAAGATGCAAACGTTGTTTCTAATAAAGTAAAAAGTGTGTGGTCACTTTGACTAAAAAATATCTTTTTGAACTTGACTTGAGTGAACAGCTGTTGCAAATGTGAGCACATGTAAATAGCAAGGAAAACACAGTAATATTCTGTTTCTGTTGTGTGTGGTGAAGTTTAATTGTGATTTGGTTTTCATATGAAGGGACATTTTACAAATAAGTTAAAATGTTCTTTCATGTTACATTCAAACCAGTGATCTATGGACATTGTCTTATAAAATTCGATGGTTTACCTCTCTTAACAACTGAGCTACCGAATGACTGCAGTGTCATTAGCTAAAACGTCAATTTTCACTAAGTTTAATTTCCTTGAATGATGCTATTCTTTTTTTGTAACAGTGGGAGAGCATATCTTGGAGATAAGTTAACATTAACTTCACAGTGCAAGACATTTTTAATTAAGTTAGTGAACTTCTGCGTCAACATGGTGGCAATTTGCCAGTACAGTGCAACCACATTTTATGCATCTTCTCGTTCTATGGAACAATCGAAAACAACTTTTCAGGGATTCTTGTAGATGTATTTTTACAGTATGGTACTGAACACCATTTGTAACGTAAATTCCAAAACAAGACATCACTGTTAATTACCATTATGACATTAGGAGCAGTGATCTAGCCAGTGATGTCCCAGGCATCACATGATTCGAATGGAGTGTTTTAGTGATGTGTTAATTATTTTAATTTCATTTCCGTTTTTATAAAAGATAGTGAAATGCAAGAGGAAAAAACAGCATGTTGGGAGCATAAAATGGCATAATCAATCATGTAAGACAATTTTCAGAAAATTCAAATTCTGTATTACACCATAAAGAAATTCTTTATCTGTAAGTTAAGGAATTGGGGATAAAATTATAACATACATGTTTCAAACAGCTGTTCATTTCATCATACAGCTGACATGCAGTAAAAATTACTATACAAAATCCCAATGTAAGAAAGTTTTGGGGGTACAAGACCAAATGGATGCAGACTGGAATTGAGCTGTAAACTGTAGAAGAATGGTAACAGGACAGAGATACGTGTAACAGTTAAGTGTACTGTGTAGGGTAGTGAATTCACTGTCTCAAACAATGGAAACTCCAGTATGGAATATCAGCAATATTAGGTATAGGATAGATTGCTACTCATCATAAAGATGACCCCTTAAGCTGCAGATGGACATAATAAAAAATCTTAACACATGCAGCTATCAGCCGAAGCCTTCCTCATCAACGAAAACATACACACATTCACACAAGCAAACACACCTCGGACACACTTGGCCACCACGAGAGAGAGAGAGAGAGAGAGAGAGAGAGAGAGAGAGAGAGAGAGAGAGAGAGGGGGGGGGGGGGCTATAGATGTGCTTGCTTATGGGAATGCGCGTATGTTTTCTATGCTGAGGAAGGCTGTGTCCAATACCTACACCATGTGTAACAGTCTTATCATAGTGCTTGTCTGCAACTCAGTAGGTCATCTTTATGGTGAGTAGCGATTTATACTATTCCTGATATTGTTGAATTTGTTATGTTACC
Source organism: Schistocerca nitens (assembly GCF_023898315.1). NCBI lineage: Eukaryota > Metazoa > Arthropoda > Insecta > Orthoptera > Acrididae > Schistocerca > Schistocerca nitens. The sequence goes on along the minus strand of NC_064615.1, from coordinate 684,808,398 downwards.
CACCTCAGAGTAGTGGCTTACATAGACTGCAGCACTTAGCAGCATTATGCTTGGTTATCGTGAGTACAAGTGCAGGTTGTTAGCAGTATAAAAGTTTTCAAACTGTGTTGCTCTGTTCACCAGTTGAAATTTATTTCACAGACAGCAACCATAGTACACAGAGACAGTGCACCCTCGAAAGATTGATTTTTCCCCCATTTTTGAAAGGAAATTTCCAAGGAAATCAGTGGTGAGCTAGGTGGCTTGTTTGGATAGAATGGTCACTCAAATACTATTTGAACTGGTGATTATTTAGTGGATGGACGTCACGAAATTGATGATAGTGATAACCATATCCATGACATTTTTATTTTAATTTACTTAGCACATAAACTGTGTTGCTGGATAATGCAGTGAATAATTGTTAAATTGGCTTTCTCAGTATTCAATAAAATCTTTTCATGAAATGACCATTGCAGGTGCTCCATCAGAACAAACTCCAGCAAGTTGACTCCATTGCCAATCAAACATTTCGATGATTTCTTTCACTTCTTTGAAAATATCTTCACCAATAGTAGTTCCTTTTAGTTGTAAGGCTAATAATTCTTCCATTATGTTAGCTTCACATCTGCACTCTGAACAAAAATGCTAATTGAGTTGTCTCACAAATGTCACATAGTGCAAAGTCATCACAAACTTTTTGCAATGTCATTTGCCATCATAACAATTCTGTGAAGGAATTTTTGTCTCAATAAACTTACTTGCTGGATTTTCTTTTTATTTATTTATTGGGACATTGTGTGTCTAGAATGTCAAAGGGGCCCTCAGTATAAAACGAGCTTTAACTAAACTGTCCTGCTGTGTCCAAATCTGGGAAACATTTGTTGTTGCTTTCCAAATTGGAAATTAATATTTTGATATTGTCTTTCTGCAATTGTACTGTAAGCTGTTGTTGAACAGTGTGTTTCATAGAAAAATGCCTCTTCACATTATATTGTTTCAAAACGGTTAGTGATTCACGAGACACAACAAGCAAACTGATTTATGTTTGTACATGTAAAGAAATAATGCTCTCTACATTTCCCTTGAAAGTGACAAGACTCAGCATTTACTTTTCTCTTGTTAATACTAGACATTTTGCGAATAAACTCAGCAAAAGTGCACAAAAGCACTTGTACAAAATTAACAAACTAGCACTCGCTTTAATGCATGAACTGACAGCAGATAACTAGTTTGGTCACCAAGTTATGGGCCCTGCTACCATTGTTCCAGTTGGCACATTTCATGAGTAGTCAGTAATTTTCTGTGCTTTGTTGCCTACTACCAACATTTAGTGATGTATCAATGTGTAGCACAGATGCAGGCAACAAGCTGTATGTTGTTAGCACTCATCCAGAGGTTAAAATGTCTCCAAGTACCCACTTCAATGTAGTGAGCTATCTCCCCCCCCCCCCCCCCCCCCCCCCTCAACCTCCGCATGTACGTGTCAACCCATCGACCATAACTTTGCACACAGACTGGAAATTGTTTCTCCTTGTTATAATCCCACATAGGTGAAATGGCATTGCGCATGCTTGGAGTAAGTAAAACTTTCATTGTTTTGTGTCAGGATCTGCAAAACTGAGGCTACTTGAGCATTAGCAGAAATAATACAAAAATGGGGTACAATGCAAGTGTCCTCCCATCTCCCGGACTGAAACCAATCACAGCCCAAGTCTGGCCCCGTACTTGGTTGTTATGTGAGAAAGGAATCTTCTGTTGTCTCAAAGAATGACACAAATTGAAGTACTGAAGCCATTTCTGTCTTTGTGTAACCTGTTAAGAATCAGAACTGTTGTCTGAATCTCACTGTAGGATGGTGTAAGTGGTATAAGGGGCAGTCAAATGAAAATCAGACAAATGGAAAAAAGTGAACGGTTCAGTATTTCAAAATAATCACCATGACTGTTAATACATTTAACCCACTATGAAACAAGATGAGCAATGTCTTCATGGAACTGTGATTGTACCCAGACAATCACCTCTTTGTTCGAAGCAAATTGATGGCTACGAATGTCTTTCTTCAGGGCATCAAAAATATGGAAATCGCAAGGAGAGAAATTGGGCCACTGGAGGATTTGCAAGGGCTTACCAGCAAAATATGAGCAGCTTATTGTGGACGGACACTACCCTGAAACAGAATGATACTGTCCATCAACATTCTTGGGCATTTGGACTTGATTGTTTTCTTTTGATTTTTGCAAAGTGTCCACATGAAGCACATCATCCTCTTCAGAGTCCCAATCTCTCCCCATGTGACTTCCACGTTTTTGAAGCCATGAGGAAAGACATATATGGCTGTTGATTCGCTTTGGACAAAGAGGTGCACACCTAGCTACAATCATGGTCCTATAGGCAGCAACAAATATTCTTGTATGAAGGCATAGATGGTTTTGTCTTACAGTTGGATAAATGTGTGAACAGTTACGGTGATTACTTTTGAAATAATAAAAAGTTTACTTATTTTTCCTTCTATTTAATTTTCATTTCACTGCCGCTTACACTCCTATCACTCTTTGTGTACAGTACTTCAGAGGATGAAAAATGATGGTGGATCACGGTTCCAGTATATAAACAGTTTGAAAGAGGTTGTAGCATTTTTCAATTGCTACAAGGGTGAGCCGGCCATTGTGAGGATGAGGAGGATGAAGAAAATTATAAATTTGCCAGTATGGGACAGTGGCCAGATGTTAGTTTAGTTATGCCTATGTGATGTTTATATTTCTAGTTTATTATATTACAAATCTCAGTGAATGAAGTAATCTTAATTGCAGTAATCACATTTAAGCACTTGATCAAAACAGTAGCTGTTGTGATGCACATTTCAGTCAGATCTTACATCACGATTGTCAGAAGATGAGATTACACCTTGTCCTCATCACAGAAAACCCACATTCATCAGCAGAAATATTTTAACTGAGGAATATCACATGTTAATATAATACAACTAGTTCTAATATTCTTCTAATATGAAAACACACACACACACACACACACACACACACACACACACACACACACACACACACACACACACACTTTATCTTTAAATTTTCATTTTCAGAATTTATTCTCAGCACTAGTAATTGTGTACTTTTCCATAATTTCAGTAGGTGCCAACAGTTTGAAAAGACATTCACGGAGCCATTGTCATACAGACATAGAGGCAAAAGATTTCATAACCACAGGTAGCACATCTAAGGTGGACGACAAAGAGTCAGAGAAACCTCTTATGAGAAACCCTGACTGTAGTGCCAATAATGGCAGTTTTTTTGTTCTGGTTGTACCAAAGAAAGAACCATTGTCGGAAGAACATGATAAATTGCCCAGGTAACTTTCTCAGTTTATGCTAATCTGATGTAAAAAGTTTTTGTCTTCCAGTTGTAATTTCATTGGAATCTTGATGCATGATATTTATTGTTCTTTCATGCCTGAATTTGCGGTGAATTTATCAGATTACTTCAAGTTTTAGTAGTACTCAGTAGAAAACACCACTTGTAAAGATGTTATATCCTAACATTTAGAACAACTTGGACTCGAGACCTTATGTTCAAATCTTTCACTCCTTAGCCTCATAACTTCACTATCTCACCAACCACTTAACTAAAGCAAAATTCACTTTTAGTGTTTACACTGTTACATTGAGATGTCGAAAAGTGTGGCATCTGTGTGTGACCAAATTGGTTTTATTAACTACGAGGGCTATCCACAAAGTACAGTACGTTTTGGAATTAAAAATAAATAAAGTATTGGAAATTTTTTTTATTATATACAGATGAAAGCCACACTTAAATACTACTTTTCTACATAGTTGCTATCTAAATTAAGGCACTTATCGTAGCGATGGATGAGCTTGGAAATTCCTTCGTCGTAAAATTTGGCCGCCTGCGCCTTCAACCATGTGGTTACCCCTTCTTGAAGCTGTGCGTCGTCATCAAAACGCTGCATAGCCAACCACTTCTTCATTGCTGGGAATAAGTGGAAGTCACTCGGTGCCAGGTCGGGACTGTACGGCGGATGAGGAAACAACTCCCACTTAAAAGATTCGAGAACTTCACGAGTGGCATTTGCCGTGTGGGCCTGGGCGTTGCCGTGACTCAGCAAGATCTTTGAGCCCAACTTTCCCTGCGCTTGTTTTGTATTGCTCTTCTGAGGTTGTGCAGAGTTTGGCAATACCTTTGAGAGTTTATTGTAGTGCCTCTTTCCAGGAAATCCACAAAAATCACACATTTTCTGTCCCAAAAGACAGTCATTACGTGGTTGAAGGCGCAGGCGGCTGAATTTTACGACGAAGGAATTTCCAAGCTCGTCCATCGCTATGATAAGTGCCTTAATTTAAATGGCAACTATGTAGAAAAGTAGTATTTAAGTGTGGCTTTCATCTGTATATAATAAAAAAAATTCCAATACTTTATTTATTTTTAATTCCAAAACGTAATGTACTTTGTAGATAGCCCTTGTACTACCGTATCGTCAGTCTTTCTGATGGAAGAAATAAAACTGAGATATTAGGTGTAAATATTTTAAATATGCATTTTTATTGCCCAAAAGGAAGTATTGCACATTTCAGCAAAAAATTCTGTATGGTTACACATATTATGTGTAACAGTGAATGATTTTGAATAACGTGCTTTACTAGATTTGGTCCTGTTGGAGGCAATGTGCTGTTGCCTGCCTCAGACTTTTGAACTATCTTGTGCTGTCTGACATAGAGGTTTAAAACTGGTTAATGTGATGAACTGTGATGATTCCACCATTGTGTGACATTTGCAAGCAATGCAGAAGGCTCACAAATAGTGTAAGGTACAGCATGCTCAAAGCCAAAGTAACAAAAATCAGCAAGTGGCCATACGTGCATCTCTCCTTGCTCATCAGCTGGCATGTGAACACCGACCATTCCTATTGTATACCGTTATTGGTGCCGAGAAATAATTTTTTTATGCTAACATAAGAAAAAGAAAGGAATGGTCGAGCCCAAACATAGCAGCAACTCCCCGTACGGAGACGTGCGTACATCAACAAATGATCATGTTACTTGTCTGGTGAAATGGCAACAGAGTGGTGTATTATGAACTGCTTTCCTGAGATGTAACCATCACTGCTGACTTACACTCAGGGACTGAGGACTCTTGCAGACGCAGTCCAAGAACAATGATCAAACACCTGCCTGCTTGCATTGTGCTGAGCTGACAAAAGATTTTATACATGAGTTGGAAAGTCACTCTGCACCCACGTTATTCACCTTATCTTGCACTCTCAGATCCAAACACAGCTTGACGAGTTCATTGCCCCAAAACCATATGATTTCTACAGTCACGGAATTGGAAAAATTACCCCAGCATTGGCAGACTGTTGTAAGTAGTGAATGAGAATATATCATTGATAACTAAAGTATCTTATGTGTCTGTGTTTGTTAAACTTTTGGAAAATGCTACAAACTTAGGCACCAACCCAGTATTTAAGAAATTCTGGAGGGAACTGATTAACTGATAAGTAGAGCAAGGAGATTCTAAATTCTGTAAACACAGTTACTTCCATATTAAACTTCCTGGCAGTTAAAATAGTGTGCCAGATTGGGACTTAAACCCAGGACTTGAGCATTTCGCTGACAAGTGCGCTAATGACTGAGATGTCAAAGCATGACTTAAAGCAGAGTGGAAGGAGGGGGGAATAATTGCATGTCTCTTCAAGAAGGGAAGCTGAAGGGACTTAAAAACTATTGCAAACATTTTTGAGAAGGTTCTGGAGAACAGTGGAAGCATGTGAGAGAACAGAATGGCTTTCGGCCAGGACAACTCACAATAGATCATCTATTTGCTGTGAGGCAGCTACAGGAATTCAACTACAAAGTGAAAATAGCGTAAGAGTTGGAAGTAGGAGAATGGGTAGGCAGAAAGCAGAGAAATTGTCAGTAACAAGGAAGTTGACCCTCTGTTATTTTTCATGGTGTTGAGGGATGACAAGTGAAGAGAGAGATGATTTGATTGGGTATAGGAATGAGAAGGAAGTACAGAAACAATTAAATGTTTGGAAAGAAAACATGACACTGTTGAGGAGCAGTTGGAAACTGTGAAAAGTTTCACGTATGTGAGAAGTCGTATGAGAGCAGTAATAAGGAACAAAGTTACTGAGAAAAATAAGAATGTGACACACTAGTCACATTACATAGCAATTATGTTGAATGTTGCAGAAATCTGGATCATGAATAAAAGGAAAAATAAGGTGCAAGCATGTTTTTGAGAAGTTAGATAGGTATAAAAAACAGAGAAAGGATGAGGGAGGTAACACATGAGGTACCCACGCTAGATAAAAGAATAAAGATCAAAATGTTAGAGCCATTTCAAAAGTGGATGAAAAGAGGAAGCCAAAGGAGGTAAACGAGATGAAGATTGAAAGCAGGAGATCTAAGGAACCCCAAGGGAAAGTAATTAAAAGGAGTAGAAGAAAGCATGTGCGAAAGAGGAGGCTAAGTTAGAGTACTGAGAGAGGTGATGGGAGGACTGGACAAAAGACTTGGATTCCAATCACTCTGCCAGTCTTGGGAAACTGTAAAAGATTGTGATGGTGAAAGGCAGTGTAACAGCTTGAGACATTTATAAATTGACAAGCTTGTCTTAAAAATGTCTTATTCTTGTCAACAAAAAAGGGCATTCTAGACATGTGCCTATCACTGACATTCCTCTTGTGGAATTTAAGAGTGACTACTTAAAGCAGCAAATAGAAATTGAATGTGCAGTTCTATTCACTACTTAAAGATTGTGCAGATAAAAAGATATTATTGTTGAGTACACAACACTTACTGTACACAAGAGTTAAGCACCACACCTGAGGGGAGTTTCCCTTGTTTCTAACATACAGCCTATTATTCAGTCTGGCAAATATTTTTCACTTAGAGCCCTCACACAAAGTAGAACTTTGAGGATTTTAGCAATCCACACATGGAACATTATTTCTCAGCTTTTTGAATGGAATGTTTGTTTTTAAAACTTCAACAGTTCTTTCCTTGAAATGGTGGTATCTTGTTTGCTTCTTTCAGCACTGGTTAAGCTTTCAACAACTTAAGATTGTGTGTTGAGAAGCAGCAGCTGTTTCTTGTAAGTGAAGATAATGCATATCAGATTTGAGGTGGTTTTTTACATTATCTTTTTCTGGCTTAGACTATTAAAGAAGGGTACTGAAAACAATTTTAAACTGTGGCATATAGTTTCTGAATAGTCCTCTCATATACATAAATTCATAATGTTACGACCCATGCCAACCAACACAACAGATGAAACTGAAGGTTGCACATTTGTTGTTCTGTACCAGTTCCTACAGCAGAATTCTATTATGTCATACGTGGTGTATATACTGTAGAGATCTCTCACCTGAAAGATATAGTTAGTAGCATCAGAGCGAAACTTAAAAGCACACTAATGTGTCATTTACTTCGTGCAGAGGTGCATCCCTTTTTTATGAAGTTTTCTTACATAACAAGTAACCCCATGGTTTAGGGGTGCCTCTTTGTTTAGTAATCAGAATTTTATTGGTCCAGGGTTCAAAATGTGCCACCGCTTAAATTTTGATCAATAATCAGTATTGATGGCTGATAACTTCAGGCATAAGAAGTCTCACTCAGTCTGCCAACAGCCTTGTCAGAGGGCAGAGGAGTGGATGGAAGTTCAGGGCTCTCTCTTGTCCTTGGGGGTGGGATGATGGTGATGGTGATGAAGTCCCATACTCCGTGACGAGCGTAGTGTAACGATGCAGGAGACTCGCACTTCCATGCTAGGCAAGGTCCTAGTGGAGGTGGTTTGCCATTCATTGCCTTCCTCCGACGGTAAAGGGGATGGATGGGTGGTGGTGGTGGTGGTGGTGGTGGTGGTGGTGGTGGTGGTGGTAGTGGTGGTGGTGGTGGTGAAGACAACACAATAATACCCAATCATCTCAAGGCAGGGAAAATCCCTGACCCCACTGGAAATTGAACCCGGGACCCTGTGCTCGGGAAGCGAGAACATGACCATGAGTAACGGACTTGGGGTGGGAAACTGCCCCTAAAGGTGGAAGAATCAGCAATGATTAGTGGCATGAGTGTGCAGAAGGCAGTGGAAACCACTGCATTAAAGACAGATAACATGTGTATCTACAAGACATGTTGCCTGTAAGTGAAAGTGTCATGATGATCTCCCCATTGGTAAAAGATTTCTGAATAGTCCCCCTTTTTAATCTCTGGAGGATACTGTCAAGGGGGAGATGACCATGAGATAAAGATACAATAACCAACAAAAAGATAATGTTCTAAGAATCAGGATGTAAAATGTCAGAAGCCGGAACGTGGTAGGTATGCTAGAAAATTTGAAAAGGGGAATGAAAGGCTCAAGCTAGATATAGTAGGGCCAGTGAAGTGAAATGGAAAGACATGGGTTTCTGGTCAGATGAATATAGTGTAATATCAACAGCAGCAGAAACTGGTATAACAGGAGTAGGATTTGTTATGAATAGGAAGCCAGGGCAGTGTGTGTGTTAACTGTGAACAGTTCAGTGATAGGGTTCTTCTTATCACAATCAACAGCAAACCAACACTGGCAATGATAGTTCAGGTATATATGCCGACAGACATCACAAGCTGAAGATTAGGAGGTAGAGAAAGTATATGAGGGTATTGAAAGGGTAACGCAGTATGCAAAGGAAGATGGAAATCTAATAGTCATGAGGGATTGATACAGTTGAAGGGGAAGGAGTAGAAGAAATGGTTACAGTAGAATATGGGCTTGGGACAAGGAATGAGAGAGGAGAAAGCCTAATTGAGTTCTGTAATAAATTTCAGCTAATAATAGTGAATACTCTGTTCAAGAATCAAAAGAGGAAGAGGTATACTTGGAAAAGGCTGCATGATACTGGAAGATTTCGGTTAGATTACGTCATGGTCAGACAGAGATTCCGAAATCAGATACTGGATTGTAAGGAGCAGATAGACTTAGATCTTACTGTAGTAGTGATGAAGAGTAGGCAGACGTTTAAGACATTAGTCATGAAGAATCAATGTGCAAAGAAGTGGGGCGCAGAAGTACTAAGGAATGATGAGATATGCTTGAAGTTCTCCTACAGCTATAGATACAGCAATAAGGAATAGTTCAGCACCCAGTACAGTTGAAGAGGAACGTACATCTCTAGAAAGAGCAATCACAGAGGTTCAAAAGAAAAACATAGATACAAAGAAGGTAACTGCAAGGAAACCATGGATAACAGAAGAAATACTTCAGCTGACCATATGAAACTTGGGAATACAGAAATAAAAATCGCTGAGGAATGAAATAAATAGGAAGTACAGGGAAGCTAAGACAAAATGGCTGCTTGAGAAATGTGAAGAAATCGAAAAAGAAATGATTTTCGGAAGGACTAACTCGGCATATAGGAAAGTCAAAACGACCTTCATTGAAATTAAAAGCAAGGGTAGTAACATTAAGAGAGCAACAGGAATTCCACTGTTAAATGCAGAGGAGAGAGCAGATGGGTGGAAAGAATACATTGAAAGCCTGATGTGATAGAAGAAGAAACAAGAGTCAATTTAAAAAAAAAGATGGGGATCCAGTATTAGAATCGGAATTTAAGAGAGCTTTGGAGGGCTTAAATCGAATAAGGCAGAAGCGATAGATAATATTGCATCAGAATTTGTAACATCATTCGGGGAAGTGGCAACAAACTGATGGTTAACATTGGTATGTAGAGTGTATGAGTCTGGTGACATACCATCAGATTTTCGAAAAAACAACACCACAATTCTGAAGACTGCAAGAGCTGACAAGTGCGAGAATTATTGCACAATCAGCTTAACAGCTCATGCATCCAAGTTCCTGACAAAAGTAATATACAGAAGAATGGAAAAGAAAATTGAGGATGTGTTACATGACAGTCAGTTTGGCTTCAGGAAAGGTAAAGGACCAGAGACACAATTATGACATTGCAGTTGATAATGGAAGCAAGACTAAAGAAAAATCAAGGCACGTTGATAGGATTTGTCGACCTGGAAAAAGTAAATGGTGCAGGATGTTCGAAATTCTGAGAAAAATAGGGGTAAACTATAGTGAGATACAGGTCATATACAATATGTACAACAGTCAAGAGGGAGTAATAAGACTGGACAACAAGAATGAAGTGCTTGGATTAAAAATGTTGTAAGACAGGGATGCAGTCTTTTGCCCCTACTGTTCAATCTGTACATTGAAGAAACAGTGATAGAAATAGAAGGTTCAGGAGTGGAATTAAAAGTCAAGGTGAAGGGATGTTAATGACAAGATTCACTGATGCCATTGCTGTCCTTAGTGAAAGTGAAGAAGAATTAAAAGATATGCTGAATGGAATGAACAGTCTAATGAGTACAGAATATGGGTTGAGAACAAATTGAGAAACACGAAAGTAATAAGTAGCACAAATGAGAACAGCGAGAAAGTTAACATCAGGTTTGAGGGTCACGAGGTAGATGAAATAAGGGAATTCTGCTATCTGGCCAGCAAGATAACCAATGATGGACAGAGCAAGGACAACATCAAAAACAGACTAGCACTGGCAAAAAGGACATTTCTGGCGAAGGGAAGTCTGCTAGTATTAGACACAGGCCTTAATTTGAGGAAGAAGTTTGAGAATATACATCTGGAGTACAGCATTGTATGGCAGTGAAACATGACTGTGGGAAAACCAGAATATAAGAGAACTGAAGCATTTGAGATGTGGGACAGACTAATGTTGAAAATTAGGTGGACTGGTAAGGTAAGGAATGAGAAGGTTGTGCGCAGAATCGAAGAGGAAAGGATTATGTGGAAAACACTGACAAGAAGAAGGGATAGGATGATAGGACATCTGTTAAGACAGGGGTCTCCAAACGTTTTAGTCTGCGGGCCACATTGACTCCTCCACGAAGTCATAAGGGCCAAGATCTACCTAGTGGGATTAAAGCCCCGTAGCACTCCATGATCACCGTAATGTAAGGCTAAAGGAAAGATGAAATCACAAAAATTTAAGGTTGTGGGAATAGCTAGCACTGAAACGAAGTATGATTTTTTTTTTTAATTACATAATTTCGATTGGTGGACGTACCTGACTGAAATTCTGGAGTATTTTATTCTGGCGAATTTCACCGACAAAAAAGTATGTCACTGCACATTCTTCATGAAAGTGTCCTGCAAAGTTAACAAAATCTCAGAATCATTGTTAGCAACACTATTACTGCAAGACGTAACAGAGGTAGAGTATGTCAACGCATTGTTATTTCAAGCGGCGCAACAATAAGTTGTCTTGTAGTCTTGTGGCGAGTAGTAGAGTTAGAGCATATATTTGATAGTTCTGTTGCGTGATTGTGTCTATTTTGCAAGTGTGTCCTGAGTTTTTTTAGTGTTTTATCATCTGTACTAGTAGGCGAGACGACGAAGTGTGTGACAATTCAAAGTTTGAATTTGACGAGACAAGGAAAATCTGAAAATCGAAATACGTATAGCACGACTTGAGTATTTTTTCACTGTATTTTTTAGTGGAACTAGCAGTGAAATTGTGAGTATTTAATTTAGTAATTAAAGTACCTTAAAAATAAAGTCATTGCATTTTGTTTAGGCAGACTACTCCCTAGTTTTATTAGTATTAAGTAGCACAATTTTATTTTCAGGTTACAATCTTTCGTGAAGTTCTGTACAAATATGGAAAAGAAACGAAAGGTTGACAGTGAATGTAGAATTTTTAAAGAGCAATGGGGATGTCAATATTTCGTGTTGGAGTCAAGCAACAAACAAATGTGTATTATTTGCAGTGAAGCAATATTAGTCTCCAAAGAATATAATATAAAACGTCATTATGAGACTAAGCACTCTCATAATTACTCCAAGTTTACAGGATGCGAACAATTAGAAATGTATGAGTCTCTGAAACGCCAGCTAAAAACCCAGCAGCCGCTGTTTTAAGAAAGTAAATGCTGAACAACATGCAGCAACTCGTGCTAGTTTTCATGTGGCTCATTTAGTAGCGAAACAGTGTAAGCCATTTACCGAAGGTGAATTAATTAAGAACTGCATTATTGCAACAGCAGAAGAAATGTGTCCAGAAAAAGTTAATTTATTTAAAAACATAAGTTTTTCGGCAAACACTGTGGCTCGAAGAATAGATGACATTGCACAAAATATATCAGCAGAACTGCGTGACAAAAATCAAGACTTAGACTGGTTATCTTCAGCTGTGGATGAGTCAACAGATGTATCAGATACTGCTCAAGTACTACTTTTTATTCGAGAGATTGACAAAAATTATGAAGTGTATGAAGAGCTCCTTGAAGTTGACAGTATTCACGGGATGACCACTGGCGAAGATATTTTTAAAGGAGTTGAAAGGGCAGTTCAGAAAAACAATCTTCAGTGGAAGAAATTAAAATGTATTACAACTGATGGTGGCAAAAACGTGTGGGGAAAAATAAAGGTGTTGTTGCTCTCCTTTCTGAGGCCATAGAAAATGACAGTGGCTCAAAACCATTAGTAGTGCATTGTATTATTCACCAACAGTCTTTGTGTGGAAAACATTTAGATATGTCAGAAGTTTTAAAGCCAGTTATTTCAGTTGTTAATTATATCAGATACCATGCACTCAGTGATCGCCAGTTCCGCGAGTTTCTTGAACATATTGAGGAAAGCAACTTGCCATATTATACTGCAGTCCACTGGCTTAGCTGCGGTAAAGTTCTGACCCATTTTTTTGAACTCCGAACAGTAATTGAATTTTTTTGAACGAAAGGAATCGCCCTCTGGCTGAGTTACGGAACAGTGAGTGGTTGTGGAAGCTAGCATTTTATACAGACTTAACTAAACACATGGATGACCTTAATTTAAAATTGCAAGGTGAAAACCAGCTTCTGCCTGATTTATACACGCATGTAAAGTCCTTTCGTTAAGATTGTTTTGTTTCAATCTCAGTTGAACAAAGTATGCTTCACACATTTTAATACATGCCAAACATTCAGTCAGCAAACTGAGATTCCGTTTCCTGTAACTTTCGCATTTGAAGCTTTGGGCACTTCAAAAATTAATTTTGTATCACGTTTTTCAGATATCGATGCAAATTCAAACGATATCAAGATATTTCAAAATCTCTTTGATGTCGATATAGAAGCGTTACCCACAGGACTTCAGTTTGAAATTAATGATTTAGCAATGTAGCAACTTTTTTAAAGAAAAACATTCAAAGTCAACATTACTGAAATTTTATAAGTGTCTTCCATCGACACAGTTTCCAAATTTACATAAATTTACCCGTGACTTTTTTCCGCTTTTGGCACTGCTTATTTGTGTGAAAAAACTTTCTCCAAAATGAAACATGCAAAAAGTATTTACAGATCAAAATTAAGTGATGAGCATTTAAAGTCGCTGATGATTATCTCTACCAGTAAACTTGATCCGCAACTGGAGGTAATTACGAAAGGAAAGTTACATCTACATAAAAGTCACTAATTATCACTAAGATGTTAAATTTCTTTACGTGAATACTCTTTAACACTGTAAGTTTTCAAGATATAAATTAATTAGTTATTTTTATACATCAGTTAAAACTAAAATATCCAATATCATTATGCACACCAGGTATTGTATTTTATTTAAATTGTCTTTAAATAAAAATATTTTATATGATTTACGTGCTATTTGTATTTTACAACTTAATCAAAAGAAAGTGAAACCTCGCTTAAAGAAGCATCTTCCATAATTATTGATTACTAACGCTAGTCGCCGAAGTGGCGTCCATTTGAAAGACTTGCACCAGACTCGTGAGTAGAATAAAATGCAAAGAATTTTTTTACTTAAAATGTTTTCGCCAAACTAGTCTGTTAACCATTCCTTTTTTTCACTATCACACGGAGAATGGTCTGTCTGTTTATCGTGGATAGCCACGAGTTTAACCATGACCTTCCGCTTTGTAAAGATAGAGCTCTGACAATGTTGCAGTGTATTGGTCGCGATAGGCCTCGAAGCTCAATTGTTGGTAGTATAGGTACCACCTCAAATATTTGGTGGGCCGGATACCGAGGATGTCCGGCCAGCTAATGCGGGCCGGTTTGCCGACGTAAAGTACCTTGGAGACCCCCTATGTTAAGACATCACGGAATGACTTCCATGGTACTAGAGAGAGCTATCGATGGCAAAAATTGGAGTGGAAGACAGAAACTGGAAGACATCCAGCAAATAATTTAGGACGTAGGTTGCAAGTGCTAGTCAGAGTTGAAGAGGTTGACACAGGAGAGGAATTTGTGATGGGCCACATCAAACCAGTCAGAAGACAGATGGGTCAAAAAGAAAAATGAGTAAATGTGTTGTCGATACATTATTTATGTTCAGCAAATAAAACTGTTTGAAACTAGTAATGGTTCATCTGGAGACAATTCAATACAAAGTAAGTTACTAGGCAATTGGTTTTTTACTTTTATGTGTGAAAATTGTAACTCTATTAACGTTTGTAGCAAAGGCAAATTTTTAATACAGAAAACCAATCGGAGACTTCAGTTTTAACCTCACAAGATACTTGCTCTTTGTTTTTGATAGTTCAGAAGAGGGCTGCTGCATTCAAGTATGGCCATGCAGTCATTAAATATGAACACACTGTACATCAAAGATTATATACAAATGATGAGTCATGATAAAAATTTAGAATTCTGTGCTCACTGATACCTGTAAGCATATGAGCTCATTGCTATTTCAAGATCCTTATGCTCATATGAATTGTTGCATAAGAATGTTTAGATTTGTTTGAAATATGCAGTTTTACTGACTTTATCAGCTGTTTTATAACAATAGCAGAAATGTGGACTCTAAATTGCATCCAAGAGACAGCAATTAAAACATGGGATTTGACACTTTGTCATTTGTCAAATTGAAAGAAACATTTTAGGCCAGCACTTCAGTACGGTGCAAGTTGGCAGGAACACAATAATTATGGTGGGGTGTCCCACACTACCTTTCTGTTTTCTACGTTTTGGTGAATTGTTTTGGTGAATATATATTTTCAGGGTTTCCTGTTGCTCAGTACTTTTCTTGGAAGTACACTTCATGGAAATATGATTGTTAAACAGTGCATGATTTAAAACATTAGGACAAGTAAAACAACAAATTTGCTTTAGATTTTTAATTTATGGATTACTAAAATAACAGGAGGTAATTACTTCTCTGTATTTTATCAGTAATAGCTGCAGTTGAACTCTGTTACTGTTCCTTTGAGGTGTAGAATAACAACCACTACCAGTGACAACAGAAGGTGCTGTTTAACACAAGTTAAGTTTCAGGCTTCTGCCCATATTCAGGTGGTTTACATTCATGTACATGTTAGCGTACTCAGTGTTTGGTGTAGCCTTATCGTTTCCATATTACATTTCCTTTTACAAGATTTTTTTTTTTTTACTTGTTAACTATTTATTAGTCACCATGCTAATTATTGGTGCTTCCATGTTATGTTTTTGATAAAGTAGTGGCACTTCAGATGTTCGTAACTTCAGAGGCACATCCACTCACAAAATCCAGTGTTTCATCTCTATTCATTCACGGATCATCATGATGAAGATAATGTAGATTTTCAACTGAATTACATATGAAAATATGTTTCAGTTATAAGAAATTGTGTATGAAATAAACTTTGAGTTCACTACTCATAGTTTCAATGTAGAGCAACTACTTCTCCCCATAATTCTATGGAGGGAGAAACTTTGCCGTATTTTAATTTTAAAAGATGTATTAGAAAGTAATGGTGTTCTTATGAAGTCCTGAATCAAATTTTAACCACATTCAGCCTGCTTGCATCTCAAGCAGACCTTGTTAGAGCACTCCAAACTAACTGGAACTGTTGACATGGATATCTCATTTTTCTCTTCAGACAAAGAGGACAAAAGGCACATGTATTTAGTTCTTCAAACAGTTCTTTCCATGTTTGGCACGTGTTCTTCTGATGCTGTCACTCAGCTCCTATTACAGACTCTCGCTAGAGTCTTCATGAAGATACGTCTCACCAATACTTTCGCCACTGGGTAAGCTTGATGCCACACGAAAGAATTCACAGCACAAACAACGTCCACTGACTTATGAATAAGTTGCATGCATTTGGTTGAGACATACCATACCATCTTTTGTTGTATTATATAACATGATGATCTCTGGTTTACGTGAGTCATGCTCATTGTTTACAGAGTGGCACACAGGAGAGACCAGTATTGCAGCTATAGACTTCTTGGGTGCAAAGAAAACCAGTGTCATGTCTGCAGTAAAATCATGAAGAGGTGTCTTCATGACTTGATTCTTATTGGGTAGAAATCACTGTGGAATCTCTCTTTTCAGCATACTGGCCTACGAGAGATGGTGTCTTAGGTTCATTGACTACTTTTAATGACTAGTACCAGTTTCACTGTGTATTTTTCTGTGTGTATTCACTATCTTATGTCAACTGTAAAACAGCATGTGTAGTAACACTGACTTTTCTTATGGTTTGAGAGGGTGTGACCATTGCTGCGTTTCGTGGAATAAATGTATGCATTATACAAGTAATCTGTACATTCATCAGCCAAGCACTGAATTTTCAAGACTTTTTTTGCCAGTTTGTCATATACATTCTAAACCCACACACTCTGTGGAAAGGTATAAGCATTTTATTGACACATGTTGCACCTACAGGGTAGCAAAGTTGATTCATTTCAGTGTGATTCAGAAATATCTGTGAAGTTGCTGGTGATTTGTATACTGTCTTCCCTCACAATTATCTAGATTGTAAAATAATAATCCAAATCATAGAAATAAAACTTACTGTCTTGCCCAACATACTAAGCATTTCACAGGTAAAATCAGCGTGTCCACTTTACACTGATGGCTGGTGGGTTGCCTATTTAGGATACTGACTAATGTGAAAAAGCGTAAACGTTGTGCTACATCATGTAGATGCCTCACAATGTGGAAACATTGCATTTCCAGGTGGGGGATTACTCTCAAAAATGACTTGTTTGCCATCAAGCACATCATAGTAAGAGTTTTCGATGTTCTAGTGATGCAGGTTGTGCTTAGTGTTCTGGTCTACTGAGCTATCAAAGTGCGAGTCATGCCGTACCCTAACTGCTCCACTTCTGTTAGCACATTGCCTCCTACTTTTCAAATGTAACAGAACCTTTTGTATGCCTTTCTTGACTAATGCTCGGTGATGAAAGGATATTGCGACAAAATGGCTTGGCAACACCTGCTAGGAAGAAATGTTGTGAAGGCAGCTTGGGACTTGAGTCTGTATAGCTCAGCTGGTAATGGGTATTCACTTTTGCCAACATTCATTGCAAGAGATGCCACAACTGAGTTGACATTTAAAATTTATTGTTTACATAGATCTGAAGATGATAGACGTTGGTTGTAACCATGATCTGCCAGAAATTCCACTGTTAGTAAAATTTCTTGCTTAGTTCTTAAGTATGTAATTTTTCTTCAAAACAATATAGTTATGCTTAGTGTGTCTGTTGATTCCAATACTGACGACAGGTACCAGGCATGTTGTTGTTGTTGTTGTTGTTGTTGTTGTTGTGGTCTTCAGTCCTGAGACTGGTTTGATGCAGCTCTCCATGCTACCCTATCCTCTGCAAGCTTCATCATCTCCCAGTACCTACTGCAGCCTACATCCTTCTGAATCTGCGTAGTGTATTCATCTCTTGGTCCCCCTCTATGATTTTTACCCTCCACACTGCCCTCCAGCACTAAATTGGTGATCCCTTGATGCCTCAGAACATGTCCTACCAACCGATCCCTTCTTCTAGTCAAGTTGTGCCACAAACTCCTCTTCTCCCCAATTCTATTCAATACCTCCTCATTAGTTACGTGATCTACCCACCTTATCTTCAGCATTCTTCTGTAGCACCACATTTTGAAAGCTTCTATTCTCTTCTTGTCCAAACTGGTTATCGTCCATGTTTCACTTCCATACATGGCTACACTTCATACAAATACTTTCAGAAACGACTTCCTGATACTTAAAAATCTATACTCGATGTTAACAAATTTCTCTTCTTCAGAAACGCTTTCCTTGCCATTGCCAGTCTACATTTTATATCTTCTCTACTTCGACCATCATCAGTTATTTTGCTCCCCAAATAGCAAAACTCCTTTACTACGTTAAGTGTCTCATTTCCTAATCTAATTCCCTCAGCATAACCCGACTTAATTCGACTACATTCCATTATCCTCGTTTTGCTTTTGTTGATGTTCATCTAATACCCTCCATTCAAGACACTGTCCATTCCGTTCAACTGATCTTCCAAGTCCTTTGCTGTCTCTGACAGAATTACAATGTCACCGGCGAACTTCAAAGTTTTTATTTCTTCTCCATAAATTTTAATTCCTACTCTGCATATGAACCTGTTAAAACTCTGAAAACTACAAAATTCTTGTATGTAAAATAACAAGTGCAGCTCTTTAGCTTGTGCTCAGACACCATCCGGTTCCTATCACAAGTGATCAGACACAGATAAAATTAAAACTGCTGTGGAATATAAATTTTATTCAGTTGGTACAGACAGTGTAAGGATTAGGATTTCAAGGCTTCTGTTTGCAGATTTTAAAAGTGAAAGTAAACTTCCATGGAACTGTGAAGATGAATAATGTGCAAGTCAGAAACCTTTGTTTCTATCTGTAATGTGTAAAAAATACTGATGTCTGTTGTAGATTATCAATCTAAACTTAGTTACTGTTTCAGAAGCGCTGTCTCGAGTGGTATTAAAGAACAAATATTGTTTTAAGAAAACAAACTGCACTGTCCAAAGTGTTGTTAGTAACAAACAGCAAATGACAAAATAGTCTACAGGGCTATCCAGAAAAGTCATGGTGTTTGTCAGGTGTTGATAGCTGCATACTAAGATGTATTATGAAGGAATTTTCTTGAGGAGGGAGGATCGGATTATCAGTGGATGAGTGCAGTGGGTCAGATTTGGAGTTACCATAGGTCATTAATCTGTGGTGATTTGCAAACACAGAAGTATCTCTTAGTTTGTCATGCAGTTTCGCTGGACTAAAACCGATAAACATTGCTAACCCACTGAGTTTACCATTGATACACTAATAATTATCAACTCGTGATCCAGAGAATACTGCACTGCCTGTTAGCATCTGCATGCTAAAATTTCAGAACTTTGAATCGATTGTAGAATTCTAATTGCAGTTGGTGCTATCAAATTTCTGATATTGTCCAGAAAGTTGTATAGTTAAACTGATTATAGATGCATCTACAGAACATCATTTATTTATGTTTTGTTACTGTTATATGTTAAATTTGAATCTAGCAGAAAGACATGAGGTTTTTATGTACTGAAGATACTCTTGAATATATTATTTGCCTTAACTTAAAATAGTTTTAACAAGTAATGCATGTGTGCATATGTGAGCATGAGCATGTGCTAAAGTTAAAACATTCTGTTCTTTATTGTATACTAAACCCTTGTGGTAATAAAAGTAGTTGCTAATTACAGTGTGAAGAACCATATCAGTGCCATAGCATATGTAGATTTAAGTGCATGTATTTAGGATAAATGGTTTTTAAATCACAATTAAGTATACAAGAGTTCTTTCTTGTAGAAGGCTATTTTCAGTTTCTTTCTTATCCCTTCATCAACCTCAGTCACTGCTCAGTCTGTAATGTCGTTTTTGTCAGTACTTTGGGTAGAAAATAAATCCTGTGATAGATGCTTTGATGTTACATTTGGTGGATTTAGGAAATCTACTTCCCTTTTGGAGTAGTGTATACATTCTTTTAGTTGTGGCAGATTGGCTTCTCCCTCAATTTTCTTCAGGTATTGGAGGTAATCATTAAATCTATATCAGACTCGATATCAATGAGGATTTTGCATAATAACTGTATTAACTGCAGATTAAGTGAAAATGCACTTGTGTACAAAAATATTTCTATTTCCATGAAACATTGACACACCTTTGCAGCATAGACAACGCACGCACACACACACACACACACACACACACACACACACACACACACACACACACACACGCGTGCGCGCCCACACACACACACACACACACACAAGGAGGGAGATAGGGTTGAGAGAGACTGGCTGACACACACACACACACACACACACACACACACACACACACACACACGTGCCCACACACACACACACACACACACACACAAGGAGGGAGATAGGGTTGAGAGAGACTGGCTGACTGTTATCTCTGGGCACCGTGGCCCAATTGGAGGGAGAGGTGATTTCAGTTGGGGGCAGAGGGTTCCAGAAGATGTGGGGAGTGGGAAGGAGGAGGGATAGCAGGATAGGTATGGGGGGAAGATGCTGTGGTGGTGTCTGGGAGCATGTGGGACCATGACAGGGACAGGACGATGGGCTGTTCATTGCAGCATCGGGAGGCTCTGCTGTTGTTGGAGTGGGAGAAGGGGATGAGGGTAGGGGGGGAAGCACTATGGAGGTGCACTGGAGGGATAAAATGTATGTGTGAGGGTGAAGTGGGAGCACAGAAAGGGATATGGGCATGTAGAAGACATGTGCTAGCAAGTGAAGCTGCACAGTTGGTATTCTACATCCATACTTTGCAACCCACCTGACAGTGTGTGGTAGACTGTACTTCTAGTGCCACTCTAATGCCCCCATCTTCCCTATTCAATTTGTGAATGGCACTTGAGAAGAATTATTGGCACTAAATCTCCGTATTAACTCTGTTTCTCGGACTTCCTTGTTATGGTCATTTCGTGAGATGTGTCGGAAGGAAATAATACGTTATCCAACTCTTCGTGGAATGTATTCTCTTGAAATTTCAGTATTAAACCTCTGTGATGCACAACACCAATCTTTTTGCCTCTGCCAGTAGTTTGCTTAGCATCTCCATAATGCTCCCTTGTAAACTAAGTCATCTAGTGACGTAATGCATTGCTGTTCATTGCACCTTGTCTATCTGTTCTGTTAATCCAAACTGGTAATGATCTTGGGTTAATGAGCATTGTTCAAGAACTAGCCAAACAAGTGTTCTGTAAGCCAGATCTTACTTGGAGGAACTAAATTTTTGTTCTGTAGTAGTGGAATGTAGGCCCATTTAAGGACCTCCACCATGTGTTGTCTTTTTGAGCCTTTATGCTTGCATTGCAAAACCCAACCTAGTTTTTAGGGGTTTAGAACATGGTCTTTCTAACAGAAATAGTTAAAATAGTTTGCAGAGGACTTGTTTGTGGAAGTTGGTTAAATATATCAATTTTTGACAAAGGTACAAAAAATGTCAACTTTGCCCTCAGTATGTAAACTATTGGAAAGCAGGAGGAGAATGGAACTTTATATTGTAAGCCTTCGTATTGGTAAACTTCGTATTGGTAAACTATCTGCAAAGTTTCAGGCTTATCCCACAATTACTTCTGGAGATATAGAAAAGCTAAACTTCACATTTTTTCCTAGTGTCTATTTTTTGACAGGATTTGCTTCAGATTATCCATATGAAAATTGCCAGGAAATTTTTTTTTTTTCAAAAAAATGGTTCAAATGGCTCTGACCACTATGGGACTTAACATCTGAGGTCATCAGTCCCCTAGACTTAGAACTACTTAAACCTAACTAACCTAAGGACATCACACACATCCATGCCCGAGGCAGGATTCGAACCTGCGACCGTAGTGAATCTTTTTTCATTATTTCACTAAAGTGAGCACAAAATGTTGTACAAGGTACCATAATTTTGTTTCTTTCAAGAAAATATTGCCGGAGATGATATGCTTCAAATTTGTAGAAAACTCATGGATGCACTGTTCATAGCTGCACTACGGGGTCAAACAAATGATTATATCTGCGGAAGTATTGAATTAGTGATTATGAAACTTTATCAATGTTTATTGGGAACATGTGCAAATGTTCATGCAAAATTTCATTGAAATCTTTGATAGTCATGTGGGAATTTCCCCTGAAATTAAATTATTGGCATGGAATGGCGTGTGTACAGTATGTGCAATATTTTACGTATATTTGCTTTCAGAGTCAACTGCCAGTGCCTCCACAATTTGTTAGTCCTGTGTAGGTTGTCTTGCAGTTTGCTACAATCTTCTAACATTGCTACCATCTTAAAGACAACTGCTTCATCTGCAGACAGCCTCATGGAACTTCTAATGTCGTCCACTAGATTTTATAGTAAGCCTATCATACTTCCTTGAGGTACTTCCAAAATTACCTTAACATTTGTCAGTTTTGTTCTGTTAAGAGTGGTGTGTTGAATTCTGTCTGCAAGGATGTCTTGAATCCAGTCAGAAATGTGGTCCAATGCCCGGTAAGTTCCTAGTTTCCTCACAGACATTGTGGAATTGTATGAAACGCGTTTATGAAATCTTGAAACGTGGCATCAACCTGAGGACAGATATCTATGGCACTCCGGATCTCAGGGATGAACAGAGCAAGCTGTGTTTTGCTCCAAGAATGACTTACGTGAGCATAAACATTTTCAAAAATTCTAAAACAGATTGACATCAATGATAACGACATATTATTATGTGCAGCTGTTGTACACCGCTTCTTGAGAATGGGTAAATCTTGTATTTTCTTTATTCCCAGTTAACTAGATCGGTAACCTTCCTTGCCCCAGTGACATACGATGCAGTAGAGTCTCTATTATCCGACCTAAAACTGCTGCGGCAAGGTCCGATAAGCGGGAAGTTTGGATAACACAGGAAATAATACAAAAAAAACACATAAGAAGAAAAACCTTGGTAGACGATGTTTCCTCCAGTTGCTCTACATATTTTAAAGCAGTTTCTAAGACCTTGTGTCCTTCGTTGTGAGAAATCTTGGGCGCAATTTCCTCATCTACATCTGCTTCTTCGTCTTCTTCTTTTTCGTTTACCGTGTTGACTTTCATCTGTCACTTCAAATTCTTCATCTTGGGCAATCCATTCATTTATGTCATCTTCTGTGGCGTCAGCACAACCTGGAACTTTTCGTAACAACGAAAGCAGGGTAGTATTTTCTGGTTTGGTCTGCTGCTGTAGATTTTCATCATCTGGAGAATTTTCTTGATTTTCCTGTAGCAAAATTTTCCAGGATTTTGATTTTGCAGTTATATTTGCTCCAACACTCTCCCAAGATTGGACCAAGTCATAAGTTACATCTTTCAGATTAATATGGCGCAACTGCTCTAGCATGTCTTCTCCCCTGTCCATAGCCTTAATTAAAGAGGAAAGCAAGTTTCTGCGGTAGTTTCTCTTCAGTGTCTCAAAGGTCCCTTGATCCATAGGCTGACATAAGGATGTGACATTTGGAGGCAAAAACATGGCCTTTATATCTTGATCTTGAAGTTTATCTTCATTAGGATGACAAGTGGCATTGTCTAGAAGCAACAGTGCTTTGTGGGGCAAGTTGTTGGCTTTCAAAAACTTTTCAGTTTGTAGCATAAACTCATTAAAAACCGTTCTTTAAAAATGTCTGAGCTCATCCAAGCATTTTTTTGGTTGTAATATTTCACTGGTAAAGCATTTTAAGATACATTTTTAAATGCTCTCGTTTTTTTGGCTTATCATAGACAGTTTCATTTTCAAATTTGCTGTGGCGTTACTGCATGCAAGAACTGTGACTCTTTCTTTGCTACGTTTGTAGCCTGGAGCTGCCTTTTCGGCTGTTGATGCTAATGTTTTTTTCCGGTAACATTTTGTAATTGAGACCAGTCTCGTCACAGTTAAAAATTTGATTGCTTGTTAAGTTTTCCTTGTCCAGTAACTTGTGAAGTTTATGCTAAACAATTGAACAGCTTCAGAATATGCTGAAAGGTTTTAACCATAGACAATAAGTTGCAAAATTCCATATCTTTTCTTCCACCTATCGAGCCAGCCTACACTAGCTGTGAAAAAAGGTTCACCTTCATTTAGTTCATTACGAAACTTTAAGGCTCTTTCCTGCAAAATAGGTCCCGACATGGGTACACCTTTATCTCTATGTTAAGTAAACCATAGGAACAAAGCTTCACTTAGTTTTTCATAATCACATTTTTTCATGGTTTTCTGATCTTCCAAAACAGCCGAGGTTGCTCGCTGAGAACACTACTTCCTAATTTCAATGCGGTTCCTTTTCCAGTCTCCAACTGTTGTTTTCGCGACGTTATAATCTTGCGCCTCTTTTAATAAAGTTCCACCATTTTTAAAGCTTTAAGTTTTTGTTCCTTTGAAACGACCACCTTTTTCCGTTTTGAAGCCATCACCACAAATTTTTACAATAAACAAAGTGCAACACGTCCAGTCGACTACAGATCGAAAGGGTCGGTTAACATAGGTCAGACACCGAAGATCGGATAATCGAGAGTAAATGGCCGCTACAAGGATAGCAGTTTCTTTCACATAATCTCTGTTATCTTACATTTTACAAATCTACTCCAGATGGCTTTCCACTGCTAAGCAATCACACTGAAGTTTCTGTTCCATGATCACTCATCTCAATATCTGTCATTCCAGCATTGGTGCAGTAATTGAAATGAGAGACCATACTGCAATCTTCCAAGGTGAAACCGTTCAGAAGACTGAATTCAGTATTTTGGCCTTCTTCCATCTTCTTCCATTCCAGTGACTAAATGGTCTCTGAGTACTGAATAGATAATGTTCATCTCCTTACTGACTTTACATAAGAGCAAAAGTACTTAGTTTTTGGTCAGATTGATTGGCAAGATTTACTTTGTGTCATTAAGTGCTGCTGTCATTGTTCTCCTTAAGCTGATTCTCACTTTGTTTATCTTTTGTCACTAAGGTTTCGACTTCTCTTAGGAAGAATTGAGATATATCTCACTCAGTTACACACTCTCTCTCTCTCTCTCTCTCTCTCTCTCTCTCTCTCTCTCGTGTGTGTGTGTGTGTGTGTGTGTGTGTGTGTGTGTGTGGGCACGCGCGCGCGCGTGTGCGTGTCCGTTGTCAGATGGCTAAATAGCACAGTCTTTCAAAAATGTCTTCCCTTTGCTTAACATCTAATCTATGTGGTCAGTAGCAATCTGTCATTATACGTATTAACAAAGAAATGATTTCAGCAAAAGAGTCATCATTCATACATGGTGTAAAACTGCTTCTGCCCCCCCCCCCCCCCCCCACGTTTGAGGCTTTAATGAAACAAATCTGTTACACATGTATCAAAGTATTTTCCATCACTGGCCAGTACTTTCGCCCAGCTTTCGTGCAGTGTACGAATGCCGCCTCACAAAGTTGTTCATCTTTCGAAGCGATCCACGAATCGATCCAATTTGTGACTTCTAATGAGATTGGAAGTGTTGGTCAGCCAGGCCGTGCACCATTGATCTAAACAGGTGATAGTCAGAGGGAGCAATGTCTGGAGAATACGGTGGATGGGGTAGGACTTTCCATTTTAACGTTTCCAAATACATTTTGACCTCTTTTTGCAACGTGGGGTCGAGTGTTGTCATGCTGCAAAATCACTTTATCATGCCTCTCGCTGTATTGCGGCCGTTTGTCTTTTAATGCTCTGCTCACACACATTAATTGCATTTGTTAACGTGGTTTTAACACTTCATAGTACACGACGCTGAGCTGGTCCCACCAAATGCAGAGCATGATCTTGGAGCCGTGAATGTTCGGTTTGGCCATAGGCGTGGGAGCATGGCCGGGATATCCCCATGATTTTTTGCATTTATGGTTATCGTAATGAACCTATTTTTCGTCCCCGGTCACAGTGCAATGCAGAAATCCCTTCCGTTTTTGCCTCTGAAGCAACTGTTCACAAACACGCAAACACCGTTCAACGTCTCTTGGTTTCAGCTCACACAGGACCCAAGTTCCTTCTTTCAGAATCCTACCCATAGCCTTGAGACGTTTTGAAATGGCTTACTGTGTCACTCCCACTAGTCGTGTCAATTCTTCTAGAGTTCGACGTGAGTCTTCACTCAGCAATGTCTTCAATTCTGCATCTACGAAAACATTCTCTCTTCCACCGCTATGCTGGTCTAAGATGTTAAAATCACCATTCTTGAAGCGTTGGAACCACTTCAGTCATGTTCTTTCACTAACAGTGTCCTTACCATATGGACTTGATAGCATTCAATGAGACTCGGCCACTGTTTTCTTCATATTGAAACAAAACAGTAACACCTTCCGCAAATGATGAGAATTAGGCTCGTAAACAGACATTTTCAATCAAGAACAACTTTATGATGAAGACGCAAATCGACTAGTGTTTGAATGATGTTATGTTGACCGAGGTCCGAGCCAACTGCCTGACGTCTGATATCTGTGTCTTTTGACTGCTGCTTACAGTTGTCGCCACCTAGCGGCAAACGGCAGAAGCAAAGTTTACACCTTGTAGTTTAAGTACATTAGCCATTTATCTGAGGGCCATTCAAATGCCATGCAATCCCTGGCAGACAAAGACTACCACTTGTGTGAAAATTTAAGGCATCCACTGCCGCCTCCACTCACACATATTGTACCATTGAAGAACCTGAAAAAAGTAATTACCACATATTAGTAAACCAACTGCTCCTATACTGTTGAACTCTGTGAAGACTTGATTTTATACGATTGAGGCCTCCTATATTAGCATTTGTTGTTTGTGCCATGTGGGCTTTCCTACACATTTCACTGTTTGCAAATTTATCCCTTCACTTTCTCAGTTCTTCAATAGGCTTCTTTCATTCTTTGTTTCTTCCTCTTCATCTTCCTTTTTTTTCCTTGGCTTCGCAGATATTTATATGAACGGTTTTTATATTCTGAAGATCTAATGTTCTCTGATTTCTTGCTTTCAGCACCATAAACAGCTCCTTGAAATGTAAAACTTCTGGTTCGGTGCCAAGTGTATCATCTGTAGAAGATATGTTACGCTCCAGGGGTTGTCCACCTGCAGCTCTGAAGTTTCTTTCATCTCAAGTTTTGGAGTGGCATTTAGTTCCCGAGTCAATGTATACAGAGAAACCATCACCACCTTCTCTTGTTTATGGAGCAGTGCATTTGGCAAGACTATTTGGTAAGTTATAATGGGCAAACGTTCAGAATGAAGGTATGTCATTATATTTATATCAGTCGTTCGACAGATTATATGAAGTGAATTATTTTCCAGTTAAATTACCAGGCCTCCTCCATAACACAGACATGCAGGCAAGAAAACTTAAGCTTGTGTTGAGACACTTGCAGCTAATTCTAAAGTAAGTACTTAATTCTTTTTTCTTTATTAATCACATCTTGAGACATTACAGCATCAGACCCCCAAGTGGTAATGAAAAAGCTTCAGTTATGGGTCTGTAAAGAAATAATGAAATGCAATATTTAAGCCTGTTAGTATAATTTTCACTGTAAATTTTTAAACCGCAGCTGTTGATTTCCTTTAGTTTAACTATAGCCTGATTAAAATTACTTGTGGATTGACACTTGAAACACTGGAGGAGGTTTCCTCCAATCAGAACACTTAACATGATGATCGAACTGTTTGCTGTTGTCAAACTGCCACAACAATTGGCCAGTTCATGTAAGCTTCCTTGACTGGATTTCTTTCTTGATGTGCTTGGAATTTTGGACCCCAATTCCAGGGCCTGCCCCTTTTACTTGGGATTTCATCAGATGTGGTAACACCCAAAAAATGCTAATGAAAAGTGCACCTTAGTGGATCCTTTCACACAAGACGCGATTCAGTGTCACATATATTACTCAGTTGACAAAGTCTTCAACTCAAAGGAATTATCCAACTGGGACAGAAATTGGTAGATGTGGTGTACATGTACAGAGAACCAGATGATGGCAATGTCAGGAAAAAATGGATGATTTATTGAAGAGAAAGAGCTTCACAAACTGATCAAGCCGGTAATGCGTTGAGTCACCTCTTGCCCTTTTGCAAGCAGTCACTTGGTATGGCATTGATTGAAACAGTTGTTGGATATCCAAATTCTATCCAATTGGCACATTTGATCATCCAAATCTTGATCTGGTTGGAGGGCGCATCCCATAATGTCCCTAATGTTCTCAGCTGGGGATAGATCTGGTGATCTTGCTGGCCGAAGTAGGGTTGAAGCTCTTAAGATCCGCTGTAGAAACTCCCACCATGTACGGGTGGGCATTATCTTGCTGAAATATAAGCCCAGGTGACTTGCCATGGAGGGCAACAAAACACAGCATAGATTTTCATTGACATATCACTGAACTCTAAGGGGTCCTGCTATGAAAAGAAATGGCATCCCAGGGCCATCACTCCTGCCTGTTGGGCCATATGGTGGGCAACAGTCAGTTGGTATCCCACCACTGTCAGGGGCATCTCCAGATGGAGTAAAATTGTCTTCGGTGATGAGCCCCACTTCAAATTTAACCCCAATGACCAATGAAGACGTGTCTAGACTATCCCCAGACATTGGTGGAATACCAGGTGACTGAGCAACCTACCTGTCACCTGACATATGGCCCGAAGTTAACACTTTGATAGACAAAGCATTTCTGGAAAGCTAGCGCTCCCTCCCTCCCTCCCTCCCTCCCTCCACCAGTGCTACCACACAATCAAAGATGACAGACCTCAGAAGTTATTGATAGTGAATACTTTATATAACCAATGGGTGATGTAGGATTAACTCTGTCCCTCTGGTGGTTTTTTTTTTTTTTTCACACACACACACACACACACACACACACACACACAGGGAGAGAGCAGGATTCAGTGTAGAATTTAAGCAAGAACCTCCTATGACTATTTATAAGGTCACTTCCTAATTTAATTTTGACTGCTTCCTTAGTAACATTATTCTACAGTATCACCTATGCCGAGCCAATATTCTGAAATAGTATATTTTCTTGGCTGCTACAGGAGTGTGTGATGCTGATGTGCAGTATATAAGTCCTAATGGTCTGATCAATATATGAGATGCCACAACTGTGAGGAGTAAGATATACATCCGCCATAGACAAACAAATACCATCCTTTATGGATCCTTAAAGGATCCTAATCTTAGGTGGTGGACGAAAAACACATTTTGCATCATATTTATGCAAAATATGACCTGTCCTGTTGGAAATGCTTCCTGTTTAATGTGAAAAGGCTTTTAGTGTTACCTTGGTGTTGTCATCACTCACCCAGCACATGGTTGGTCCGCAGACCAAAATCCTGCATGGCGGCCCGCTGTGCAGTACTGTTGCCATATGGGGTTGTCAGGGCCACTCTGTGGCTTAATTGTCTCATCTGACGTGCCAGCACTGCCAGCTTCTAACAACAGGCAGCTCAGTATGCTGCAGCTCACTGCTACAGACAGGCTGGGCTGCCTATCAAATATACATCTTGCACTGTGAACCAAGCTCTACCACTGTAGACATGCCGTTACCTCACTGTTGATATTTCCCAAAATACCATGAAAAGCATTTAACATAAAACTGATGGGGCAGAAATATTTTTCTTTGCTAAAAGAAATGTCATTTTACACAATGCATGCAAAGCAAGTGCTCTGAATATATTTGATATAATTTTCTAATATGCCTTTTTTTGGTAAAATGTGCACAGGTAGTTTACTAATATAGTAGAAGTCCCGTATACTGAAGAGCCAAAGAAACTGGTACACCTTTGTAACATCGTGTAGGGCCCCCGGGAGCACGCAGAAGTGCCGCAACAAGATGTGGCATGGGCTTGACTAATGTCTGAAATAGTGCTGGAGGGAATTGACACTTTGAATCCTGCAGATGTGTCCATAAATTCGTATGAGGGGGTGGAAATCTCTTTTGACCAGCACATTGCAAGGCATCCAAGATATGTTCAGTAATGTTCATGTCTGGGGAGTCTGGTGGTCAGCAGAAGTGTTTAAACTCAGAACATAGTGAGTAAAAGAAAAAGTGTGCCATCACCGCTAGTTCACAGATTCCACCGCGAGATGTCAGTTGTTCCACTTGTGACCCACGGAAATACAAGTTATTACGCCAAACGTTGCATGCGAACTTATTCATTCATAAAATTTATGTAATCATATGAAAAGTAGATGGATTTAATTAACTTACATCAGTAGACATTATTTGTCAGCTAGTTTGGATAGTTTCGAAGCAGTCTTGGAAGTTTTTGAAGACTTCCAACTCCTCCTGAATTTGTTTAATGCCAGTGAAAAACTGGCATTTTGTATAATGAAGAATCAGCTTGGGAACGATGTCCATCACATGATCTTCGCAGCATCCAGTGTTAGATATTTCAACAGTTATGTAATTCAAACTATTGAGGCAATCGTAAAAACAAAATGTCACCCCATAAACTGTCCTCACAGAGTTTTACCACGACTATATTTTCCACCTGCACAAGAACATAGAAGACGCCTTTCGATGGATATGTGAGCAGTGTCTTTTCTGTAGAAGATCTGTTATCTCTGATAGATGTAAGTAAAGAGAATGGGATGTCAGACGAATATCCACTTAGAAGCACAAACACTTGTGGCATTTTACGGCTCTTGCTTGATGCACCACGTAACATACCAGACGATAAACTAAACATTCCTTTCCTGTGGTGCTTTTAAGACTCTCAGGAATATGTTGTGGATTGGGATGAGCCTCTGTGAAGTTGTGTGGAACACAGTGTTTTTTTAATTACGTCTTCCATTTCCAGAACTCCGTCTCTGTTCTTTTGCTGCAAATGTCTGGCTAACGTCCACATTTGGCATACATATGACGTCAATGAAAATTCACATTTATGTTCGCAGTTTCTGCCAGAAGATAGGGCTAGTTTTATAGGAATGTAAACACACTGTAACATGTGCAAGCTCAAGAAGTCTATTAATGATGGGTGATCATTGCAACTCTGAGACCTTACGATACTGAAATGATGATGAAGTGGGTCCTGATTAAATTTCGCAGTCAAGACATAGTTGAAATCTTTGTCCCACAAATATTCAGATATCTCCAATGTACTTTCAGTGGTTACTCTTAGAGACTGGAGAGTTCTTTTGGAAGCAAAGCTGTTTTTTATGTTCATTAATGTTTTGTGAGCCTCTGAGTTGTTGTACAATGCATCCTTAGGAAACGAAGAATTAAGTGCGTCCACTACATTGTTCATACATCTTGTGAATGATTCCATTGATTCACTGCCTTCAGATCCTGTTGCTTTAATTTTCCTGAAGAATTTTATGCTGTTGGCTACTGAGTTACTGAATAACTGCAGGGCTGATCTTAACATTCATTCGTTCAAATGACATCGGGTTCAAGTGGGTGGAAGTTAACTTGTGGCAAACTTGCGAGGTGCCGGGGCTAGCAGTGTACTTAACACTAAATTCTTCTAGAATCTACATATGTAAATGATGCTCTAAGCCCCCCCCTATTCTAACTCCGACTTTTGCTGTTGCACATGGATTAAAAAGATACGCGAACTGACTGTAATCAACCCTGCAAGTGGAGTAGAAAAGAGTTTGGCACCTGCAATAATTTAATTTGATAAATAAGTTAAATAAAGGAAGGTTTCATTAACGTAGTGGGAAATGATAGGGTTGCTCTACCGATTAACAGAATGAAAGTTCTGTCCAAAATAACAATATGATTTATTAAGACTAAACACAAAATAATAAACAAAAACACATGAAACATTTACAATACATCAAATTGGCACAAACTGGATACTCAAACAAATGCTGTGAAGGTGAAGTTGTCCCTAAACTAGATTGTGACGTTTATGACGAAGTGGTATGTGGAGCCAATTCCTTGCAACTCAAATCTTAAGAGAGACACACAGCTAACCCAACATTAATTGCTGCTACATTAGAACTCAGGCAATGAACGCCCAAGATAGAACAAAGTTAGAAAAGACGAACAGGCGCGCTCTGCTGAACTCTGATTATCACCTAGCAAAAATGCCTGCTTTCCCTGTGCTGCGGACGTACATTACCAAGCTCTGTCTTCTTAGCTGCAAGGACACGATCTGGCGTACTGGAAGCGATGGCTGGTTGCTTCGACGTCCCATCGTGGTGATGATAATGTCGCGAGTATAGCCCGAAACAAATTGTCCTGGTCTGGTTGTTCCAGACTAAAGACTTCCTATCAATACAAATGCGCCTCTGAGGGAGACGAAGAAGGCTCGCCACACAACCACTGACGGTACAGTGATTGATTTTCACAAGCGAAGTCACACAGTAACTCCGATACAGTCAACTTTAGCCAAAACTGCACAAGACATACAACATAGGCCGCTTGTACGCAGAACGCTCAATTGCCAACTGTACTCGGAAAGTTACGTTGAAGTCGAAACTTCAACAACTTCGTTAAACAGTTACAATCAAATAAAAGTATATTAGACATCCAACGGAAGGCAGGCTGTCCAGAGCAGCGAGTGCTCAGTGTTGTAACCTACTCCGACTGAAAGGCGAGAGCCGACTCCCCACAAGAGCACCCGTACAAACCGAACACAGTACATTCCCGCCCCCACGACAGTGGCCGTGGTTAACCGTTCCAATCAGCAACTCGAAAACCGGCGGAAAATTCCACTCTATTGCCGGAGCACTACCATTCCACCAGTGGAGATTCTTGGCGCCAATTTCTGCGCCGATTTTGCTACGTCACAGAGCTATGCCCTGAGCAAGCCAATCACAGTTACTATACTGCAGAAAACGCGGGAAGTTGCGCGCCAAGGCTGCTTGGGAACACAAGTCATTCCCACGCCTCGGTGGTAGCCCGCCAGAAAGTGTTTTCGCTAAGTTTCTGCGAAGTAACGGAACCTCTAGCCCAGCCGCTACTTCAGGCCCCTCCGGGCGTGTCTTTGGACAATGTCGGCGTCTGGAAAGCATTCACTTGACTCCCTCACATCCGTCGGCTTACCCTTTCAAGATCAGCAGAGCCCGCCTGTCACCGGACCACCTGGGTGACGAGAGACGCTGTGTGGGAAGTCCGCTTGTGAAGGAATAGCAACTTTTCACCGCATGCAATTAGAGAGGAAAATCGTAAGATAGAAATATATATGAGAGGGGGCTCATGCCACCTCTCAAACTTTTAATCTGGAAAATCCTGGGAAATTATCTTCTTGATAGACTCTGCAATAAAAATTATAGTTGACAATCTCATTGTTAAAAAGTACTTCAGTTTTATCACAGAAAGTATTTTTTTTATACACACTTTGTGTGATCAGCATCTGAAAATGATCACTCTTCTGGTTTTGTCAACAGGATTTGATATAGAGCAAGTTACTTTTTTTCCCCCACTAATTCCAAGACCTTTTTATTCGATTGACTGACATCACAAGTGAAGGCAATAATTCTTGTTCTGGCTTGTTCCAGCTGGATAATCACTTGAATTAATATCTGCAAGATGATGTCGCCTGGAGTTGCGTTGCGACTTGCATACGCAGCAACAGGTTGGATCCAGTTATGCAACAGAGGAGCAAACATGAACAGGAGAGCATGATTGGCAAGTTTATTCTTACAGTTGTCTGGAGTATACTCTTCTAAATCGACGAAACCATCAGCTTTCAGGGAATTGTTATTAAATTGCAATTCTTTTTGGAGCTTAATTTCATCAAAAATCAGCACACCTAAGTGTTTGGTTTTCATCTTGTTCTTCCCGAAAATAATTCTTAATGGCCTCCACAGCACGTGTATTGATTCCATATGAGCATTTGAGACCCTTTACTAAATTTTGAAGATGTGTTTCTGAAGGAAGTGACAACAAACCATGCTTCATGTCTGTATCCATTGGGCGACTTAATTTTTAAGAGCACACTGTCCAGAAGAAACTCTTCTTCATACCGCATTCCCTTAGTGCTTTTTAATCGGCATTTCTTTATCATAGTGTCTACTATCATTTTCTGTTTCTTACTCAGTTCGGAATGATCTAGGAAATATGATTGAGCTGTCTTATGATTTTCGTCTGAGAGCTGCTTTCGCAGTAGATGGATTTCTGCATTCCCTGTTCTTAGTTTATTACGTAATCGCACAACTTCCAGCTTCTTACACTTTAATGTTCTGTTTAGTGAAATGAGCGCTGCTTCTGGTACCTTCTGTACATTTTCCTCGACAGATGAAACACTGGGAAACATCGGAACTTCTTGTTGAACGTTTTCTTTACAGCAGCTACTCTTTTGCGAGTGTTTTACTGGCAGTGGTTTTCTTTTGTGTAATATTGTTGATAGATATTTCGGTACATTTTGAAATAAATGAGGAACTGCCCCTGATTTTAGAGACCACCTTTGTCTTGGAATTTTAACTTGTTTACCCTCGATGATAAACACTTCGAAGTTCCCCACAGAAATGTGAATCACACATGAAACAATTGTGAGTTAGAATTCTGTCTCTCCGAGGAATTGCTCTGACCCATTTTGCAAATTCTACTTCATCTTTTGGAGGCTTAAAAAAATGTTTACCTTTACTTTCTCGGTAGCCAGATCTGCACGCTGGAACGAAACAAGTCGGCATTTTTTATCCTTCTTCAAATGTGAGTAACTATATCCCTAAACACCACTTATTCACCACAGACTTCAACTCTTCAACGTTCACTCACAACACCATAAATATACTCCCAAAATAAGCACAGGCAGTAGGGAAAAACACCTTCGGATAAAGCAAAACCATGCGAACTTGAGTCTCAAGCGACAGTGCTGCTCGTAGTTCACCGGCACGCCACCCGTCCTATGCTGCCTGTGTTAACAGGTGGGGAGTCAGTACACTTTCTCTTCTACTCACTATGCTCAGAAGAGTGTTCCAGAAGCCATACTGTAGCAATTGTGGATGTGTGGGTGTCACATTGTCCTGCTGCCATTGTCAAAGTCTGTCAGAATGCACAATGGACATGAATGGATGCAGGTGATCAGACAGGATACTTATGCACTTGTCTCTGGTCAGAGTCGTATGTAGTCATATAAGAGGGTGGGGGGGGGGGGGGGGGCGGCGGCGGCATATCACTCGAACTGCACATGCCACACCATTACAGGGCCTCCATCCACCAGCTTGAACAGTCACCAGCTTACATGCAGGGTCCATGGATTCATGAAAGTGTTTCCATACACGTACATGTCCATTTGCTCAATACAATTTGAAACGAGACTCGTCCAGCCAGGCAACAGGTTTTCAGTCATCAACAGTCCAGTGTTGGTGTTGGTGGGTCCAGGCGAGGCATTATATCCAAATCCGCAGTATATCGGGCTTCTATGCACATCTGATTAGATGCTTTCATTTACACTTTGAATATCTTCATTTTAAGTGAAATAAAGGGTTGTTTTTGTAGAGATTTCTCTGCCATTATGCTTGTAAGTTAGGTTTTGACACACAATCAAATTTGATAAAAATTAGAACCAACTTTTCAGTGTTGCTGCAGCTGCATATGGTAGGTGCTGCATATCTGATTTGCCAATTAAGTGGGTTATTGTCATGTCAAACCATTTTTGTTACATTCCAAAGAACAGTTAAGTATGGTATTACTCTGGGCTGACAGTACTATTTTGTGCTGGTGAATTATTAACGAACTGTTTTTGTGTTAAAATGATTTTCACTGTACCTTGGGCGAGATAAAACTGCCAGCATGTCTACTGTGGCATTCGCTGTGTTATTCAGCGGTTTGGTATTTAACAAATTTGTAAATGGAAATGATAATCTTATTTTATTACATTGAGTAGTTACTAAATAATTCTTCTCCCGGCTAAAGATTTGATCAAGTTGCTAAAGACCTCCAAGTTAACGTCGTGTTAAAGTGTTGTCTGTAAGTTGTGTAAGTGTCACTAAATCGCAGTTCATACAACAGATTCTATACAACTATTGATTAAGATGGAAGCAGTTATTTTCAGCAAAATGATAATTAAAACCACCGAATATCAGCCGCGCACAACACCGACGTATGTTACCTGAAACAATATTCTTCGCAACTCGTGCGTAATTAATTTCGGCTCCATACATCAGCTAGAAAAGTTTGTTATAACGATCATGCTATGAGCACTGATTTTAAAGAACCAGTCTGATTAGAATTATTTTCATTGAAATGAGTTCGGAACCACCGGTGCACATTTATTTTTACACATTTGTATTACGTTCAGTACTTACGTCTGCAGAGTTGCGTACTTTAAATTTGAATTTGCCACTGAGGTAATAGTTAAGATGGCGGCAGACAATTGATAGAGACTTTCTATTGTTAGAGCAAATAAGTAAATATTTAAAATGGTTATTAAACGCTATAAAATCTACTTTCGTATTGTGCACTATTTAGACTTCATCAAGCAAACATTTGATTTGTTTCTAAGGAAAACACAGACCTACACGCGATACAAATCGCTATCATCAATGGCTGCGCTTGTTGCAGCGGAAAGAAATAATTGACACAGATAATGCTTACTGAGAGAGGAATTAGAGTTACAAATAATTAATCACTCATATTTATAATAATAATGAACTCTATTTTCAAGTAATAATTAACAAATAATTACAATTTCTTAACAGACCTCAGTTTGATATGCGTCCGCAATCTACAAAAGCCAACCAACAAAAGGTAAAAACAAAGGAATACAAACGCGGATCATAAAAGGAAATTACAATTATCATTGTCTTTGTATGATACACATCGATATGTCCAATTATATCATAAAATATTATATAAATAATTAATATTTATAAGTTTTCACTGTTTTGCATACGTCGAATACATAATGTTTATAACTGTTAGAGGCATAATTTCCTCTCATCGCACTGTAGCCAAAAATTTATCACGTGGATGTTACACTACACAGGGTGTATACGACCTGGGACAACTGGAAAAAGCCCAGGAATTTTTTCATCCGGGAGAAAACTGGGAAAAACTCGGAAATTTTGTAGAATTACAGGAATTTTCATTGTTTTTGTTTTCTGTTAAATTTTCGTGATTTTTGACTTAAAAACCAGTACTGTAACTAAAGGTATTATTGTATCCCACTAAGCAGAATAATACTACTGCAACAAAACATGAAAGAGAAAAAAAACGAAAATAAAACTTAAATTAAGGAAATATGCCATATACACTCCTGGAAATTGAAATAAGAACACCATGAATTCATTGTCCCAGGAAGGGGAAACTTTATTGACACATTCCTGGGCTCAGATACATCACATGATCACACTGACAGAACCACAGGCACATAGACACAGGCAACAGGGCATGCACAATGTCGGCACTAGTACAGTGTATATCCACCTTTCGCAGCAATGCAGGCTGCTATTCTCCCATGGAGACGATCGTAGAGATGCTGGATGTAGTCCTGTGGAACGGCTTGCCATGCCATTTCCACCTGGCGCTTCAGTTGGACCAGCGTTCGTGCTGGACGTGCAGACCGCGTGAGACGACGCTTCATCCAGTCCCAAACATGCTCAATGGGGGACAGATCCGGAGATCTTGCTGGCCAGGGTAGTTGACTTACACCTTCTAGAGCACGTTGGGTGGCACGGGATACATGCGGACGTGCATTGTCCTGTTGGAACAGCAAGTTCCCTTGCTGGTCTAGGAATGGTAGAACGATGGGTTCGATGACGGTTTGGATGTACCGTGCACTATTCAGTGTCCCCTCGACGATCACCAGTGGTGTACGGCCAGTGTAGGAGATCGCTCCCCACACCATGATGCCGGGTGTTGGCCCTGTGTGCCTCGGTCGTATGCAGTCCTGATTGTGGCGCTCACCTGCACGGCGCCAAACACGCATACGACCATCATTGGCACCAAGGCAGAAGCGACTCTCATCGCTGAAGACGACACGTCTCCATTCGTCCCTCCATTCACGCCTGTCGCGACACCACTGGAGGCGGGCTGCACGATGTTGGGGTGTGAGCGGAAGACGGCCTAACGGTGTGCGGGACCGTAGCCCAGCTTCATGGAGACGGTTGCGAATGGTCCTCGCCGATACCCCAGGAGCAACAGTGTCCCTAATTTGCTGGGAAGTGACAGTGCGGTCCCCTACGGCACTGCGTAGGATCCTACGGTCTTGGCGTGCATCCGTGCGTCGCTGCGGTCCGGTCCCAGGTCGACGGGCACGTGCGACAACATCGATGTACTGGGGAGACCTCACGCCCCATGTGTTGAGCAATTCGGCGGTACGTCCACCCGGCCTCCCGCATGCCCACTATACGCCCTCGCTCAAAGTCCGTCAACTGCACATACGGTTCACGTCCACGCTGTCGCGGCATGCTACCAGTGTTAAAGACTGCGATGGAGCTCCGTATGCCACGGCAAACTGGCTGACACTGACGGCGGCGGTGCACAAATGCTGCGCAGCTAGCGCCATTCGACGGCCAACACCGCGGTTCCTGGTGTGTCCGCTGCGCCGTGCGTGTGATCATTGCTTGTACAGCCCTCTCGCAGTGTCCGGAGCAAGTATGGTGGGTCTGACACACCGGTGTCACACACAGCTAGAATTACATTTGCTTGTATTTTTCTTAATTGAGTTGTATATGTGCTAATAATTCATTAAATTTTGCCCTGCAGCTCAGATATTGTCAAACTATCTGTTCTGATGGCACATGACAGTCTCGGGAGCAACAATATATTACTTATTGTTGTAGGCAGCATCACTGAAATCCGACAAACACCTACACAAAGCATAGATACCCAGAAAGTCAACATTATTCTCCGTTTGTCACTGCATATTTCAGTTTGTCTACACTCTACGAACACACACAACCTCAAAACTCTTGCAACTAGTGTTGCCAAAGTGTTTAGTTTCACTGACGATTTGCGCAAACGCACGGCGCACATGCGCAGTGGTCGGTAGTGCAGTTGCCTGCAACCTAGTGTTGTCGTATAAACTAGGCTAAATTCATTTGAGTAGTTGCGGGTGGGCTCTTGCGCATTCGCAGTTGAGTCGCGTATGAGTAGTACATTCTCCTGCGTCTGGCTACAGATGTGTGGCTTGGCGCCACTGTCTAGTATTGTCCCAGTTCGGAAATATCGTAGATCCGGGGCTGATGTACAGAGCTGCCTGAGTTGTAGTGGGGAGGTGGGTAGTCTCCACGTGACCTGTGTTTAGTGATTTTGCTGTTCCCTCATTCATCGCTCTCACACCAAATGAAAACAAAACGGATTTCTGTGGTCGGGAGCTATCAAATGAATTCAGATACGTTCGCATAATTATGGAAGGCTACAATATGTTATTAGTTTCAGATTTTATTTCCACTTTTCTGACAGTTAAGCATTAATCACCTTGCAGAACAATGAAGTTATTTTTGTTGGTTTGCTAAAGAGATTTGGCTTTTATCAATCTTTTCTGCTGAGGCAGTCAATTTACTTGAAACGAAGTGTTTAATTTCACACTATTGGCCAGTTTAAACTGTTCTCTGCATTTAAAGTGCACGTTTTCCATCTTCTAGCATGTATGGTATTATGTTATAATAAAGAACCAAACATGAGATATTACAGTACTGGTACTCCAAGAAAATTTACATCCGAATCTGGACATACGAATCTGCGCTTCAAGCCGAATTATGAATTTTATTATGGTTCACGAAATTCCAATGTTTTTAAAGTATCCTCTGAGGTCTTGTTCAAAGGACGTAATGTAAGGTCTTTTAATGTTTTACACGTACGAACATACGGGCTTCCTGCGTCATCGTAGCTGCGCAAGCGCGGTGACTCCTGTTATCTGGCACACTCTGGCAACTGCTGGAAGAAACCTGTTTCTGACAGGTTGTGGGAAAATATTGCGAATGGTGGTTTGTAGAGAGTTACTTTCAAAGTAAATATCCTTTTCCGCAAGATGAACTATGTGCGAGAATTTACGATGAATTTCTTAAATTACAGAGCGTTAAACTCGCATTTAAAAGTCAACTCTTTCAGGATGACCATTTAGAAGAATTTCGAGCGCAGATGATCAGACATTTGTGTTGTTATTAAGAATTTTACTGGCACATTTGTGTGATGTATCTTAAAGTGTAACATGCGCAAGAAAGATCAACATTATGTGTGGAAGCTTAGCTTCTCTTGCAGCAACACTATGTATATTAATTTAAACCATTAACTTCTTTTATTTGTGTGTTCGTGTTACTCAAGAGTGATTTTGCTATTGGTTGACTTCATCACGTATCCTATGCTGTCATCAGCTGGCGAGATCACGTGACATGAGCTATGACTGGCATACAAAAGCACATCACAATCTTGATTTCAATGCTTCGGAAAGTAGCAAGTGGTGTTTGGTGGAATTCGAATTTATTCCTTTGTAGCATGAAAATATGCCAGTGTACGTGTTGCTACACATCAAAGATCTTTCCAAAACAGGTTATTTCCCCTGAGTTTCACTTACTAAAGTGCCAGGAAATTCTATGTTGGTGTTTAAAACCGTAAACATTTAAAGGATTGACGAGCTTTACAGTGCCAAGGGAAAGTATACTGTCTCTTAACAAGGAAAAAGTGTATTTTCACCCAGGAGAAAGTGTGTTTTTATCCGGGAAAAAGCCGAGAATATTTTTTCCTTGTCCATGTATACACCCTGCTACAGTTCACTAATAACCCGCAAAGAAATGTGTTTGTTTATTTGGCTGCAATGAATCGACACTAATTTAAGGATATTTGCATAAATAGAAGCTATGAGGTACAGATACAATAATCAAAAACCAATTTAGAGAGAATATAAAATGTGGTGTGAAAAAATATCAAAAATGTATTCCTGCACTCATTGTCTTTGATATTGGAGTTCCTGTGAAGAAAGAGAAGCATGTCAACATTGTGCAGGTGACACAGAAAGTCATGCAGTTAGAATGAGACCTGCAGTGCTAAAATTTCTCTCTGTTGCAGAGCTTAATGTGACTGTATGTACAAAATTTTTCTGGGGATATTCTGAAGCTGGGAAAATTTTTCCCATTTTCTTCCCAATAAGAAGCCATATTTTGGACCGGTGTATAATTCTGGTTTAAGTACCTATTTAACTCATCTGTGGGTGTCAGATTGTCAACTTCATCTACCCACAAAGCAAGCTT
This sequence comes from Schistocerca nitens, assembly GCF_023898315.1. Lineage (NCBI taxonomy): Eukaryota > Metazoa > Arthropoda > Insecta > Orthoptera > Acrididae > Schistocerca > Schistocerca nitens. The sequence continues at coordinate 684,767,557 of NC_064615.1, read as the reverse complement.
TAGTACTTCTGTTGGTGATGATACTTGATGATGATCTGTTGAGTAAATAGTTTCTTCCGTTTTGCACTTACCTCTTCCACTGTAAGGTTTTTTGCCTGTTGGTCTGAGAGGAGGAGGAGAAGGAGGGGGGGAAGACTTTTAATATACCAAATGTAAAAGTACCACTAAAAACAAAAACAAATGTTCCATTCTTAAAAATATTTAAATTATTTACCAGCATTTAGGACATAGCCAGCGTCACTCTCATATTCTACCTGGACAATCTGACACACAGTTCACTTGTATTTCGCTATTATTTAGGCGAGACTATACCTGAGGTGACCATCATTCCTGCAACCGAATTTAGTTTTCTGTGGTAGACTGCAGTTGTAGACTGCAGTTGAGGAGGCCGTGTCCTTTTGTGACTGGTCACTCGAAATTATCTGTGTAGTAGGTAGTGGATTGTGCGTGTTTACCTCTCCCATGACTTCATGCCTCTGAGATAGACACCATTGTAAGGTAGTGAAATGATGCCCACACGAAAGTAGCTAGCCCCTGAATAACTAACTTCCGTCCATACACTTTTTCAGGTGGATTTGCAAAAGGTTTATATCGGAGACTTTTCTGTCTTGAGGTTCTTCACTTGAGTGTTTAAATGAGCATCGTCTTCCGTTGTAACACGGGCTGCAGTATAGGTGACTTCTTTGTTTCTAGTTTTTTAGATCTTGAAGGGCTGTAAGAAAAAACCCTGCTTTAAAATTCCTGAACTAAATTACTTGCTTACATATAACAATAGCATACTTACTGTCAGAAGAGAAATCAGTCCGTCAAAGTGATGTCAGTACCTTCTATTCTGTCCTCTACCTTTCTCAGAAAGCTTTTCACATAATGCCTAATACTGCCTTTTGATTCGTTCAAGTGTGGTCAATTGTTTGTTCCAGTGAGTTTCATTGGACGACTCCAGTGTTCTATCAAGACTATGAGCAAGACAACTTTGTTTTAAACGTCACAAGCTCCTTCACCACAGTCAGAACAGAATGAGGCTGGAGACAAAATGAGGACATGTACTGTAGATTAAATGCATTTTTTAGTGCTGTGTTCAGTCTATGACAGGAAGTGGCAGTGATAATTTTGGCACCTTGATCAGTCATAAAAGGCTCAGCTTTGAGACTATTCTTGCGAATACCAAGAAAATTAAATCTTCTCAACAATTCCTTTCTAATTTTTTGCTTTTATGGAAATCAGGCCACCAACAAGACTAATGATCTGAGATTCGAATTAACAAAATAAGAAACAGTTCATCAGGTAATGATTTCTCCTTGTCCTACATGTTCACATATGCCCCGGTAGCTGAGTGGTCAGCGTGACAGACTGTCAGTCCTAAGGGCCCGGGTTCGATTCCCGGCTGGGTCAGAGATTTTCTCCACTCAGGGACTGGGTGTTGTGTTGTCCTAATCATCATCATTTCATCCCCATCGACGCGCAGGTCGCTGAAGTGGCGTCAAATCGAAAGACCTGCACCAGGCAAACGGTCTCCCCGACGGGAGGCCCTAGCCACTTAAAAAAAAAACCTCTGTTCACATAGTAAATTACCCTGGCCATAATTTTATTGCTAAGGTTTTGAAGGAAAGACAGATGCCAGCCGCAATCTGTCATCGGAATAATTTGATAATGAATCTTGAAAATTGGTGCCAGACAGGGACTGTAAACCCAGATCTCCCAAGTAATGCAAGGAGCTGCCTTAACCACCTTGGCCATCCAGACAACTTCCTGTCCTACCCAAATTCTCAACTTGTCACATGCATCCATTGTCCAGTCATGTCCAACACATGCATTTCTAACGCTTTTTACTTTTTCTGGGCAGTGTTGTGAGACAGTTGCTGGTGAGGTATAATAGCTTTTTCAGATACTTCTCCATAAGTAGCTGCAATGTCAACTAAAGTCTGAGCCAGATCCAAAAGTCCTTCATCTCCAAGAGCTTCATAAGGTGCAAAGTCTCGTGCACACATGGCCACACATTTGACACTAACCTTGTAGTGAGTAGATTTGGGAAATTAATGCACTCATCTCCTCTAGTAACAAAAATGCGTGTCTGTTACGTAAGATCAGTATTTCCTCATCACTTATTTTGACAGATAATAGGACATAGTACCCTTGCAAAACATTAAATACTGAAGGTGCCACAGTGTTGTACAATTACAGCCATACTGATTATAAAAATTAAAAAAAGTGTAAACAGTGTGTATGGAAATGGCTGAGGTGACCAGTGTCGGTAGAAAGGCAATAAAGTAGCCAGTGTGAGGAAAAACAGCAGTGAACTAAGTAGCAGTATGCTACAAAATGCCTTTTTTTTATAAGCACTTCTGCAAAGACTAGTAAAAAATCTGTGTAGTCTCATAGATTAAACTCTAAAGTGAAAATCGAAGATTTCTGATAAGAGGTCCAGTGTGTGCTGTAATTATTTCCACTAGAAGAAAATTAGTTCCAATTATGACCACCAAGTGTATATCTGGTGCTGTACAGAATCTTGAAGTCATCTCATGTGCCCATATTGAAAAAATTCTGTAAGTGTGGTTAATAATAAAATAAATATTATGCCTTTCTTGCTTGTCTGACCTTTTCTGTCTACATCCTGTTCTAACCCTTTACAAATGGAAACATTTCTGTGTTTTTTGCATTCACAGCAGTAGACTTGAACCTGGTGGCCAAAATTTGAAATATTTTTTAGCAGCATACATCAGTTCTACCTTACTCATAAGAATATCTACCTAGTTCATATGATAATTACAGCCCACTCTGGATCTGGTTCAGTAGCTGCACTTTAATTATAACCATCCGTTATGTTTGTGGGTAACAACAGAGATTGTGATATATTGAGAATGAAGTCTCTGTGTGATTGTGATGTAGGCTGCACACGAAATAGTAAGGGTATATAGGGATATAGGGTGTTTCAAAAAGGACTGCATAATTTTTAATATTGATAGAAACTTATTCATTCGACGTAATTAATCGTGGTGTCTTCTCCCCACCCTTACCAGCTTACGTTCCAGAACTCGGGGCTAGAATGAACTTTGCAATTGAATGAGTCACGCCTGACTTGGTGCAGCAAGTTTGGCAAGAGATAGTGTTCAGATGGAATTTTCGTAACAAAACCAATGAAAGCCATTTTTAACTGTTTGGGTGTTTAGGTACATGGTAAAAGACAAACCCTTGATGTATTTTGCTATAAATTGATCCAAAACTGTCTCTGTAGAACAAGTGAGTGAATCAGTTATCAAAGTTTTAAAGTCCTTTTCGATAAACCCAAAGGAAAATAGCCTTTGAAAAAGATAACGAAGTAGAGAAAAGAGAGTGAACGTGTTATTGTATGATTGGGGTACATGGAAGTAATAAAAGCATTTTGTTATTGAATGAGGGCTGCAGATGCATCTAGTGAAATTTAAAATAATTCTGTGCTGTGGTAGGAACATACGTGAACAAACAACCAAGTATGTTTGTCGATATTTTGACACAGTCGTTAATAAATACAATGTCCTCTGATGAATACAGACACACATATTATGCAGACTCCCTCAGTTAGCAAATGAAACCAAAATAAAATCTTTGACACTGTCACCAGTAGCGAATTACTCTATATATTTCACTGATGTAACATATTTACCTTTTCTTTATTTTTAAACAAACAATTTTTTCAATGTATACAAATTCGACTTCATTTAAAAATAATCTGGGCCAACAGATGTGGCCAGATTACCTTTGTTTCACATTCCATGCAGTACTTCACACGCTGCATATTTTATTACATATTAACACTCCTTACATAGTGAGGTAAACCATTTTTTGTTTTGCCATAATGCATACAGCATTGGAGAAAGAATTGTTATTTAAAGTTGTTTGCACACATCTGGCAAGATCTCAAACTTTTGTCAGCAGAAGCAAATATTTGGCGAGTCCATGACAACACACACCAGCAATGAGAAAGTGAAATATTTCTCACATTAGGATTGTTTGCAATAGACTTACTCATATTGCAACTTTTCACACTAAAAAAATGATACTTAATTTCAGAAACATTGGCATGCTAAAATTAACTTAATAATCTAGTAGATAATTATAATAAAAATTAAATTAAGCCTTACAAAATGGCAGTGCCATGTAGATGCTCCAGTTACAACCCTGAGCTACATGTGTTGACTGAAACATTCTTCCCGATGTAGCTCTGATTATACTATGTGTGGCTATGCCCACAGCATGTAGTTCTGATGACGTCATTAGAGTACAACTACATATATGAAATAGAGGTACATGAATTAATGAGAAAATGAAGTATGTTTTCCAGTTCTGGGAATAAAAACAAAAGTTATTGCAAACAGTATTAAAATGGTTGTACCGAGTGTATATGCCTCAGGACAACTAGGAAATACAGTAGAAAAACAGAAATTTTTGCATCTGTGAAAAATCCAGGAAAAACCTGGGAAGTTTTTAAAATTCTGTGAATTTTTCATCGTTTTAGTTATTCAGTTAAAATTTTTGTAAGGACTGATACTCTAACATAGCATTTTTTTGCTGTAGCCCACTATTGCAGAATATTACTGCAGCAATAAAATATGAAACAGAGAATAACACCAAAATAAAACTTTAGTTGTGAAGAAAATGCACTATTTACTATGGGGAAAAGTAGTGCACACAAAAGCGCCTGCTGACAGCAAAATGTCCAGGATTACGCAATACTTCATAACAATAGACTGCTTTTGACGTGTCTTTCTCGTGGGCCTCATTTTGATTAGCATTGCTATTGGCTTTTGCACTACTTAATTATGATGATGCTATTGGCTGACGTCACCACATGTCATATGCGCTGAATATTTGCTGTCTATAGTGGCGAGGTCACATGGCAAGAGTTAAGATTGGCTGACAAAAGCACATTGCAATCTTGATGTCAGTGCTTCGGAAGCTGCCGTGCCGTAGCATATTTGCTGGAATTTGTGTTTATAGTTTTTTATTATGAAAGTATTCATTGTTAAATTGGTATGCATTGAGGATCTTTCCAGAAACTTCTTTTTTTTTCTCCAGGGGTCAGTTTCCTAAAGTGCCAGGAAGTTCTGTGCTGGTATAAAACATTCATTATTCAATGAATTAATGTACTGCTCTAAGGGAAAGTATGTCATTCAACAGGGGAAAAAACGTGCTTTCCCCAGGGGTACAGTTTTTTTTTACTATGAAAAAAGTATTTCTTACCTAGGAAAAGATTTTTCACCCAGGGAAAAAAGTGTATTTTTAACCTGAAATAGGAGATAAGTCTGCGATTATTCCCCCCCCCCCCCCCCTTTCATATACACCTTGTTGTAGAGATGTGCGGCGCATGCCCTCTTCTGTAGTGTGTGGAGCAGTCCATCCTGCATGGTGACATCGTGGATTTGTTTAGCTAGAGATTACTGAAACTTGGTGCAGAGCAGTGCAGTGCCCGCCTATCAGATGGTCTGCTTTGCAGTTATCTGCGTAGATACAGCTCTTCAGTTACAGCATGTAACTTCATCAGAAGCCCTTGAGCTCTGTTAATACTCCTGTGATCAAAAGTTTGTGATTATTGACAGACTTCCCTGTGGATGTAGGCTGGATGATCTACCATTGTTCCAGAACAAGCCTCTCAGAAAGAATGCAGTATGTTGCATAATTATTAAAAAGTTAAATGAAAGAATATGCAATGGGTTTGTAGGAATCAGCTTCTGTCACTATGTGTAATGATGGAAATTATTTTGAGTGTGAAAAACTTAGCTTGTGCTAAAGCCCATTGTTGAAATAGATACATAACATGGATAGAGAAAGTCGTACCATCCACAAGCAAACAAGAAACTTCCAGTTAAATTTTTGTTTTTGTGAAAGTGAACAGCAATCATTGTAGTGAGTGGCAGTAGGTGGTGGACTATCAATCTAGCCCAGTTAGTATACAGGAATAAATAACGGATAAGTGATGCACCTAAAAAAATTACAATTACTGCTATCATTTTTATGACAATAATAACTTGAAAATTTTAATTTTACAGGTACCTTGAACAAAATAAAAGCTGGTTCGGTGAAGAGTTCTACGAAAGTAGTTTGGTACAGAAAATGGAATGACACACATGAGTGTTTCACATAAAGTTGGTACTTTGTTACACTAGTACAAAAATTATTCTGTAATTTTTAAAGGACAAAAACGTTTACATTTTTATCAAACTAACATTGTTCAGCAAACGAGACAGCATGTGTAAGGTTCTTTGTATTATACTGCTAAGAAGTTTTCATTTACTCAAAATTTTGATAAGAGCATGATACTTTTTGCCGTTACAGAGAACATTGCAACGAAGGTTTTGTGTCTGAAACTTGCTAAGTTTTTCTACATGGGCATTGTTAGTGGTGTTTCAGTGCAGTGCTTCATATCTCAAGCCTGTACAGTGCATGCTTTGTAAAACATAATTGTATTTATTTTATGTTTGATATTTTTTTTCTTGTTCCTTGAGTGCAGAAAAGGAATGAAAAACACGGAATACCCTGGTGGTATGTACACTTGTGTTTTTATTCAGATTTATTTCAAAATTAGCCTCTTTTGAACCTGAGGTGGTTGTTTTTTGTATGTTTTCTATCTGTTACAAACATTAACTGAAATAAATTATGAAAACTGAGATGTACTACCCTTCATTACAGTGTGACAAATTACTGCTTAGTGTGTAGCTTTGTGGCAAATTCAACACAAAGGTAAGATTTTGATAGGTGTTCCTTTGACCGTAGAATCAGTTACTGGAGATTGCACAAAAAAGTGAAACTGCCAATTATACTGAGTGCGGTATATTATGCAGAATGCCTTTGGGGTTCCCTCAGTGCGCTTTGGCATTAAAATCCAGCTTAGAATATGGGCTGTGCTGACACTGATAAGCAGGATGAGCTACGGTTATTTTGCTTAATTATCACTATTGTGCAAACCTGCAAGGGCAGTTAACCAAAAAACAAGGAACTTAAAAAAAAAACTAATTATGCTAAGAGACAAAGATGATGCTGTTGGTTGTATTGTTCATTGCTATAGACCTATTTCAGCATGATCACCATCTTCAGGTTATATTGGGTGGTCTTGATATCCACATGACATTGACATCTCAGTATGCTATCACATTACAGTAGAAGTTAGTACCTTTGATGTTGTTGGAGCTGTAATATGTGTTTAACCACCACTGACTCAACTGTTAGTACAGCTGGCGTGTAACATCATTATGAAATAAACTTTCGTAATTCGTCAACTTCGCAATGAACTGCTCCAGTGAAAGTTGAACACCTACTATAGCTTTGCCAACATAAAAGGAGCAAACTTATACAGTAGGGTGACAGCAGTGAGACATCAATGTCATATGGATATCAGTACCAGCAGATATAACCTGAAGATGGCAGTCATGCCCAAATAGGCATTGTTTAATTAACAATGCAGTTGAACACAGTAGCGCCATGGTCTCGCAGCATAATGTGTAATGTTCTTATGATGTATACAGTACAATGGCAGGAGAGCACAAGTAAAATATTTGCTTTTAAACTGCTCTCAATTATACCTTTGTCCAATCAGTGAGTCCATTGTCGGAAATACTTTTAATCAATGTCATTTCATGATGTCTGTCTTCATGGGTGGAAAAATGTCCGAAGGGGCCAGGTCTGGAGAGCAGGGAGGATGAGGCAGCACAGTGGTTTTGTTGTTCGCGCAATAGTTAAGCAACAACAGAGATGAATACGCGGTTGCATTATTGTGATGCAAGAGCTATAGATTGTATCACCATATTTCAGGCCACTTTCTTCTCACATTTTCTCGCAGATGTTGCAACACATCCCAGTAGTATCATTGGTTAATAGTTTGTTCCTTTGGCATGAATTCATGAACTAATTCTTCAAAGTCAAAGAGAGGAGTCGTGAATGAGGGTCATCTTTAACTTCTGTCTGGCCATTTTTAAACCATGTGAATCATCTGTAACAGAGTACGGTTTACGCACACATCACCAAAGGCTTCTTACATCATTTGGTGTGTGCATACGTGCAAAGGTTTTATTTAGTTTCGTGCAAAATGTAATGTAGAGGCGTTGCTCCTCTAACTGTGCCACAGTGACAGACAACAATGAAGCCTGCAGCAGCTACACATTAAAAAGAGGTATGTACAGGGATTCCAATCACATTTCGCTCCAACACACCATTGGCCTGAAATTACGAATGTTCCAGAATTTTTTGAGCATACCTCATATGTGAGAAAAAGTTTAGAAAAGGTTAGAAATTATGCTTAAAATTTGTTGGAAATCGCATGTGCTCTGTTTCAGATAGTAAATGAAATATAGTTCAGCTATTTGTGCACCCTGTGTTACACTCTTGAGTCGTGTACAGTTTCTGTTATACAGAGTCTACCAGAAAAATGTGTACACACTTTAAGGAATAAAAAGTATTACTTGTTTGTTTATTCTACATTTAATGATTGATCATACATGTTGTACAACCTTCAGTTTAGCACATGGTTATTTTAAATGTTCAGAATTTTCACCATTGGCAGCTATACACATAACAGGACAACAAGCTGTCGCAGTAACTATGTCAGTCAATGTTGCAGTGGAGATCGCTGCACATGTTGCTGTAATCTCCTGGCGAAGTTCCACCATTGTGCAGATGCATGGCTTACTTCGATAGACATTATCTTTCACAATTCCCCACTAGTAAAAGTCCATAGTGTTAGATCTGGCGACGATGGAGGGAACTCAATGGGCCCTCTTCGTCCAATCCAATGCCCCGGCAAATTGTCATCCTGGAAAGCTCATATGACTAGGTAGGTGATAGTGTGGTGGCGTCACATCCTGTTGGTAGAAGACCTCTGCATCAACTCCATAAAGCGCACGTATACCTGGCAAAATTGATGTGTGTAACATTTACAGGTACACTTCTCCAGTGACAGTAGCATTAAAGAAATTGTGTCCTACTAAACCCCTAGATGATTGCCCACACCACACATGGCCCCCTGGTAGATCGACTGCTTTATCCACAAACATGCAGATTTTACGGTGCCCAGTACACACTGTTACACTGATTTATGGTTCCATTAATTTTAAATTGTATCTCGTCACTTCACACTACCTTCATCACAAATTGTTCATTACCATTTGCTGATACCATATGCAAAATTGTATTCTGCGATCAGTATCGTCATTATTAATCGTGTGCAGTAATCGTGGTATGTAAACTTCCACTTTTCACTTTGCAGCTTTCAGAATTCTTCGTACACTTGTACTGCTAATCCCCATTTCATGTGCACATTGCATAGCAGGCTTCTGTGGAGAATTAACAAACGTTTCCAACACGAGAGCTGATGAAGCAGGACTTGTAGCTGTACACTGTCTTCCTGATCTTCCTTTGTGAATATCACAAACCATTCCATGCCATTCAAACTTGTCAATGATGTGTTTAATTGTTAGGCGGGTTGGTGGTTCTGTCTCAAACTTCTGCCTCCAGTGACGTTGCACTTCAATGGCATTATCAAACTTGAAAAACCACTCCACAATACATTTCGTTGCTCGAATGTCAAGCTTGCTCCAGCCATCTTGTTTTCTCAATACCTAGATGAAAGTACTAACATCTGTTGAGCCAAAGACCATAGAACAACATACTCGTAACTCAAATTGAATGACATCTTGATAGAGCCTGACAAAGAGTGTGTATATTTTCTGACGGACTCTGTACTTGTCTACTTACTGAACTTTTAATGTAAGATTATAACTCTTAATGAGTCAATTATACAGCATTTTAAATTTGTAAATTGTCAATAATTGTGGAAGATATTGGAAATCAAACTTTTGTTGCCTCTGGAATCAGTTAGATGGGCAGCCTACAACTATAATCTGCTTCAAGGACAGCAGTTAAGTAATACAGATAGTGGGATAAGGGAAATGGCCACTTTTGGCTAAAAATTGGCACGCTGAGCTGGCTATGTAAGCAGCAGCAGCAGCAGCAGCAGCAATACTGTCGTGTGTCGGGGACTCTGTATGTGATACAGCAGCTGCAGTTCAAAAATATTTGTCAGACCCATTTTGGACATGTAGTCGATTACCAGTGGCATCTGATGCAGAGGCTAAGTAAACAAATATATGCTCATTCATATTGGTAACACAAAACTTTTTCTATATACACTATAGTCCGATCCATGAATGATGTGGATGTTTGTGCAGTTCGAGAAACAGGCGGGGACTGCATTGTTGCCAGTTCAAAGTATGGCAGTTGCAGTAAGTGCATAAAAGTGCTTTGCACCTGATGGCAGTGTGCATTCTGCAAATCGTCTCTCACATCCTTGTGTAGAAATTGTCACTTACCACCATCATCAGCCGTGACAACTCACAACAGATGGAATAAAAATTCACTAAACTTGCTACGGTCGTGCATAATGCTCGCCTTGCGTACAATATTCACAACAGAGCCCTCAGAGCACTACTGAATGGTCCTTGGCTGTCGAAGAATGAGTTACATAGGTGCGCAAAAAGAGCCTAAACTCGCTGTCATTCGTGACTTCAGCTATAGTAGAAACATAATATTACTTACGTATTGTGCACATCTGCTCTACATCCGTTGATGGGCTACTCAGGTACAAAATCTTTTTGCTGGTTAAAAATGATTTGTATCAAGAAACAAGAATCCTGGTAATGTTTAAAATGTAATTATAACCCTGAACATAACCACATCTACATGACCATTGTAGGGTTAATTATTTCTGTGGACACAATTGTCATGTGTACACGTCACTGTGAAATGCTAAATGGCCAAACTTCCTAATCATATCAGACAATATTGTTGTTGTAAGAATACGTGAAACAAGTTGCCAGGGAAAACTGTCCCTCATTACAGGACACATTTTACCTCTGATGACTAGAGAGATGTCGCCTATATGCACTATGTACGGTGTGACAATTATTGAACTATATGAAAAAAAATACATAAATTAATTACAAACTATGGTGTGAACACACTATTCATCATGTAAACATCACTATAGGTATTCGGATTTAGGTTGACATGTTTGATACGCCTGCCACCATTGGCGATGATGGGGTGCAGACGAATAGCAAAATTCTGCATGACATCTGAATGGCTGTTTCCAGTTCGGCAATGGTTTTTTGGGTTATTGCTGTACATCTTGTCTTTAATACACAAAAAGGAGTCACGTGTTCTGGTCCAGAGAATATGGAAGCTAGTCGAGGTCCCTGGCCAGTGGCCTGTGGCTACCTCAGATTGCAGTCCCCAAATTGCACCTCCAGGACGTGAAACATTCTCCTCCTTTGATGGGGTCGAGTTCCGTCATACATGAACCACATCTTGCTGAAATCAGGGTCACTTTGGATAATGGGGCTGAAATCATTTTTCCAAGACATTCATGTACCACTCTTGTAGTCACCGTGCTATCCCTATTATTCCACGACTGGACATTGCACATCACACAATCACCCGTTGAGGGTGAAGAGACTTCTCAATCGCGAAATGCGTTTTCTCAGTCCCCCAAATGCACCAATTTAGCTTATTGATGAACCCATACAAATGAAAGTGGCCTTCATCGCTAAACCAAATCATATTCACATCAAAGTTCTGTTTGTCAATTCTGTGGGCAGTAGCATTGGTGGTCCCAGTTGATTCCCACCTGTTTTGCTGCTCGTTTGATTCCTGGGGTTGGTTTGAAACACAGTGTGTGTCTTCTCGATGTTACAGGCATCTTCACACTTTTTGGATGACCGACATTGCCAGTGCTGTCATTACAAACACTACCCATTCTCTCAAACTTGCAAATCAAATTCTCGATTGTTAGCACACTTGGACTGATTATCTTCGGCATGGACTCAGACACAAACTTCCCTTGAGCTGCAGTTGGGCTGTTATTGCTTGCATAGTGTGCCTTCACAAGTGCTGTATGCTCAGGCATTGTGATGTTTTCATGTGCAACTGGCTTACAACAACAACAACAACAACAACAATAATGTGCATGCACATGCACGTACTAATTCTCCTCATGCCCCATGGCCAACTGTGCAGTTTGAATGTCCTAACGCAAATCGTTCAGAAGTTATGACACTTGTATTTCATATAGTTCAATAATTGTCACCCTGTATATTGATTACTCTGAATGCAGATCAACAAACAGTGGTCTTGCTCTCTTCCAAGCATCACAGCACGACAATTCATTATGACCAAATATTTAATCACTTTTCCACAATGCCAATCGATAAACACTTGCTGAAGCCAAGGGCTGGCAGCTGCTTCGCATTTGATTGTTTGCATGATATCAATAAATATTTGGACTGAAGTTGAACAGTGAAATTTGTGTCCTTATTGAATGGATACAGAAGGCCTCCTATACAAAATCCTGCACATTTTCAGTAACATGACTTTTCAACAAAATGCTGGTTTCTATGACACACTTTACTTTTCAGTTCACTTCTTCTTAAAGTGAAAGCTGCAAATCGAAGATGTACACCTACTCAGTCACTTTTGTAAGCTATGACTGGTAAGATTAATATTAATAGTATACTATCCCAATGACTCAATAAAGTAAATCACTTAAGTAATCTTGAACCCCCCCCCCACTTCAGTGGCCGAGGATGAGCAAAAAGCATCTTACCACAGACATTTTTGAAGTCCAGTGAAAAGTGCTATGTGAAAGTTGGGATGGTGAATAAGTGCAGTCTCAAGACACTCGAGGCATTTCTCTCTTGAATGCACACTCACTTTTCATGTCACAATTCCACATTCTGATGCACCCGTCAGGCTCAGGGTTGCTGAACAGGCAGTCATAAACAGTCCAGAAGATCTGGGTGAAGGAAAAAGGACCCTACCCTTCTGCTCGCAAGATGTTGGCTAGTCGAAAGCCCTATGTTTTACCATCAACCACTTATAGTACCATTCTTGGTTGTGGTATGTCTCGCTCCATGAAGGACATGACCATGCAGACTTGAGACCTCAATTGCCCAATATCATGGTAGCATCCCTGTCTTCTTTTCCTACAGCTGTGCAACAAGCCACCAAATCCCCTCCCCCCTCCCGCAAAATCACAGGAATACTCCTGCGAAGACTTTTTACATCTCTCCAGGCAAGAAACATCTGAGTCAGTCTTCATCTGCCAATCGCAAAGGCTGTAAGAAATCGAACAAAGGCAAAGGGTAATCTTCATCTTTTTCAATGGTGTCGCTGCATGCTATTTCCAACTGGCTGACCTATATTTCGCTGGTGCACATTGCGTACCATTTTTTTGTCCTGGAATCCCCATGCTGACCCAGGGAGAATGCAGACACCTCCACAGATTTCATGGAACAGGATCCTCTACCCTCTGTACCCTGTAGCAGTGAGGCTCCTGAGGATGGCACTCCAGTTGCCTAGGTGTCTTCCATTCATTTATTCCGTCCTCCGGTTGTTTTCTGCCTGCAAGAAACAAAATTGGGCTCGTGACCATTTGGACCTTCAGCGTTTCCTTCCTGTCCACTTTGCCCCCCCCCCCCCCCTCCCCACCCTCTGCCAAGGATTGTATTCCATCTCATGGGGGAGTCATTCTGCTCCTCTGGGATGACACCCAGATAAAACCATCCCATTGAACATACACCTGCAAACTGTTGCATTCGCATGTTTCTTCCTCATTTCACCTTTTCTCTTTGTAACATCTACATTCCTCCATCATTCTGTCACCAGGGCTGATCACTCGAGCTTACTGGGCAGCTCACTCCATGCATACCTGTTCCTATTTGGACCTCTCATTCTGCACTTCCAAGCTTGCCTTTCTTCTTGAGTGGTCTGTTCTCTCTGATATGTATTCAAGTGACCATTTCGATTGTGCTGTCCATTTGCTGACTTCTACCTCACTTGCATGTAAAGCCAGCTGACAGCTTTCTAAGGCCAACTGGAGGCATTACTCATCACTGTCAACCTTCGACGAACAACATTTCCCGTCTGTAATGACCAGGTGGAGTATATAGCCATCTTTATTCACATAGTGAACAGTACAGAAAAGTAGGTTAAGTACAGTTTGGGTTTACAAATTCACATATAATATAAATAAGACAAGGACAAGAAAGAAATACCCTATGAACGACGGAATTATGCCTGAAAAGAGTGCCAGGCGGGAGCGCAACACAAAGATGGGAGAATCCACCCAGTGGCAGTCCAGGGCTTTGTGCTACAAGCAGTCATTGTCTCAAATTGCCTCGCTGCCATCAGGGTGCCCAGGAGGATATGTGTCGCCATCATTGCCAATTGGGCCTTGCTGAAGCCCAATACCCGAAGAGCCGTAGCAGGTTCTGGTGGCTGAAGTTGTGATGATATGCTGAATGGTGGTGATGGATGTTTGCAGCTCCATATGGGCAGCCTCCCTGTCATAGAGTGCGACTTTCTTCCAGTAACACTGGTCGAGACTTCTTGGTCGCCGACAACTGGGTCACTGACGAAACCTGCAGTGCAGCTGTGGACCACAATGATAACCGGCTTCCGGAGTCCTTCGGTTGTTCAGAGGTGTGGCTCTCTATAGACTTCAAACCCTCTTCACTTCAGGCCCTGTGCCACATACTCAGCCAAGGCTGATGTGGACCTCATGACTCCGAGAGCATACCTGTACCACATGATTGGTGCAGCATTGCAAATTGCCTGTCACCTTATGTCACCATTGCGCGCGTGCTGAGTCCTCGTCCCAGTAGGGAGGGCATTGATGCGGACACACAGGAAGTTGATGTAGCCACGGCCACTAACAAATGATTGGTTGTTAGACACCCAGTCATGCTGCCCTGGTGTAAGGGCCAATGCCTTCAAGGCAGCACCGTCCACAGATACATGGAGCTGCTCTGTCCAGCAGTGCCTCTGCTGGTGATTGTTCTTGATAATCCTGTCACCATCCCACTGCAACTGTCCGCTGAAGACTGTTGTGTGCGAACTCATCACCTGTCACACCAAGTGCCTGAAGGCCCGCCAGGTGCCTTTTACACAGAAGAGGACCCAGCCAGCGGGTTGGCACCATGTTATCCTTACTGCTCCAGAACATTCCGTATCTCACAGTATTTTGCAGTGCTGTGTCCTTGTTCCCTGGTGGACTGAGGCATGCCGCAACAAGATTCGCGCATGGAGAGGTGCTCTCCTTCTTTTTAACTGTCATCCTAAGATTGCGAACTGTGTTTGTTATAAACAGATGCATGCACAACATCTTTGCTTTCTTTAAGATAGCAAAAAAGCTAGCTGAAATTCATTTACTAGTTCTTTTAACAGTTTCACACCCGCTTCCGTTGTGTGGGACAACCTCAGTCATCTCTCTGGGACCAAAGTCTAATTGCCAATTTATGGCCTGACCGTAGCAGTTGATGTCATTGTTGACACTGTTGCTGCATTAACCACCTCGGTCCACTATTTTATGGAAATTTCGAGCTCCCCCACTATCACCCTGCCTTCCTCCCCCAGAAACAAGTGCAGACGGTTCGGGTGATTTCGTTTTCCTCTCAGAATCATGAATATTACAATGCCGCCTTTATTATGAGGGAGCTTGACCATGCTCTTACCTCATCCCAATCTTCTACCCCAGGGCCAGACGATGTTAACATTCAGATGTTGCAGCACCTTTCCTTGCGGGCGAGCACTTTCTCCTTCACATGTAAAATCGCATTTGGGCAGATGGCACACTTCCCATGTGCCGGCGTGAAGCCACTGTCATACACATACCTAAGCTTGGTGAGGACAAATATGTTCCATGTAGCTACCATCTCATTTCTCTCACCAACTATTTTTGCAAAGTGACGGAACGTATGATTCCTAGCCGGCTAGTATGGTGGCTAGAGTCTTGCAAACTACTAACCACTGCACAATGTGAATTTCGAGCATGCCTTTCTGCAGTTGACCATCTTGTCACTTTTCCAGCTCGAGCCATGAATGGTTTTCTGTGGAGATACCAGACTGTGGCCGTGTTTTTTAATATGGAGAAAGGCTACAACACGTGTTTGTGGGCTAGTATCCTCAGAACTGTATACATGTGGTGCTTCTGGGGCGGCCTCCCAATTTCCTTTAGGGATTTTTTAAAGAGAGAGTTTTCGAGGTACATGTTTGTTCAGCCTTGTCGGATACCTTTATCCAGGAGAACAGGCTGCCTCAAGTCTCCATCCTTAGCATTGTCCTCTTTGCTATTACCGTTAATCTATTATGGACTGTCTCCGGCCCCATTTCCATCGACGACTTTGTAATTAATTGCAGTTCTCTATGGACTTGTCTCCATTAGCATCATCTTCTGCAATGTCTCGATCATCTTTACTCATGGAACATCAACAGTGGCTATTGCTTTTCCACTGTCAAAACTGTTCGTATGAATTTCTGGTAGCACAATGGGTTTCTTCCATTGTCTTTATATCTGGGGTCTGTTGCTGTTCCATTCGCCGAAACTACGAAATTCTTGGGGTTCATGCTTGATAGAGAACTTTCTTGGTCCTACCACATGTATTACTTGCCCCCTCAGTGTTGTACATGTCCTAAGCAATAATTCCTGGGAAGTGAATCGGACCACCATCCTCCATCTTATGCCATTTAAATACAATCCACCATCGTGGAATACGTTTATCCACTGGCGTCTTTTATACTAGCCTGATTGAGTCTCTCTATGTAGAAGCTGCCGAACTACCACTGTCATACTGGCATGATGTCCTCCTCAGTAGACACACATGCTGTTGGTTTGCCATGCCTGGCCACCCAAACTATGATCTTTTTTGGTGACTCCCTTGACTGCCAGTGTGCTATGTGCCCATCTTCTGTTACCTTCCGGAGT
This sequence comes from Schistocerca nitens, assembly GCF_023898315.1. NCBI lineage: Eukaryota > Metazoa > Arthropoda > Insecta > Orthoptera > Acrididae > Schistocerca > Schistocerca nitens. Next base: position 684,750,774 of record NC_064615.1, on the reverse strand, counting down.
TCTCTTTCGGCTACTGCTCTGGCAGCTTATCTTCATGCTACTTGCCACTTTCCCAGTGAGTGTGAACCCTTCACCACCTTGGCTTTGTGTGACAGTCTGTGTTCATCTTGGACTTCAATCGCTTCCTGAAGACAGTACTCCAGATTCGATCTATTGCTGCAAGTTTCTCGATCTACCCACCCATCTTAGCACCTCCATGTATACTGATGGCTCTAAGACAAACTATGGTGTTGGGTGTGCCTTCGTCATTGGCACTGACCATTTACAGTGTTAGCTTCCACAACTCTGCTCGACTTTTATAACAGAGCTCTTCAGCCTTTATCAGACTATCCAATACATCTGGCGACATAGGCTTTTTGATTGTGTCACATGCTCCGATCCTCTCAGTGCTCTTCAGAGCCTCTGTGGCTCTAGGCAGTTCACCCGTTAGTGCAATGGGTCCAAGAAAGCTTCCAGTAGATCTCTGTTGAGGGAGCGACCGTGATGGTTCAAATGGCTCTGAGCACTATGGGACTTAACATCTATGGTCATCAGTCCCATAGAACTTAGAACTACTTAAACCTAACTAACCTAAGGACATCACACAACACCCAGTCATCACAAGGCAGAGAAAATCCCTGACTCTGCCGGGAATCGAACCTGGGAACCCGGGTGCGGAACCGTGATGTTCGTGTGGGTTCCTGGTCTCTTGCTCTTCCATTCCTTCGGATGATCTCCATGTTACCTCTGTTGGCAGGTGGGTCCCTTTGGCTTATTCACTGGTCTTATCTTCATGGGAACACGCTCTGGGGAATTAAACCACTTCCAATGGCTTAGCCGACCTCCTCTCTGCCCTCTCGTCACGAGATCATTTTAGCCATTTTGTGCTCATTGTCATCAATCTTCGACAGTTCGCCATTTGCTGGTCCAACGCCTTTCTTTTAACCAGTTACATTCCATTGTAGCTTGCTGTCTTGAGTTATGTGACATTTTAGCAAATGACGCACAGGCTATCGACTGCATTTTACTTTTTCCTTCCATCAATTGGGCTTAACAAATAGTCGCTTTTAACTTCTTTCACTTCTTGATGTTCTAAGACCATGGCATGGGCACTTATGACTTCAGCTGTTTTTGCGTCCTAAAACAAAACAAAAAAGCAGTTTACAATTAGTGCTATTACGCCAATTAGTTTCGAGTAGACAATATAAAGTTCACTAGACCATACTCTATTAGGTCTGCAGGGGGTACAAACATGAAGTTTTTTGAAGTATATTTCGTTCTAAATCTACGTACTTGGTACACAAGAGATAGTTGTTTTTACAGTGTTGTCAGGATGACTGCTAGGGCTGAGTAGAGGACAAGTAGCCAGAAGATAACAAGCAAGGTGGATCTGCAGCAGCAGGAATTTTGCACGTTGGACGAAGTGCCACACCCAAAGTTTTGTTCCAAACCTGTTGGGTTGATCCTTGTCCTGTCTTTCACCTTGGCGGTTTATTTTTGGGTGTATATTTATATAGTATAAATCGTGACTCGATAGGCCATAGTCACTTGTAGAGGTAAAAAGTAGTATATATATATATATATATATATATATATATATATATATATATATATATATATATATATATTGTGGTGTCACCGCCAGACACCACACTTGCTAGGTGGTAGCTTAAATCGGCCGCGGTCCATTAGTACATGTCGGACCCGCGTGTCGCCACTGTCAGGATCGCAGACAGAGCGCCACCACAAGGCAGGTCTCGAGAGACTGACTAGCACTCGCCCAGTTGTACGACGACGTTGCTAGCGACTACACTGACGAAGCCTTTCTCTCATTTGCCGAGAGACAGTTAGAATAGCCTTCAGCTAAGTCCATGGCTACGACCTAGCAAGGCGCCATTAGTTACTTCATGAATCTAAAGAGTCTCACTTGTATCATCAAGAATGCTGTACACCAAAGGACGATATAAAAGTTAAGTGTTCTAGTAGCTACGTTCTTTTCTTTATCACATTCATCACGTATCCTGTTCCAGACTTAACGCCAGACGGCGTGAGTTGACGCGTGCCCTTTCGGCTACTTCACTGTGGACTGGCTGCCTTAACAGTCCACTACATATATCCATTTTAGGCAGTTTAAATAAGCAACAGTTACAGAGTGTGGTTAGATTGAACCTAATGGGGATACTAGGGCGCATGCACATACCATATGCCAAGATTAAGAGGGGCTAAGTCTTTTAAAGGACTTCCGGGGGGGGGGGGGGGGCGGAGGAGGGACTGATAGGCATCAGAGAAAGAACACAGCAAGCTACTATTACGAACAACTAATAGGGTATTTTAAAGACTTGGGGAGTCGGTTGAGAATTTTGTGGATCACATCCGCAAGATTAGTATTGCTACTTACAAACCCATGGAAAATAAGGGCAATTTGGCTACCTTACAGGAAGCCGAGCAAAGTGCTCATGATGTATTCTTATGGGGCTTACAGCCTGAAATGAAATGTCAAGGAAGGTGCGAATGGAGTTTCTGCGGGTGTTCTGCTAAGCGATGGAAATCGCTTGGGGAAAAAGGAGTTAAAAGCACCAACTGATTTTGGTGAGGGTAGTGTGAGGTCACTCGGATTAGGGATGTTGAATTTCTGAGTGGGAGAAGTTAACTTCCAGGTTAATCCAGAAATTCTTTCAATAGTTGACAGTAGCTACAATGTCATTCTCGAATTAGATTTCCAGGTTGCAAATCACGCCAAAGTTGACTTGGAACGGCGAACGATGGAACTAGATGGAACATAGTTTCATCTATGGTCTATGGCTGGAATACCATTGCTGTTGCAGGATTCATCCGTAAACCTGGGAAAAATGGCTAAACAGCATACAATGTCCCTTAAAGTCAACTCGCGGGATTTTGTACTGAAAGGTGCGCGGAAAATAATCTGGGCTGATGTGGGCACTGATCTACCAGTAAATTCTGTATGTGTCGCCAAACCATTGTCTGAGAACGAAAAACTGGATGCAGTCAAATGTTTTGTGTGGTGTGATGTGTTCTGTGTTCATGACAGTTTGGCTCCAAAGAGTACAAGTTATCACTGGGTAGCCTGAGAGCAAGTTTATAAGTTCAGAGAAGGAGGAGATGGACAGCCATTTTACACTTAGTTACACAACGCTTGGAGTCTTAACTGGATTGCACTAAAAGATAAGGTAGCGTATCTGGAGGGTCAAAACAGGGAGGCAATGGAGAAGCTTTTGGAAGAGTACTTTTGAGTTTTTTAATCCTTCACGTCTGTTGCCTGCTGTGCCACTAGTACATCACCATATTCCCAATGGGAATGAAGCTCCATTTATAAGAAGCCGTATGGAGACACAATATTTACAGCTGGTTATGTAGGATTTTTATCAATCAGCAGTTTTGGGACGGAATAATAGTAACAAGTAACAGTCTGTGGCCTGCCCCGGTAGTTGTTGTGGAGGAAAAGTGTATTGGTTTTGTTGTGACTACGGCTTCTTGAACCAGCAGCCGGTGTTGGATGCATACCCAATGCCAAACCGTACAGAAACGTTAGATAATCTTGGTCAATGGCATTTTAAGACTGTAGATTTGTGAAGTGGTTACCATCAGTTATAAGTGATATCTGAAATCCATCCAAAAACTGTTTTCGATGTCAACCAGGCATTTCCAATATTATTATATGTCCTTTTTGGCTTAAGAACGCCCACTGCAAATTTTTAGCATTTGTTGCATGGTGTATTGCGAGGGTTAAAGCTGAAGCACTGCATGGAATATCTGGATGATATAATCATGTATTGCAGGGATGTCCTGGAGCATATTGTACAGTTATATGAGGTTTTAGATCGTGTAAGTGCTGCACAGTTAACGCTGAGCTAGGAGAAGTGCCATTTTGTGGTAAAAGAGGTCCAATACATGGGTCATGTTATAAGCTGAAAAGGTGTTTGCACTGACCTGCGGCTGGTAGATGATGTAAAAATATTCCGACGCCCACTACAGTGAAGTAGTTGCAATAGTATTTGGGCCTCGAGAAGTTCTAGCGGCAGTACTTGCCTAAGTTCGCATAGATTTCAAGGCCTTGGGGTGAAGTTCCATTGGACGCCGGAATGCGAAGCAGTATTTGAAAAACTAAAAAGTATGTTAACATCTAATCCGAGTCGGGCTTTTCCAGAAACAGATCGCGTGACTCAAGCAACTTCGCATTAGGTGTATTGAGTCAAGAAGTAGGTGGTCAGGAGCACACCACAGTTTATGCTTCATGGTAACTGAATGGGGCAGAAAGAAATTGCTCAACGACAGAGAAGGAAACCTATGCATTAATTTTCTTAATTTATTTCTGGTGTTACTTGTACGGTTGACGTTGTAAGATGATAACCGACCACGCAGCACTGAAATGGCAATTTGGACTCAAAGACCGACAAATAGGATAACAAGGTGGGAGTGAATGCGAATCTGAAATAATATATCGGCTAGGAAGATCACATGCAAACGGTGATGGGCTCAGATGCAAGGCACGTGCTGTGGAATGTGCTGGTGTAGACAAGCATGATTGGAGGCAGCACAAATCACTGATTCGGATTGTCAATAGTTTTTACCAAGCAGCTGCAGTTGTGCACAATTTATGGAGCGTTTTATAGGACAACAAGGAATGGTCCACTCTCGGTAGTGCTGGAGAGGTTATGAAACAAGGTGTTGAGGCTGGCCCACGACTGTTTTGGCAGGATATTCAGGGTGAATGAGTGGAGAGTAGCACAAAATTACTGATGGATGACGCACAGACAGGATGTTGACCATTACGTGAGGGACTGCATTTCATGCGCGCAGAGAGTAGAACTCTGCATCCAGAAAGTGATTGGATATTTTGATGCCCCTAGCACAAACGCCGGCAGGAACTGTTACGTGTTGACAATAATAGGTCATCTTTCGCCCTTCATTTCTATGACAGGCCACAACAGTGGCTCAGGCAATGGTGAATTAATGGATACTCAGGTTTGGGACACAGGAGATCATAATAACAGAGCAAGTATCGAATTTTATGTCAGAGTTGATGCAGCAGTTGTGTAAGTTGTTGCATATTAAGAACTGCGAAAGAGTGCTATGCATCTGCAGGTCAATGGTCAAACTGAATGGGTTCACAGAATGATTGAGAAAATGTTAAGTTGTTATATTAATTCCCAGCACAAAAATTTGGAGAAACTACTGGCTTGCATCACAGCCACTTATAATTAAAAAGTCCTTAAAAACACAAGTTTGTACCCATACTATGTGATTTTTGATTGCAAAATGCCGTCACTGTTTGAATTTTGTAAACTACTGCCTGAGGGTAACATTTCGTCAGTAAAGGACTTTGCCAGAATGCTGAAAACTACTTCTAGGCAAGTGGCGAGGATTGATACTAAAGCTTTGGGGTGGCAAGATAGGACTCAAATAATAAAGCAGTATTGCCTAAATATCATGTGGGTCAGTGGTGGTGATGACCGATCCTTACATACCGAAGTGCAAAAAAGTTTCGCGATGTCATGGACCTTCCAGGTGATGAAGATGTCACTTGTTAATGTCAAGTTGCAGCACCCGAATCACCCAACAGTAATTCATGAGAGTCGAATTCAGCCATTTGAGGGTAATATTAGGGAGATGCCTCCTGTTTCGGCAGAATCTTCGAAATGGGGGAGGGAAGAGTCGGAGAAAGAAAGAAAAAAGAAAAACTTAAGGCAGAGGAAACAAGATAATTCTGTAGCTAGCATGAATAATTGTTATGCACTTAGACCTTCAGCAGGAATTAAAAACAGCAGGTTTTCCTTCTCCTGGGCACGATATTCTACCCACTTTCTTAAGTATTGCCATGGACTCGACCCTAATCGCCTCGCAGCGTATCTGAATCACCAGGAACATCTTTTGACACACACACACACACACACACACACACAGAAGGAATTACCAGCACGAACAGAAGTAGCGAGAGATCCCCATTGGATGTTCTAGTCAAGAGAAAAGTTGCCTAAATCTCGCACCTGCCGCCCTTCAACCTACTGATTCGGACCAGTAGAAACGGCACCAACCAAAAAGGCAATGAAAACAATGAGTAGAGCTCATAAGGAAGAGCCGAATGTTAGACTTAATACAGCCACATTGTACCCCGATGCATGATGTACAAAGTGTACACTCCCTGTGGATTCGTGAAAAAATGTAGTGAAGAACATAGTACCATAATACAAGGATCAAAATGGTTCAAATGGCTCTGAGCACTATGGGACTCAACTGCTGAGGTCATTAGTCCCCTAGAACTTAGAACTAGTTAAACCTAACTAACCTAAGGACATCACAAACATCCATGCCCGAGGCAGGATTCGAACCTGCGACCTCAGCGGTCTTGCGGTTCCAGACTGCAGCGCCTTTAACCGCACGGCCACTTCGGCCGGCTAATATAAGGATCATAAAAGTGAATAGCCTAGCAATTTTAGATAAAGGTAGTGGATCTTGTGCTTCCGGTAATAGTAGAATTCAGGAGCGAATTCTTGTATGAAGAGGAATGGTCATTAAATTGCTTAAAAACACTGAAAAGGTCTGAAGAAGTACTGTGACTTCTGTTAGCGGCTCAGGAGAACAAGGATGTGTCGTAAGTAAGCTGAGTAAGACAACAGGATAGTGAAATGAGGGCAACAATAAATGGGTTACAGGATGGTGAAACCAAGATGACAAGTGGGTTATATAACGGTCGTCGGCGTGCTTCACACCGAAGTGACGGCATGGGTTCCATTAATTGTGCATCAATTACATCAGCCAGGCATTGGCCCATGCTAAAGCGTTCCATCGTTCTACTGACCAGAGGAAAACAGCAGACATCAGTGATGGAGCAGCATATTTAGCGATTGCTGGCCAGCCCATGAACGAATGCAGCTGGGCAGTCGAGTGACTCACCATCTGTGTCATCCAGCGCAACCGCCAGACTCTGGCCTGTCCACCTACCAGACAATTATCATCGAGGGGATGGTCTGGGGGGAGGGGGGGAGCACAGACCTGCTCATAGCCATCGACGTTATGCCTCGCTGGTGCTGGGTACGATACCCGCGCCATGCCTCCAACACAGCCAGTGTCCACAAAAAGCCAATTCCCACTGCATCGCTGCCAGTGGCGCATACCACTGCTGCCATATAAGCAACACACCGCTGTTCTATGCTCCTCAGTGCCTATCGTTAGCTGCTGTTTCCACAGGTGTATTACGAGGAGATAAAAATTCATCCTGAGGGCCATACAGCAATTGCAATAACTTGTTACTAAAATAAAGGCTTTGTATTTGCTGTCAGGAGTTGCCTGCAGTCCACGCCCTCCCACCTCTTGTCAGAGAGCCTGTGATCCCAACATTCACAATACACGCTGCCACCTTTTACAGGAAATCTTTGACAGATTGTTTCTGAATATCATTTCATTGTTCAGTGGAGCTCCTATAGACATTTCTGATGGACTGATTTCCCTATGCAATTCCTGTTAAGTCTGCTGGGAAAAGGAATTGGTTAACGCTAGATTTAAAGAGGGCAGCGTGACGGGTGTATTCTCTTCCAGTGATATTTTGTGAGTCACAGAAAACAGAAACAAAAAAATTAAGTTTCTGCTGCTGCTTTGTCGCTGGCCGACACTGACAACCGAAAATTCGCAGATAGCACTGATTAGTTTTGAGTAGACAATATGTTCATCAGACCATAAGCTATTAAGTCTGTAGCAGGTACAAACATGAGGAAGTGTTTATGAATATTATTTCCTTCTAAATTACATACAGAACACACACAAGATATTCAGTTCCTTTTCTGTCGTTTTGTCAGGAAGCAAGCAAACCAGGAGTATCTGAGAAGCCATTGTTTGCAAACGAAAATCTCTTTGAAAGAACTGGGAGCATGTAATCTTCTGTTGGTGCCCACATGGATTGCTACAATCGTTCTGTACAGAAGCTATCAATATGAGCTCGCATATCGTCAGACATCGCATCTAGTACTGCAAGTTGCTGTATTCACTATAAAGTCACTAGAGTCTGAAGTAATATGGGATGGACTAGTATCGACAGAAGATATTTGCAAATGGTTCAGGACACTTCCTGGATAAGAAATTCAATAAAGAGAACTGTTTTATACCCCCCCCACCCCAATCTGGTTTATTTTTATTGCGATTGCAACACAGAACTTATTGCATTAAACACTTCTCTCCCAAAAGCTGAAGTTCAGTCACTTGGGGGTAATATCACCCCCCCCTCTCTCTCTCTCTCTCTCTCTCTCTGTGTGTGTGTACGTATGTTTTTGGATAGGGTCCACCTTTAGCAAAACAAAAGTTTGTTTATTAATCCAAAAATGTTTCACTGCAGTTGCAGCATCTTCAGTGGGCTTTTATTTTTCATCTGTTAAAGATAAAGAATGTTTTTTTACTGTTTCTTGTATCCCACTTGGAAGGCAGCCCATGGATCTGCTCCTGCAAACTGATGGGTAGGCCGAATGAAGAAAGCGAGTAGGAGCAGGAGGGGACAAGCACTTTGGTACTGCGATTAAAATGTTACATGTTTATTATAGGTAAAAACAAGTTGTGAAATGGTTACATAACTTTGTGTACATCCTGTCGTGAAAAGTACAATGTCTCAATAGCAAGTCAACTCACACTAGTTTAAGCGATGTTCCAGGCTGTCTGCGCTCGATGAAATGGGGCTGAATCTGGAGCAGAACTCGTAGATCTGGACAGCACCGACTAGAGGGCGCTGTCGTCTGTGTCTGTTGTAGTGCCAACCTAACAACTTTAATATGCCGTGGCATCATTGCTATCGATACCACATCCCTCCCCCCTGAAACGATGCACCGTCGTTGAGTACGGCTTCCGACAGCGGGTGGAGGGACCCAGGGGCGGTGCAACTGAGGGGGCAGACAGTGGAACTGCCGGGGCACGCTGCCCACCCGCTACCCCGAATTGCTCGTGAGGGGGCGAGGAAAACGCCCTGTGGAAAACCTGGCCAGGCCGCGCACCGCCACTGGGTATGCTCGGATGAGGAGGCGGAGCAACGGCCTCCATGGGCGGCGGCGGTGTAAAAGCAGCCTCAGCGTCCATCGGTTCCGGCATCACGGAGGAACATGGCGGCGGCGGCGGCGGCGGCGGCGGCGGCCGGAGGTGGGGCCGTGGCGGCGACGAGAGGCGCCCGTCCGGTGCAGGTGACAGCACCGGCAGCGGCGGCGATGGCAGGCGCGCCCGCGGCGGAGGTGGAGGCGTGAGCGGCGGAGGCGCTATTGGTGTAGTCGTGATCTGAGGCGGCGGAAGCCGCGAAGCCTCCAATTCTGCCGGAAAACAACCAGCGGCAGAAAACCGAGGACAGCGCAAATGGATCTGGTTCCAATGTTGCTTGACAGTGCCGGAGAGACCAGAAATGACAAATAAGGCGCGGCCAAGCTGGCGAGGAATGCGCCCCTGCTCCCAGTGCTGCCTGCCAGAGAAAACGCGGTGCAACACCAAAGCAGAACGAGGCGAAGCAGCGGGAGCACGCGGCGGCAGGTGCAATAGGTGCAGGAGCGACCGATGGGTGCAGCCATGTTGCAATTCCGCTGGGGAACGGGTGCCGCGCGGCTGAGAGCGATAGGAAGCAAGGAAAGTCCAGAGCACACACTCGCTAGAGTGCGTGGCACGCAACTTGCTCATGTGCGACTTAAATGTACGCACAAAGCATTCAGCCTCACCGTTCGACTGGGGGTGGAACGGGGCTGAGGTCAGATGGCGAATGCCATTAGCAACACAGAATGCTACAACCTCTGAGGACACAAATTGGGGGCCATTGTCGGAGGCCCTCAGTGCAAAAAATAGACGTCAAAGCCTGAATAGTATTCGCAGATGTAGTAGAGGACATACGTACAACAAAAGGGGAGTTGCTGTACGTATCAATAGCTATCAACCATCGGGTATCCCAAAAAGTACCCGCAAAATCAATATGAACGCGCTGTCAAGGTGCAGTAGGAGTCGGCCACGCAAGGAAGCGCTGTCGGGGAGCAGATTGACGCTCCACGCAAGAGCGACAGTTAGCAAGCAAAGTCTCAATTTGTTTATCAATGCCAACCCAAGTGCAGTGACGACGCGCTAATTGCTTCATCCGCACTATACCCCAATGACCAGCGTGGAGCAAGCGGAGAATTTCCGACTGCAACGAACGAGGTACTACAACCACACAAGACTGATCATTGTCAGTTCGTAACAAGATAACACTGGTGTACAGACAAGTTGTGATGTTGCGCGAAGTAACGTTAAACGAGTGGATCACGAATCTGCGTAGCAGATGGAGGCCATTGAGTACAAATATACTGCAAAAGAATCTGCAAAGAAGCATTGGCGGTTGTCGCGGAAGCAACGCGACGAAAATCCACTGGAAAACCATCAGCTAATTCCTTATCTTGCGAATCAATAAACATGCAGGACTGTTCGCAAGAGTCAAACACTTCGTCAGGACCGACAGGCAGACGAGACAAAGCGTCAGCATTGACGTGCTGAGCCATAGGCCGAAACAAGATTTCGTTATTGTGTTTAGAGAAAAACAAAGACCAATGTTGCAACTTTTGTGCAGTATGGGCCGGAATGGGCTTTGACGGGTGGAACAAAGATGTCAAAGGCTTATGGTCGGTGACCAAATAGAAATTGCGACCGTACAAAAAAAATTATGAAACTTAGTCAATAGCTAAAGCTTCTTTCTCGATTTGAGAATAGTTTTGCTGGACAGAACTGAGCAACTTAGAAGCAAAGGCGATCGGGCGATCTACAGAATTAATGCGGTGCGAGAGAACCGCTCCGATGCCGCGAGAAGATGCATTGACAGCCAAAACAACTGATTTGGAGGGATCGAAAGGAATCAAACAGCGATCACTCAACAAAGCAGATTTGAGCTTGTGGAAAGCAGCGTCACATTCAGAAGACCAAACAAAAGAAACATTCTTACGCCGAAGGTTATGCAAAGACGCTGCAATCTGCGCTGCATTTGGTATAAACCGAATATAAGTGATTTTGGCCAACACAGACTGAAGTTCTTTCAAGTTCCTGGGCGCTGGCAAGTCTCTAGTTGCACTGAGATGTGATGGCGAGGGGTGAATACCCTGTCCGTAAATCATATGTCCTAAATACTGAATCTCAGTTTGAAAAAAATTTCACTTGTCTGTTACACTTTAGTCCTGCACGCAAAAGTACGGTAAATAAGGCACGCAAATTCTGCAAATGTTCGTCAGTGGTACGGCCGGATACAACTATATCGTCCAGATAATTGGAACAACCAGGGACAGTGGCACACAACTCCTGCAAGACTGAAAAATAGCAGGAGCTGAAGCGCAACCGAACGGAAGGCGGCGAAATTTGAACAATCCAAGGTGGGTGTTGATCACAAAATAGCGCTGCGACTGTTCATCGGGCGGAATCTGAAAGTATGCGTCCCGAAATTCAATCGTGGAAAAGAATTTTCCCGCGCCAAGCTTATCAAAAATGTCTTAAGGACGCGGTAAGGGAAACCCAACTACCACTGTCCGGGGATTTACTGTAGACTTAGTCAGCACAAATACGGAGACGACCGTTTGGTTTTTTCACACACACTATAGGCGAAGCCCATGGCGAAGAAGAAACAGGTTCAATGACACCAATGTCTTGCAAATGCTAACGTTCAGAAGCTACGGCGTCGCGCAGTGCATGCGGTACTGGCCGTGCACGCCGAAAAACAGGTATCCCAGAAAGGACCCGCAAAATCAATTCGAACGCGCTGTCAAGGTGCAGTAGGAGTCTTTAACTACAACATGCGCTACAAAGTCTGTGGCACAACCAAGGCCATCAGAAAAGAGTTCAGCAAAATCATCGCATCGTGCGGCAACACTGTCTGCATGGCAACTATCATTGATACCAAGTACTTTGTCCTGAATTGAGAGGCCAAAAAGTTCAAATGCGTCCATGCCAAAAATGTTTGTAGCATCACTAGAGCGGAGGACATGGAAAGACACTGTACGGGACGTTGCATCATACGTGGCTTGCAAACTACACACGCCGAGCACTGAGATTTCCTGTCCAGTAAATGCAGTCAGCGTGGCATGCAAACGACGAAGCGGGGGCGAACCAAGCAAGTCATACGTTGATTTGTTCAGTAAAGAAACAGACGCACCACGCACCAGTGTCCAGCTGCATGCGAACAGAACGTCCACAAATGTTCAAAGTAACAAAAAGTTTCCTCGTATCGCGCTGAATGTGAGAGGAAGCGTCTGGCAAAACTTGATTCACACGACGAGCTGTAGAAGCACGTGAAGCTGAAGGCTGTGAATAAATGGCATTAGCATCCATAGGCTGATGTGAATCGTGATCATGGCGGTTGCCGTTGCGGTGACGTCCACGCGAGTCACGCGAACGGGAGACAAGTTCGGATTTAGAGTTTCTCTTACTGCACACAGCTTGCACATGCCCTTTCTTATTACAAAAATAACACTGTGCTTGACGGGATGGGCAACTGTCCCGTGGGTGGGCACGAAAGCGGTTCGGACATGATTTCAGTTTCTTAGAGGGTGGCTGGTTTGAACCATGTTTACATGCGCGCGAGCGGCGCGGCGCGGCGTGGCTGTGCTGGCAGGCGGGAGGGAGGGCACGTGTTGCGCCGCGCTAACAGTACATACACCCGGAGTCACGTAGAACGCAGAAGTAGCCATGTCTAATGTATCTTGTCTGTCTAGCAAGTCCACTACTTCCTGCAAAGACGGCTTTTTAAATCTGAGGATTTGTTCGTGGATGCGGTGATCCGCCACATTCTGCGCAATAGCGTCTCTAATCTTTATATCCGCATATGAGCGTCCACATGAGCAATTAAAGTCACAATCAGGTGTCAGTCCCTGAATGTCCGCTAACCAAGATTTATTTGACTGATTAGGGCCATGCCGGAGACGAAAGAATTTGTAGCGTGCAGATACCACATTTACACTGTCACAGAAGTGGGAGTTCAAAGCATCAATCACTTCGACGTACGTTTTAGTTTCTGGGTGGGTGGTGGGAAACAACTTGACGATCACACGGTATAACACAACACCTGTGTTGGCAATGAAAAAGGCAAGCCGCTCTGTACCTGGTATGTTGTAAGCTGTGAAATGTGCCTCGAGCTGGGCGATGTATTCTGGCCAGCGTTCAACGTCAGGGTTGAAGGCACGAAATGACAGGCGGTGGCGTCGGAGGCGTCAAAGTAGCTGCAGTTTGTAGGGTGACCAGTCCATTTATGGCAGCAAGCAGCGGCGTCATTTGCTGAGTCTGAAAACGTACGAGATCGGACAGCGAAGCCTGTTCCCGTGGCGAAGCCATGGTTTACACAATTGAAACTCTTAAACTGAGGCTAGCACGAAAAGAAAGCAGTACCGAGCAAAAAAGGAAATGATAGGAGAGGAAAAAAATTAGCCTCGTCGCCAAAACTTCTTGTATCCTGCCTGGAAAGCGGCGCGTGGATCTGCTCCTGCAAACTGATGGGTAGGCCGAATGAAGAAAGTGAGTAGGAGCTGGGGGGGACAAGCACTTTGGTACTGCGATTAAAATATTAGATGTTTACTATAGGCGAAGTTGAGAAATGGCTACATAACTTTGCGTGCATCCCGTCATGAGTAGTACAACGTCTCAATAGCAAGTCAACACACACACTAGTTTAAGCGATGTTCCAGGCCGTCTGTTCTCGATGAAATGGGGCTGAAGCTGGAGCGGAGCACGTAGATCTGGACAGCACCGATTAGAGGGCGCTGTCGTCGGTGTCTGTCGTAGTGCCAACCTAATAACTTTAATACGCCGTGGCATCGTTGCTATCGATACCACACTGTTTGTATACATGTAACTATTAGTTTTTAAATCGTAATTACAGATATTTGAAAAACACAAATTATGAATTCATACCTTTTTACCACATGGTGTGGTTTTTCTGATGTGTTGTGTTTCTACAGTGACTGCTTTGTTCCACAGTTTGTCATGTGCAACCACTTACACCTTAAAGTAGATAAATTGTTTAAGCCAAAATTACGATTTGAAAATTATTTCTATGCCTGAAGTTAATTAATTCTGAAATATTCAAAGCAACCGCCACGAACACCTTCAACTGTTCCACTGTCAGTCATGTTTGTTTTTATAGCTGGTGAACAGTGAAACATAGTGACAGTCGCAACTCAATATATAGTGTTTGACAGTGATGAAGATGAGGAAAAAGAAAGTGTAGTGAAACCTAATGTAAATACACACACACACACACACACACACACACACACACACACACACACACACACAGAATTAATTAATTTCAGGCATAGAAATAACAATTTCCAAATCGTAATTTTGGCTTAAACAATTTATCTACTTTAAGGTGTAAGTGTTTGCAGATGACAACCTGTGGAACAAAACTGTCACCTACTGTGGGCCAGACAGCACAAAAACTGGAGTGTAGATAACTCACAACATGTAATGGCGCCTGACGAGTCATGCATGTGCCTTCTTGAAAATTCTTGTATATTCTAGATCAAAGGAAAAGAGTACTCTGTTAGCCCTCCTCTCCCTCCAATATTTAATAACATTTGCCCTTTGGGATGTTAATTAAGGTTAACTGTAATGCTCGCATTAAATATTTTTTAATGTTCTGAGTGTTCAAGTAGTAAGGCACTGAGAGTTCTGGTAGAAAATGCTGACTCATTATCCGTCAGTAATTGCATGTCCTATTTCGCTAACATCAGCATCAGAACTTCCTTATCTCCGAAGTCATTCCAGGAACTGACATCCTGCCAGCCGGAGTGGCCATGCGGTTCTAGGCGCTACAGTCTGGAGCCGAGCGACCGCTCCGGTCGCAGGTTCGAATCCTGCCTCAGGCATGGATGTGTGTGATGTCCTTAGGTTAGTTAGGTTTAATTAGTTCTAAGTTCTAGGCGACTGATGACCTTAGAAGTTAAGTTGCATAGTGCTCAGAGCCATTTGAACCATTTGAACTGACATCCTGTGCCACATGCCAACGTTAAGGAGGAAAGGGCCTCCCCATCTCCTTGCGCTTCTACAAATTTTTACATGAAATAACCTCCCACCCCTAGCGTCCTCCCGCATTCATGGGAGTGAGACTCGACTGCAGTTCAGATCAATGCCATATTTCGCTGATGTCAACATCCGCACACTCTGTGCTTCTGGAGATTTAGATGAAGCACCCCATGCCCCACATGCCTCCACGCCTGTGTGTGAAGTGTAAACATGTACAGGGTTATTACAAATGACTGAAGCGATTTCACAGCTCTACAATAACTTTATTATTTGAGATATTTTCACAATGCTTTGCACACACATACAAAAACTCAAAAAGTTTTTTTAGGCATTCACAAATGTTCGATATGTGCCCCTTTAGTGATTCGGCAGACATCAAGCCGATAATCAAGTTCCTTCCACACTCGGCGCAGCATGTCCCCATCAATGAGTTCGAAAGCATCGTTGATGCGAGCTCGCAGTTCTGGCAAGTTTCTTGGTAGAGGAGGTTTAAACACTGAATCTTTCACATAACCCCACAGAAAGAAATCGCATGGGGTTAAGTCGGGAGAGCGTGGAGGCCATGACATGAATTGCTGACCATGATCTCCACCGCGACCGATCCATCGGTTTTCCAATCTCCTGTTTAAGAAATGCCGAACATCATGATGGAAGTGCGGTGGAGCGCCATCCTGTTGAAAGATGAAGTCGGCGCTGTCGGTCTCCAGTTGTGGCATGAGCCAATTTTCCAGCATGTCCAGATCAGATACACGTGTCCTGTACGTTTTTTTTTCGCAGAAGAAAAAGAGGCTGTAAACTTTAAACTGTGAGATTGCACAAAACACGTTAACTTTTGGTGAATTGCGAATTTGCTGCACGAACGCGTGAGGATTCTCTACCGCCCAGATTTGCACATTGTGTCTGTTCACTTCACCATTAAGAAAAAATGTTGCTTCATCACTGAAAACAAGTTTCGCACTGAAAGCATCCTCTTCCATGAGCTGTTGCAACCGCGCCGAAAATTCAAAGCGTTTGACTTTGTCATCGGGTGTCAGGGCTTGTAGCAATTGTAAACGGTAAGGCTTCTGCTTTAGCCTTTTCCGTAAGATTTTCCAAACCGTCGGCTGTGGTACGTTTAGCTCCCTGCTTGCTTTATTCGTCGACTTCCGCGGGCTACGTGTGAAACTTTCCCGCACGCGTTCAACCGTTTCTTCGCTCACTGCAGGCCGACCCGTTGATTTCCCCTTACAGAGGCATCCAGAAGCTTTAAACTGCGCATACCATCGCCGAATGGAGTTAGCAGTTCGTGGATCTTTGTTGAACTTCGTCCTGAAGTGTCGTTGCACTGTTATGACTGACTGATGTGAGTGCATTTCAAGCACGACATACGCTTTCTCGGCTCCTGTCGCCATTTTGTCTCACTGCGCTCTCGAGAGCTCTGGTGGCAGAAACCTGAAGTGCGGCTTCAGCCGAACAAAACTTTATGAGTTTTTCTACGTATCTGTAGTGTATCGTGACCATATGTCAATGAATGGAGCTACAGTGAATTTATGAAATCACTTCAATCATTTGTAATAGCTCTGTAAGTATTGATCTATCTAATATTGTAATTATGTTTTGTTACTCATCAGGCTTTAGGCTTTTTTAAAAAATCGATTCATAACACACACTTGTTGCCTTTGTGTCTTGACAATGAGTGATGAAGATTTGTGTGATGGTGATGGTTATGGCGGTGATGATCATCATCATAATAGAGATTGCAAAAAATGTATTTACAGTGATTGGTAAATCGTTCCCCCACTTACGAGAGATATGTCGAGGATAAGGATGTGGAGACGTACTATATCTGCACTTCCTGCTGTGAGGCAGTGTAATTATTAACGCGAATGCCGATGAAAAGAAAAAGCAAATAAGCTTAATTAACTGCGTGTTTTCCTTCCAGGCGGCGTGTATTCGTTGCAGCAGCAGGTACGTGATGTGAACATAATCAGTTTAGTTAAACCTACCATTTGAACACCAGTGGGTGTAATCATGTCAGTGTTCGTATGATGGCGCACAGGGAGTTCTACCTAGTGATAGTATTTGAAAACCCTCGATTTAGTGACGTCAAATTAATATTATCCATGGATGGATGATTTCGACTACGAAATGTGTCAATGCAGATTTCGGCTGTGTTCCATGGAAATGCTTCCTCTCCCTTGGTGATACTGGCTGAACATACAATCTCTGTATGCAACTTCCCTGATACAGTTAAAATATTTAACAGCAGAGAGTGCATACATGTGCAGGAGCCGACTTTTAAGAGTTAAATGAATTCTAGTTATGCCATACAAGATCAGCTAGTGCATCACCCCCTATTGCTAGGGGGGGGGGTGCTGGTTAGTGTCAACAAAGTTGCGGTCATATGTCTACCAATTCTATGAGACATTGTGGAGTACTCCACTGGAGGTAGCTCGCCAAACACTCTGCCCATCGTAAGAAACCGGAGCTCAACTCTACGGTGCACGCTGCGCATTAGTGGAGGTGGATGTGTATGATTCAACATTACCATATGTGGGCACTGGACTACGATCTATTTTAAGTTCGTTTTAATACCCAGCTATATGTAAGAGTTTATAAAAGCCACTGTGTTACTATGTAAACAGACAGGTACGATCACACATGGCTACTAATGAAAGGCTCTGAGGCGGAGACACTCCAAAATATTCATTAAAATAAATTTCTGAACGTGTTACAGATTTACATCATCAGGACGCATTTCGTATATTTCCCACAGGGATTCCAATAATGCCGGTCAACGTTTTTGAAATTGTTAATATGTGATATCAAGCGATGTTTTTCAAACAGGCAGTAGCTAGTCTGAAGGCTGCGCCTTGAAATACGGCTTAGCTGTATGTAGTAGATGCTTTGGGGCGGCGGCCGTAGTGGCCGAGCGGTTCTAGGCGCTACAGTCTGGAACCGCGCGACCGCTGCGGTCGCAAGTTCGAATCCTGCCTCGGGCATGGATGTTTGTGATGTCCTTAGGTTAGTTAGGTTTAAGTAGTTCTTAGTTCTAGGGGACTGATGACCTCACAAGTTAAGTCCCATAGTGCTCAGAGCCATTTGAACCATTTTGCTTTGGGACGTGGCTTCGATTGAGTACAGCTCTTATAGCCGGCCTGTAGTTGCTGGTCGTGCAGTATTAGCGTGTCCTATCAACGTCCACACAATTTTCACGATCCTCTGCTTGTACCAAAAGAGAATTAACAGATCTGCTGAAACTTCGCTGTCGAACCGCTGTGTCTGTATATCACTGTTATGCTTTGATGCGACATTCATCGACGTTCAGTATTATTGTTTTGAAAGCGCTTTGGATAGTTGTATTTGTTTTTCCATAGGCTATTCTTTCCACTGTTAAAATGAATTTGAAAATCTCTCACCAGAGTGCACCAGGATATGGTAAGACAGGTATCAACATATAGCGAGAGTTTCGCGAACAATTAGTAGAACAAAGCGCGCGGAATGTGGTCCGTTACTTTATTTGCCTTCTGACCGTGTTCGCGGGTGATGTGCGTTATATTTGTGATTTTTTTCGTTGTGAGGGTATTGTGTCTGACTGAAGTGAGCTATACTATCTACCGAGTAACTGCAGCGTACCATGAGTTCAAAAACAGCACAATATGAATTCAGTATGTAATTTATCAGGTAAAAATTTTGACCATACCGATAGGATAAAAGTGAAGGAACATGGGGCGCCCAGACCAGACGTGAAAATCAGTCAAGAACAAAGATAGTGTAAATGCAGGCAAGGATATACACGAAGTTTTAACAGAACAATGTACAACGAACCTGACTTGTTTTGTGGTTGTCTAGTGAAAAATGCATTTTTCTGTTTGACCTGTCTTGTGACAAACATTAGTGATACAGCCTGGACTGAGGATGGTATAGCAGGCTTAAAAAGTTTCCACGCAAAGGTGAAAAAACACAGTTCGAGTGAAAAACATTTATGTGGTTTTATTGAATTTTCAATGTGGACACTACGTGCCAACTAGACAGTACTTAACCCCTTAACATAAAGACATAAAATGAAAATGTCTCAAAAACCGGTAAATCTTGAGTAAACAGATTATGTTTTGCGGCAAATTCGAGCTGGACATAAGGGGCCATGACGAAACGGAAAATTCCAAAAACCTAGGAATTTTTCGAGGATTAGTTGACGTGATGGCAGAACTTGATGTCTTGAAGCAGCACATCGAAAAATAGGAAAACCGGATTTTCTTAGGCCTTTCGAAAACAGTTCAAAATGAACTGTTAGAATCAATTTACGAGGTATGCCTTAATCTGATCAGGAATGAACTGTCAAAGACAAATTTGCTTGCTGTCGAAGTTGACGAAGCCACTGAATGTGCAAATTTGTCACTACTGGTCTTAGTAATTCACTATGAGCTGCTGGGGATACTTATCGAAAGATTTAGTTCCTTTGTACGACCAAAAAGTCACACTGCAGATGATGTAACGGCAGCTGTTCTCAGCGGGGTAGAGAAAATGAACATAAATGAAACACCTGTGAAACTGATAGCTTAGTCTTGCCACGGTGCTCCCGTTGTGAGTGGAGTTCAAATCAGAATTAAAGAGGTGAATAAAAATGCTCACTTCATCCACTGTTATGCACATCAGTTAAATTTAATTGTTGAACGTCGTATGACAGGCAATAAGCAAGTGCGGATCTTTTTTAGCAACTTGGAAGGAATTTGTACGTTTTTTCCCTAGTCGCCTAAACGCACAGCCATTCTTGATGAGATAGTGAAGAAACGCATTCCTACTTGTCCTCAGTCCATCAGATGGAATTTCAATTCACAGAGCGTAACAACTATGCACAAATACCAGAAGGAAATTGCTGAGAGCGTGGAGAAAATTCAAATAACTTACGGGTTTGCTAGCCGGCCGAAGTGGCCGTGCGGTTCTAGGCGCTGCAGTCTGGAACCGCGAGACCGCTACGGTCGCAGGTTCGAATCCTGCCTCGGGCATGGATGTGTGTGATGTCCTTAGGTTAGTTAGGTTTAAGTAGTTCTAAGTTCTAGGGGACTGATGACCTCAGAAGTTGAGTCTCATAGTACTCAGAGCCATTTGAACGGGTTTGCTGCCGCGTGACGTCGTCGACCACCGCCGATATTTCGACAGGAGCACACCCTGCCATTGTCAAGGCATAGAAATATCGGCGGTGGTCGACGTCGTCACCCGGCAGCAAACCCCTAAGTTACTT
Organism: Schistocerca nitens; assembly: GCF_023898315.1. Classification (NCBI taxonomy): domain Eukaryota; kingdom Metazoa; phylum Arthropoda; class Insecta; order Orthoptera; family Acrididae; genus Schistocerca; species Schistocerca nitens. Next base: position 684,730,574 of record NC_064615.1, on the reverse strand, counting down.
GAACATTAAATCCGCTGGGAAAAGTTAAGGTCTCACATGGAGAAAATCATTGATGATGATGATGATGATGATGGTAATGATTACAAGACAATAAACAAGGCTATGGGACTCAAGGGTTTCCTGCATCTACCTTTACATCTACATACATACTCCGCAATCCACCATACGGTGCGTGGCGGAGGGTACCTCGTACCACAACTAGCATCTTCTCTCCCTGTTCCACTCCCAAACAGAACGAGGGAAAAATGACTGCCTATATGCCTCTGTACGAGCCCTAATCTCTCTTAACTTATCTTTGTGGTCTTTCCGCCAAATATAAGTTAGCGGCAGTAAAATTGTACTGCAGTCAGCCTCAAATGGTGGTTCTCTAAATTTCCTCGGTAGCGATTCACGAAAAGATCGCCTCCTTTCCTCCAGAGACTCCCACTCGAGTTCCTGAAACATTTCCGCAATACTCGTGTGATGATCAAACCTACCAGTAACAAATCTAGCAGCCCGCCTCTGAATTGCTTCTATGTCCTCCCTCAATTCGACCTGATAGGGATCCCAAACGCTCGAGCAGTACTCAAGAATAGGTCGTATTGGTGTTTTATAAGCGGTCTCCTTTACAGATGAATCACATCTTCCCAAAATTCTACCAATGAACCGAAGACGACTATCCACCTTCCCCACAACTGCCATTACATGCTTGTCCCACTTCATATCGCTCTGCAATGTTACGCCCAAATATTTAATCGACGTGACTGCGTCAAGCGCTACACTACCAATGGAGTATTCAAATATTATGGGATTCTTTTTCCTATTCATCCGCATTAATTTACATTTATCTATATTTAGAGTTAGCTGCAGTTCTTTACACCAATCACAAATCCTGTCGAAAGTCATCTTATATCCTCCTACAGTCACTCAACGTCGACACCTTCCTGTACACCACAGCATCATCAGCAAACAGCCGCACATTGCTATCCACCCTATCCAAAAGATCATTTATGTAGATAGAAAACAACAGCGGACCTACCACACTTCCCTGGGGCACTCCAGATGATACCCTCACCTCTGATGAATACTCACCATCGAGGCCAACGTATTGGGTTTTATTACTTAACCCTAGGACTCACTCTGGGGTCATAGGTGACCCCAATCATCTTTACTATGGATAAAATAATATTTCTATTTCTTGTAAAAATCCAGAATTTTATGAATTTTACCACACAGTATTGTAGTTCTCTCACAAAAATTTTTAGAGCGCTTGACACAACATTTAAGTCAATAATTAACAAAAAAACTACTGTTGGGGTCAATTATGACCCCAGATAGATTATATGTAACATTCATAGAATGTATAGATTATCAACTAACAATCTCTTTCTTAGGTATTTTGAGTTGGTAACACTGAATTCAGGTGTTATTCAGGTGTTACTCAGAACTAACCTCAAACGGGACGTTCGTTTGTACGTTTGTTGTTGCAGTGTAATTTCAGCATGGATGGAATACGTTTTGCTCCTGGCTATAGTGTAGAACAAGCTACGGAAGACTTATTTCGTAGCAGTAGTGATTCAGGAGGTAGTGACGCCGAAGACACAGGTAGACCAAAGTGATGAAATTTGTTTACATGAATTAGAAGAAAATGATATTCTTGCTGAAAATGATGACAGTGGAGAAGATGAAAGTGCAGTACCGGTAAGCAGGGATCGGGTTAGAATTATGTTTCCTGTTGAGTTGTTCATCACATTTTCTGTAAATTTCAAGCCATTGTGAAACATTTATGAGTGAAACAAATTATGACTTAGAGTAATATTGTAACTTCTGATATGTAATTACTCTGTCATATGTAATTTAATTCTACTACGTACATACCTGTTAAAAAAGCTGTGAAATGTGTCTAAATAATAAATAAAATGTAAACAAACAGTATTAAACGACAGTACGTTGTTCTCTGAATGATTAGTACACACAGTCAATTATATATTGATTGGGGTCATGTATGACCCCAGATGGAGTACTAAGGAAATTTTAGCAGAGTGAGTCCTAGGGTTAAGAAGTCTTCGAGCTACTCTCATATTTGGGAACCAATCCCATATGCTCGTACCTTAGTTAGGAGTCTCCAATGGGGCACCAAGTCAAACCCTTTCCGGAAGTCAAGGAATATGGCATCCGTCTGACACCCTTCATCCATGGTTCGCAAGATATCATGTGAAAAAAGGGTGAGTTTCGTTTCGCAGGAGCGATGCTTTCTAAAGCCGTGCTGATGCATGGACAGCAACTTCTCTGTCTCAAGGAAATTCATTATATTTGAACTAAGAATATGTTCGAGAATCCTGCAACAAACCGATGTTAAGGATATTGGTCTTTAATTTTGAGGATCCGTCCTTCTACCCTTCTTATATACAGGTGTCACCTGCGCTTTTTTCCAGTCGCTCGGGACTTTACGTTGGGCAAGAGATTCGCGATAAATGCAAGCTAAGTAAGGAGCCAATGCAGTAGAGTACTCTCTGTAAAACCGAATTGGAATCCCATCAGGACCTGGCTATTTATTTACTTTCAACCCATTCAGCTGCTTCACAACCCCCAGGGATGTCTACCACTATGTCCTCCATACGGGAATCTGTACGAGACTCAAACGGCGGTATGTTTGTACGATCCTTCTGCTTAAAAGATTTAACAAATGCTGAATTTAAAATTTCAGCTTTCGTTTTGCTGTCTTCCGTTGCCAGGCCAGATTGATTAGTGAGTGTCTGGATGGAAGCCTTCGACCCACTTACCGATTTCACGTAAGACTGGAGTTTCCTTGGGTTTTCAGCAAGATCTTTTGCTAAGGTATGACGGTGGTAGTGGTTGAATGCTTCGCGCATCGCTCTTTTTACAGCAGCACGAATCTCTACTAACTTTTGCCTGTCCTCATTCTCCCGATCTTTCTTGTACCGCGAGTGCAACTGTCTTTGCTTCCTGAGCATTCTCCGAATTGCGCTGTTAAACCCTGCTTCGCATGTCGCTTCTGGCTTGCAATGGAAATTACCCAGAAGATGCATCTCAAACACATGAAACTACATCCATATATACATAAAACATGCATACGAAATACCTAATGTCTGTAAGGATTATAACTTTGAAGGCATCTCATTCCCTATAACAGCCCCACATTGAACAAAATTCGAGATGCAGAATCCTGTTTACTCGGTTCAAGTTTACAGTTTACTTGTAAATGAGCGGAAAAGAAAGCCAGAAAATGTAAAGTGTAAGGTAGTTGAACGCCTCTACTTTTCCAGAGATAAATAGGTCGAAGTATTGCTATTCTCCAAAGGCGAGAAGCAACACTACCTTTTCATCAAAAACATGTCCTACCTACTTTTCGTCCAAATGAGTAAAAATAAGGGACAAGACATTTTTGCTACAGATGCCTTCAACCCTTTTGCTAAATGTGAGGATTTAGAAAGGTATCTGATTGATTGCTCGAGCCAGGAACCGGTTATGCCCACCACCAGGACTGATGCCCCATTGTCGTATACACTGACTCTGTGTGTTTACTAGCTTCAGTGGCATGTTGTGAAGATGATCCCAACAACTCTCACTACTTTCACGCTCGCCGTGGTGGCCGAGCGGTTATAGGCGCTACAGTCTGGAACCGCGAGACCGCTACGGTCCTCCCTCGGGCATGGATGTGTGTAATGTCCTTAGGTTAGTTAGGTTTAAGTAGTTCTAAGTTCTAGGGGACTGATGACCTCAGAAGTTAAGTCCCATAGTGCTCAGAGCCATTTGAGCCACTACTTTCCCGAAATGACATGTACAGTATGCGCCAGCGAATCAGGTCATATGGTCGTATGACTCCAGTCGCAACAAATTTGACTCATATGTCAGGAATAATGCTGCAGAGTTCGAAAAACTTGAAAGGAATGTTGATGGCCTTAATAGCAGAAACATTCTAATGACCAACTCACAGGAGAATGGTGCCTTATACAAGCAGTCAGTTAAATGTCATACACTCCTGGAAATGGAAAAAAGAACACATTGACACCGGTGTGTCAGACCCACCATACTTGCTCCGGACACTGCGAGAGGGCTGTACAAGCAATGTTCACACGCACGGCACAGCGGACACGCCAGGAACCGCGGTGTTGGCCGTCGAATGGCGCTAGCTGCGCAGCATTTGTGCACCGCCGCCGTCAGTGTCAGCCAGTTTGCCGTGGCATACGGAGCTCCATCGCAGGCTTTAACACTGGTAGCATGCCGCGACAGCGTGGACGTGAACCGTATGTGCAGTTGACGGACTTTGAGCGAGGGCGTATAGTGGGCATGCGGGAGGCCGGGTAGACGTACCGCCGAATTGCTCAACACGTGGGGCGTGAGGCCTCCACAGTACATCGATGTTGTCGCCAGTGGTCGGCGGAAGGTGCACGTGCCCGTCGACCTGGGACCGGACCGCAGCGACGCACGGATGCACGCCAAGACCGTAGGATCCTACGCAGTGCCGTAGGGGACCGCACCGCCACTTCCCAGCAAATTAGGGACGCTGTTGCTCCTGGGGTATCGGCGAGGACCATTCGCAACCGTCTCCATGAAGCTGGGCTACGGTCCCGCACACCGTTAGGCCGTCTTCCGCTCACGCCCCAACATCGTGCAGCCCGCCTCCAGTGGTGTCGCGACAGGCGTGAGTGGAGGGACGAATGGAGACGTGTCGTCTTCAGCGATGAGAGTCGCTTCTGCCTTGGTGCCAATGATGGTCGTATGCGTGTTTGGCGCCGTGCAGGTGAGCGCCACAATCAGGACTGCATACGACCGAGGCACACAGGGCCAACACCCGGCATCATGGTGTGGGGAGCGATCTCCTACACTGGCCGTACACCACTGGTGATCGTCGAGGGGACACTGAATAGTGCACGGTACATCCAAACCGTCATCGAACCCATCGTTCTATCATTCCTAGACCGGCAAGGGAACCTGCTGTTCCAACAGGACAATGCACGTCCGCATGTATCCCGTGCCACCCAACGTGCTCTATAAGGTGTAAGTCAACTACCCTGGCCAGCAAGATCTCCGGATCTGTTCCCCATTGAGCATGTTTGGGACTGGATGAAGCGTCGTCTCACGCGGTCTGCACGTCCAGCACGAACGCTGGTCCAACTGAGGCGCCAGGTGGAAATGGCATGGCAAGCCGTTCCACAGGACTACATCCAGCATCTCTACGATCGTCTCCATGGGAGAATAGCAGCCTGCATTGCTGCGAAAGGTGGATATACACTGTACTAGTGCCGTCATTGTGCATGCTCTGTTGCCTGTGTCTATGTGCCTGTGGTTCTGTCAGTGTGATCATGTGATGTATCTGACCCCAGGAATGTGTCAATAAAGTTTCCCCTTCCTGGGACAATGAATTCACAGTGTTCTTATTTCAATTTCCAGGAGTGTATTTGCGACCTGCATTTGGATAGAAAGGCAGAAACTCCATGTAGAGACCCCTGTCATCTAAAGGGGAAGTTCTATGGTGCAGCTTACAACAGACTGAAGTACAAACGCCACAACAAATACCTGTCTTCTTATCTAATTTGAGCAGGTATAATTCCGACTTCCTTGTTGAGCACTTCGGTGCTTTAGGGTTAGAGAATGGTGAGTATCATACTATCACTATGATTTATGCAGACACTTCTTCAGAAACTTACTGGGACTAGGGATTGAGAGGACATCCTTATCACTTGATCTGAATTTCCCAGTGATTTGAAGTTTTAGCTTGTAACGAAGAAGGAGGTCTTTCTACACAAACAACTGCATACAATGGAGAGACTCCACAGAACCATTTGCCCAAAATAACTGCACTGCCGTAACGGATGCAGAGTATAGGCACACAGTGAGTGCTTGGCGGGAGTTCAACACACTTGATTTAGAGAGTTATGCTGAATTGTACATGGAGACAAATGTGTTGCTGCTTGTAGATGTTTTTGAGAAATTCAGGGTAGATGTATTTGGATCCTGCATTCTGTTACACCATGCTGGGGCTTTCACGGGATGTAATTTAAAAAAATACATGAATGAACCGCAGACTGTTGACTGATGTGGATATGTTGCTGTTTTTGAAGGTGGGAGTCGCAGGGGACTTTGCCAGTGCATTCACAGGTATGCCAAAGTGAATACCTCATGACTGAGTAGGGGGATTACAGACCATCTGACGATCTGAGTTACATACTTAACATGGATGTGAACGATCTCTACAGACAGGTCATGCAAAAGGTTCTGATAGCTGTCCAAAGGAAAAAGCGTCAGTGTGAAGGATAGGATTCTGTTAGGGGATATGTCCTGGAGGCAGACCTGGAATATCTCACTGATTTGCATGATACACACAGTGACCTGCTATTGTGTCCTGAGTGCCCAATCTCACAAAATGGTTCCATCCCCAAGCTGATGACTATCATGGGGAGTAAGCAGAGATGCATTCTACACTATGGAAACCTCCAGCCATGTCTGAGACTGGGGATGCGACTTCTTAGAATTACCTATGGCATCTACAAGCAGTGTCCCTTGTTGAAGGAGTATATTGATTTGAACATTAAACAGAGAGTGCTCGTGACATATATTTTGAAAATAATTTTTGTAAACTGATGTGTAATTCAGTTTTTGGCAAAACCATGGAGAATGTTAGAAACTGTCATAATATTCATTTAGTCCACTGTTGGGATGGGCCTTATGGTGCAAAAGATTACGTTACTAGGCCAAATTTTAAGCAGGTCACAATCTTCAATGAAGGACTATCCGCTGTGGAGATGGTGAAGGTTTTGGTATAGATGATGAAGCCTGTCTATATTGATACGTGTGTTCTTGATATCACCAAACTTCACATGTACCAATTCGATTTTAATTTTGTGAAACCGAACTTCACTGACGTCAAGTTACATTATATGGATCCACTGGGTCATAGGTTGCGATCCATATGAAGTAATTAGGTGCAGTCCAGAGTAATTCGGCATGTACAGATTTATGGCCGGTAATCCTTATGGCATAACACCTCAGAACAAGAAGGTTATCAGCCTGATGAAGGATGAATCGAGTGACTTGCAAATTGTGGAGCCTGTGGGTCTCAGGTCGAAGACGTATGCATACTATGTACATGCAGCCTCACAGGGGGTCACGATTGAAGACTACGAGGAGTGTCTGTTTTCTGATGATGAATCTCCTTACGTGATGCAGCACATGGTCTTTTGCCCACGGGCCACATGGTACTTACTGCACTGCAACTGAAAGTCAGTCTGCCATGTCATAATGACAAATGACTCATGTGTGTGGATGGGATCAGTTCACTCCCATTCTCACACTACTCGCTCAAGCGATTTTTGTATGTGTGAGATGGGGGGAGGTTCTTCACCTGCCGCTGCTAATCTTTATTCACTGTAAATACTGAACTGCTAGTTCATTCGTTGCTGTTACATAAATAAAATCATTCTGCATCTAGGCAATATCTTTTTTTGAAAAACTTTTATCATTGCTATAATGTAACTCTGCTGTTGTAAAAATTAATGTATAGTTGATCAGTAGCTGTTGTGTAAAGAAAATTTTTCTGCATTTATGCATTTCCTTTTTGAAAAAATATATTGTTTCTAATAATAAACAATGAGTTAATTCGCCATATATGTGTTTTTATTATTTGTGCCTTTCTCAATTAGCAGTTATTGTAGGATGGAAGTAAATAAGAACACTTTTATAGAATATTTCTTTTATTTTACATACCATCATTCATATTTACAGAAAGAGCCAAATAACTGTTTTTATACCCTTTGAATTCAGACTGAATCGTATTCAGGCCTAAATGTGCAATGTCATATATGGCCATTCAGCTTCCACAGATTTTACAGTTGCACACTTTGGTGCAGGAGGAATACAGGTATTGATGATGCACTGCTCCACTTATCAATATATAAAACTGCTGTTGCACCAATACTCAACAAATTCATGGTATGTTCCTCTCACCAATGACACAGACTCTCAGTGGCAATTGATAATGCATAATACAGTCTTTCAGTTTGATAACACTTGGACGTTTTAGTCATATTTTCGTGTCCCATGAGGTTAACTCTGGCATTCCCGAAACGTACTTGGTTAGCAATCTTTTTGCTGTCGCCTATCTGCGACTCAACATCTCAACTATATGGTGAGTATCAAGCTATCCTTTTCATAATATTGTTAATAATAATAGTAATTAGAGAAGAATTGATACAGGACATACCATTATTCTCCTTCTTCATCTCAGCTGATCGCTGCTGATGGCAGTATTTCATTCTGGACAGCTAATGATGATGCACAACCAATTGTCTTACTATAAAAATGCTCAGGGGGTAGGGAGATGAATATGCATGGCATTGGCTGCAGATCGAGGGGCAGGGGGTGCTCAGCGTCGAGGGGGGGGGGGGGTTCTTCATGCGAAATTTGCAGAAGTGCAGGGGGTGTGGAGACCCTCCCCTCCTTGATCTTGGCACGTGGTGTAAGATGCCATGATTCCTGGAACGACCTTGGAGTTAAGGAAGTGCTCATGCTGATGTCCCCTAAAATGACATGCACAATTGTCTCAGCTGTAATATGACACTGAATAAAAGAAGTGCTGATACATAATGAGTTAGCATTTTCAGCAAGAACCCGCTGTGACCTACGAATCGCCTAAAACTTGCGCCACAAATATTGCGGTAATGGAAAGTGCTATCGACGTACAGTTTTCACAGAATGGATTGATAATCAGGGACATGTATTGCTAGCCAATCAACAGATCACAATAGTAGCTAAAAAGTGTATTTTCTGTTCAAACAAATGTAACAATGCCAACTGAATTAACAGACTAAAAGTACAGTAAATTAGAACATCGACAGTGTTTGCTGCAGGCGTTTAGTGCGAGTCATTTACAAGATATCCTATTTTGAAAATTTCCCACTCCGGAACTTGTACGCTACCTGTGGTAGCACACACTAAAGAACAAGTGCATACGTTAGTTGTGAAGATTCTGACCTATAACGAGATAGTTGACAATCAGGTTGTATTCAAAATTACGACCAACAGCGGCAACGCACACTTCCAGTCTGATATGGAACGACATTAGCACGCGTCCTATCATTTCAGCAGAGATGTCTGAGCAGGCTGCAGTTTATGTCATATCATCGGTGTAGTTGGTATGTCCTTGTAGTCAGTCTTTCAGCATTTCCCACACAGAAAAATCTACAGGCTTCAAATCTGGGGAACAGGGCAGCCAAGGTCCAGGTTCTCTGCATCAAATGCAACAATTTGGAAACAATATTTGAAGACATACTGAAGTACATCATGTCTTCTATCATCCGTGGAAGATGGCCTGTTAGGAGGCAGTGATACTTGTGCACCTTCATTGTCCCATCTATGAAAAATGGGACTATGAGCTGATGGTTCATTATCTCATATCACATGTTTACATTCCATGGTTGCTGACATTCCACCTGACGAAGCCAACAGGGTTTGTCAACAGACAAATAGTGCATGTTTCGGTGGCTTACCTGGTCATGATTGGTAAATGTGGCTTCATCACTGAATGAGCAAAATCTACAACTACATCTATACTCTACAAACCACTGTGAAATACATGGCACAATGTACATCCCACTATACCAGTTATTAGAGTTTCTTCTTGTTCTATTCACGTGTGGAGCGGGGGAAGAATGATTATCTGAATGCTTCTGTGTGTGCGGTAGTTATTCTGATCTTATCCTCACAATCTGTATGTGAGTAATACATTGGGGATTATAGTATATTTCTAGAGAACTCATTTATAGCCGGTTCTTGAAACTTTATTAATAAACTTTCTCGGGATAGTTTATGTCTATCTTCAATAATCTTCCAGTTCAGTTCCTTAAGTATCTCTGTGACACTCTCCCACGGATTAAACAAACCTGTGACCATTCGTGCTGCCCTTCTCTATATTCGTTCAATATCTGCTGCTAGTCCTACCTAGTATGGGCCCCATGCACTTGAGAAATATTCTAGAACAGGTCGCACGAGTGATTTGTAAAAATCTCCTTTTTAGACTGATTGCACTTCCCAAGTATTCTACCAATAAACCAAAGTCTACCACCTGCTTTGCCCACGACTGAGCCTATGTGATCATTCCACTTCATATCCCTCCAAAGTGTTACACCCAGGTATTTGTATGAGCTGGCCAATTACAGCAGTGACTTACTGGTGTTACAGTCATAGGATACTATTTTTTTCGTTTTGTGAAGTGCACAGTTTTACATTTCTGAACATTTAAAGGAAGTTGCCAATTTTTGCACCACGTTGAAATCTAATTAAGAGCTGACTGAATATTTATGCAGCTTCATTCAGACAGTACTTCACTGTAGATAATTGCAGCATCTGCAAAAATGTCCGAAGTTACTACTAATATTGTCTACAACGTCATTAATATACAACACGAACAGCAACCATCCTATCACTCTTCCCTGGGGCACATCGGCAGTTTTTTCTACATCAAATGACTCTACATCCAAGATAACATGCTGCGTCCTTCCTACCAAAAGGTGCTCAGTCCACTCTCAAATTTCACCTGACTCATGCCACATCCACATGTTCGTACTTTTGACGATACTCGCCCCAGTTGTACAGCCGACTTTGCTAGCGATGGTTCACTGACAAATTACGCTCTCATTTGCTGAGACGATAGTTAGCGTAGCCTTCAGCTACGTTATTTGCTACGACCTAGCAAGGTGCCATTAACATTTGCTATTTATCTTGTGATGCATGTACCGTCAGACCGATGTTTACCAATTATGGATTAAAGTTAAGTATTCCAGAAGCTACGTACTTTTTTTACTAGAGTCAACTCCTTTAACTGTTCCAGACCTCACGCCAGCCTGCGTGAGCTTAAACGCGTGCCTTTCGGCTATCTCATAGTGGCTTGGATGTCTTGCCAAGTCACAACATATCATTTCATTAGTCATCTGAATATTAACCAGTGATGAAATGTCCACTCTATTTGAATCCAACGAAAATAGGAACCTTCTCACAAAGGAATGTGAGGTGGTATCAAAATTTATCCAACATACAAAAATTAACTGCAGGGCATTCATGTATGCAGTAGTAGCACACAAGGAAATATTATGTCTTGCAAGCGTATATTTCATTTCCTCTTCTCATATTAACGCCCTTGTTTTAGTATGAAGTGAGAAAATAAACGCGAAAAAACTAAAGTTCCTGAGAAGCATATAAGCCATTACCTCTTCTCAATCATAACTTTTGTTTTAGTATGAAGTAAAAAAATAAATAGTTTAGGGTTCTGAAGCATAATATGACGCCAGATTCTTATCGTAGGCGCTATCGGAAACGCAAAAACAGGGAGCTGTCCATTGTTTTGTCCAACAGTCTGTTCCCTTTCATGCATTACCCTGGCTAGGAGACTCTTATTTAAGGACTTGTGGGCATCAAGTTCTTCAGCAGAATAAGCCTTATGTTATTGTGCTAATTACGGTATGGAAAAAATGCAACAAAGACGAGTTCCCCTAAAGCAGTGAGGATATTTGCACATGTCTGTATTCAGCAATGACTGCCAGCTGCCACAATACTTCACAGAATCCATGCGGCAGGCAACACAACTGTGCGTGCGCTTCAGACTTCATACAGTAAGACGTCAAGAGATGGATGGAAATGTCAAATTAACATCGCTTTCCGAGTCGTATTCAATCCAGGGAATGAGGTGTTATTAAGGTAGTTGAGCGTTCTAGCAATTACACTTTTATAGTTCCAATATGAGTATTCCAATAGCCAAAAGAACCCATTAGTGTGAAACCATCTGGAATTGCATTAATATCAAACTGCAAAAACTTGAGACAATACATGGGCTCTTCTCCTAGCGGGGTGACCTATTACTGTTATTTAGGATTCTCTCCGTCCTAGTAGTAATACAAATGGAACTTCAGAGGCGCTTTCCGCTTTTCTTGACAAACATCAGCAACTTGTAATCACTGCGAGTTACAACTGCGTGATGATAATAGTTCAGGTTGTCAGTAGGTTTGATTCCCTTTCATGCCCCTCAACTCTTATAACTGCGATTTGGTTTCTATACAAATTGTAAATAGCCTTTCGCTCCCTATATTTTACCCCTGCCACCTTCAGAATTTGAAAGAGAGTATTCCAGTCAACATTGTCAAAAGCTTTCTCTAAGTCTACAAATGCCAGAAACGTAGGTTTGCCTTTTCTTAATATAGCTTCTAAGAGAAGTCGTATGGTCAGAATTGCCTCACGTATTCCAATATTTCTACTGAATCCAAACTGATCTTCCCCTAGGCCGGCTTCTACTAGTTTTTCCATTCGTCTGTAAAGAATTCTCGTTAGTATTTTGCAGCTGTGACTTATTAAACTGACAGTTCGGTAAGTTTCACATCTGTCAACACCTGCTTTTTTTTGGGATTGGAATTATTATAGTTTTCTTGAAGTCTGAGGGAATTTCGCCTGTCTCATATATCTTGCTCATCAGATGGCAGAGTTTTGTCAGGACTGACTCTCCCAAGGCCATCAGTAGTTCTAATGGAATGTTGTCTACTGCCGGGGCCTTTTTTCGACTCAGGTTTTTCAGTGCTCTGTCAAACTCTTCACGCAGTATCATATCTCCCATTTCATCTTCATCTACATCCTCTTCCATTTCCATAATATTGTCCTCAAGTACATCGCCCTTGTATAGACCCTCCATATACTCCTTCCACCTTTCTGCTTTCCCTTCTTTGCTTAGAACTGGGTTGCCATCTGAGCTCTTAATATTCATACAAGTGGTTCTCTTTTCTCCAAATGTCTCTTTAATTTTCCTGTAGGCAGCATCTATCTTACCCCTAGTGAGATAAGCCTCTACATCCTTACATTTGTCCTCTAGCCATCCCTGCTTAGCCATTTTGTACTTCCTGTCGTTCTCATTTTTGAGATGTTTGTGTTTCTTTTTGCCTGCTTCATTTACTGCATTTTTATATTTTCTCCTTTCATCAATTAAATTTTATATTTCTTCTGTTACCCAAGGATTTCTACTAGCCCTCGTCTTTTTACCTACTTGATCCTCTGCTGCCTTCACTACTTCATCCCTCAAAGCTCCCCATTCTTCTTCTACTGTATTTCTTTCCCCCATTCCTGCCATTTGTTCCCTTACGCTCTCCTTGAAACTATGTACAACCTCTGGTTTAGTCATTTTATCCAGGTCCCATCTCCTTAAAATCCCACCTTTTTGCAGTTTCTTCGGTTTTAATCTACAGCTCATAACCAATAGATTGTGGTCAGAGTCCACATCTGCCCCTGGAAATGTCTTACAATTTAAAACCTGGTTCCTAAATCTCTGTCTTACCATTATATAATCTATCTGAATCCTGTCAGTATCTCCAGACTTCTTCCATGTATGCAACCTTCTTTTATGATTCTTGAACCAAGTGTTAGCTATGATTAAGTTGTGCTCTGTCCAAAATTCTACCAGGCGGCTTCCTCTTTCATTTCTTAGCCCCAATCCATATTCACCTACTACGTTTCCTTCTCTCCCTTTTCCTACTACCAAATTCCAGTCACCCATGACTATTAAATTTTCGTCTCCCTTCACTATCTGAATTATTTCTTTTATTTCGTCATATATTTCTTCAATTTATTCGTCATCTGCAGAGCTAGTTGGCATATAAACTTGTACTACTGTAGTAGGCGTGGGCTTCGTGTCTATCTTGGCCACAATAATGCGTTCACTATGCTGTTTGTTGTAGCTTACCCGCATTCCCATTTTTTTATTCATTATTAAACCTACTCCTGCATTACCCCTATTTGACTTTGTATTTATAACCCTGTATTCGCCTGACCAAAAGTCTTGTTCCTCCTGCCACTGAACTTCACTAATTCCCACTATATCTAACTTTAACCTATCCATTTCACTTTTTAAATTTTCTAACCTACCTGCCCGATTAAGGGATCTGACATTCCACACTCCGATCCGTAGAACGCCAGTTTTCTTTCACCTGATAATGACGTCCTCTTGAGTAGTCCCCGCCCGGAGATCCGAATGGGGGACTATTTTACCTCCGGAATATTTTACCCAAGAGGACGTCATCATCATTAACCATACAGTAAAGCTGCATGTCCTCGGGTAAAATTACGGCTGTAGTTTCCCCTTGCTTTCAACCGTTCGCAGTACCAGCACAGCAAGGCTGTTTTGGTTAGTGTTACAAGGCCAGATCAGTCAATCATCCAGACTGTTGCCCCTGCAACTACTGAAAAGGCTGCTGCCCCTCTTCAGGAACCACGTGTTTATCTGGCCTCTCAACAGATACCCCTCCGTTGTGGTTGCACCTACGGTAGGGCTATCTGTATCGCTGAGGCACGCAAGCCTCCCCATCAACGGCAAGGTCCATGGTTCATGTGGGGGGTCCAAAGAGATAAGGTCCGGGAACCTTGAAGGCCAAGAAAAGTGAACATATCTAGTGGTCCATCTTCCGGGAAATGTTAGGTTTGGATACTGTGTCACATGACGGCTAGAATGTGCAGGAGCCCCGTCATGCTGGAGGAACATACGCATCCTTGTAGCCAAATGAACCTCTTCCAATAATGCTGGAAGCTCATTTTCAAGGAAGTGTAGACAACTGGGTGCCGTAAGGAGCAACATACGAAACGAAAATGCGTTGAACCCAGCTATATGTACGCAATAAAAATCGGAAAAATGTTATATGGCATTTTTTCTGCAATTTGTTTATACTACCACCTCCTACAATATTTAGTATTCCTCCTGAAACATCCTGCATGATTATTTAGGTCTCGACGGATAATCGAAAGTTATCAGTGCTAGACGCACGACATCGTCCGAACCCTCGCGGGAATACAGTGTGGCCGCGAGCGAGTGGAGTAATTGCCGGGGGGGGGGGGGGGGGGCGGGGCCGGCCGAAGTGGCCAAGCGGTTCTAGGCGCTACAGTCTGGAACCGCGCGACCGCTACGGTCGCAGGTTCGAATCCTGCCTCAGGCATGGTTGTGTGTGATGTCCTTAGGTTAGTTAGGTTTAAGTAGTTCTAAGTTCTAGGGGACTGATGACCTCAGAAGTTAAGTCCCATAGTGCTCAGAGCCATTTTTTGGGGGGGGAGGGGGATGCGAGGGGTACCGCGCATGTGGTACGCGGTAAAGATGGGAATTCGCGTCCGACGAGAAGCGTGTGTGTGTATGTGTATGTGTATGTGTGTGTGTGTGTGTGTGTGTGTGTGTGTGTGTGTGTGTTGTCCATAGCGTAAGTTAGTTTAAGTTGGATTAAGTAGTGTGTAAGCTCAGGGACAGATGACCTAAGCAGCTTGGTCTCATGAGTTCTTACCACAAATTTACAAAATGTTAAATCCAAAATACTGCATCTCGGTACTTACAATAGTGGAATAGGTATGCACTGGTTAGATGTAACTGAAGAGAAACTCCCACTCGGACTGTGGTTAAGGGCGAATCCCAAGCGCATTGCCACGAACAATTGGGAGTGGAAACTTAATGTCATCGGAACCTTGTTGAAATACCATGACTTGCGATCGTTAGACCGGCTGCAGAAAGTTCAGTCTATAAATACATACATACTTAGCAATATATATCATGTCGCAGCAGTCTTACCGATACCGCAGGTCACTGCACATAAAATATTAACTGTACGCTCTTGGTATGTGTGGAAGCAAAATATCTTCAAAGTATCCTTCCACACTGCAACATGGCAGAGACAAACCGGAGGACTTGGAATTAAAGACGTGCTTTTAAACAAATACATGCCACTAAGACAGACATCACGAAACTTCTGTTCCTCTCGTTAGATCCTGGGGATAGGAACGCTCCTGTTACTGTAGAATGCAAGAATAGATATCGTCCGAAAGTACTATGGCGATTGGAGCTGTATAAGACTTTCACCAGAACAAACCAACACTAGTACCGTCTGTGATTATTATATTACCAGACATCGTCTTCACAAACCAATTCCGGTAAATTAACCTACAAAAAACTGGAGGAACGTCAGGAAAAATATCAACAATAAAATTCTACCAACTAGAGTCAGTGCCGTATGGTGCGACGTTGTAAACGAAACTATACGATCAGCGGAACGATTATGGAAAATCAGATTGAGACCATCTCCATACTGCGACAATCGTCGCCTTGTAGATACTGTAGCGCACATCTTCTTATGTGAAAATAGAATCAGAATTTGGAACTGGACTAGGAAGAAATTAGCACTATCAACAGAGCCGCAGAAAGTCATATACCGATTACTGAAGCTTTACAACCCGACTGGAAATGTTACCCGCCCACAAAGAAAAATAGTTATTCGTGGCTTCTGCGACCGTTTGTGTTTTACGTCGTAACAAGCAAAACTTAGAAGAGTACAGGGTTATTACAAATGATTGAAGCGATTTCACAGCTCTACAATAACTTTATTATTTGAGATATTTTCACAATGTTTTGCACACACATACAAAAACTCAAAAAGTTTTTTTAGGCATTTACAAATGTTCGATATGTGCCCCTTTAGTGATTCGGCAGACATCAAGCCGAAAATCAAGTTCCTCCCACACTCGGCGCAGCATGTCCCCATCAATGAGTTCAAAAGCATCGTTGATGCGAGCTCGCAGTTCTGGCACGTTTCTTGGTAGAGGAGGTTTAAACACTGAATCTAGCACATAACCCCACAGAAAGAAATTGTATGGGGTTAAGTCGGGAGAGTGTGGAGGCCATGACATGAATTGCTGATCATGATCTCCACCACGACCGATCCATCGGTTTTCCAATCTCCTGTTTAAGAAATGCCGAACATCATGATGGAAGTGCGGTGGAGCACCATCCTGTTGAAAGATGAAGTCGGCGCTGTCGGTCTCCAGTTGTGGCATGAGCCAATTTTCCAGCATGTCCAGATACACGTGTCCTGTAACGTTTTTTTTTCGCAGAAGAAAAAGGGGCCGTAAACTTTAAACCGTGAGATTGCACAAAACACGTTAACTTTTGGTGAATTGCGAATTTGCTGCACGAATGCGTGAGGATTCTCTACCGCCCAGATTCGCTCATTGTGTCTGTTCACTTCACCATTAAGAAAAAATGTTGCTTCATCACTGAAAACAAGTTTCGCACTGAACGCATCCTCTTCCATGAGCTGTTGCAACCGCGCCGAAAATTCAAAGCGTTTGACTTTGTCATCGGGTGTCAGGGCTTGTAGCAATTGTAAACGGTAAGGCTTCTGCTTTAGCCTTTTCGGAAAGATTTTCCAAACCGTCGGCTGTGGTACGTTTAGCTCCCTGCTTGCTTTATTCGTCGACTTCCGTGGGCTACGCGTGAAACTTGCCCGCACGCGTTCAACCGTTTCTTCGCTCACTGCAGGCCGACCCGTTGATTTCCCCTTACAGAGGCATCCAGAAGCTTTAAACTGCGCATACCATCGTCGAATGGAGTTAGCAGTTGGTGGATCTTTGTTGAACTTCGTACTGAAGTGTCGTGGCACTGTTATGACTGACTGATGTGAGTGCATTTCAAGCACGACATACGCTTTCTCGGCTCCTGTCGCCATTTTGTCTCACTGCGCTCTCGAGCGCTCTGCCGGCAGAAACCTGAAGTGCGGCTTCAGCCGAACAAAACTTTATGAGTTTTTCTACGTATCTGTAGTGTATCGTGACCATATGTCAATGAATGGAGCTACAGTGAATTTATGAAATCGCTTCAATCATTTGTAATAGCCCTGTACATGTTTTACATTGTAGAACATTTTAAGCTGAAGAAGAATAAGAAATATAAGGAATGGTTTCAAATTTTTTTGCCTATTGCTTTATGTGGGCTACAAAGAGGTGGACAGTTTCTTTTATTAGAAGCAGAATACTATTCTTTCACTTTTTTATTCCTGGCATATTTTTCTACGTTGGTTCTAAAATCAGAACTGTTCTAATTTGGCAAAACCCCTCAGCCTCCGTAATTTTTTTTCATTTGTTGAAAAATATATGGCTTCGTTACAGACCTAATATGCATCTAGTGCATAATAACCTAAATTGTGAATATATTTCTGAATGACATGTTTGTTATGTTTTTTGCTGTCACCCTTTTCACTGTTATAAGTTATGTTCTACAAGGAACGCACGCCATTGGAGGCGGCAACTGTGATTTATTTTACATTAATTACTACTTAAAATTAAAGGAATATAATGGTGCAAACATGGAATACATGGGAATAATGCAGCTGCTCAGAGACAGGTATGGAGGAAGCATTGTGGCGAGGCCTCGGATCTTCGACCCCTCCCATCTTTTCCTTTGCCTTCCTGGTGCTGAAACTCTTCTCAAACTTAAAAAAAAAGTAATAATAGTGCAGTGATCAGCACGTCTGCCTAGTAACCACTAGGTCGAGGTTTGAAGCCCAGTTGTTACAAATTTTCATCTGCCGTCGTTGCTCTAATTCAACGCGTTGTGACAGTGTTGACGTCGATCCTTCGATATTTAAGATGCAATTGTTTTTTTAAGGAAACAGAGTAGATTTGCGAACATTTGTCTTGCCATCAATGTAACGGAACTTCAACGGCATCAAACCCTTAGTCATTGCTTTGTGCCGGGGCTAACCCATGTCATATATATGCGAATCAGATTGTAGTTCATATTTAGTCAAATAACGAATGGTCAGTATACAAGTAACCGCCAAGGTGGCCGAGCGGTTCTAGGCTCTACAGTCTGGAACCGCGTGACCGCTACGGTCGCAGGTTCGAATCCTGTCTCGGGCATGGATGTGTCTGATGTCCTTAGGTTAGTTAGGTTTAAGTATTTCTAAGTTCTAGCGGACTGATGACCTCAGAAGTTAAGTCCCATAGTGCTCAGAGCCATTTGAACCATTTTTGAAGTATACAAGTATTTACGAACAGTAGAAGCAGGATTGCAGCGAAATAATCACTTAACCAAATGCAACATAGAGTACCTGTTCAATGAGTAATTCCAGCTGCATAGAGGAGGGTAATATCTGTTAAGCAATTTGAAACGTCCCCTTAGAAAAATTGTACAGGACTGTGCTTAAACTGACACACAATATTTTTAGCGCAACGCAATCTGACTTTCAAAAATCACTACAAAAGAATGGCCCTGACTAACATTAACCTATACCTTTCACAAATCACTTACCTCACCAAAAATCTTCATTACTCGAACTACTGCAATACAGCGAGCGCCACTACTGCCAGCTAAATAAAAGATTCAAACTACGGAAGGCACTAACTACTGATAGGCATAGTTAGCAAATGAAATATTTTAATAGAGAACAAACAATGTATTTACCTTAATAGTCATAAAATATATAGCAGTTCATGACATCCAGTCTTACAAATTTCAAAACTCTGCCATCTCTCTCCCCACATCCACCACTGCTGGCGGCTCACCTCCAACTGCGCAACGCTATGCGCTGTTAACATCCAGCTGCCGCTGCCCAACACTACAATGGCAGACAACAATGCAAACTAGCCACAGACTGCGCACAGCACAGCCAATGATTTTCATACAGAGCGCTACGTAACGTTGCCAATAAGAAAATATAAACAGCCTACTTACATAGCCCCCATGCTCCCCACAAAAAATTTTACAAATTGTTTTGGGCACTGGCCAATACAGATTTGAAATTTTTTTTTATAATTACAGTAAGAAAGATATCAAATGCACACACTTATTAATAAAATGTTGGTCAAAAGCTAAAATTTTCTCACAGTCCATAAAGACAGTCCTGATCATTTATCACAGTAAAATTGCAGTGTTTTTCTCAAAGGCTGAGCAGTAAAAGAAAATGCACACCGAAGTAGTGGATTTCCATGCAATCTTGAAGAAGTAGTGTTGTCCTTCCAACGGAAAGACAGTGCTGACTCTTGACATGCAGACATGTATTGGTCGACAACAGAGCAAACCCACAGCAGAGTCAGTCGAAATTTTGAAGAGTATTGGTAGGTAGGTCATCACAGAGCAGACCCACAGTAGTCCTGTTAGAGATTATGGTATTGGTGGGCTACCAGAGGAGCAGACCCACTGCAGTCCTTGTAGAAATAATGGTATTGGTGGATCATCAAAGATGCAGACCCACTGTAGTCCTTGTAGAGACAGCCAGCAACCATCTGTTGCGACTGTGCAGGTGCACAATCATCGTCGAAGAGTCCTGCGGACAATATAGCAAGTCCATAAACCACCACTTGTGCACTCACAAAAAAATTTTTTTTTCCTTAGAACCAGCAATGCTGTTATCCAGTCCCTTGCTGAATTATTAACACACGTGCAAACACTAACAGTCCCTACTTCTCACATATTGTCCATATACTATGACCAACAGAAACGTGTGCAGTGAAATGGAACTTACAAGTTACTTAATTTGATGACCTGGTGTCAATTACAATTTTATAACATAAGAATACAATTACAAAGGTACAAAATACATCATTAAAGAACATAACAATACAGAGAACATTTGTAGTACAGGCTTTACAAAAGAATCGAAATAACATATACGTCAGTGTTACAGGAATTATGACATGAGTACATACATAAAAGATCAGAATAACTTTCGGAAAATCAACTTCACACATGAGCATTAAAACAAAACAGAATAAATAATGTCTAAACAACTTTACAAAGAAAATAACATAGTATTTGAAAAATTCTACAACATATCTCTTATCAGATAAACACATAAAGACAGGATAAACACAAATACACAAGAGTGCACAAACACATACCAGAATAACACAGGAGGAAAGGACAGGGTTTGTTTTCAGTGTAACATTTGGTACTGCAGTCCAACCCAAAACTTCATTCCATAGATCTTTCGTCTTATTTCAACATTTGTTTCCACCAAAAAAATCCTGTCCAAGCATGTTTTCAGTATTTATATGTTCACATATTTCTTACCTCATTATTTATTTCCAAGAAAATCCTACCTAAACCTGTTGTTGTGTTGTTGTTGTGGTCTTCAGTCCTGAGACTGGTTTGATGCAGCTCTCCATGCTACTCTATCCTGTGCAAGCTTCTTCATCTCCCAGTACCTACTGCAACCTACATCCTTCTGAATCTGCTTAGTGTATTGATCTCTTGGTCTCCCTCTACGATTTTTACCCTCCACGCTGCCCTCCAATGCTAAATTTGTGATCCCTTGATCCCTCAAAACATGTCCTACCAACCGATCCCTTCTTCTAGTCAAGTTGTGCCACAAACTTCTCTTCTCCCCAATTCTATTCAATACCTCCTCATTAGTTACGTGATCTACCCACCTTATCTTCAGCATTCTTCTGTAGCACCACATTTCGAAAGCTTCTATTCTCTTCTTGTCCAAACTAGTTATCGTCCATGTCTCACTTCCATACATGGCTACACTCCATACAAATACTTTCAGAAACGACTTCCTGACACCTAAATCTATACTCGATGTTAACAAATTTCTCTTCTTCAGAAACGCTTTCCTTGCCATTGCCAGTCTACATTTTATGTCCTCTCTACTTCGACCATCATCGGTTATTTTACTCCCTAAATAGCAAAACTCCTTTACTACTTTAAGTATCTCATTTCCTAATCTAATTCCCTCAGCATCACCCGCCTTAATTTGACTACATTCCATTATCCTCGTTTTGCTTTTGTTGATGTTCATCTTATATCCTCCTTTCAAGACACTGTCCATTCCGTTCAACTGCTCTTCCAAGTCCTTTGCTGTCTCTGAAAGAATTACAATGTCATCGGCGAACCTCAAAGTTTTTACTTCTTCTCCATGAATTTTAATACCTACTCCGAATTTTTCTTTTGTTTCCTTTACTGCTTGCTCAATATACAGATTGAATAACATCGGGGAGAGGCTACAACCCTGTCTCACTCCTTTCCCAACCACTGCTTCCCTTTCATGTCCCTCGACTCTTATAACTGCCATCTGGTTTCTGTACAAATTGTAAATAGCCTTTCGCTCCCTGTATTTTACCCCTGCCACCTTCAGAATTTGAAAGAGAGTATTCCAGTCAACATTGTCAAAAGCTTTCTCTAAGTCTACAAATGCCAGAAACGTAGGTTTGCCTTTTCTTAATCTTTCTTCCAAGATAAGTCGTAAGGTCAGTATTGCCTCACGTGTTCCAACATTTCTACGGAATCCAAACTGATCTTCTCCGAGGTCGGCTTCTACCAGTTTTTCCATTCGTCTGTAAAGAATTCGCGTTAGTATTTTGCAGCTGTGACTTATTAAACTGACTGTTCGGTAATTTTCACATCTGTCAACACCTGCTTTCTTTGGGATTGGAATTATTATATTCTTCTTGAAGTCTGAGGGTATTTCGCCTGTCTCATACATCTTGGTCACCAGATGGTAGAGTTTTGTCATGACTGGCTCTCCCGAGGCCATCAGTAGTTCTAGTGGAATGTTGTCTACTCCCGGGGCCTTGTTTCGACTCAGGTCTTTCAGTGCTCTGTCAAACTCTTCACGCAGTATCTTATCTCCCATTTCGTCTTCATCTACATCCTCTTCCATTTCCATAATATTGTCCTCAAGTACATCTCCCTTGTATAAACCCTCTATATACTCCTTCCACCTTTCTGCCTTCCCTTCTTTGCTTAGAACTGGGTTTCCATCTGAGCTCTTGATATTCATACATGTGGTTCTCTTCTCTCCAAAGGTCTCTTTAATTTTCCTGTAGGCAGTATCTATCTTACCCCTAGTGAGACAAGCCTCTACATCCTTACATTTGTCCTCTAGCCATCCCTGCTTAGCCATTTTGCACTTCCTGTCGATTTCATTTTTGAGACGTTTGTATTCCTTTTTGCCTGCTTCATTTACTGCATTTTTATATTTTCTTCTTTCATCAATTAAATTCAATATTTCTTCTGTTACCCAAGGATTTCTATTAGCCCTCGTCTTTTTACCTACTTGATCATCTGCTGCCTTCACCACTTCATCCCTCAGAGCTACCCATTCTTCTTCTACTGTATTTATTTCACCCATTCCTGTCAATTGTTCCCTTATGCTCTCCCTGAAACTCTCTACAACCTCTGGTTCTTTCAGTTTATCCAGGTCCCATCTCCTTAAATTCCCACCTTTTTGCAGTTTCTTCAGTTTCAATCTGCAGTTCATAACCAATAGATTGTGGTCAGAATCCACATCTGCCCCTGGAAATGTCTTACAATTTAAAACCTGGTTCCTAAATCTCTGTCTTACCATTATATAATCTATCTGAAACCTGTCAGTATCTCCAGGCTTCTTCCATGTATACAGCCTCCTTTCATGATTCTTGAACCAAGTGTTAGCTATGATTAAGTTATGCTCTGTGCAAAATTCTACAAGGCGGCTTCCTCTTTCATTCCTTCCCCCCAATCCATATTCACCTACTATGTTTCCTTCTCTCCCTTTTCCTACTGACGAATTCCAGTCACCCATGACTATTAAATTTTCGTCTCCCTTCACTACCTGAATAATTTCTTTTATCTCGTCATACATTTCATCTATTTCTTCATCATCTGCAGAGCTAGTTGGCATATAAACTTGTACTACTGTAGTAGGCATGGGCTTTGTGTCTATCTTGGCCACAATAATGCGTTCACTATGCTGTTTGTAGTAGCTAACCCGCACTCCTATTTTTTTACTCATTATTAAACCTACTCCTGCATTACCCCTATTTGATTTTGTATTTATAACCCTGTAATCTCCTGACCAAAAGTCTTGTTCCTCCTGCCACCGAACTTCACTAATTCCCACTATATCTAACTTTAACCTATCCATTTCCCTTTTCAAATTTTCTAACCTACCTGCCCGATTAAGTGATCTGACATTCCACGCTCCGATCCGTAGAACGCCAGTTTTCTTTCTCCTGATAACGACGTCCTCTTGAGTAGTCCCCGCCCGGAGATCCGAATGGGGGACTATTTTACCTCCGGAATATTTTACCCAAGAGGACGCCATCATCATTTAATCATACAGTAGAGCTGCATGTCCTCGGGAAAAATTACGGCTGTAGTTTCCCCTTGCTTTCAGCCGTTCGCAGTACCAGCACAGCAAGGCCGTTTTGGTTAATGTTACAAGGCCAGATCAGTCAATCATCCAGACTGTTGCCCCTGCAACTACTGAAAAGGCTGCTGCCCCTCTTCAGGAACCACATGTTTGTCTGGCCTCTCAACAGATACCCCTCCGTTGTGGTTGCACCTACGGTACGGCCATCTGTATCGCTGAGGCACGCAAGCCTCCCCACCAACGGCAAGGTCCATGGTTCATGGGGGGACCTATTGTCCCTAAACCCTACTTTTGTGGTTCATATTCTCTTTCAAAATACTTTTTTTGGCCAAACCATTTTCTTACAGCTTCTCAATGCATTTCTTCCAATTCATCACAACTCGTTCTCTCATATAGCCTACCCCATCTTAAGCTAACTTAAATCTACTGAGCTCAGATGCTACACTAAGGGACGAGGCAATGCAGCAGTACAAAACAATTAACACAAACAGCAATGACAAAATATTCAAATTGGGCAAGCAAGCGCAATATTACAACAAATATTACGCAATGAGCAGCAAACAAGAAAAATAAATCAGTAGTAAAACTGGCTTAACAGAGTAATGTAAAGTGAAATTTAGTAGTACTATGCCTGGCAAACAGCAGAAGCAAATGCAATAAATTATATCTAAACATGACAGAGCTCAAGCAGAAAAATATTACAGTAAAGACAACAATGCAGATAAGGGAAATGTCTATTCACAGCTTAATATCTATGTCATTAAAGTGGTGCACCACAACTTATTCTACAAAATAAATTACCAAGTACTTGATAAGAAAATTATGAATGCAGTTCCTGTGAAGGTAAATGTCTTTTTGTGCTCCCTCATTTTCTTGAAAAAATTATTATTTACTCGATCTGTAAACAGAAAATATTTATATTAGTACATCTATAAAATTTTATTTTAACCAATGCTGCAGTGCAGCTAGAAACTAGATATTAAACAAAATGAGTAAATAAATACATAAAGCAAGCCATATGGCATTTCTCTCAATTAGCAAGACAATAGCCGTGAAATGTTTCTCGTCATTTCATTAGGCATTTTAGTAAATATCATAAATTAAGAGCTCCACAGTATAATCATATGTTTTCAAGTTCGACCGTGTCGTTTTTTGCGATGCTTTCTACAAAGGAATGTCAATAGCGAGGATAATGACCTATTTTTTTTTTCACCTGTGCCTCTGAAAGGCACTCACTAATGAGGCGACTGTCGCCCATCTGGGTGCCCACGACGCATTATGTGCAGGTGGTCACTTAACTTTCTTACGGAAATATTTATGACAGCAGTTTCCGCTACAGTGACAGTCTCATATAAAAATATTTAACAGGTCAAGAATTTGCGTTACAAGTGTGTAGAAACAAAATCCTATTGATATAACAGAGTCCAAAAAATTTTCGTCGGCATTGTAATACATTCACGCATTTACATACATTTCATAACTCTTAAAGTACGATTCTTGGTTTCCAACAACCTGTTTCACAAACCAGAGTCCCTAACCACTACTCATTATTCCTTACCTTATTCATCGACACTTCTTCAATATTTCATCATAACAGATACGTAGCATACTCAAATAACTCATATAGCATCAGCTTATTGATCATAAACATACCGCAACAGCATAATACACATAGTCATCGTAATAATAACATCATAACACCTCAGTCAACTCTCAAAATCGTCGTAGCTTCCTCCAATAATTTCAAAACCTAAAAAAAATTCTCTGCTCATGTCAAAAGTGTCATCTGCCTCAAACGTACTTTAAAAATCGTGATCCCATACCAAATATATCATTCAAAGCTCTCATAATATCACAATGGGTCCGAAAAAATATGAACAGTTCACAAAGTACAGACAAAATACAATTTCGTAAGTATGAAGTTACCCAACTGTGTAATTGCGTAAACATGTGTCACTGATGTAGTAAAAAAAAAGTTTATCTCTCAGTTAAATGATCAGATAGCTGTGTAATTTGTGTGTTAGAGAAATATGGTACCGATGTGTAAAGTTGTATAAGCAAATACCATATTAGCTAGGGCTCCTTGTGCTTGCCAAACACATGGTACACAAAGTAAGCGTGTACCCCCCTGAGGATTAATGTAATTATACCCTCAGGTGTTACAGATTACAGCAATGGAATGAAATGTATCACGGAAAGCCTTTGTAATTCAAAAATCTTGAAAAATAAATGGTTCAAGTACAAAATTAATCACTCAAATGTGTGACCTGTAGCGCTAAATGTGCGTCTTGTTGTAAGATTATTCTGTGGAAGTGTCGTAGTTATCGTCCTCCGAAAGCTAAGTTCTGCAGAAGTCAATGTACTTACCTCATCATAAACAAAAGTGAAATGCTTTGCGTATAGATATCTTAGTTATTACGCTTATTGCCGTGATGAAGAAAGTACTGTGCTGTAACGTATTGTTGTGCTACGGAAAAGGCTGTCTCATTGTAGCTATACCACAAAAGTTACTACTAAAACATGTTTTACTTTCCAGAATAATTCAGAAAAAACTGTGCAGATATAAAACAGATACACCGCAAAAGCAACATTGTAAATTGTCACTCATTAGTAGCGTCGTGATAAAATCGTGTAGCTGTCACAGAAACCAAATACTAAGTCATCTTTAATCTCACACAAACTACTTCAAATAAGGAATGTCTTTTCAAGTAAACCAAAATGTTGCATTAAAATCTCATTAGCAGTATATGTTCTAAGTATGTAAGCCTTAAAGTCGTTACGTAATTGAGCAACTAACAAGCAAGAATGTACACACACAATAACACTGTGTCGTCTGTTCACAATAACAATGTATTCGTAATTTCTGTTTAAAAATGTTCCCTAGGTTCTAGACTGGATATTTAACTTCAAACATTGTTGCATGTTAACAGTTTCTTAAGTCTGACAAAGCATACTAGAAATGTGAAGTGAAAAGTTTTATGGCAAAGACAAAGTTAAAAAGCAGATTATCTTTCAATAAACGGATTTACATGTGAAATGTGGTGTAAACCTTTACTCTTCCTAGTATGCAGAGTTTCAACTTCAACGCAATTATCATGTGGTATACGTCAGTAAAGAATACTGGAATTTTTCTCAAGGTTAGCGTGTATGCTATTTTTCCCTGAGCCAGCCGGCGCAGGTGGATGCCTGCGATGCGAGTCATTGTCTGTTTCTTTGTTGGCGTGCGTCGTTATTGGGCTTTGGAGACCTAACTTCTACAAATTCACCTTGTCGAGAGGACCCTGCTCTGTTTGAATCCCACCAGTTCTGATGCACTTCAGGTCTGTCGTTACGATCATATCGTCTGTCGTCATGTCGGTAGATTCCATAGTTTCTTTCTTGTCGGTTACGTGGTGGAGAATTTCTCCCTGAATCGTAACTGCGCGCTGGACCGTTGCATCTAAAGTTATTCTGTCTCCCTTGATAATAATTATTTTGGTTCCCAAATTGTCTGTTTCTCTGATTGTCTCTGTGATATTCATTACTGCGGAAATGCGATCTTTCTCTGTAACTATTACTCTGCCAGTGGTTGTCATACGGGTGGTGTCTGTTTTGGTCACGATATGTGTTGTGGGAATAGCCTTGTTGTGTCCAGTTATTATTTCTTTCATCGTGGAATTGTGACAGATGTGACCTGTAATTGTTGTGCTCCTGTTTTCGCGTTCTGCGATTGTCAGTGTCAATTTCCAGTTCTTGTAACAGTCCCTGAAAAGCTTCAATGTCGTCTTTGCAACGTCCTGCTAAAATAATATGTCATAAATGTTCAGGCAATTTGATTAAGCAAATGCGGATGAGTTCTGAGGGGCTGTATGGGTTTGAAAGATACTGATTCTTATGCAACATGTCTTCAAAATATTTGACAAGACTGGAAAATTCAGATTGTTCAAAGTGTTTCATCATCATGATGCTATGTTTTACTCGGTCTTGTGTAGCTTGAGACCAACATGCTGAGAGGAAGGCATGGTAAAATTCTCCTTCACTGTGACAATCGTGAATGACCGATCGCATTCTTACAGCTGGTTCATTCTCTAAATAGCCACACATAAATTCTAATCTGTGTTCTAACGACCAGTTGGGAGGAAAACAATGAGAGAATTCATGGAGCCATGCTTGTGGATGAATGTCGTTGCCAGAATTCTTAAATGTTTTGAATTTACATGTAGTAATGAACAGCTTATAGTCAAAGTCATCATGTCGGCGAGTCGCATATCGGTCATTGTTACGTCGTTTCGGCGGTTCCATTTCAAAATTCGGTGCACCTTGCCAATTTCTTTCATAATTTCCGAAATGCGCTGTGTTATTATTTTGTGGCTGTTCCGTATTTCTATGTCCCTCTTCCCATATTGGGGCGCGAGTGTCCTCTGAAATACGTAATTCTTGTATTACTTGTGCCAACTGATCTTGCACTTCCCGGATTTCTCTTTTGTACTGTGTATTGATTTGATTTTGATTTTGTTTGAATTTTCTAATTTCTTCATACTCTTCAGTGTCAGTGAAGGCTACAGGTGTTGTGTCATTCAGATCATCATCTACCTTTGTAGATAAGTTAGTGAACTGATCTGAAAGTTCGGCTACTTTATCCGATAGTGAAATTATTTCCTCTGTATGTTTTTCTGAACCAAGTTTCAGAGTGTCCATTTGTGTTGAAATCGTATCTACTGTGTCATTTAAGTTTTCCTGAGTTTTTGCAAGTTGCGTAACCGTATCGGTAGATGCAAGTGAGTCAATTTTAGCTTGCAAGATCTCATGATTTTCATGAACAATAATTTGCAGTTCTTTTATGGCTGCTTCGTGATTCTGTAATGCATTTTCATGCCACGAAAAAATAGGTTGAAAATGCTTACAAATTTGTGTTTTTACGTCATTACAGGCTTTTTGACATTTCGATTCAATGTTATGTAACTCAGTAGTTAAATCTTC
This sequence comes from Schistocerca nitens, assembly GCF_023898315.1. Classification (NCBI taxonomy): domain Eukaryota; kingdom Metazoa; phylum Arthropoda; class Insecta; order Orthoptera; family Acrididae; genus Schistocerca; species Schistocerca nitens. Next base: position 684,701,700 of record NC_064615.1, on the reverse strand, counting down.
ACGTGTTTGTTCAAGAGTTTGTTCCAATGAGTGTAACTTTTGAAGCTGTTGCTGTGTTTGTCTCTGGTGTTGTTCCATTGTGTCTAACTTTTGAAGATTTTGTTCCATTGTGTCTAACTGTTGCTGTGTTTGTCTCTGGTGTTGTTCCATTGTGTCTAACTGTTGCTGTGTTTGTCTCTGATTTTGTTTCATTTGCTGCATTAATTGCAATAATAATGTATTAGTGTTTGGAATCTGTTCCTCTATGCTTTTCGGCAGTGCATTTGCACCGGCAACATTTACATTTTGACGAGCAGAAAATGTGTCTTGACTTATTTGAGAAAACGGTGGGGACCCAAAACCTGAGTCTACAGTATTTGCAATATTGTGTTCTGTCATTTCGGATTCCTGAGGCGAGCTGTTGCCGACCGATCGATCGATAATGCTTCCCTGTTCACTAATTGTTCCACTGTCTACGCCATTATTTGCCGCCCGCTCCATTTCCCTATGCACAATTACCAAATTACCACTTTGAATGTCTGTTAATTCATTACACAGTGGTGCTGATAAACTACACTCGTCGTCACTATTATTTCTCAGTTTACTTTGTAGCCTAGTGTTACGCTTTTCACACGCCATTATTGTCACAATATTTCACACGATAACACAGAAAAGCACAATTTGAAGAGCAAAAATAAGAGAACACATTAACATAGCACTGAAAATAATATCTAGTTAATTGCAGCTGCGAAATACTTGGTGCAAATCTACATGCATGCCACACCTGTTTTACTGTACAACAATGGAAGACTGCAACTACAAAGGAGATTCTCTCTACAATTACGCGCTAGCAATAAACAAAATCTACACTAATTACACAAATTACAAGAAAAAATCAGAAGATTCCAGTGAGGTATCCTCGGCTAAGGGTCGACATATGAAACGTCCCCTTTGAACAGTTGTACAGGACTGTGCTTAAACTGACACACAATATTTTTAGCGCAACGCAATCTGACTTTCAAAAATCACTACAAAAGAATGGCCCTGACTAACATTAACCTATACCTATCACAAATCACTTACATCACCAAAAATCTTCGTTAGTCGAACTACTGCAATACAGCGAGCGCCACTACTGCCAGCTAAATAAAAGATTCAAACTACGGAAGGCAGTAACTACTAATAGGCATAGTTAGCAAATGAAAGATTTTAATAGAGAACAAACAATGTATTTACCTTAATAGTCATAATATATATAGCAGTTCATGACATCCAGTCTTACAAATTTCAAAACTCCGCCATCTCTCTCCCCACATCCACCACTACTGGCGGCTCACCTCCAACTGCGCAACGCTACGCGCTGTTAACATCCAGCTGCCGCTGCCCAACACTACAATGGCAGACAACAATGCAAACTAGCCACAGACTGCACACAGCACAGCCAGTGATTTTCATACAGAGCGCTACATAACGTTGCCAATAACAAAACATAAACAGCCTACTTACAAATTCATTGCAGAATTAATGTAATACCCGCACGTTGATCTCTGTAGTCATACTGTATTATTAGCAGCTCGCGAATGGTGTACTTTGTTCGTAAAATTGTATTACTCAAGCTGAGGCCAAATAAAGAGAAGCGACGACGCCACAACACTATCTTTACTTAAGTAGGTAGTCAGTGATAAATTATGTGCGCCACAATTAACGTTACTGTAAGCAGTTTGACAGCATAACACCGCCAAAACTACTGACAACCTGAACTATTATCATCACGCAGTTGTAACTCGCAGTGATTACAAGTTGCTGATGTTTGTCAAGAATAGCGGAAAGCGCCTCTGAAGTTCCATTTGTATTACTACTAGGACGGAGAGAATCCTAAATAACAGTAATAGGTCACCCCGCTAAGAGAAGAGTCCATGTATTGTCTCAAGTTTTTGCAGTTTGATATTAATGCAATTCCAGATGGTTTCACACTAACGGGTTCTTTTGGCATATGGAATACTCACGTTGGAACTATAAAAGTGTAATTGCTAGAACGCTCAACTACCTTAATAACACCTCATTCCCTGGATTGAATACGACTCGGAAAGCGATGTTAATTTGACATTCCATCCATCTCTTGACGTCTTACTGTATGAAGTCTGAAGCGCACGCACAGTTGTGTTGCCTGCCGCATGGATTCTGTGAAGTATTGTGGCAGCTGGCAGTCATTGCTGAATACAGACATGTGCAAATATCCTCACTGCTTTAGGGGAACTCGTCTTTGTTGCATTTTTTCCATACCGTAATTAGCACAATAACATAAGGCTTATTCTGCTGAAGAACTTGATGCCCACAAGTCCTTAAATAAGAGTCTCCTAGCCAGGGTAATGCATGAAAGGGAACAGACTGTTGGACAAAACAATGGACAGCTCCCTGTTTTTGCGTTTGCGATAGCGCCTACGATAAGAATCTGGTGTCATATTATGCTTCAGAACCCTAAACTATTTATTTTTTTACTTCATACTAAAACAAAAGTTATGATTGAGAAGAGGTAATGGCTTATATACGTCTCAGGAACTTTAGTTTTTCGCGTTTATTTTCTCACTTCATACTAAAACAAGGGCGTTAATATGAGAAGAGGAAATGAAATATACGCTTGCAAGACATAATATTTCCTTGTGTGCTACAACTGCATACATGAAAGCCCTGCAGTTAATTTTTGTATGTTGGATAAATTTTGATACCACCTCACATTCCTTTGTGAGAAGGTTCCTATTTTCGTGGGATTCAAATAGAGTGGACATTTCATCACTGGTTAATATTCAGATGACTAATGAAATGATACCCTTTGCAATTGCTCAATGGCACCTGTGAGTAGAGTCTCACGTTGGTTACTATAAGAACACGCAGGCAGTGATATTCGCTCACTGCAGTCAGAGCCAACGTGATTTCTTTCTGTCTATGGCGAAGCGTCTGCTGCAGTGTCCACGCTCAGCCAACATAAACAAAGCGCGGCGGCATTGGGAACTGCTAATCGCTGTACTTGTCGTGAGCCTCGACAACTAGAGCGCACTGTCTCTGCTAACGATGCTATGCAGTTAATACATCTTACTTAACGTAATACGCATGACGTGGGTTGGGTAAATATTCAGTTTGTAACTTCCCATCGCATTAAAATACTTTACTGTAATATTTGATGCAATATTTATTGTTGGTTGTCTCTCTAATGTTAGCAGTGTTGATTCAGATTGTGCGTGAACACGAAAACACACACACACACACACACACACACACATACATCACACACACACACACACACACACACACACACACACACACACGCACACAACACACAACACACACACACACACACACACACACACGGACGCACAAACAGCCATTGATTCCAGTGAGGGTGACAACTACTGTGTGTTGAACAACACATGCACCAGTCAATTCCTCAGTTGGCGTCGAGTGTATGAGATTTTTCAATTACCTTGCATTGCAAGAATTGTAAGGAGGAGACTGAAAGTAAATGGACTTTTATGCTAAAGAGCTGCGACAAAGCGAAGCTTGGCCGATTATCAGATAATTGTCCACATGGGTTTTGTGGACGAGTATACTCTTAGTAACCAACCCACCAACGATCATTACGTAAGATTTCTCGCAGGCGTAGGGGCATTGATTTCATTAAGTTGTCGACAGTGTAGTGTGATGGTTTACTTCCAACCATACGTTTTCTAGATTCGTCCAAAGGTCGCTTGCATTTGTAGGTTCACATGGCAATGAGCTTGTTGCTTCTGCCCACATATTCTCTATGTGGCTGATCTTCGGTGATCGTGGAACAAACGGCAACAGCTTTATCCTCTCTTGGCCCTGAAACCAATCTCGCACTGCTCTGCTATGATGGATGGGGCTTTGCTCCTGTAAATAAACTGTTATCTTGTTAGTTCATGTATTTATATTTAAATAACGTGTTTGTAATAAGCACATTGGATTATTATTTTCAACAATGTTTAAGAATATAGTCCCTGTCATAGATAAGTGATCTAGATTGATCAGTCCGGTTAAGAATGTGGTTTACCCAGCCTATCATATGATGAGAGTCGTAGTCGGATATCCACATTAAGACTGACTGGCTGAATCCGATTAGAACGATCAGGTATCGAAATGGAATTACAAAAGTCGTATAATTTGAACGACTGTATTGCAACAATGCTGCGCACATAAATTCCTATGATGGAGTAACAGGTAGCAACTGTCTAAGATAAAGTGAGAAATATGTCTAATAGCAGCAATGTAATGTAATTATAGCGCATAGTTATGTGATGGACATACTGAATCGAACAATACACATCTATTTCAGTGGTTCGAAGATACACCATATCGAATTTGCTAATAACATAATGACAATAATAGTCCCGTGTGGCGAATAGGGGAAACCCTCCCCCATATGTGGGGGGGGGGGGGGGGGTGTTACCGAGGAAACCAAATACTTGGGGTGAACCAAATACTAACACAATCCTGAACGGCTACTCAATCCGTTGAACCCAAAATCCAGACACGTCTGAGAGAAAATCACCGGTACTCTGGTCACCGTCTGTTAGCTCAGTGAGCTCGGCTGAAAATATTTGGTTGCAAAGGCTTCAACGCCCTGTCCGATCCTGGAATCACCCAGGCCAAACCAATGAGACACAAGCAAACATGAACTATGCAGGAAAAGTCAACTTTACCCCTGGTGGTACACAACCCGCCTGTCGACATGCGGCAGTTGGATTTTCGGATTCTGGGGAGTCCAGGTTAGCATGGCAGAGAATATCGAAGATCTGTGGTAAATTTCCCTACAAGCAGAAACCTTGCATTACGGAACCCATTGAATCTTCAAGAGCAAAATACAACAAAAGGTAGCGAAAGGCGTACCTATCTTCGGCATTGCATTTCTCGAACACAGATCTATCATCAACTCTGTCAAAGAAATCACACCCATCAACAATCAAATGGTTCAAACAGTTCTGAGCACTATGGGACTTAACAGTGGAGGTCATCAGTCCCCTAGACTTAGAACTATTTAAACCTAACTAACCTAAGGACGCCACACACATCCATGCCCGAGGCAGGATTCGAACCTGCGACCGTAGCAGTCGCGCGGTTCCGGACTGAAGCGCCTAGAACCGCTCGGCCACCGCGGCCGACCCATCAACAACTGACTTACGACTATGCTCATTCAGAGCCCCAGTAACAAATATACACTCATCAATGCACATGCCCCCACCAACACCGAAAATAAGAAAAACACCGAAAATGTCGAAAAATTCTGGAACACACTCGAAAATACTATGAGCAAAATTCACCAAGATGACGTGAAAATACTAATGGGAGACTTCAACTCTGTATTTGGGACAGAAAAAACCTGTAGAAAAATCATTGGTACAAATTCAACCCACCGAAACGCTTAGACCAATGGCACACGTCTGACTGACATTTGCCAACAATTCAACCTCAAAAGGAAGTCTCCCCACTTTAAAAAAAAACTAGTTCCCAGGTAAAAAGCTTGGCTACCAGGTTCAAGCTGCTTTCGTTTGCCTTTCGAGACTCGCTGAAAGCCAGATTTTTAAATCTTTTGTAGTAGAGCTACAAGCAGGCAGATACAAACTCAATAAGGGAAGCGTAAGACAGCACTCCAGCAAAATTCGTCTTGCTACTTTCAGTAACCCTTAGTGTCGGAACGAAAACCTTACGGTACTGTCAAATTCATAATGCCACTTTTGTTTTCTGCCGACATATTTTTTGTTGTTGTAAATACATAATTTTATCTATGAAATGACACGTTTTCATAATAATTGCGAATGATACACGAAATGAAGTAAATACAGACCTTTTCAAAGTCAAATGTCGGTAATATCCTACTAGTTCGTGTTAAAATAGGCTCAGTCGTCTTATAGACACTTAATGTTTTATTAAGATAGACTGCCGTCGTGATGTTACTGTAGTAAGCTGAATTTAATTTGTATTAGTACAGTGAATATTTTAATTGCATTTTCCATTAGTTTACTAAACGCATCAGTAATCGTCAAAGAAAAATTAATCAGGAGCAGAATTTTCTTTCACGACATCTAAAACAGTCTGACAGTGCTAATGTTGTTTAAAAATTCTACGCCCGTAGAAACCCACTGGTTCTAACAATGTCATTAAACCAGTGTAGTTTTAAGAGTATTTTCGTCTAGAAATGAATTGCCTTGACGGTTGATCGATCAAGAGCGGGAAAGGTAAATTTTTACGAATATATGACGAGAGGGACAAGTGCTTGAGAGAACACTTCCCTATGAATACAAATGCCTGAGAGACGACTTTCCTACCAATCTCCTGGATAGTTTTGTTTCTCAAATCAACAGAGTGCGTTATCATGCAGTAACATAGGTGATGTAGTTTTGTTGCTCGATTTTCTTACAGTGCGACCGAAAGGTCTCTCAGTTGTTGGCAACAAATTCCAGCTGTGTGGCACACACCCCTTGGGGCAGAATTCGTAGCCCAAAACACACTTTTGGAGCTATCAGATGTAAAATATTATGTCCACACTACTCTTTGATCGAGTTTACGTCTTTTGGTGGGGCCCAGCCTTTAATTTCTTGTGAGGAAAGGCATCATAACACGTCACCAATAACAGTACTGCCTACGCATGCTCAATGAGCGACCTGATGACGTTCAATAATAGTCACTCCATGATTTTTGTTGTTTCGAATTAGACCATGCAGTACTCCTACGCCAGACTTCTGAACTTTGCCTGTTGAATGAAAATGTCGCATGATGGTGAAATGGTAATCTATCACATATATCAGTAGTCGAGACTTGCTTAATGTGGAAAATCATTCATGCCAGAACGATCTTTGTTGAAACAAGAATATCTTTATTCTTGCGTATTTTTCCCAAAAGCACTCGCTCCACACACAGTTGCATAACTGCAAAATGATAACTAGAACTTAAAATTCGAAAATGACAGTTAATACATACACTGACAAGCGCCGCGTTCACGTGGGCGGCGCCGGATTTCAGGCGGCAGGTGGCGTCTGGCCGTGGCCGGTAGCCGCTGCAGTGCGAGGAAACGCTAGAGCGTAAGCTGTTATGATCGCGACGCAGCCACGAACTGTCCTGCGGAATTGTTTCTGGAATACTTGTTATTGCTGGGGGGTAGAATGTCGAGCGAATTATGTTTGATGTTCAATCAGACTCATAACTTTAGACGAAATGTAATAAAAAAAAAAAAAAGAAATGCAGGTGGACGCGAACAGGCGACTATAAGTTTAGAATGCACGACGATTACCACTAGACCACGGACTCAGACAACCCGAGTACACCTCGGAAGTAGTTAACACTTCCTCCTAACACTTCCGCATCTTACAGTGTTGCCAGATTGTGCAGATGACCGGAGTTGTCAGGGGCGGCCAGTTTTATTGGCCACCTTAAGTGAATGACTCGGACTTAGTCCCTGTGGCGGCCGGCTGGCGGTCAGTTTTTATGTCTAAGACTGTACAATCTGCCATGCAACGGTCACACAGCGATCATGAGGATAAGGTTTGAACAGTTACAGCACAATCATTTGTTCCATGTTCCAAGTATTGGGGCAAGGGCAGTACAAGCACACTCTGTATTGTTGCCAGATGTATCCAAGATGGCGGCGATGACGTCATCCAAGATGGCGTCATGTAGACTTGGCAACAGTGCAAAATGTCATCCAAGATGGCGGCGATGACGTCATTCAAGATGGTCGGTTTTGGTGGGAAATTAGAATTTTGGCAGGAAAGTGCTATGCCCCCTCCCACAGAAAAAAATGGCAGGAAGTTCAAATTCCAGCAGGCTAAAGCACCACACCACTGTTGTCTCTACTAAGCAAAGAAAATCGTGGGAATATAGCTCACTTGGTCTACCTCCACTAACCTAAGTCACCCGTCTGCCACCTCCTCCTATGAACTGGTGCCAAGTTAAAATGAATCACACCAAGGCTATCTCTACAAAGCAAGGAAAATCGCGGGAAGATAGCTCACTTGGCCTACCTCCACTGACATAAGTCACTCGACCACCACTTCCTCCTATGAACTGGCACCAAGTTTGAATTGTGGCAGTAAACAAAGGTCACTTGGGGTTTCGTTGCTAAGCCAATATAATGGCGTGAAAGAAAGGACACTTGTACTAACCTCAGTCGCCTGAACACCACCTCCTCCTAAGTATTCTTGTTATTCAGTGATCAAATGAGAAGTTTGAGGTTTTCCTACTAGGAGCGCAGTGTTCATTCATTCATGACATAGCACCCCCCCCCCCCCCCACTCCTAGAATGCTGCACTCCTATTGGCTACTGCAGTAGTGACGTGATTCGACGTCATAGAACCTATATAAACCAAACCACAACCCACCTCGCCCTCACTCTGCTTCTGTACTTGCTTCAGTGCATTTAACGTTACCATATTTTCTGTTTCACCATGAAGCGATGAGGACCCACCAGCAGCAGCGACAGTGGCAGCAGCAGCAAACTCTGCCGAGTAGATGAAGTTAAATTCAAATATCTGTTTTGGCCACAGTCCACTGACTGATGCGTCCTTTAACTGATTGTATGCTTGTTATATCTGTTTTTGGACCGCACTCTATACAGATTGCTGAGCCTTTTAACCGATTTTAGGTTTGTGTTATGTGTTATATCTGTTTTGGACCGCATTCTACCCAGAATGCTGCGTCCTTTAACGGATTTTGTGTTTGTGTTATATCTGTTTTGGACTGCATTCTACCCAGAATGCTGAGCCCTTTAACGGATTTTATGTCTGTGTGTGTTCAGTATCTCTGTGTTCGATGTCTCTATGTTATATCTGTTTTTGGACCGTATTCTACCCAGAATGCTGCGTCCTTTAACGGATTTTGTGTTTGTAAAATATCTGTTCTGGACCACGCTCTGTACAGAATGCTGCGTTCTTTAACGGAATTTATGTCTGTGTTATGTGTTATATCTGTTTTTGGACCGCACTCTATACAGATTGCTGAGCTCTTTAACGGATTTTATGTCTATGTTATGTGTTATATCTGTTTTTGGACCGCATTCTACCCAGATTTCTGAGCCCTTTAACGGATTCAATGTCTCTATGTTATATCTGTTTTTGACCGCATTCTGTACAGATTGCTGAGCCCTTTAACGGATTTTATGTCTGTGTGCGTTCAATGTCTCTATGTTATATCTGTTTTTGGACCACAGGCTGCTGCACCTTTTAACTCTGTGAGTTTTGCTACAGAGATTTTTATCCATACTCGATATTATACTCGGTCTTCTCCATCTTTCTAGAATACATCCCGCAAATGCTGACTGAGTTAGACCAGCAGCTAGAGGTCGAGAGGGCTCAAGCATAGCGCGAATGTAAGTACATTAGTAAAAAATATAGTTATTAGATGAAATAATTTCCTGTAATATATATAATGGTTTTCCAAGTGTCTAGATTGAGCTTTCTTAGACATATTCTTTTCTTTTCTTTCTAGATGATTCCACACGCAGGGAGGGGGGGGCACCGAGGACGGCGTGCAAGGCTGGGGTGAAATCCCTAACTGGGTACATGAGATGGTGGCCACTGCAGAACAACAACAACAACAAGAAGAATCTCAAAGGCGTCATATTATGGCCCTTTTAGAGGAAGAGGTCAATATTCCCGAGTGGGTGGGAGACCTCAGTGAATGTGCCGCCGGCCGTTGTGGCCGAGCGGTTCTAGGCGCTGCAGTCTGGAACCGCGAGACCGCTACGGTCGCAGGTTTGAATCCTGCATCGGGCATGGATGTGTGTGTTGTCCTTAGGCTAGTTAGGTTTAAGTAGTTCTAAGTTCTAGGGGACTGATGACTTCAGAAGTTAAGTCCCATAGTGCTCAGAGCCATTTGAATGTGCCGATGAGTTGCACAAGCCATGGAGCCAGAAAGGAGAAGGTTAATATTTTTGAACTTTATCATTATAGATGATAATTACCATTATTTAGTCTCCTTATTTATTGCTCTTTTAAATCTAGATCATTAAACTTATCTTTTTTCTCTAATTTATGTTACACGTAAATAACACGGCGTGTTCCATATACCTGGAGCGGTGGTTGCAGGGGCGGGAATTGGGGGCCCACAACCACAGAGGCATACTGCGCCGTATGTAGCCCCCATCAGAGCTGCGCGAGATACGGCCGCAGTGCCTCCCCCCATGCCACCGCAAATCCTCTGGCGCCCATGGGCAACTCAGTCTTTGGAAGAACAAGAACAATAGTTTCATCAGTCTCCCACGCCACAGGTCAGTAATGGGAACATCCCACCCCGAGGGCCATCGCCGCAGCCCAGTTGCTCCAGCTGTCAATCACCGCCTCCTCAACCAGCTCACCCCTGCCGCCAATACAAGGTGTGTGTACCCATCCATACAGATGATGTGCCATCACCAGCCCTATCTTCGACGGGCTGCACACCTAGCTGTAGTACTAATAGTAATAGTGATTATCCTCTGGCTAGCGGTAGTGCTCTCCCGCGTCCTATTGATAGTGAAGTGGATCAGAATAATGGTGTAATGATCTCCCCCCCTCCCCCTCCCCCCCTCCCCCTCCCCCCCTAGAATACTGAGCTGTTGCTAGGGCTTTTGAGGGGCGCATCTCTTTCACAAGGATTGAGAATCCGGGATGGTGGTACCGCGACCCTATCGGGTTTTAAGAGGCGTGCCTCCCTGTCGTGGAGACTGAGCTCCTCAAAGTCCTAGACCAGGGACGGGCAGGAATCCTGGACGTGCGGTGCACTTGCTCGTGTGCAGTTAAACAGGTGTTCTGCGTAGAGATGGGGGATCCGCTCCTGAACTGTTTTATAGAGTTGAATCTTTCAAAGGAGTGAACAATCAGTGATTCAGAAAAAAAGAACGGTAGCTCCAAACGTTTCCCACAGCAGAGAGAGAGAGAGAGAGAGAGAGAGAGAGAGAGAGAGAGACGGAGCATATCAGCGGGGCCTCTGCTGGTCAGAGCACACTGCCAGCGCACACACCGTCTGCGACAGCAGTACGTAATCGCCGACCAGTCATAAGCCGACTAATCAGAGGCCGTCCACAGGCTATAAAAGAGCTACCACAGCAGCAGTGAAGACAATCAGTTGCTTCTGACGATGACGATGGAGGTAATCGTCGAATGCTTGAGATTTTATACAGAACTGACGCGGCAAGAAAACCGAGAATGTTTCACATTCAAGTGACGTCGCGAAAAACTTTCCTAACTGTGATATAGTTACATTAGTAAGACCGAATGCCTTAGCTCGATATGGGCGGATCGGAATAAGTGTGGAAGATGGACGAAGCGCGGCCTTGTATGCTCCACCGCGGAGGTACGCACTAGCGAGTTACAGACACTAGTCATCAGCAAAGAGATACAGTTACACACGCGCCGCCTTTGGCGAAGGCGTACAGTCGTTCGATTCACTTATCGATGTACGTTCGGCGGCGATGACACCATGGCGATTCCTCTGCAATTTCATGATCCAAAGAGCCGGATCCCATTCTTTGTCCAAATTAAATCGATTATCTCTATTTATTAAAATGATACAGGACATTCCATGAACTACAGTGATGTGAAGATTCTAACATCCACCTTTTAGGATTCTGTCTTTAAGGAGGTATAGAGATTAGATCAGTTAATAATTTAATAACACACGGACATCTAAATGCACACTCCCGTGGGCACAGTAAGACTGGTTGTTGAAAGAGGAACGGTATTAAGAAAAGGATAGATTGCTACTCATCATAAAGATGACACATTCATATTCAGGCAGGCACAACAAAAAGACTGTTACACATGTACTTTTCGGCCGCAGCATTCTTCAGATAACCGCACATGCACCCCCACACACAGCCACCCACCCATACACACACACACACACACACACACACACACACACACACACACAAGCAAGTACTCCTCAGACACACTTGACTGCCATCTCCGGTATTCTGGCCCGAGATACTTGAAATGGTAGTCATATGTGCTTAAGGTGTGCTTGCTTTCGTGAATGTGTGTGTGTGTGTGCATGTGTGTGTGTGTGTGTGTGTGTGTGTGTGTGTGTGTGCGTTCTCGCGTTTCTCTAAAGAAGGCTCTGGCTGAAAGCAAATAGGTAACAGGCTTTTTGTTGTGCCTGTCTGAAACTCAGCATGTCATCTTTACAGTCAGTGACAGTCCATTCTTTACCTGACATTGTTGATATTCCAACATGGAGTTTCCATTCTTCGATTATTGAAAGAAATTCCCTGGGATGCAGTAGATAGGGAGGGGTAGACTGAGGCAGATCCTTAGACAGATGACTCAGTGGCTGCACAAGATGACGACAGTAGATGTTAGAGCATATAAGAAATACAGATAGAGGAAGAAGGGTGGAGGAGTGAGTATAGGAAGGTCAAGATGAAGAGGGGACATAGAGGTGAAGAGAAAGGAAGAAGGGGGGGGGGGGAAGGAAGGAAGGAGAGGATATCCACTTGGTGATTTGGGAGGGGGGGAGGAGGAGGGAAGCGTGTTGGTAGAAGACAGTACACAATTTGGTTGGGTAAGGGATGGTTTGGACAGAAGAAGGGAAAAGGTAAGATGAGGCAGTGGGAAACAGGTTATTGGAGGTTTTGGCCAGGGCGACTGCAAGAGTGTGAGATGTACTGAAGAGACTATTCCCACCTGGATAGTTCAGAGAAATTTGTGCTACAGTGGAGTATGTTGTGTGAATACTGTTTCATGTTACCTGTTTCTTTTGCTCCACACATCAGTCCACTACAGGTGAGCGGTTGCCTTTCCCTTATTTTATGATATTATCAACAGATGATAAAAGACAAATGGGTTATCATTGAAGTTTTAAGAAGGCTCAGGAAACACAGTTTTTCTTCTCCAGAAGCGATAAAAATAGAATTCCAAAACAACTGAAGATAAGAAGTAGAAAGTGTTGCATTTTTGGGGGATTACAACCTTAATTAAAAAACCACCTTCCTAGAATTAATGAAGCACCTTCGTTGAGCTGGCTTTGAAATACGGGTGAGTACTGCTACAGTTGATTTAAAAATGAGGGGACTAGTTTATTCTGTGGATTTTCATCAATAATATAGGTAAGATAGTCCCCCATTCGGATCTCCGGGCGGGGACTGCTCAGGAGGACTTTGTTATCAGGAGAAAGAAAACTGGCGTTCTACGGATCAGAGAGTGGAATGTCAGATCCCTTAATCGAGCAGGTAGGTTAGAAAATTTAAAAATGGAAATGGATAGGTTAAAGGTAGATATAGTGGGAATTAGTGAAGTTCGGTGGCAGGAGGAACAAGACTTTTGGCCAGGTGAATACAGGGTTATAAATACAAAATCAAATTGGGGTAATGCAGGAGTAGGTTTAATAATGAATAAAAAATAGGAGTGCGGGTAAGCTACTACAAACAGCATAGTGAAAGCATTATTGTGGCCAAGATAGACACGAAGCCCACGCCTACTTCAGTAGTACAAGTTTATATGCCAACTAGCTCTGCAGATGATGAAGAAATTGATGAAATGCATGATGAGATAAAAGAAATTATTCAGGTAGTGAAGGTAGATGAAAATTTAATAGTCATTGGTGACTGGAATTCGACAGTAGGAAAAGGAAGAGAAGGAAACGTAGTAGTGAATATGGATTGGGGCTAAGAAATGAAAGAGGAAGCTGCCTGGTAGAATTTTGCACAGAGCATAACTTAATCATAGCCAACACTTGGTTCAAGAATAATGAAAGAAGGTTGTATACATGGAAGAACCCTGGAGATACTAAAAGGTTTCTGATAGATTATATAATGGTAAGACATAGATTTAGGAACCAGGTTTCAGATTGTAAGACATTTCCAGTGGCAGATGTGGACTCTGACCACAATCTATTGGTTATGAACTGTAGATTAAAACTGAAGAAACTGCAAAAAGGTGGGAATTTAAGGAGATGGGACCTCGATAAACTGACTAAACCAGAGGTTGTACAGAGTTTCAGGGAGAGCATAAGGGAACAATTGAAAAGAATGGGGGAAAGAAATACAGTAGAAGAAGAATGGGTAGCTTTGAGGGAAGAAGTAGTGAAGGCAGCAGAGCATCAAGTAGGTAAAAAGAAGAGGGCTAGTAGAAAACCTTGGTAACACAAGAGATACTAAATGTAATTGATGAAAGGAGAAAATACAAAAATGCAGTAACTGAATCAGGCAAAAAGGAATACAAACGTCTCAAAAATGAGAACGACAGGAAGTGCAAAATGGCTAAGCAGGGATGGCTAGAGGAAAATGTAAGGATGTAGAGGCTTATCTCACCAGGGGTAAGATAGATACTGCCTACAGGAAAATTAAAGAGACCTTTGGAGAAAAGAGAACCACTTGCATGAATATCAAGAGCTCAGATGTGTAAGTAGGCTGTTTAGGTTTTTTTGGTAACGCCACCTCTGTATGAAAATCACTGGCTGTGCTGTGTGCAGTCTGTGGCTGCTTTGCATTGTTGTAATACTCGCCATTGTAGTGTTAGGCAGCTGGCTGGGAACAGCGCGTAGCGTTGCGCAGTTGGAGGTGAGCCGCCAGCAGTGGTGGATGTGGGGAGAGAGATGGCGGAGTTTTGAAATTTGTCATGAACTGCTATATTTATATATGATGATATCAAGGTAAATACATTGTTTGTTCTCTATTAATATCTTTCATTTGCTAACTATCGCTATCAGTAGTTAGTGCCTTCCATAGTTTGAATCTTTTATTTAGCTGGCAGTAGTGGCGTTCGCTGTATTGCAGTAGCTTGAGTAGCGAAAATTTTTGTGAGGTAAGTGATTTGTGAAAGGTATAGTTTAATGTTATTCAGGGCCATTCTTTTGTAGGGAATTTTGAAAGTCAGATTGCGTTGCGCTGAAAATATTGTGTGTCAGTTTAAGGACAGTCGTGTATAATTGTTGAAAGGGGACGTTTCATATGTCGACCCTTAGCCGAGGATACCTCACTGGAATCTTCTGATTTTTTCTTGTAGTTTGTGTAATTAGCGTAGAGATTGTTTATTGCTAGCGCGTAATTGTAGAGAGAATCTCCTTTGTAGTTGCAGTCTTTCATTGTTGTACAGTAAAACAGTTGTAGCATGCATGTAGATTTGCACCAAGTATTTCGCAGCTGCAATTAACTAGATATTACTTTCAGTGCTATGTTAATATGTTATTTTATTTTTGCTCTTCAAATTGTGCTTTTCTGTGTTGTCCTGTGAAGTATTGTGACAATAATGGCGTGTGAAAAACGTAATACTAGGCTCCAAAGTAAACTGAGAAATGACAGTGAAGACGAAAGCAGTGTGTTAGCGCCGCAGAGTAATGAATTAACTAATGTTCAAAGTAGTAATTTGGTAATTGTGCATAGGGAAATGGAGCGGGCGGCAAACAATGGCGTAGACAGTGAAACAATTAGTGAAGAGGGAAGCATTATCGATCGATCGGTCGGCAACAGCTCGCCTCAGGAATCCGAAATGACAGAACACGATATTGCAAATACTGTAGACTCAGGTTTTGGGTTCTCACCGTTTTCTCAAATGAGTCAAGACACATTTTCTGCTTGTCAAAATGTGAATGTTGCCAGTGCAACTTCACTGCCTAAAAGTACTGAGGAACATGTTTCAGACACCAGTGCATTGTTATTACAATTAATGCAACAAATGGGACAAAGGCTACAAAAGTTAGACACAATGGAACAAAATCTTCAAAAGTTAGACACAATGGAACAAAATCTTCAAAAGTTGGACACAATGGAACAACACCAGAGACAAACACAGCAACAGTTAGACACAATGGAACAAAATCTTCACACCACGCTTGAACAAACACGTGAAGATTTAACTACTGAGTTACATAACATCGAATCGAAATGTCAAAAAGTCTGTAATGACGTAAAAACACAAATTTGTGAGCCTTTTCAACATATTTTTTCGCGGCATGAAAATGCATTACAGAATCACGAAGCAGCCATAAAAGAACTGCAAACCATTGTTCATGAAAATCATGAGACCTTGTCGGCTAAAATTGACTCAGTTGCATCTACCGATTCGGTTACGCAACTTGCAAAAACTCAAGAAAACTTAAAGGACACAGTAGATTCGATTTCAACACAAATGGACACTCTGAAACTTGGTTCAGAAAAACACACTGAGGAAATGTGTTCACTATCGGAGAAAGTAGCCGAACTTTCGGATCAGTTCACTAATTTATCTACGAAGGTAGATGATAATCTGAATGACACAAAACCGGTAGTCTTTAATGACACAGAAGAGAGCGAACAAATTAGGAAACTGAAACAAAATCTGAATCAAATTAATACGCAACACCAAAGAGAAATCCGCGAAGTACAAGATCAGCTGTCATAGGTAATACAAGAATTACGTATTTCAGAGGACACTCGCGCCCCAGTACGTGAAGAGGGACTTAGAAATACCGAAAAGCCGCAAAATAATAACACAGGGCATTTCGGAAGTTATGAAAGAAACTGGCAATGTACACCGAATTTTGAGATGGAACGGCCGACACGACCTAACAATGTCCGATATGCGACTCGCCGACATGATGATTTTGACTATAAGCTGTTCATTACTACACGTAAATTCAAAACATTTAAGAATTCTGGCAACGACATTCATCCACAAGCATGGCTCCATCAATTCTCTCATTGTTTTCCTCCCAACTGGCCATTGCAGCACAGATTAGAATTTATGTGTGGCTACTTGGAGAATGAACCAGCTGTAAGAATGCGATCGGTCATTCACGATTGCCACAGTGAAGGAGAATTTTACCATGCCTTCCTCTCAGCATATTGGTGTCAAGCCACACAAGACCGAGTAAAACATGGCATCATAATGATGAAACATTTCGAACAATCTGAATTCTCCAGTCTTGTGAAATATTTTGAAGACATGTTGCACAAGAATCAGTATCTTTCAAACCCATACAGCCCCTCAGAACTCATCCGCATTTGCTTACTCAAATTGCCTGAACATTTACGACATATTATTTTAGCAGGACGTTGCAAAGACGACATTGAAGCTTTCCAGGGACTCCTACAAGAATTAGAAATTGACACGGACAGTCGCCGGTTGCGAAAACAGGAAAACAAACACTACAGGTCACATACGTCACAATTCCGTGACGACAGAAACAATAACTGGACACGACAAGGCTATTCTTACAACGCAAATCGTGACCAAAACAGACATCACCCGTATGCCAACCGTTGGCAGAATAATAGTTACAGAGAAAGATCGCATTTCCGTAGTAATGAATATGACAGAGATAACCACATAAACAGACAATATGGGAACCAAAACAATTATTATCAAGGGAGACAGAATAACTTCAGACGCAACAGTTCGGCGCACAGTTACGATTCAGGGAGAAATCCTCCACAACGTGACGGACAAGAAAGAAATTATGAAATCTATCGACATGAAGACAGACGAGATAATCATAACGACAGACCTGAATTTCATCAGAACTGGCGGGATTCAAACAGAGCAGGGCACTTTCGACAACGTGAATTTGTAGAAGCTAGGTCTCCTAATCCCAATAACGGCGCGCGCCAACAAAGAGACAGACAATGACTCGCACAGCAGGCAGCCGCGTGCGCCCGCTGGCTCAGGGAAAAATAACATAGACGCTAACCTTGAGAAAAATTCCAGTATTCTTTACCGACGTATACCACTTGACAATTGCGTTAAAGTTGAAACTCTGCGTACTAGGAAGAGCAAAGGGTTACACCATATTTCACATGTAAAACCGTTTATTGAAAAATAATCTGCTTTTTAACTTTGTCTTTGCCATAAAACTTTTCACTTCACATTTCTAGTATGCTTTGTCAGACTTAAGAAACTGTTAACATGCAACAATGTTTTGAAGTTAAATATCCAGTCAAGAATCAAGAGAACTTATTTAAACAGAAATTAAGAATGCATTGTTATTGTGAACAGACGACACAGTGTTATTGTGTGTGTGCATTCTTGCTTGTTTGTCGCACGATTGCGTAACGACTATAAGGCTCACATACTTAGAACATTTACTAGTACTGCTAATGAGATTTTAATGCAACATTTTGGTTTATTTGAAAATACATTCTGAATTTAAAGTGCTTTCTGAGAGATACTAGATGACACAGTGGTTAGTTTATGTGACAGCTACACGACTATATCACGACGCTACTAATGTGTGACACAATTTACATTGTTGCTTTTGCGGTGTATCTGTTTTATATCTGCACAGTTTTTCTGAATTCTTCTGTAAAGTAAAACATGTTTTAGTAGTAACTTTTGTGGTATAGCTACAATGAGACAGCCTTTTCTGTAGCACAACAATACGTTACAGTACAGTACTTTCTTCATCACAACAATAAGCGTAATAACTACGATATCTATACACAAAGCATTTCACTTTTGTTTATCATGAGGTAAGTACATTGACTTCTGCAGAACTTAGCTTTCGGAGGACGATAAATACGAGACTTCCACGGAAATTATCTTACAACATGACGCACAGTTTAGCGCTACGGTACACGTATTTGAGTGATTAATTTCGCACTACATTTTTTTAAAGATATTTGAAGTACAATGATACAAGGGTTTTCCGTGATATATTTCATTCCATTGCTGTAATCTGTAACACCTGAGGGTATAATTACATTAATCCTCAGGGGGGTACACGCTTACTTTGTGTACCATGTGTTTGGCGAGCACAAGGAGCCCTAGCTAATATGGTATTTGCTTATACAACTTTACACATCGGTGCCATATTTCTCTAACACAGAATTACACAGCTATCTGATTATTTGACAGAGATAAACATTTTTTTTACTACATCAGTGACACATGTTTACGCAATTACACAGTTGGATAACTTCACACTTATGAAATTGTATTTTGTCTGTACTTTGTGAACTGTTCATATTTTTTCGGAACCATTGTGATACTATGAGAGCTTTGAATGATGTATTTGGTAAGGGAGCATGATTTTAAAGTACGTTTGAGGTAGATGACACTATTGAAATGAGCAGAGAATTTTTTTAGGTTTTGAAATTATTGCAGAAAGCTACGACGATTTTGAGATTTGGCTGAGGTTTTATGATGTTATGATGACGATGTGTATTACGCTGTTGCGGTATGTTTATGATAAATAAGCTGATACTATATGAGGAATTTGATTATGCTGTGTAGTTATTATGATCAAATATTGAAGACGTGTCGATGAATATGTATATGTGTAATAAGGTAAGGAATAATGAGTAGTGGCTAGGGACTCTGATTTGTGGAAAAGGATGTTGGAAACCAAGAATCGTACTTTAAGAGTTATGAAATGTGTGTAAATGCGTGAATGTATCACAATGCCGACGAAAACTTTTTGAACACTGTTATATTCATAGGATTTTTGTTTCTACACATTTGCAACGTAAATTCTTGGCCTGTGAAATTTTTTATATGAGACTGTCACTGTAGCGGAAACTGGTGTCGTAAATATTTCGGTAAGAAAGTTCAGTGACCACCTGCACGTAATGCGTCGTGGGCACCCAGCTGAGCGGCCAGGTGTGCCAGACGTCTGGAGAAAAAGCCATTATTGCGAGCCCTTTTCAGTGGCACAGGTAGAAAAAAAAGGGGAGGCCATTATCCTCGCTATTGACGTTTCTTTGTAGAGAGCATCGCAAAAACGACACGGTCGAACTTGAAAACATATGTTGACACTGTGGAGCTCTTAATTTATGATATTTACAGAAATGCCTAATGAAATGATGAGAAATATTTTTACATCTGCACACCTGATTATGACAAGCGTCTTTCTACGAGAGTTGAGAGATTTTCTGTACTACCTTATGAAATGCCCTATGGCTAATGAATGATGTTTCATGCCTTCCTTTGTACATATTTACTCATTTTGTTTAATATCTAGTTTCTAGCTGCACTGCAGCATTGGTTAAAATAAAATTTTATAGATGTACTAATATAAATATTTTCTGTCTACAGATCGAGTAAATAATAATTTTTTCAAAAAAAATGAGGGAGCACAAAAAGACATTTACCTTCACAGGAACTGCAATCATAGTTTTCTTTTCAAGTACTTGTTAATTTCTTTTGTAGAATAAATTGTGATGCATCACTCTAGTGTTAAGATGTGACATAGGTATTAGACATGGCCATTTTTAGTGTAATACTTTTTCTGCTTGAACTTTGTCATGTTTAGGTATAAGTTATGCTGTTTGCCAGGCATAGTGCTACTGAATTTTAATTTGTGTTACTCTGCTAAGCCAGATTTATTTTTCTTGTTTGCTGCACATTGCCTTATATTAGTCGTAATATTGCAATTGCTTCGCTAATCCTAAAATGCTGCTTCCTTTGCAAATCTGCACTTTTTTGTCATTGCTGTTTGCGTTAATTGTTTTATGTGCTGCTGCATTGCCTCGTCCCTTAGTTTAGCATCTGAGCTCAGTAGATTTAAGTTAGCTTAAGAGGCGGTAGACTATATAAGTAACAAGTTGTGATGAATGGAAAGAAATCCATTGAAGGTATATGAAAACGTTTTGGGCCAAAATGAGTATTGTACAATGATCCGTAATTATTTTGAAAGAAATATGAACAGAGTAGAGAAAGCAGGTATTGATAGGACTTTTTGGAAATAATGAGGAACGAAGGGAGATCTCCGAGAAGTAAAGAAAGTTTTATTTGCTAAATACCGCAGTAAAAGAAACCCTGTCCTTTCCTTGTGTTTTCCCACTATATGTTTGTGTACCATTGTGTGTTTGTTTTCTTCCTGTCTCTGTGTAGTTTCATAGAATTTTTTTTCTAATACTATTCACTATGATGAGGAATACTGTTATCCTCAAATATAATTTGCATTAATAATATGTTATTTTCTTTGTAAAGATGTTTAGACATTATTTATTCTGTTTTGTTTTAATGCTCATGTGTGAAGTTGATGTTTCGAAAGTTATTCTGAACTTTTATGTATCTACTTATCTCATAATTCCTGTAACATTGATGTATATGTTTATTTCTATTCTGTTGTAAAGCCTGTACTACAAATGTTATCTGTATTGTTATGTTCTTTAATGATGTATTTTGTACCTTTGTAATTGTATTCTTATGTTATAAAATTGTAATTGACACCAGGTCATCAAATTAAGTAACTTGTAAGTTCCATTTCACTGCAGACGTTTCTGTTGGTCATAGTATATGGACAATATGTGAGAAGTAGGGACTGTTAGTGTTTGCATGTGTGTTAATAATTCAGCAAGGGACTGGATAACAGCATTGCTGGTTCTAAGGACAATTTCAAAAACTTTGTGAGTGCACAAGTGGTGGTTTATGGAATTGCTATATTATCCGCAAGACTCTTCAATGGTGATTGTGCACCTGCACAGTCACAACAGATGGCTGCTGGCCATCTCTACAAGGACTACAGTGGGTCTGCATCTTTGATGACCCACCAGTACCATTATCTCTACAAGGACTACAGTGGGTCTACACCTTTGCTGACTCACCAATGCCATTATTTCTACAAGGACTGCAGTGGGTCTGCACCTCTGGTGGCCCACCAGTACCGTAATCTCTACCAGGACTACAGTGGGTCTGCTCTGTGATGACCTACCTACCAATACTCTTCAAAACTTCGACTGACTCTGCTGTGGGTTTCCTCTGTTGTGGCCCATTACCTGTCAGCATGTCAAGAGTCAGCACTGTCTTTCCGTTGGAAGGACAACACTACTTCTACAAGACTGCATGGAAATCCACTACTTCTGTGTGCAATTTCTTTTAGTAATGAGACTTTGTGAAAAAAAACTATAATTACTATTATGATGAATGATCAGGACTATCTTTATGGACTGTGAGAAAATTTTAGCTTTTGACCAACATTGTATCAATAAGTGTGTGAATTTGATTTCTTTGTTATTGTAATTACGATTATGAAAAATTTTAACAAATATGTATTGCCCAGTGCCCAAACCAATTTGTAAAATTTTTTGTGGGGAGCATGGGGGCTATGTAAGTAGGCTGTTTAGGTTTTTTTGGTAACGCCACCTCTGTATGAAAATCACTGGCTGTGCTGTGTGCAGTCTGTGGCTGCTTTGCATTGTTGTAATACTCGCCATTGTAGTGTTAGGCAGCTGGCTGGGAACAGCGCGTAGCGTTGCGCAGTTGGAGGTGAGCCGCCAGCAGTGGTGGATGTGGGGAGAGAGATGGCGGAGTTTTGAAATTTGTCATGAACTGCTATATTTATATATGATGATATCAAGGTAAATACATTGTTTGTTCTCTATTAATATCTTTCATTTGCTAACTATCGCTATCAGTAGTTAGTGCCTTCCATAGTTTGAATCTTTTATTTAGCTGGCAGTAGTGGCGTTCGCTGTATTGCAGTAGCTTGAGTAGCGAAAATTTTTGTGAGGTAAGTGATTTGTGAAAGGTATAGTTTAATGTTATTCAGGGCCATTCTTTTGTAGGGAATTTTGAAAGTCAGATTGCGTTGCGCTAAAAATATTGTGTGTCAGTTTAAGGACAGTCGTGTATAATTGTTGAAAGGGGACGTTTCAGATGGAAACCCAGTTCTAAGTAAAGAAGGGAAAGCAGAAAGGTGGAAGGAGTATATAGAGGGTCTATGCAGGGGCGATGTTCTTGAGGACAATATCATGGAAATGGAAGAGGATGTAGATGAAGACGAAATTGGAGATAAGATACTGCGTGAAGACAGAGCACTGAAAGATCTAAGTCGAAACAAGGCCCTGGGAGTAGAAAACATTCCATTAGAACTTCTGACAGCTTTGGGAGAGCCAGTCCTGACGAAACTCTACCATCTGGTGAGCAAGATGTATGAGACAGGCGAAATTCCCTCAGACTTCAAGAAGAATATAATAATTCCAATCCCAAAGAAAGCAGGCGTTGACAAATGTGAAAATTACTGAACTATCAGTTTAATAAGTCACAGCTGCAAAATACTAACGCGAATTCTTTACAGACGAATGGAAAAACTGGTAGAAGCCGACCTCGGGGAAGATCAGTTTGGATTCCGTAGAAATGTTGGAACACTTGACTCAATACTGCCCCTACGACTTATCTTAGAAAAAAGAGTAAGGAAAGGCAAACCTACGTTTCTAGCATGTGTAGACTTAGAGAAAGCTTTTGACAATGTTGACTGGAATACTCTCTTTCAAATTCTGAAGGTGGCAGTGGTAAAATACAGGGAGCGAAAGGCTATTTACAATTTGTACAGAAACCAGATGGCAGTTATAAGAGTCGAGGGGTATGAAAGGGAAGCAGTGGTTGGCAAGGGAGTGAGACAGGGTTGTAGCCTTTCCCCGATGCTATTCAATCTGTATATTGAGCAAGCAGTAAAGGAAACAAAAGAAAAGTTCGGAGTAGGTATTAAAACCCATGCAAAATAAATAAAAACTTTGAGGTTCACCGATGACATTGTAATTCTGTCAGAAACAGCTAAGGACTTGGAGGAGCAGTTGAACGGAATGGACACTGTCTTGAAAGGAGGGTATAAGATGAACATCAACAAAAGCAAAACAAGGATAATGGAATGTAGTCGAATTAAGTCGGGTGATGCTGAGGGAATTAGATTAGGAAATGAGACACTTAAAGTAGTAAAGGAGTTTTGCTATTTGGGGAGCAAAATAACTGATGATGGTCGATGTAGAGAGGATATAAAATGTAGACTGGCAATGGCAAAGTAAGCGTTTCTGAAGAAGAGAAATTTGTTAACATCGAGTATAGATTTAAGTGTCAGGAAGTCGTTTCTGAAAGTATTTGTATGGAGTGTAACCAAGTATGGAAGTGAAACATGGACGATGAATAGTTTGGACAAGAAGAGAATAGAGCTTTCGAAATGTGTTGCTACAGAAGAATGCTGAAGATTAGATGGGTAGATCACATAACTAATGCGGAGGTATTGAATAGAATTGGGGAGAAGAGGAGTTTGTGGCACAAATTGACTAGAAGAAGGGATCGGTTGGTAGGACATGATCTGAGGCATCAAGGGATCACCAATTTAGTACTGGAGGGCAGCATGGAGGCTAAAAATCGTAGAGGGAGACCAAGAGATGAGTACACTAAGCAGATTCAGAAGGATGTAGGCTGCAGTAGGTACTGGGAGATGAAGTAGCTTGCACAGGATAGAGTAGCATGGAGAGCTGCATCAAACGAGTCTCAGGACTGAAACCACCACAACAACAACATGCTGTGGAACAATATTCTGGGGAACCACACACACACACACACACACACACACACACACACACACACACACAAATCTGTTCATGAAGTCTTTGAGACTGGATTAAGAAAAAAGAAGAGAAACATTAAAGTGACTTAGGACCTAAAACAACCTCTATGAAGAATTCAAGGGGTTAACATAAGTACAAACAGGAGTCAGATACCTGAGCAATCATGAATTCAACAACCTACCAGACTATGTTAAATGCCATTCAGATGACATGTGGAATTCAAGACTGAATTAAACAACATTCTGCCTGGCAACTCTTTCTAGTCTACTGAAGAATATCTTCATGGAAATTCTTACATTTAATGCATTACGTTTTTTGTAATTATAATTGGCACTGGTATACAATAGTTTTTAGTAATTTTAAGTCATTTCACTACATCCCACCTTAATTAAGTTTTATGTACATCATTGACTATAAACCACAACTCAGATATCACTCTACTCGATCTATGAAAGAAAACTAACGTAATAGCATCATCAAACGCTATTTTTACGGGAAAAACTAAAATCATATAAGATTTTCATAAGGTGGCAATATCAGTAACATGTTCGGTAAAATATTGTGAATTTCTGTTCCTTGCCAAGTCCAATTTTTGTTTTCTTCTGGCTGACATAGAGATCAAATTGGAGAGGCTGTGTAGGCATTTGAAACCCAGTCCTCCCTTGTGGACACTGTTGTTATACACTACCAGTCTAAACTTTTCGAGCACCTGTGAAAAAAGTTCTCTTTTCTATTCATATATCCTATGCACAGTTTAGGGACATGTCTGGGATTATTGTCCTGCTGCAGAACAAACCCAGGACTAATAAGTCCCTCGACACATGGAACTGCTTTGTTGATCAGTATCCTGTGATGACCTTCCTTCTTTAATATTCAATTACACTACTGACCATTGAAATTGCAACACCACGAAGATGTGCTACAGACACGAAATTTAACTGACAGGAAGAAGATGCTGTGATATGCAAATGTTTAGCTTTTCAGAGCATCCACAAAAGGTTGGCGCCGGTGGCGACACCTACAACGTGCTGACATGAGGAAATTTTCCAACCGATTTCTCATACACAAACAGCAGTTGACCAGCGTTGCCTGGTGAAACGTTGTTGTGATGTCTCGTGTAAGGAGGAGAAATGCGTACCATCACGTTTCCGACTTTGATAAATGTCGGATTGTAGCCTATCGCGATTGCGGTTTATCGTATCGCGACATTGCTGCTCGCGTTGATAGAGATCCAATAACTCTTAGCAGAATATGGAACCGATGGGTTCAGGAGGGTAATACGGAACACCGTGCTGGATCCCAACGGTCTCTTATCACTAGCAGTCGAGATGACAGGCATCTTATCCGCATGGCTGTAACGGATTGTGCAGCCTCGTTTAGATCCCTGAGTCAACAGATGGGGACGTTTGCAAGACAACAACCATCTGCACGAACAGTTCGACGACGTTTGCAGCAGCATGGACTATCAGCTCGGAGACCATGGCTGCGGTTACCCTTGACGCTGAATCACGGGCAGGAGCGCCTGCGATGGTGAACTCAACGACGAACCTGGGTGCACGAATGGCAAAACGTAATTTTTTCGGGTGAATCCAGGTTCTGTTTACAGCATCATGATGGTCGCATCCGTGTTTGGCGACATCGCGGTGAACGGACATTGGAAGCGTGTATTCGTCATCTCCATACTGGCGTATCACCCGGCGTGATGGTATGGGGTGCCATTGGTAACACGTCTCGGTCACCTCTTTTTTGCATTGACGCCACTTTGAACAGTGGATGTTATATTTCAGATGTGTTACGATCCGTGTCTTCATTCGATCCCTGCTAAACCCTACATTTCAGCAGGATAATGTACGACCGCATGCTGCAGGTCCTGGCCTGCACATTCTCCAGATCTCCCACCAATTGATAACATCTGTTCAATGGTGGCCGAGCAACTGGCTCGTCACGATACGCCAGTCACTCACTACTCTTGATGAACTGTGGTATCGTGTTGAAGCTGCATAGGCAGTTGTACCTGTACACGCCATCCAAGCTCTGTCTGACTCAATGCCCAGGCGTATCAAGGCCGTAATGACGGCCAGAGGTGATTGTTCTGGGTACTGATTTCCCAGGATCTATGCACCCAAATTGCGTGAAAATGTAATCACATGTCAGTTCTAGTATAATATATCTGTCCAATGAATACCCGTTTATCATCTGCATTTCTTCTTGGTGTAGCAATTTTTATGGCCAAGAGTGTAGAATAGCACTGCTAGATGCACAGAGTGTGGTGTAAAGTAACGCAAACTGATTGCTACACAGGCAGCTGGTGGAAAGAGGCATATTCGAGCGGAACCATCTCAGGTAAAGGCACGTCAGTATTGTTGTGGATGCTCATCAGTGCCCCTCTATGCGAACTACCGAACACATAACCGTCGCTTGGCTTTCACATGTTTACACTCATTCTATCATTGAAAAGGAATGTGGT
Organism: Schistocerca nitens; assembly: GCF_023898315.1. Taxonomy (NCBI): domain Eukaryota; kingdom Metazoa; phylum Arthropoda; class Insecta; order Orthoptera; family Acrididae; genus Schistocerca; species Schistocerca nitens. The sequence goes on along the minus strand of NC_064615.1, from coordinate 684,675,007 downwards.
GGAATATTCAAAACTAAAACCTTATTTTAAGTAGAAATCCATAGCTGTGACAGGTGATCGAAAGCTTTTGACCAGTAGAGTATCTCACGCGGAATTTCAGGATCTGAGTAATTCATGTTCTCAGCGTGAAATTGCATGCAGATTTATAATGACTAAAATGTATTCTTTTTGTAAGACACACACACACACGTAGGCGCAAAGTCAAGGTAAGATGATAAAGCTGAAACACCAACAATAGATTTATTTTTCAGTATCTCACATACGCCACAATATACAATTATTGTGAAAGTCTGTGGGTAAAGGTAGAACCTGAAGACACAACACTGTATCAGCGCAATCAGTCCAGCTGCATGCACAGCATGCTTCTGTAAGGGGTTGATGCAACTCGAGAGCTGGTTACTTGTCTGCAGACAGCCTGCCGTAGTGAAGGTGTGAGGCTTCCTCGTCCTTGTCTCCCTCGGGGTCCGGCGGCTTGCGGACTGGTTTCTCGTCGTTGCTGCATTGCACCACGAACTTCAGCTCAGATGTCAGTGCTTCCCAAGGTGTTATCTGGAAGTAATAAATGAGAAGTCAGAGAGGTAAGCATGTGATAATCACTGTTGTTCACATTTAACACACGGCAAGATGCAGCAGTGTGGATTCCTGAGCAAGGTGGATCTCGTCCTGCCAATGGAACACCTTTCTATCAGTGCAGTTTCGTATTAAGTTAATGTTCTTTTCCTAATGTTTTCTTTTTTTCAGTTGAGTACCGGGTGATCAAAAAGTCATTATAAATTTGAAAACTGAATAAATCACGGAATAATGTAGATAGAGAGGTACAATTTGACACACATGCTTGGAATGACATGGGGTTTTATTGGAACCAAAAAATGACCGGCAGATGGCGCTTCATCTGATCAGAATAGCAATAATTAGCATAACAAAGTAAGACAAAGCAAAGATGATGTTCTTTATAGGAAATGCTCAATATGTCCACCATCATTCCTCAACAATAGCTGTAGTCGAGGAACAATGTTGTGAACAGAACTGTAAAGCATGTCCGGAGTTACGGTGAGGCACTGGCGTCGGATGTTGTCTTTCAGCATCCCTTGAGGAGTCGGTCGATCACGATACACTTGCGACTTCAGGTAACCCCAAAGCCAATAATTGCCCGGACTGAGGTCTGGGGACCTGGGAGGCGAAGCATGACGAAAGTGGCGGCTGAGCTCACGATCATCACCAAACGACGCGCGCCAGAGATCTTTCACGCTTCTAGAAATATGGGGTGGAGCGCCATCCTGCATAAACATCGTACGTTCCAGCACGTGTTTATCAGCCAGGCTGCGAATGATGCGATTCTGTAACATATTGGCGTTCCTCTCACCCGTCACGGTAGCAGTTTTGCTGTCCAGCGCTATCTGTCGGACATTTTGTGAACTTTTTTTTTTTGTTCTAATAAAACCCCATGTCATTCTAAGCATGTGTGTCAATTTTTACCTCTCTATCTACGTTATTCCGTGGTTTATTAAGTTTTCAGATTTATACTGACTTTTTGATCACCCTGTACATTAAAACCGTGGAGTGCAATTCTGGAAGTTCACAGGTGTACCTTTCTTAATCTGCCGTTACACGCCCCTTTTCAAACCACAGATTTCTGTTAACATGGGAACAGGTGGAATGCAGAGAGAAATGAGCCGTTGAACAATGTATATTTTCCAACAATTCGTTCTTCAGATCCCTCGGGGTACGATATGGCCAAAGCAATTTTGTTGGCAGATGTGTTGTCATGATACCTAAATGCTTTTCTTTTCAGTCCCTACCTCTTCTACACCATTTTTTTGTCTAGTGGGTCCATCAAACTTTCATACTATTCGTCAGTTACATTTTGCCCTTTGTAAAGTAATCAGTAACACAGCCCATAATCTTTCAGTCAGATGAACTAAGCTTCACTAATTCAGCGCGGGGTAACTGGCTTCCATCTATAGTAACAAATTGGCACACGAGATTGGCGAATTTGTTTTAAAACCGTTCAAAGACTGTTGGGAATTTTGCTTTTGTATTAGGTTTTGGTCAGCTTTCAACGAATATGGTTACAATCTTGGACATCATGCCTGCCTCTTTTATAGGCCAGTTTATAGAGGTACGTGGGTCTGTGATTTTGTTCCAGCAAAATATTTTGTGGTGATTAGACATCTCTGTCACACATAACAGAGAAATTGGTGATGGGAACAGAGGGTATGTAAAAATTACTATGTAATGCTTGGAGCAATATGTACACAAAGGACTTGCTAACTTAAGAAAGGCTACTGTAAGGATAAGGCACTCCTAAATTCTTTAAGGACTGGAGGAGGGTGACCAGGGATGACATATAAAAGTAATTACTAATATTACCGTTGGATTAACAATTCTGCAGTAAAAAAAATCACCGCAAAGGTACATCACGTTAGTTTCGTATAACACCACACAGCCTTCATAAGGGCTTTATATCCGTGAGGACTGGGTGTTGCGTGATGTCCTTAGGTTAGTTAGCTTTAAGTAGTTCTAAGTTCTAGGGAACTGATGACCATAGATGTTAAGTCCCATAGTGCTCAGAGCCATTTATATCCGTGAGGAAGAGAATCGACAACTTTCTTTAGGTATGCAGTCTCCTGCTAACGCCAATAATTGATGATATACAGTGGATCCTGTATAGCTATCAGACTTCTGCCATGCTGATTGGCATGTGTCACTCAATTTTCATCATGCAGATGTAAAAGAAAATGCAGCACTTGTTCACGGAGAGTGTTGAAATAGAATGAGATTTATGTTCAGAGTAACTTGAATGAGTTGGGCCAAGAAATGGTACTAAAAACACCTGCAAAACGTCACAGAACCACCTCTGGCCTGGACTAACTCCCCTGAAACTGCGATTTTACGGCCGTCTGTGCTGTCGACATTTTGTGTCATATGAAAAGAGACTAAACTGTGACTCGTCAGAGCAGACTACACACCTCCAGTTAGTGACGGTCCCATTTCAGTGTTGTGAGCCCATTGAAGACACGTAGCCTTATGTGCCACCGTGAGCAATGGCCTTTTGCATGGTAACCGACTCCATATGTCCACTGCATTTAGTTCCGTTCACAATGTTTGCTCGGAAACTGGTTGAGATGTCATGTCCGAAATGGATTCTCATTAACCAGGTGGGATACTTGTCTCCGGTCCCTTTTATGACCACTGTTCTCTCGCCGAGATACATTACTGCGAATAACACTCCATTCCTTGTACACATTTTACAGTACGCGTTGATACACCAAGAAATCGGGCAACTTTATTATTCTCGGTGTACTCATGAATATGACGAGACACGATAATACCTTTCTGTCAAGTCTCCACGTTATCTTACTGTGCGGATTCCGTATAACCGACTGGGTGACATGAGTGCCTGGTACCAATTCTACGCTGTCTGCAGGTCTCTGGAGTGACTTGTGCGGCGTTTTAAGGTGGTGACTAATATTTAGTTTTCAAGTTCTCTAGACTGACCAGTGACAGTCCAGAGATGACCCTTAGTCGAATAAAATTAGCTATGGGAGGGCCAGTCCTGACAAAACTCTACCATCTGGTGAGCAAGATGTATGAGACAGGCGAAATACCCTCAGACTTCAAGAAGAATATAATAATTCCAATCCCAAAGAAAGCAGGCGTTGACAGATGTGAAAATTACCGAACTATCAGTTTAATAAGCCACGGCTGCAAAATACTGACACGAATTCTTTACAGACGAATGGAAAAACTGGTAGAAGCTGAAGATCAGTTTGGATTCCGTACAAATATTGGAACACGTGAGTCAATACTGACCCTACGACGTATCTTAGAAGCTAGATTAAGAAAAGGCAAACCTACGTTTCTAGCATGTGTAGACTTAGAGAAAGCTTTTGACAATGTTGACTGGAATACTCTCTTTCAAATTCTGAAGGTGGCAGGGATAAAATACAGGGAGCGAAAGGCTATTTACAATTTGTACAGAAACCAGATGGCAGTTATAAGAGTCGAGGAACATGCAAGCGAAGCAGTGGTTGGGAAGGGAGTGAGACAAGGTTGCAGCCTCTCCCCGATGTTATTCAATCTGTATATTGAGCAAGCAGTAAAGGAAACAAAAGAAAAATTCGGAGTAGGTATTAAAATCCGTGTAGATGAAATAAAACCTTGAGGTTCGCCGATGACATTGTAATTCTGTCAGAGACAGCAAAGGACCTGGAAGAGCAGCTGAACGGAATGGACAGTGTCTTGAAAGGAGGATATAAGGTGAACATCAACAAAAGCAAAAGGAGGACAATGGAATGTAGTCGAATTAAGTCGGGTGATGCTGAGGGAATTAGATTAGGAAATGAGACACTTAAAGTAGTAAAGGAGTTTTGCTATTTGGGGAGCAAAATAACTGATAATGCCCACATCTCGTGGTCGTGCGGTAGCGTTCTCGCTTCCCACGCCCGGGTTCCCGGGTTCGATTCCCGGCGGGGTCAGGGATTTTCTCTGCCTCGTGATGGCTGGGTGTTGTGTGATGTCCTTAGGTTAGTTAGGTTTAAGTAGTTCTAAGTTCTAGGGGACTGATGACCATAGATGTTAAGTCCCATAGTGCTCAGAGCCATTTTTTGAACTGATAATGGTCGAAGTAGAGAGGATATAAAAGCGTTTCTAAAGAAGAGAAATTTGTTAAGATCGAGTATAGATTTATGTGTCAGGAAGTCGTTTCTGAAAGTACGATGTGTGGCTAGAAAAAAACCGGACTAGTACTGGTGAAACAATAAAACGAATGCAATAAGGCTGAAAGTCGCGTGGCCTGTCACGTGACTCTCGCTCCGCCTACTGCTCGAGTTTCATCTGCCTCCTGCACTCAGTCTGCCCGTGGCGTCTGTTTTAAGTAGTTGACGTTTTGTCCGTGCGTCGGAAAATGTTGAGTGTGCAGAAAGAACAGCGTGTTAACATCAAATTTTGTTTCAAACTAGGAAAATCTGCAAGTGAAACGTTTGTAATGTTACAACAAGTGTATGGCGATGACTGTTTATCGCGAACACAAGTGTTTGAGTGGTTTAAACGATTTAAAGATGGCCGCGAAGACACCAGTGATGACACTTGCACTGGCAGACCATTGTCAGCAAAAACTGATGCAAACATTGAAAAAATCGCTAAACTTGTTCGACACTTTCCTTGTCAACTCCTGTTAACTCAGACACTGCTCTGATTGTTAAACGGCGATCTTGTCGAACAAGGTTACCGATTTTTTCAATGTTTGCACAGGATAGAGTAGCATGGAGAGCTTCCATTTACAATAGATCTTACAGGCCGAAGAATTGCGTGATGTTTCATTATTTCAGTTCGTCTGTTTGAAGGAAATACTGCTACTGTCGAAAACCCTCAAACAAAATTTCGTTCCTGTCAACGCCATCTCGATGCGGGGCCAAGCAATTTTTTTCATGCTACCGTATTCTGAAAAATAAATTACTTCTTCGATACACAATAGTACTTTAAGCTGTGTGCTGCTATTTTATGTAACATGTTATAGTAACACAATAGTAACGAGTTATCAATAATTTGGTGAAAAATGGTCTTGAGTAGCTTCGACTGGCTGGGAAGTGCGTATGTATGGGGACTCAAATGTATAGTGATAACTATTTCCAGTAACGTATCAACTATTGCACCATTAACAAAAAAACATGCACGATGTACAGATTATTAGTTTTAACTGAGGACATTAAAATATCTCAAAAACAACACGTCAGATTAAATAAAGTTATAATCCCAATATGTTTGTCTCGGAGGGGGACATCCACCGATACCACACTCGACCAGCTGCCCAATCCTGTGAGTGGGTAATTGTGTGTGTGTGTGTGGGGGGGGGGGGGGGGGTAACGTTGAAATCTTCAATGGGAATCCCCATTTTTTATTGCAGATTACGATTCTACGGAAAAATCTACATACGTTTTGTCTGAAGCATTTTCTTCGTTTCGCCACAGATGGCGGTATAATCGGAGGAACAGAGAGGGGTAAACAATCGTAATTTACGACATGCTGCTCAATGGCCTTTGAATATCCAGTGGCACGTGGGAACTCACCTCCATGTTACAAGGGTAGGACAGGTCAGTATTTCATAACTTCTAATTGGAAACCCCATTCGCAACGTTGTATTCCTCCGACACACCGAACGCGTCACCGTGGCCTTGTAGCAAACTGCGACGTATCATAAGAGGCAATACAGTGCGACTGGAGCTCCCGTATCATGCAAATGTAGAACAGATAGCGGCTCTAAACATTACTGTACTTGCGCTGTGTTTATTGCGTGCACACGTACCTATTATTTGGAGAATAGACATGCAAGTGGACGATGAATTTGCAAGCGCAAAAAACTGAAATGATCCTGATTTACGGAGAAAATAGGAGAAATGTTGAGGCTGCTGTTGTCTTCTTTGCTGAGCGTTTTCCAGAGAAAGCTCGCTCTCGTTCGTTCTCTTACAAGGTTGCGAATGCCTCCATGTCTGATGGCAGCGTACAGACCGGCATAAGGAAACTAAGCAAACGTGTTAGAGGTTAAGCTAATGAAGTAGCCCAACTAGCGGCATTGCACCATAACCCAAGCAGTTACACCGGATTCCTGTGTACCTGTAGGTAGTATTGCCACAATACTGCATCGTTATAGGTCCTACCCATACTACATGTCACTCCATCAAGAACGTCATAGCGCCGATTTCAGTAACCGGGTGGTGTTTTGTGACTCGGCATGTCAACAAGGTACCTCCTTCCGTGGTACTATTTTCCGACGAGTCAACTTTCACAAATCATGATAGCGTTGACGGTATAACATGCATTACTGGAGTGTAGACAATCCCTACTGGTTATGGCAAGCTGACCGTCAACGTCCCGGGTCGGTTAACATATGGTGTGGACTAATAGGCAGCAAACTCATGGGTCCGCATTTTATCGACGGCACGTTGAATGGATGCAAATGTCGAACGTCTTTGGAACAGGAACTACCAGTACTACTGCAAAATGTTGCCCTGGGCATTCAACAGTTTGTGTACTTTCAGTATGACAGTTGCCCAGCGCATTATGCAACTGAAACACGGGAGATATTAGACCGTGTTCACACTAGTCAGTGGATCGGTACAGGTGGCCCTATTAATTGGCCTGCTAGTTCGCCGGATTTGACGTCGCCGGATTTTTCTCCGTGGGGATATTTAAAAGACAGGGTGTACTAGAAAGTGCCAACAGACTTGAAAACATGGTCGACTGCATCAGAAACGCCTGTGCTTCTGTCCTGTGAACATATATTACCCATTTCTATTCCTCCGTTTACAGAGCCATCTGTCGCGAAATGGAGAAAATGCTCCAGTAAAGAGATATGTAGATTTTGCCGTAGAAACGTAATACGAAATAAAAAAAAGTTGCCCATCGCTATCCACGCACGGGGTGGGGTACGGGGGTCGAGTGTGGTATTATTGGATGTCCCCCTCCGAGCCGCGCGGGATTAGCCGAGCGGTCTCGGGCGCTGCAGTCATGGTTCAAATGGCTCTGAGCACTACGGGATTTAACATCTGAGGTCATCAGTCCCCTAGAACTTAGAACTACTTAAACCTAACTAACCTAAGGACATCACACACATCCATGCCCGAGGCAGAATTCGAACCTGCGACCGTAGCGGTCGCGCGGTTCCAGACTGAAGCGCCTAGAACCGCTCGGCCGCACCGGCTGGCGCTGCAGTCATGGACTGTGGGGCTGGTCCCGGCGGAGGTTCGAGTCCTCCCTCGGGCATGGCTGTGTGTGTGTGTTTGTCCTTAGGATAATTTAGGTTAACTAGTGTTTAAGCTTCGAGACTGATGACCTTAGCAGTTAAGTCCCATAAGATTTCACACACATTTGAACATTTGAACATGTCCCCCTCCGAGACAAACAAATTGGAATTATAACTTTTTTTTGTTCCAACGTGTAGTTTTCGAGGTATTTCAGTCAAAATGAACACCCTGTATACGAAAGCGTCTTTTTCGTTCAACATTCAAAACCACAGTATTATTGCACAATATTATTGACCGCCTTGGCGCCACTTTAAGCTCATGGGCCGCCTCGTCACGTAATGTGGCAGTAGCGCTCCTAGCGCACAAGGCATAACTGTATGGAGTTGTGATGACTATCGACAGTGAACTGAACAGCTTCCACTATAGAAACGAAGATCTTTGCCTTTAGCCCGGTTTTTTGCTAAGGAGTGTTGATACGATCATGCTCGTTTTTAGCGTTTTTGTGAGATAAATAAATAATGTGTTACGTTTTGTGTTTACCTCCACCGAATTTAGTACTAGAAACCTACAGTGTCCATGTAAACCTTCAGGCGAAACTCTCCTTATGTGCCGCCTACAAATCGATGTTCGTGGTACAGCCGAACTTCAGGTCCAGCTTACGCAGGGAATTGAGTTTACTTGGACATTCCACGTAGCTGGCGTCGACGAACCAGCCCTTCGGTCGATTTCCTCAAGCATTTCGGCCTATTCCCGGGTCTAAAGACGTATCCTTACTGCACCATGCTACTAGCACTCACACTCTGTTTTCTTTAGGTCCTTCTGCCCTCGCCCCTTCTCAAAATAGTGGAACACTTCTGCTCACCCTCTACGAGTGCTCTACAAAATGTCGCCTGCTCTATTCACACTCTGCCGTCTCTCCGGCTTGCGGGCGACGCACGCTACAGACAAAACTCCTGCAGCCGACACGCCCCCACTGGGGCCTCAACATCAGCACCTTAAAGTTAGTGACATTCAGTTTCCCAGTGTATCGTATGATTGTGCTCACGTCCCATGCTAGGAAACCTGTGTTAATTTTTCGTGTGCACGAGATCTACAATTAAACGTCATCACTAATGGCACCTGCCACAGTATAGCAACAACAGAAGACCCTCGTGTGTGCCCCAAGGCTCGCAGCCTCGCACCTAAATGTGGGTACTGTACGCCCCTGACAATAACTGCTCTTCACCCATTCAACTTTGCCTACGAAAGACAGTTCGTTACGGTTGTGTCGTGACTATTAGAAACTATATGCTCACAACTATCCTATTCCCCACATCCAGGACTTCACTCAACTGCTTAATGGGATAAAAGTGTTCAGTACTCTTGAGTGCTAGAAAGTGTACTTTCAGATCCCTATGTTCAAAGATGGCATCACTAAATCGACAATCATTAAACCATTCGGCCTATTTGAGTTCTACTGTATGCGTTACAGCCTAAAAAGCGCTGCTCAGACATGGCAAAGGCCTGTCGACTCTCCCTTGTTCAATCTGTCGTTGCTACGCCATCTTCGACGATATCCTCATGTTCTCCCTCTGTAAAGGAACATGAACACCACCTGGCCCAGGTTCGGGCTGCCCTAAGCGACAACGGCATGGAAATCAGCCACAACAAATTCCAATGAAGCCGTGCAAGTGTAAGCTTTCTCTGTCACACAGTCAACGCTGACGTCATCCGCCCGACTTCTGATCACGCCGAATTCATCAGCGATATCGTCCTACCCACGACTTACTGTGATTTGTGTCATTTTCTTGGCATGATAAACTTCTACTGCACATATTTGTCCTGCTCTATTCAGGCATCTCTCACAGACGCTTTGGCTAGAAGAAACACCTGTGGGCTATGTGGGGTACAGTGGTCAGATGAAATGATTGAATTCTAAAGATTACACTTTAGAAAGCTATCACGCTAGCGCACCCAGTCACAGCTAAAGTGAGGGACCCTTCTATTGGTGCTGTCAGTCAGCAGTACGTCGGTGATACAACCCAACCACTCTGGTTCTCCTTGAAGAAAGTCAGGGCTGCCCAACGCAAGTGGTCAGCATTTGACGATGAGTTACACGTGGTTTACGATTTTCATAGATGATAAGCCACTTGCCGATGTCATTCGCAATATTAGGGCAAGGGGGCTCTACACCAAAGTACAGTCATCCAAGATGGCGGCCATGATGTCATCCAATATGGCGGCCGTGACGTCATCAAAGATGGCGGATTTTGGCGAGAATTTTGAATTTTAGCGGGAAGATAGGTCAATTGGGCTACCTCCACTAACCTAACTCCCCTCTCCTCCCCAAGAAAAATGGCGAGAAGTTCAAATTCCAACAGGATAATGCATCACACCACAGTTATTTCTACTAACCTAAGAAAATGGCGGGAAGATAGGTCACTTGGGCTATCTCCACTAACCTAAATCATCTGACCGCCACCTCGTCCTATGTGCTGGTGCCAAGTTTAAATTTTGGCAGTGAAATAGGTCAATTGGGGTATCCCTACTAACCTAAGAAAATCGCGGGGAGATAGGTCGTTTGGACCACCTCCACTAACCTAAGTCACACGACCGCCACCTCTTCCTAGGAACTGGTGGGGAGTTTGAATTTTGGCGGGAAAGTAGATCAATTGGCAATCTCTACTAACCTAAGAAAATGGTTGCAAAGAAAGGACACTTGGGCTGCCTCCACTAACCTAAGTCATCCGACCGCCGCCTCGTCCTAGAAATTGCTGGGAAGTTTGAATTTTGGAGGGAAGTGAGCCATGGCTGGCTCATGTTATGCGTTGGTTTAAACCTTGGTTGTTATTCTGTGTTTAGTTTCCCGCATGTATCGCGATTATGCCGTTATCCTCTCTCTCAGTGAGTGTGTATCGATATTCGCAACTTGCACTATCTTTGGCCTGGTGCTTATAGCTTCCGGCTGTGCTGAGTGCGGGCAGTTGGTCGGCTGGCTTGGAGCAGCGAGGAAATCTCCGTGGCGCGTAGTTTGGCCGAGGTCGCTGGTGGTGTCCATGCGCGGTCGGAGTGTGTGGTGCTGTTCCCATAGCTACGAGGCCTGTGGCTCACCGACCCTGGACACGAAAGTTGAGTGTTGACTTAATCTACCAGCAAGTCACGACTGTTCGCATTGTGTTGTTTGGATTTCGTTGTTGACTGTGGAGACATTCACGTGAGCAACGCGTGCTTTTCAAGTTGGCAAATTTTAGCCATGCTCCAGTGGAGTTTAACTGTATTTGGTGATTTTGAATTGAACTGCACCAGCGGAATCTTCTGCCTTGTGGCCGTTAACGTTCTGGTTACCTACCCTGGCTGTTGACGTAAATCCAGGCTGTGTATTTTACTCATCGTATTGTCGCTGTCCAGCACGGTGTGTAGTTTGACAGCTCAATGTATAATTGGTTGTGGGCGCCAATACCTTCTACGTTGTTCCATTGAACTCCCTGTTGTGTGCTGGTCGGGTGGATTGGAAGCATCTTGTCGGTGGGTCCGTTGACTGTCTGTCAGTTGGGTTGTCGTCGGAATGGGAATGTTTGGGCCGACTGCCTGTCTCACCTAAACGAGCGTCAGTGTTTGAATTCCAGATGGACCCTTGGAAACTTCTGAGCGCCATTGCGTGCACTGCCTTTTCTTATTCGTTCTTGCTGTTTGTATTTGTATGGATTTTAGCCGATTTTTAAATTAAGGTTGTTTTGCCTTGAAGGCGTAAGATTATTTGGGCCTTCAGCCTAATTAAAGAACTGTTTTAAGATAAGGCCTTCTGCCTTTTAAATTTCTGAAGTTCATCGCCAGGGTGATTATGTTGAGAAATAAATATGCAGAGATAAAGAACAAAGACGTAGAATGGCAATAAAGTTTGTTTTATTTAAAAAGCTTTAAGAGTTTTCACATAAAAATTTAGGAGGCGTTACTTTCCAGCACGCCCTTGTATTGTTCCTGTACAATCTGTATGTGTGGATGCGCACCCCTTCGTAATGTTTGATTCAAGTTTAGGGCAGCCATTGCCCACAGCTTGGTGCTAACATAAAAGCACTGAACATGGTTCTGGTAGTCCAGCGATGTACTCTTTACTAAACGCTGTAACAAACTTCTGGTATTTGTATTTTATTATTGTGTTGCGCAATGTCTTACGGAGCAATTACCTTGTTGCTTGCAAGAAAATGGTTCAAATGACTCTGAGCATTATGGGACTTAACATCTGAGGTCATCAGTCCCCTAGAACTACTTAAACCTAACTAACCTAAGGACATCACACACATCCATGCCCGAGGCAGGATTCGAACCTGCGACCGTAGCGGTCGCGCGGTTTCAGACTGAAGCGGCTAAAACCGCTCGGCGACACCGGCCGGCCGCTTAAAAGACACGAACCCTTCTCGTACAAGTAGGAAAAGAAATCCACATTGCCTGTGCAAGATAGAAATTATTTAATCATATTCGTTGTGTGTGAATTAATTTCACTTGCACAACCTCTTCACCAGTTAGCACCACCTGATCGAGTCCTTATACCTTCGCCATACTGCATGTGATTAGAGGCCTTGGCTGCGAGCGTGATTTCGGGTGACGCCACGAAGTTCTGAGGCAATGGCAATAGAAGTAGCTCACAAACACAAAAAGGGATGTTGTGTTTTTCCACCTCATCGGTGGAGCGGTCCAGTGGTCTAAGCCCTCCTCCACCCTGATGAGTCGCAGTAGACAGTAGAATTTTTCGTGGCTTTCAGAATCAAAGGACTTCCTACGAGTTATGTTACAATAGAGACAAGTCCAGTCTATTTTATGAATTTCAGACAACTGTTGCTACTGGGTAAAAATATTTAGCCTGTTTCTAAACACAATTCAACTGCAAGAATTACTTTTGACAAAATGGAATACGTTGTTAAAATGTATTTATTTCCGTAAGTTTCCTATTCAAAATCATACCTGCTGCATCCCATCAACAATCCTCACAGTGTGATATGAGAACTGGAAACACACTGTGCAATGATTGAATACTGCAGGGGTGCCAAGAGGAGACACCTGTAAATTGTCAGTATGGTGTTGTGGAACCTGTAGAGTGTTTTTCAGCGCTAATAAAACATGATTAGCACGTTACCATTTATTCGTTCGGATCTGCAATCTCTCGTGTTATGGTCAGCCTTGGCTGACGCCTCGTGCCAGTGACACGGTGGAATTCCACTGACTCCTGTGTCAGCTGACCGGTCATCACCAAGGCAGCTACACCAGCAGTTTGGTCAATCTTGTGGGCTACCGTCTGGTAGTCTGCATGTGAATCCGTAGGATGAATACGCACCCCAAACTGTATTAGAGCGCCCTGAGTCCCTTTCCAGAAAATTATGATGACCCATTGGCAGGTACTGCACCATCTGAAGTCGTGTAGTCGACTGACCCTGACCCCACTGAATGTGTAAGCCCTGGCACCTGGAAGTGCTTGCAGCAATGATCAGGAACAGAGGCCGAGATGACTTTCTCACCCAGCAGTGACGGCGATGTTAGTGCTTTAAGCACTGGTGTTGGATAATCACTGGTGTTGAAAGACCCTCAGTCTCCCCATCAGCTGTGTGATAGGTTGTAGCCGATTCAAACTTACATGGAAGCATCTCGGGAACAGCAAGGAGCGTGTTTACGAGAAGTGCTGGAATATCTAATACATCTTCGGTTTGAACGCTATCAATCCTAATGACCAATTGAACTCAGAGTTCGAGAACTGCGGTATTTACTGAGATTGGCAGGAGATAATGATGTTAGACTCTGTAATCGCAGAATGTGACCCGCTTCTTTAATAGTGGTCAGCGGTCCTTTAATGTTGATCAGTGGTCCTCATTCCGATATGTTTGCTCAACAACTTGTACAAGCTCTCAGCTGCACTGTCAAGTCTCTGAAAGGTGTCATTGTATCAGAGGTAAAGGTTGTTCTTTTGTTTCTTCATATAACAAGAGCAAACGAATAAATTTCTGTCTCTCTCTCTCTCTCCCAGTTGACATTTTGCTGAATGTGTAACTTGTGCCTGGCCATTTGGTGCTGATGTAGCAACATGCGCTTGTTTACATAACTGGCTTACAGTGTTGATAGTTTCTTTCTGCTGCATAACTATGTCACCGCCTCTGTCTGGTGTCACCTGTGGCTACGCTACTATGAAATTAAGAAAAATTTAATTTCTTCCTCTTTTATGCTCTGTCGCAGTGGTAACACCGGTTTCCGTCAGATCACCGAAGTTAAGCGCTGTCGGGCTGGGCTAGCACTTGGTGTGCCGAGCGTTGTTGGCGAGCGGCGTGCACTCAGCCCTTGTGAGGCAAACTGAGGAGCTACTCGACTGAGAAGTAGCGGCTCCGGTGTCGTAAACTGACATTCGGCTGGGAGAGCGGTGTGCTGACCACATGCCCCTCCATATCCGCATCCGGTGACGCCTGTGGTTTAGGATGACACGGCGGCCGGTCGGTACCGTTGGGCCTTCCAAGGCCTGTTCGGTCGTTAGAGTTTATGTTCTGTGGCTTAATAATAATGTATCTACACCGTGTCACACACAGTGGACAAATATTTTGGGACATGGTTCAAATGGCTCTGAGCACTATGGGACTCAACTGCTGTGGTCTTCAGTCCCCTAGAACTTAGAACTAATTAAACCTAACTAACCTAAGGACATCACACACATCCATGCCCGAGGCAGGATTCACACCTGCGACCGTAGCGGTCGTGCGGTTCCAGACTGTAGCGCCTTTAACCGCTCGGCCACTTGGCCGGCCTTTTGGGACATCCTTTCAAAGTGTATAAGGAGCAATAACATGAGTAGTTGTTTAGTGTCAGTTCAAAGACAATGTATTGTTGCTAGATTCAACCATCCCTTCCGTTCACGGAGCGTTACCAACTTTACGACAGAAGAATGTAAGACGGAAAAAACAGCCTAATTGCGCTATGTAAATTGATGGAGAAACCAAATTTTGTTGAGAAAATACATAAACCTAAAATGCAAGAAATCTCAGTAGGTTACTTGTGCTAAGTTAAATAGTGGGAAAAGGGTTAATATGATGAAACTAGAACAGAACGTAAATGGCCAAAAACTGAATTTTTTCCAGAAAGACACTTAAGCTGTCTGAAGTAGGCCACTTACCATGTTACTAAAACTAGCATTGTTCTTGCAGAGGGGAGATGTTATCCTCCACCACGTTTCAACATGTAAATTACCCCCACCCCATAATCTGCAGGCAGAATGTTCCTGGAGGTTGGGCGGGGGTGGTGGGGGGGAGGGGGCGGCAGCGAGAGAGTTACAGCATTCAACATATTAACTTTTCTCAACAAGTCTAGTAAAATATATGGAAAGTATAGCTCAGACGTAAGGTAATTCGTAAAAACTTGATTAAAAATGTGTTTGTTAAGATTTTCATTGATGGTCTGCTTATAATATAGTATCGTAAAAAATCGGTAGTAATAATATTCTTCTCTTTTCCTATCAGTTCATCGCAGTAGCTGTAATTCCCACACTTTTTGTCAGTACATGGTTAAAGCTTATTATTTTTTTTAAAATCTACCGGGCATGAGAGGATGGGATAACGACAAGGTTTTCATAAATATTAACGGAGAAAGAGAACAACGAATATGTTTCCTTCATTCAGTAGCAAATGTGGGATTCAAAAATACAGATTCACGGTTGTCAGCCTGCATTGTTTTTTTGTGTGACAGCAAATGCAGACACACACACACGCACACACACACACACACACACACACACACACACAAACAAACAAACAAACAAACAAACACACACACATACTAATAATAAGTTACTGATCTCTATTATAAAACATGATTATCGAAAATTTCCACAATCTTCTTCATTTCACACCATTTATGTCAGTCATACCCGTAATGACCATATCCTTAGAACGAAACTCAATCCAGTCTTTCTCTGTTTATGATTTTACTAACGTCAGTTGCACAATGTTCACTCTATCAACTGTGTATGCCCATCCATCCTCTCTCTCTCTCTCTCTCTCTCTCTCTCTCTCCCGCTCTCTGCCTCGACGTTAATAACACTCCACTTGCCACATTACAGGCTCACGCACACATTACATACAAATACGCTCTACGAAAGTAATAAATAATGCGACCAAGAAAGAATTGTGATTTCGATGACAGAAATGAATGATTTATCACAATTATGAGTCAGAGAGGTTGTTGACTAGACCATTTCACTCGAGACGGCCCGTCCGCACATATGGGGCGTCGTCTTCTACGTCATGTATTCTTCCAGCACACATTACATACAAATACGCTCTACGAAAGTAATAAATAATGCGACCAAGAAAGAGTTGTGATTTCGATGACAGTGAGGCACTCCACCCCGTGTTGCACCCGTCACTATGCGATAATATATTTCATCTGACACCCATTTGTCTCTTCTTTCATAAGGCCAAAAACATCATTGGCGGTTATTAAGCCACAACGATTATTGGGAGCATATCCACACTTATCAAACTCGTCAGCGAGGGTTTTTATCACTTTATATGAATCACAGCTCTTCAACCAGCGTATGAAAATATCGGTGTCTATATAAAGCAACTTTATTTTTTAAATAAGTGTTTGCAATGTCAAAGTGAAAATATTGATTTGGAATGGTATCGTCCCATGAAATATCATGATGATATGCAGTTAACCATCGAACACTGCATGGTGATTCGACTTTTCGGGGACGGTTTCTGAGAAGCTACTATTGCGTGCAATGGCATTATAAAATTTTGTATGCGTTGACTATAAACAAGGTAACATCACTGAACAAGAAACGATAATGTTTGTAACGAAATTTCTGTTACTCGAGAATGATTAATTCACAACTTGAACTGATGTCATGGTCTTTATTTGTATCATACGGTGAACAGTCACCATCAGAGGCGTGTAATTAAATATTGTCTCATACAAAATGTTTACATCTGCCGGTGTGTCGTATGGAAAAGTCAATAATTTTGTAAACTCAAATGGTGCATCAATTGAGTTCGTTTAATGGCTGTATTCTGTTTGGAACGATCTATGACAACAATGGATGCTACTTCTTTAGACTGTTTAAGAATTTAACAGAATTAACATACACTTGAAACACTTTCTTGTTCACAGTACGAGGCTGCACATGTCTTATAACGATGAGAATACATTTCAGTTACGCGAATATTGTAGATTTTCGGGCGTATAAGAGAAAATCCTTGACATTCATAACATGGTAAAGCTCAAACATCTGTAATCTCGACTCATTATTATTGGTTCAGTCATCCCAACACCACGAATGTGAAACACAAGGAAGAGATTGAACATTATGAATACTCTGACATATATTCTGACATTAGTCAAACAACTATTTAGTTCATACAGTCATATCGTATCCCAAAATTACGGTATAAGAGGAAATCTGCGGAACGAAACTCAATCCAGTCTTTCTCTGTTTATGATTTTACTAACGTCAGTTGCACAATGTTCACTCTATCAACTGTGTATGCCCATCCATCCTCTCTCTCTCTCTCTCTCTCTCTCTCTCTCTCTCTCTCCCGCGGTTCAAATCGCCGTCTGGCCGTCTAGGTAAACATTACTCTTCTTGCCTTCATTTGGAACAGACGGAGGAATAAGGGTAACAGTTCTTTGCGTGGACAACTGAAAAAGAAGGGCTCGTCTGACAAGCCGGAGTACATTTTCTTTCCATCTCCTTTCAAATCATTCATCTTCAATATCTTAACTACTATTCTGTCTACCGAGTGGGCTCCTTTTCCATGTGGACAGGGCAAGCCGTTGCAGAACTTTAGGTTATTTCAGACGAATCCCGGCAATCTGAAGGGTCCTCAGTTGAGAAGATACAACAGGTGAAGGCTTGCGGAACATGAGTATGTAAACTGACGAGCCGAAACATTATAACCACCTGCTTAATAAGCTGATTGTCCATCTTTCGAACGAAACAAACCACTCATTCTGCGTATCAGGGACCGACAGTCTGTTGGTTGTTCTCGGGTTTCCAACCGCGTCAATTGCTTAGAACTACACGAGCTTTCGACCTAGCACTCCTTGGCCATTGTCAATGGCCGGAAGCTCATGTAGTTTTAGGCAACTGACGCGGTTGGAAACCTGGGAACATTTTATTCAATGTTGTCGCCGCGAGACTCTACATTCATACAGTATGTTGGTTGGTTTGTGGCATTAGATGTCTACGCACAGGCCATGTGGATCACGTAAATAACGGGCTGCTGATTTGCGTAAGCTGTGATGGCGCCTGATAGCGACCCAGATGGATTCCATAGGATTTACATCAGGCGAATTCGGTCGCTGAGACATCAGTGTGAGTTCACTACAATGGTCCTCAAACCACTGCAACACGGTATTGGCTCCGAGACACAGACAATTACTAAAAGACTAAAAGACGACATCGCCATCGGGGAAGACATCAAGCATGAAGGGATGTAGATGGTTCGAGATGTCAGTGCGTCTTCGATTACTCGACAGGTCCTATGCAAGCGCAGAAGAACGTGTCCCATAGTACAGGGTGTACATAAAGTCCGGGAACACTTTCAATAATTTGTTGAAGAAGAACCAAACATTGAACAGATGTCACACATACGTCATTTTGAAGAGAAACCCTGTAAGATTTTTTCATGTATATCGCCACAGCGTAATTTGGTAATTTGCGGATAGTCAGCGCTAGTCGCAAACATTGTGAGTTCAGGTGCAGAGCGAGCTTTCTGTGTGTTGGAGTCCGACAAAAACAAATGTGCTACAGCTGTTAAACGGATGTTTAGAACCAAGTAAGAAGCCACCAACAAGGAAGGCCACTTACCACTGGCACAACAAATTCGTTACGACGGGTTACTTTTACCCAGCAAAGAGAAGCGAACGTCCCAGTGTGAGTGAAGTGAATGTGGAGCGCGTACGAGAGACTTGCTTAAGGAGTCCAAAGAAATGGGTGCGTCGTGGATCGCGTGAACTCGAAATTGCTCCAATGACAGTGTGGAAAGTCCTGTGACAGAAGCCGTCTATGAAACCATTCAAATTGGACCTAGTACAAAAGCTCAATGACGACAACAAAGACAAGCGTTTTGAGTTTTGTTCGCAGTTGCAACAATTGAATGAGGATAGCATTGTTCATCGCTTAGTTTTTAGCGACGAAGCCACTTTTCACACTAATGGGAGCCGGCCGGTGTGGCCGAGCGGTTCTAGGCGCTTCAGTGTGGAACCACGCGACCGCTACGGTCGCAGGTTCGAATCCTGCCTCGGGCATTGATGTATGTGATGTTCTTAGGTTAGTTAGGTTTAAGTAGTTCTAAGTTCTAGGGGACTGATGACCTCAGATGTTAAGTCCCATAGTGCTCAGAGCCGTTTGAACCATTTGAGCACTAATGAGAAAGTGAACACGCATAACTGTCGAATCTGGGGTACAAAGCATCCACACGAATGCATTGAATTTGAGTGAGATTACCCAAAGGTAAATGTTTCTTGTGCCGTGTCACGTCGAAAACAGTACGGGCCATTCTTCTTCGCCGAGTGCACTGTCACTGGATATTCCTACTTGGACATGTTGCAGCAACGGCAGATGCCTCAAATGCAGTCGGACTCTCCGTTCATCTTTCAGCAGGATCATCTTTTCATCGTGAAGTTCGTGGGTACCTGAACACGGAGCTGCCGCATCGATGGATCGGCCGTGCTACAGAAGAGGACAGCTGTTTCATGAACGGTCCCAGGTTCGAATCCTGCCTCGGGCATGGATGTGTGTAATGTCCTTAGGTTAGTTAGGTTTAAGTAGTTCCAAGTTCTAGGGGACTGATGACCTCAGTAGTTAAGTCCCATAGTGCTCAGAGCCATTTGAACCATTTTGTTTCATGAAATGGCCTCCCCGATCACCAGATATTACTCTGTGGGGACACATTAAAGGTCTGGTGTATGTACCGCCTCCATCACATGATGTAGCAGAGCTCCGTGAGACGGGAAGCGACTGCCACAGTCGATGATGCCATGCTGGGCATATGGCAAGAATTCGATTACCGTATTGACGTTCCCGGGTCACTTATGGTTCGCATATCGAATGTTTGTAAAAAAAACGTTTAGAGTTTCTCTTCAAAATGCAATATGTATGACATCTGTACAATGTTTGATTCTTGTTCAGTAATACTTTATGTACACCCTGTATAATAGTGCTCCCACCAGGCTGCGTTCGTGACATGCTGCACGTTTCGAGGCGCCATTTACCTCGACGACCGCCTTTGTGGACATGACCATCGACCTAGTGTAGCAAAAATGTGATTCATTCGAATGGCCAATATGTTTCCATTGACCGAAGGTCGAATCCTGATGGTCCTGAGCCCAATGCAATCTTAATTGACGGTGCCGTTGGGTCAGCATGTGAATACGTGGGATGAACTACTGCTCAGCTCCCTGTTCAACAGTCTACTGTGAACGGTTTGCTCTGAACACTTGTGCGTGCACCAACATTGCGCTCTTTCCGCAGAGATACCATAGATCACCATCTATCGTACTTTACAGACCAGACAAGCCTCCGAACTCACGTCCTGTAAAGAGTCGTGGACATCCAACCATTCAGCGCTTGGTGGTAGCTTCACTGCCGTACCGCTTTCTGTGGAAGCTCACGACAGTAGCAAGCGAACATTCGACTGGCTCTGCCGTTTTCGGGAGACTCGTCCCCAGGCTCTGCTTAACAATAATATGCCCTTTTTCAAAGTCAGTTATCTCGGAGGATTTCCCCATTTGCAGCCCATATCTTCTCTAGGTTATTCTCTGTCCGTGTCTGCTGCGTTTACATACCTTTGTTAACGCTTGACGTGTCCACAACGCCACCAGGAGGCATCAAACGTTGCGATGGCCAGTGGTCATTATGTTTTGGCTGATCAGAGTATGTAGAAAGCTAATTTTATCCATAGCTTTGAATTACACCGGAGACTTTTCCTTGAATATTTCTTGTTATGAGTAACATGTGAATGTCACACTCAAGCTTCAACATTAGTGGGAGGTGAAACACATGTGCGAAATGAGCCCTGGGAATCATGCCAGTTTTATTCTATGTGTTTAGCTGTCTATATGTGGTATTTTTAAGGCAGAGTGGGAGAGACAGCCGGCCAACTACGTAGATGGTGTTAGGGAACGCCAATCAGGACCTGGCGGTTGTATTAACTTAGGCGGCAGATTGAAACTAACAAGGCGACTGAGTGCATCTTGAGACATTACAGACAGGTGCGGCTGAACGCACTCTGGTTTGATGGGTGACGGCAGCGCGGGTGAGTGTGGGTTCCTGATCCATCGAGCATGGTTTGACGAACGGTCTGTCGATCGCGGCCTAAGTTACTGAAGTTTCGGGTGAGGGTTTCATGGAAATATAAACTTTTGTGCAGGAGTCTGGAAACAGAAAGGTTTCGACAGCTAGCTCGGTGAACTCTTTAGTTTTGAGAACAGCATCGTGTTAGGACTTGCAAACTTTTCGACAGTTGGGTTTATGGGTTCTAAACTTTGAGCCGTAACGCGTTGGACTTGGGTGAAATTTTCCACCTATCTCCGTGAGCTTTCAATAGTAACATAGTGTGCTTGATTTAGGACTTTCGCGATCTAGCTAGTGACTGTGTCTAGCTAGTGACTCTGTCTGTTGTTGTTATTTTCTCGAAATTAAACAAAGATTTAATAAACATTTTTATATCTAAACATTAATCAGTTTACAGCACTGATCATAATCATTCCCGCAGTTGATAAAATTATTAAAAGTTTATAGAACAATGTACATGGTAATGTTACAGATGTTTGACCGTATGCGAGATATGAACAACCCTTTGAGTAGCGAGAAAGCGTAAGAAGAATTACAGGCAAGTACCCCGCCGTTTGGGTCTATCACACTGAGAGGGTAAAGGATATAAACTATTTTACTAAGCGAAATGAGCAGAGATAAGACTCTACGGTAAATTTTAGCACCTGGAAATGCTGTTGCGAGCGCCGTCCAAGTTGCAGCGTAGAGTGGTGCTGGAAACCGTATATGGGACGTCCACCAGGCCAGGCACCAAATCCCACGGTTTCGCAAACAAGATTATGTTGAACTTCCAAGGGAGCGAAAATTGTACGAATCAGTGTCTGCTGCCACTGAGGTTTGGGAAGAATTCCGGTAATCTAGGCCAGATATTGGGCAAAGCACCATTCCCTTGTTCACAAGTTCAGGAACGCACCGAATATTTTGAACGAGGATTTCTTCCTGAGATGGCACTGTAGACAATTGGGTTCCCGATATGGCGTCTTAGTGTGGCCACTTAACAAGCCACGGTAAGACTTAGGTAGGCAGTGATCACTAACAGACTAAGGTAGGCATTACTTTAATGCCATGTTTCCGCACAATATATGCCAAAGCAGTTAATATGTAAGAAAAGAAGCTGATCCTGATGCGAACTGCTTGTACACATGCAGCACAGATCAATAAATGACAAATAAAAATTGATTCTAATGCAGCACCTGATGTTTGAAGCAATTAACCTGTGATTATGTCTAAGCCAACGCCAGGGAGCGATTCTGATATGTTGAAATAGTATTAGTATTTCAACAGGACTCTCACTGTCTGGCATAACGCATTACAGGAGTCAATAACTGTCGGGTTGCTTGCTGTTTCGGACATCGACTCTTGGAATTGGCAGTCTGATAAGGTACGTTAAAAAGAAAAAAAGCGACTATCCGTGGCGTGGATTCGACTAGGACCTGTGAATGATTCCGGAGGTGTGTAGAACCAGATACTATGAGAAGATCGTGCAGTCCCCATAAATTATGTTGGACGTCGAGCTGGCACCCGATAGCATCCCAAATGTATTCCATTGTGTTCTGATCATGCAGGTTTGGTTGCCAAGACAACAAACAGAGTTCGCTCTCATGCTCATCAAACCACTGTACCACGATTCTAGCCTTTTGACACGTACAGTTATCCAGCCGACCAGCAAATCATCAACCATGAAGGAATCCGGATGGTCCAGTATTCTTCCGTAGCACAACATTTCAAAAGCTTCTATCCCCTTCTTATCGGAACTGTTTCCTGACCAAGTTTCACTTTGCCGTGACGCTACACTCCAGACAAACACCTTTAGAAAAAACTTCATAACACTAAAAGAAGTCTGAATATGTGCCGCCAGCCTCGTTTGGCCCGCGAGACCTGGTTAAACTTACTCCTACTGCAAAATCAACAACAAAAAGCCCTGGTACTATTTAACTAGTTTCACTAAGATTCCGAGACCATCGGACTGGGAAATGCCAGCGCTAATAGCTAATATACCCCCTCCAGCTGGCTCCAAGCAGCTTCCACCGATATCTCCACAACAACAAAAGAGGATACAATTTAAACTCAATAGGATAAAGGTCACACAAAAACACCACACTCAAATTTCCAAAACATGGAATTTATCGGCGGCTTCAGTTATACGCCACCAAGTCCGTCACTTTCTCAACCACTCCAGTACGCTAATGGCTCCGCGAACTGGCACCGGCGCCCTGTCGATCGATCACGTGCTCGCTCATAAAGCTGCTACACTCGCCCAAAAAAACTGGAAAACACCTCAGCCAAATTCCACCGCCCCGTATTTTCGAATATTAATAGGTTCCTATGCTGGAAAAATCACGTCACTAATAAAGAATGATTACTAACTTCCACTTTAAAACACAACCTATTTGGTCAGATTTTAGAGATACCGACCCATCATCTCCAGGAAGGTCCAAAATGTCTGTCCCCTCAGATAATACCGGAAATTACCTTGCATCCACAATAGCGGACACGACGAGCACACAGGCGCGACCGGAAATGATACACTGACGAGCCAAAACATTATCACCAGCTCGTACCGTGAGGCCACAAAAGGAACGGAGACAAAAGAGGAATCATTCCAGTTGAGATATGAGCCACAAATGGGGAAACCACGGGCAGGAGCGACTCTGACACTGGCCAGATTGATATGGGCCGGTGCCTGGGAACGAGCATCCGAGAAAGGATGATACTTATTGGCTCTTTATGTACTACTGTCATGATCATCTATGAAAAGTGGTTGAAGGATTATGAAACCATGCGTAGGCAATAAGGTGTTGGACGTCCCCCACCGTGATAAAAATAGTAGAGGGAAACCAAGAGGCGAGTAGAGTAAGCAGCTTCAGAAGGATGTACACTGTGGTATTTACTCGGAGATGAAGAGACTTGAAAAGGATAGCGTAGCGTGGACATCTACATCAAACCAGTCTTGGGACTGATAACCACAACAACAACAACGCACTGCAGATAATTAATCTGCGTCGGCCTAAAATCGTTTCCAAGTACATCGGCGGAGCAATACGTCGCATAAATTGTCTCGCGTGCCATACGTCGGTGAAGAGTGTGGTTTCTGATCGCAGCACCAACTGGAAGAGTGCGCGTCATCTCGAAATCTCCGAGGACAGACGAAAGGAACGTTTCAGCAACACCTGGGAATCTTCTGTTACAACTTTCATCAGTTTCTTATTTTTTCAGTTTTGATCTTCGGGAGGTTGATGGACTTCTGTAAGGTTCAGAAGTGTACCTTTGTGAATGGCCAATTCCAGGTTAAGTAAATACATAAATACACCTGGTCCAATCCGTTAAGGAACATAAAATCAATTATTGACTATGTAATAATGGAGAGGCAGCGGGTAATTAAGGTGCAAGATGTAAGGGTAAAAAGAGAAATAGAGTGTGGTTCCGATCATTTTTTAGTTACTTCAAAACTAGCTTTTGCGATTGAGACAAAGAGGAAACAGGAGGAGAAAGAGGATGATGATGATAGTAGAACTATAAAGGATCCAAAATATAGGTTGCGTCTGCTACAAGAAGAAAGTGAGAAAACTTCAAGTATCAAAGATTAAATCTACGATTGGATACTGTGGAGGAAGACTGAGGTGCTAATGACCTATACAGTTACCTGGAACAGCCAATTAAGGAAGCAGCGGAGGAGGGAGAGAAGAGTATGAACTGAATGGATGATCACCGAGTTGTTGGAGATGGTTGAGGGAAAGAAGAAACTGTATCATACACGGTTAAGCTCTGCGAGTGAAGGGTACTGGAATAGGCACACGGTATATGAAATGAGGGCAAAAAAATTTACAACAAGATGTAAGGAAGAAGAATGGGAAAGAATATGTTCGGCAATAGAGCATTCACTTGGATATAGGATATCGGCAGAAGAATGGAGGATGATAAATAAGATGAAAATGGCTAACAATCCCGCGCCCACAATACAGCCTATATCTATTGGACAGTGGAAAAAGCTCTTTGAAGAACTTTTAGTAAAAAAAGAAGAGACCACGTGATAGAAGTTTACAACAGAAGCAGTACATTAGGTAATATAGAACCTATACTAGAGAAAGAGGTAAAAGAGATGCTAAAAAAGGCAAAAGTGATAAGGTAAGTTGACCGGGAGGAGTTGTGATGGAATTGTGGGAATATGGACCCTCTCAGTGGTGAGACTTACATGCAAATTGTTCAGTCATACTGTGGAGGGAGAGGAAATACCAAAAGAGTGATGCGTATCATACACATCTGCTATCTACAAAACAGGAAACAAGAAGCACCCAAATAATTGAAGGGGAATTAGTGTTATGACATATATCAACAAACTTTTTAGCACTGGACTGAAAAACTCGTTGAAGAATGAGACCGTGGTAAAGATGCAAGAAGAACAGGTAGGCTTTACATTTCGATGGTCTTGTATGGATCATATTTGTAGCCTTAGACAAATAAGTGAGAAGGTGTGTTCTAAGAGTCAGGAAGTATACCTAGTACATGTGGATTTATAAAAAGCGTAAGATTCTGTACCCATCCATAGACTATGTGAAGTGATTGAGTATACAGATGTAGAAGCACGACAAAAATTTCCCTAATTCAAAGAATACCACCAATCGTACGCAGCAGTTAAAACAGGGAGAAAGCTGAGTGAGACTTCGAAATATCGAAAGGACTTAGACAGGGCTGCAGTATGTCGCCGACGCTGCTTAAACTACATATCCAGTACATACTGGAAGGATGGGGTTTCCTTTCCAGCATGGTACTACCTACTCATTATTATTTGCCGATGATCAGTCGCTGATAGTATAGAGAGGATGTCAAGTTTATGATAAAGAAGTTAACGGAACCATCTGAACGAGGCGGGCTTAGAATAAATATGAGCAAAACAGAACGTCTAGCCGTGGGAGGAAATGGAAGGGATATAAGCTGATGAGTCAGAACATTATGACCACCTACTTAATACCTTGTTTGTCTGTCTTTGGAACGAAATAAATCACTGATTCCGGGGTATCACGGAGCCGCCGTTCACCTCGATGACGGCGTTTGTGGAGACGACCATCGACCTAGTGTAGCAAAAACGTGATTCACCCGAACAGCTGACACGTTTCAATTGACCGACGGTCGAGTATCGGTGGTCTCGTGCCCACTGCAATCGTAATTGACGATGTCGTTGGGTTTAGGTCAACATGTGAACATGCAGGGGTAGTCTGCTGCGGAACTCCTTGTTCAACGATCTGCTATGAACGGTGTGCTCCGAAACACTTGTGCTTGTGTCAGTATTGTGCTCTTTTCACAGAGATGCTACAGATCACCATTCACTCTTCTTTACAGAGCAGACAAGCCTCCAAACCCCACATTCTGCGAAGAGTCGTGGATGTACAACCATTCACTGCTTAGTAATAGTTTCACCACTCTTCTACCTCTTTCCGCAGATGCTCACGACAGTAACATGTGAACATTCAACCATCTTCGCCGTTTTCAATATATTCGTTCACAGCACTCCGTCTTCAGGTCACAAATGGCCCATCGGGACCATCCGACCGCCGCGTCATCCTCAGCTGAGGATGGGGATAGGAGGGGCGTGTGGTCAGCACACCACTCTCCCAGTCGTTATGATGGTTTTCTTTGACCGGAGCCGCTGCTATGCGGTCGAGTAGCTCCTCAATTGGCATCACGAGGCTCAGTGCACCCCGAAAAATGGCAACAGCGCATGACGGCTCGGATGGTCATCAATCCAAGTGCCGACCACGCACGAAAGCGGTTAGCTTCGGTGATATGACGGGAACCGATGTTTCCACTGCGGGAAGGGCGTTGCCATTCATTCACAGGATTTTCGTAACAATAATCTGTCCTTTGAAAAAGACGCTTATCTCAGCGGATTTCCCCATCTGCAGACCATATCTTCGATAGGGTGATCCCCTATCCGTCTCTGCTGCACTTACATACTTTTCATGGTGCGTTAACTGCCCGCAACGACAAGGCAGCGTCCAACGACACGGTGGGCAGAGGTCACAATGTTTTGCCTGATGAGTGTAGTACTGCTACAAGGAATGATTAAAGCTACAAAACAGTTTAAATACTTAGATCGATTATCCATTCCTCGGGAATCAGATTTGGAATGCAGGATCCAGCAGGCAAGAGGAGCAAATTAAAATGTTAAATGGAGTTCAGTGGAACTAAGCAACATCAAAAGAAACAAGGAAGAGGATTCTGCAAACAGTAGTGGAAAGAATACTGACATACGGTGCAGAAGGATGGGTCCTAGGGGAGCGGCAGAGAAGCAGAATACGGGCAATAGAGATGGCTGGAAGAAGGAGGTCAGTGAGGATACCCAGGTAAGAGCGGAGAAAAAGTGAGGAGGTAATGGATATGGAACAACCAGTCGTGCAAAGGGCTGAGACTAGAGCTCTTCAATTGTATGGCCATTTACGGCGAATGGAGCAAGAACGATCGCCAAAAGCAGTCCTGATGGCCGAGATTAACGTGGATGGCACTAGTACTTGGAATGACGATGAAGAGAGATATGAAAGACGAAGACTGCCACGATCGCGAAAGCTGGCGAATAGGAACGCAGGGCAGCTGCTGAAGAGTGGAGAACCTCTTAAAAGTGAAGTACAGTTTTGTATTTTGCAGAACTGCAAGGTTTCGTGGAACATACTTGCAAAAACGCTGGCGTTTGTGCGATTGGATACTATCCAGGGTTGGCCAACGAGTCGTTGCGGATTCCGACGGAGTCGCCCGCGGCGCATTTTCTTGCATCACCGAAAGCAGAACCCTTGGCGCTTCGCCAGTCCGCCGGCTTAGGTCCTAAATAAAGAACACAGTGCGTTTCGCGGCTGAATTTCGTCTCACACCCTACTGGGAGTCCAATTTAAATTGATTATTCGGCTTTAGTTCAATACTTAAGATCCCGGGACGAAATCTGTAAGGAAAGATTGCACTTATCTGTGCTGTTATCGACGCATTTTTACAGGAAAAAAGTTATTATGTAATTGTATTAATTAAAAAAAGAGTAGAATCCCAGTAATGAAAACAATCTGAGCAAACAAGACACCTAAAAGAAACCTGTACGAATTAGCAACGAAGTTATAGAACAAGATAATGAGCTTCGGTGTATAGGGTAGTTGAAGACAACAACTGGGTTGCCAGCAAGAGAAGTTAATGGAAGAGTAAAAAGTGAGCAGAAGCGTTTGTGGTAAACTAAATGAGATTTTCAAAACTAAGCTTTCAGTGTACAAAATATTTTGTGTGAGCTGTAGTCGACAGCTCCAGTATATTTAAATACACAGAATACGTAGAAGTTAACACAACCAGAAGGTTTTTACCAAACATGTCGTCATTGTCATATATACTCACGAAACAAAGTTTACAAGGCGAAATTCGTGGAGTAAAAAAATGTAAACTTATTGCTGTTACAATGAATTAAACACTAAAAAAAAAATCGACAACTTCCGTGACATTCTCATCGCATTGTAAGACCACCTACTGGTTCTTTACGATTTTACCCGACTGAAAGTGCCGTCCCTGATTCTTGATCGTCTCTATATTATTTACTGCTTTTAATACGGTTTCAAAATATATTTTGCTGGCTGAGCCGTGACCAATGTAGTCCCGTTTTCCCTACTACGGGAATCCAAGTATGTTGTGAGCATTGTGAGAGATAGTGTGGCATGTGGAGGTCTGGATCGGTCCAGGGAGCGTGCATTGATAGCCAAATGGTTTAAGGCGACCGCTCGCAAAAGTCGGGAAATCCGGGTTCGAGTCCCCCACCGCCACGAATTTTCACGTGCGCTGTATGTAATACAGCTGATGTCAAAGAATTCGCAATCGGCGAATAAATTTCGTGAAGTTTAAGACTGTGTTGTCAATAGAGAGCAGACAGAGCCAATCGAGATATATAAAACCCAGCCTGTCATTTATTACTGGTTCTCTCTATCCGCATATTGTTTTCTTGTATTTAAATCATGACATAGTTCTGTCATTCCCTTCTCTCTTTTCAATGTGCAATATGTGTTAAAGTTGTAGTTGAATTTTACTGATATACAAATATACAATGCGATTTTATAAGTGGTCATACTAATGCCAGCTAACATCCTCATCATGTAAATGAAGGGCTGGGGCTTTTGGTCCTTTCCATCCCCTTGAAAACTGGTCAACCCATCTCTTCATCGGGCTTCCTAAAGAGATTTTACCTCCTGGTTTACATTCTTTAATTGTTTTTGTGATTGTTGCATGTGACATATGGTATTTTGTTACTGTGGCAGTTACGTTTTGCGAATTCATTTCAGCTCGAAGGTAATTATTTCTTTTTTTATTCCTAAAAGTATATCCAGCGATACATCTAGGAAAGTACATCTCACATATTTCTCTTATCGTTTCGTCTCTCTTCTTAAGAGTCCAGTTTTCGCATACACAGAGCAGCACAGGTATAGCCAAACATTAGAGAACTTCAGTAGGCTACCCTTGCGAACTTTTTTTCCTAACACCCTGTGTGTGGTTGGATACAAATAGTTAAGTAGGTCCATCTTATTTTGTATTTAATTATTTGCCCTATATGTAATAATGCACCCTAAATATTTAAATGTATTCACTTGCTCTATGATCTGTTGAAATCAGAGACCATGTTTGTTATACACTTGCATATCAACTACAATGTGAAGGCATGATTAGTAACTGTATTTTGTATTTTAACCAGACAAGGAGATGTGACTGAAACTGATTTTACTGCTGTACTTTTATATTAAGTTTCACTGGATTCTTACATTATTACAACTTTAATTAGAAGATGAGACCATTTTACGACAAGAAGCTATGTCAGTATATTATTTTGTAAATAAGTGTATTTCAACTAAATTTCAAGGAACAACTGGAAATTCGTTCACCATTGTACTGTAATATAAGGGTTGACTAAAAGTGATCTTTTATACTGTACTTTCAAACAAGATACAATGTTATACACAATCTGTAACTGTAATATGAGGAAGTCAGCCTATGTATTGCTGTGTAATTTGTATCATTTCAATCGAATCTCCCAGGGGTTGACTAGTGCATCTAATAATATTCCGTTGGTTAAAAATCCTGTCACATGAGAGGTGGCATGCCAATCTCTCACTTTAACTGCACTGTTGGTCAGATAAATATTCATATTTTAGGTCATGATCTCGGTGTTTCTCAGTAGAGCATTTGGTATGTGTGGTTTACGACTCTTTTACATCAGGAAATTGCAGGCAGAATGTTCATGTAACTGAATATGTAGGCTGTAGAGAGCTTGTACCCGAGGAGCTGTAGCGGAGGTGACAGGGAACAACGAGAAAGATAGATTGTGGGCCACAAATGTTGTGTCCGGCGACCTGGCTGTGCGAGTGATTCGGAGAAGAAGCGCTCCGTGAATTATATCTGAAAAGGGACTTCGGGCTATAGCACTCCACTGTTCCCACTTAGGGTCGAAGCAGGAGGGAGCCAGTTAGCAAAACATTCTTCCTGGACCGGGTGACAGACCATCGCAAAGACGGCCAGTTGGCGGAAAGTGGGTGGAGGAAGCCATTTAAGAGAGATTGGTGTAAACTGAACTTTTGTGTAACTGGTGGGATGGTCATAAAATACAAGCATTCCCATATATGAACAGAGCGGCTGGTGCACATGTTTAGTCGAGGCAAGACTGTAACTCCCCTGACACCAGGAAGTCGCGAGGTTCGTTTAGTGAGCAGCAAAAACAAATGTTTCATGGCCATAACTGTCTGGGAAGCTTAACAGCCTCCTTTCAGAAACTGGAAATGGTTGGCCTGGAAATATGACACCTCTCCATAAAAGAGGGACTTTGGTCCTGTACAGGTAGACGTTTTTTGCCGAAATATGGCTATGCTTACCGTGAGAATGACGGCATCGTGGTCTAAAATCTGTTTTCAGAAAAGAGAGATTTCGAACAGCTGATTGGCTCCTCTAAGGACATGCAAACTAGAGCCTTGCTCCCCCAGCGTGGAAACCGTAGTGCCACCAGGCCAGCAGAACAGTCAAGAGGTGAGATTCAATGACTAGAGGATAGTTTGGTTTGTACAATGTGGAGGCGGGTTTTTTCTGCTAATTCGGCTCCAGTACTGGGGCTTGGTGGAAAGTGATTGTGATTCTTTACCTTCTTCATCTTCTGGTCCTCCTCTGGTGGAGAATTTCAGGTCTTTCCCTAGTGGGTAAGACTTGTGGTGGTTTAAGTGCAATGGCAGTTTCTAACTATACCGACAGTGGAACTGCATATCATCTCAGACATATTATGTGTCACGAGGCTAAACTTATTCGTCCTGAGTTGGCCATCTGACGTTCGACAATTCTGGCCTATACTGCCGGGTCTGTGAGTCAAACTGGTTTGGCCAAACCAGCGAACACCCCAAAGAATACTTTACCAATCAAACACCATTCATTTTCTGATTTGCGTTTGTCATTTTTTTGTAAGATTTATCAGCTCATTGTAAGTATGAAATGAATAATAAAAACTTATTTTTGTAAACTGATGTGGAAATTCTTCTGACTGTCATATAATCAAACTACAGTGAATGCCAAACTGGATCTTGAGTCTCGCCTTTCATCTACCACGAGATTTTTCACCAAGGTTCCACCATTCTTCAAACGATCCGATCAGACTGCACTCAAATTTCATAGGAAAGCATAGCCGACAGATAACAGACTAATCAAGGTGTTGGGTGGTTTTATTTATCACAACCCCAGAACTAAGAGGCCTGACCTGCTATGCAGAAGGTAACTGTATTGAAAATAAATAAATAAAACTAGCTCTAAAGATATAATGCATACCAAAAATGAAGACAATACATACTACACTTACAGGTATAGGTAGGAAAATCCCAAAAGGTAAATGGACCTTGACATCGCACAAGACATGATGTTCTGTGATGTGAGGAAGTCATGAGAGGTGGCATCGTAACTGCCGTCTGCTTCACGTCTGCTGTGCAGCGAGCTACGTTAATTTAAGTATTAACTGTATTTTTCTTACTTGTCACTTCTTCTTCCGTGTGTTTTTGCTTTTAGGAAGCTTTAATTGTCGAGTGCTAGTAATAGTGTTTCATAGATTTCGTGTTTGTTTTGAATACAGTCAGAGAGAGTCCCTTTAGTCAACCATAGTGCCAGTAGTGCTAGTGTTTGTTTTCAATACAGTCCAGAGACAGGTAGTGCTATTTTCATTGTTTTCTACAAGAAGTGGCTAGCATCCACAGTTTAGTCAATAAACAGCCGCCTTTAGTGAATTAGCAGTCTAGTTAAAGGTTGATTAACTCTCTACAGTAAATTTGATTTCTTAGGATGGATAGGATGTGTGACTGCTGTGTACGGACGCAGGAGGAGCTGGCCACTGTTCGCGAACAGCTGAACATGTTGATGGCCGCGGTCAGCCGTCTTCAGGCTGCTGCCTCGGAGTGTAGCGGCAGTGGGGAGTCTGGTGCGTCGCATGGTACACCCAAGGTGTTACATGATTCACCCACTGTCCCTGCCGTCGAGACATCTTCGCGAGTACCGGGCGCGGTTGGGCCACCCTTTCCCCAAGGGGAGTGGCGGGTTCAGCGGCGTTCGCGGCGCACAAGGCGGAGGGTCAATGTGGAAGCTGGCCGTGTGGCATCACCCGCTCTGCCTGTGAGTGGACATGATGTGGCCTCTCCTTCAGCAAGGTCCGAGCAGGCACACGGGGGGAGGGGTTTATTAGTTATTGGGAGCTCCAACGTTAGGCGGGTGATGGAGCCCCTTAGGGAAATAGCGGAAAGGTCGGGGAAGACGGCCAGTGTTCACTCTGTCTGCTTGCCGGGGGGTCTCATCCGAGATGTGGAGGAGGCCCTGCCGGCGGCGATAGAGAGCACTGGATGCACCCGACTGCAAATTGTTGCTCATGTCAGCACCAATGACTCCTGCCGTCTGGGTTCAGAGGTCATCCTCAGTTCGTACAGGCGGTTGGCGGAATTGGTGAAGGCGGAAAGCCTCACTCGCGGGGTGGAATCTGAGCTAACTATTTGTAGTATCGTTCCCAGAACAGATCGCGGTCCTCTGGTTTTGAGCCGAGTGGAAGGCTGAAACCAGAGACTCAGATGATTCTGCGGAGATCTGGTGTGCAAATTTCTCGACTTCCGCTATCGGGTGGAGAAATGTAGGGTCCCCCTGAATAGGTCAGGCGTGTACTACACGCCGGAAGCGGCTACAAGGGTAGCGGAGTACGTGTGGAGTGCACATGTGGGTTTTTTACGTAAGAGAATTCCCTCCCTAGGTCCGACAAGACGCCTCCTGAGATGCGGCAAGGCAGAAGTAGGGAAAATGCAACAGGGAATAACAATATTAATGTGCTAATAGTAAACTGCAGGAACGTCTATAGAAAGGTCCCAGAACTGCTCCCATTAATAAACGGTCACAATGCCCATATAGTACTAGGGACAGAAAGTTGGCTGAAACCAGACGTAAACAGTAATGAAATCCTAAACTCAGATTGGAATGTATACCGCAGAGACGGGCTGGACAGTGAAGGAGGAGGCGTGTTTATAGCGATAAGAAGTGCAATAGTATCGAAGGAAATTCACGGAGAACCGAAATGTGAAATAATTCGGGTGAAGGTCACGGTTAAATCAGGCTCAGGCATGGTAATTGGATGCCTCTATAGGCCCCCTGGCTCAGCAGCTGTTGTGGCTGAGCACCTGAAGGATAATTTGGAAAATATAATCTCGACAGCAGGGACAGTGGGTGAATCATGTAACACCTGGGGTGTACCATGCGACGCACCAGACTCCCCACTGCCGCTACACTCCGAGGCAGCAGATTTCCCCACCATGTTATAATTCTGGGTGGAGATTTTAATTTGCCGGATATAGACTGGGAGACTCAAACGTTCATAACGGGTGACAGGGACAAAGAATCCAGTGAAATTTTTTTAAGTGCTTTATCTGAAAACTACCTTGAGCAGTTAAGCAGAGGACCGACTCGTGGCGATAATATACTAGACCTTCTGGTGACAAACAGACCCGAACTATTTGAAACAGTTAACGCAGAACAGGGAATCAGCGATCATAAAGCGGTTACTGCATCGATGATTTCAGCCGTAAATAGAAATATTAAAAAAGGTAGGAAGATTTTTCTGTTTAGCAAAAGTGACAAAAAGCAGATTACAGAGTACCTGACGGCTCAACACGAAAGTTTTGTCTCAAGTACAGATAGTGTTGAGGATCAGTGGACAAAGTTCAAAACCATCGTACAATATGCGTTAGATGAGTATGTGCCAAGCAAGATCGTAAGAGATGGAAAAGAGCCACCGTGGTACAACAACGGAGTTAGAAAAATGCTGCGGAAGCAAAGGGAACTTCACAGCAAACATAAACATAGCCAAAGCCTTGCAGACAAACAAAAATTACGCGAAGCGAAATGTAGTGTGAGGAGGGCTATGCGAGAGGCGTTCAATGAATTCGAAAGTAAAGTTCTATGTACTGACTTGGCAGAAAATCCTAAGAAATTTTGGTCTTATGTCAAAGCGGTAGGTGGATCAAAACAAAATGTCCAGACACTCTGTGACCAAAATGGTACTGAAACAGAGGATGACAGACTAAAGGCCGAAATACTAAATGTCTTTTTCCAAAGCTGTTTCACAGAGGAAGACTGCACTGTAGTTCCTTTTCCAGATTGTCGCACAGATGACAAAATGGTAGATATCGACATAGACGACAGAGGGATAGAGAAACAATTTAAATCGCTCAAAAGAGGAAAGGTCGCTGGACCTGATGGAATACCAGTTCGATTTTACACAGAGTACGCGAAGGAACTTGCCCCCCTACTTGCAGCGGTGTACCGTAGGTCTCTAGAAGAGCGTAGCGTTCCAAAGGATTGGAAAAGGGCACAGGTCATCCCCGTTTTCAAGAAGGGATGTCGAACAGATGTGCAGAACTATAGACCTATATCTCTAACGTCGATCAGTTGTAGAATTTTGGAACAAGTATTGTGTTCGAGTATAATGACTTTTCTGGAAACTAGAAATCTGCTCTGTAGGAATCAGCATGGGTTTCGAAAAAGACGGTCGTGTGAAACTCAGCTCGCGCTATTCGTCCACGAGACTCAGAGAGCCATGGACACGGGTTCACAGGTAGATGCTGTGTTTCTTGACTTCCGCGAGGCGTTCGATACAGTTCCCCACAGTCGTTTAATGAACAAAGTAAGAGCATATGGACTACCAGACCAATTGTGTGATTGGATTGAAGAGTTCCTAGATAACAGAACGCAGCATGTAATTCTCAATGGAGAGAAGTCTTCCGAAGTAAGAGTGATTTCAGGTGTGCCGCAGGGGAGTGTCGTAGGACCGTTGCTATTCACAATATACATAAATGACCTTGTGGATGACATCGGAAGTTCACTGAGGCTTTTTGCGGATGATGCTGTGGTATACCGAGAGGGTGTAACAATGGAAAATTGTACTGAAATGCAGGAGGATCTGCAGCAAATTGACGCATGGTGCAGGGAATGGCAATTGAATCTCAATGTAGATAAACGTAATGTGCTGCGAATACATAGAAAGATAGATCCCTTATCATTTAGCTACAAAATAGCAGGTCAGCAACTGGAAGCAGTTAATTCCATAAATTATCTGGGAGTACGCATTAGGAGTGATTTAAAATGGAATGATCATATAAAGTTGATCGTTGGTAAAGCAGATGCCAGACTGAGATTCATTGGAAGAATCCTAAGGAAATGCAATCCGAGAACAAAGGAAGTAGGTTACAGTACGCTTGTTCGCCCACTGCTTGAATACTGCTCAGCAGTGTGGGATACGTACCAGATAGGGTTGATAGAAGAGATAGAGAAGATCCAACGGAGAGCAGCGCGCTTCATTACAGGATCATTTAGTAATCGCGAAAGCGTTACGGAGATGATAGATAAACTCCAGTGGAAGACTCTGCGGGAGAGACGCCCAGTAGCTCGGTACGGGCTTTTGTTGAAGTTTCGAGAACATACCTTCACCGAAGAGTCAAGCAGAATATTGCTCACTCCTACGTATTTCTCGCGAAGAGACCACGAGGATAAAATCAGAGAGATTAGAGCCCACACAGAAGCATACCGACAATCCTTCTTTCCACGAACAATACGAGACTGGAATAGAAGG
Organism: Schistocerca nitens; assembly: GCF_023898315.1. Taxonomy (NCBI): domain Eukaryota; kingdom Metazoa; phylum Arthropoda; class Insecta; order Orthoptera; family Acrididae; genus Schistocerca; species Schistocerca nitens. The sequence goes on along the minus strand of NC_064615.1, from coordinate 684,638,853 downwards.
GAGAACCGATAGATGTACTCAAGGTACCCTCCGCCACACACCGTCAGGTGGCTTGCGGAGTATGGATGTAGATGTAGATATAGTCATATGGGTTGTTGCAACTGGTGCTCAAGTGGCAGCATTAATACCTAATGCAAGCAGTAATGTTAAGACGTAGACCAAGAGATGTGACAAGGTTTTCTCATTATAACAGAAAGATTTTCATATTTTTTCATTTGAGGGAGTGCGCGTTGTAAGCTTCACTGATAAAGCAAAGCTTCTTGAGTATTTATGGTAAGATAAATGGTGACGTTTGTTAAAACCTTCTGGCTATTATAATCATATGTATTCTGTATATACTATGGCGTGGATGCATGCAGTACTTCGGTTTGAAAGCGTGTCATATAATAATGGTACCATCTCCTGAGGCAAGCTGGCCCACAACTGTTGCAACTGATCCTTTATATCCTGGACACTGGCTCTGGAACAGGGTTGTCGACGAGATTGGGTCACACATGTTCTATCAGAGACCGATATAGGGCTCTTGCTGGGCACAGGAGTACCTCAACATCACGCAGGCAGTTCAAGCAGACACGTTACATGCACAGACGAGCATTTTCCTGTCGAAAAACGTCACCACGAGAGGTTACACATGAGGAAACTCGATTCATTGCTGAACACAATGCGATGTCAGTCATCAGTTGTCCACGCTTCCCAGTTATGGCACCAGACTAAGAGCGCCCGTTTGTGATGTGGTGTTACCGACAGCCCGCTCATGGGATGGTAATTCCCTGCTCCAGCTTGCTGCTAGTCTTTGACCAATGATGCGGGTTGACACAGAAAGTTGCAAGGAGTCTATTACTTGAATTTTTAGTGCGGAAAAGCATTCAGAAACTAGATTTGCTCGATGAGCAATAGAGAGACACACGCTGAGTGTCGGTAGAAAATACGCGAAAGAAAACAAATGGATCAGAGAATAGACTGGAGGGTACGACGTACTTATGCTGAAGTGACAATGAAATGACAGACAGTGGGCATCAGAAGTAGGCAGAGGGAGGGAGGGTGGGTGCACCATCGAAGTTCTTTGCTGGATTTAAGAGGTAAGAAAAGAGAGAGAAGCCAACACAATTGAAGCTGGGTCGATGGCTTTAGGAAAAAATGTGGGAGCTAAATGGTCGCGTGCAAATGAAGGCCATGCATGGGATTTAGATGAGGTCTTTATCAAGTAGTGGACATCAAGTGACAATTGGTGATGTTGACGATAGTGACGTTGATAATTTTCTTTTGTTCAGTATCTTGAAAACGGCGATTGAATTCAGGATATCCACAACTATAGTAATTATTTCGAACCGTATTATAGCACCAGCTGCAATTTTATTTTCTTAACATCACGATCAGTTTCAGCAGACTGTGTACATGCACGACCATCTGCAAAAGGCCTTGATGGCTGAAACGCACCATTGTGTTAAAAAAATTCCATCTGGTGCTGTAGCTTGATTCTAATGTTGATAATTCTTTACATCATTCTTGTTTATATTGCTACAGAGATAAATCAATATCCATGATTCAAAGTTCGCCACATGATCATTGTTGCTTCAGAACAGCTACAAGAGTGTTACTGTCGTGTCTCCAGTAATGTATGTGCGATTTATTTCGGCAAAGAGCCGTGTACTTTGATATGTGATTAAACCGCCGAATGGAGAACGAGGGATAAGAAGCCATAGGGTTCTTCCCAGGGTAAAAGGCTACGGAAACATGATCTGTAGATGTCTGTTTGAGGACGCAAACTTGTCACAACCATCTTTGACTCCTAGCACCCTTGCCACCAGCCAGTCTGCACGTAAAACGCAGCTCTGTGGTTGATAGTAGCCAATTCATCTTCCCATACTTCGCTCCTGTCACGCCACACCACCAGAAGTCGCCAACAAACTACATGGTCCTACCAATGTGATGACTGACGAATGGGGGGATGTGTGGTGCTGCTCCCTGCAGCCAATAGCTGTGCCACACTCATTGGCACACCCATGTGCATGGTCCCTAGAACCTCCCGCACGCTGCATCACACAGTAACAAGCAACAACTCCCATCCACCTCCTTGAATAGAGAATACACTGTGTGTCTTGAGTGCCAGTGTGGCACTCAGCATCAGCATGTGAAGTCTTGCTCTGTACAATCAAATATTAGGTCTATGACATACAAACCTGTGCCATGTCGAGATTGTTGGCATTGTCTTCCGCAACCGATAGTTTGTTTCAAAGATTTATGTCACGTACTTCTTGCAACATTTTCATGTAATTGTTTCTTTTAATCGTACATACACTCCTGGAAATTGAAATAAGAACACCGTGAATTCATTGTCTCAGGAAGGGGAAACTTTATTGACACATTCCTGGGGTCAGATACATCACATGATCACACTGACAGAACCACAGGCACATAGACACAGGCAACAGAGCATGCACAATGTCGGCACTAGTACAGTGTATATCCACCTTTCGCAGCAATGCAGGCTGCTATTCTCCCATGGAGACGATCGTAGAGATGCTGGATGTAGTCCTGTGGAACGGCTTGCCATGCCATTTCCACCTGGCGCCTCAGTTGGACCAGCGTTCGTGCCGGACGTGCAGACCGCGTGAGACGACGCTTCATCCAGTCCCAAACATGCTCAATGGGGGACAGATCCGGAGATCTTGCTGGCCAGGGTAGTTGACTTACACCTTCTAGAGCACGTTGGGTGGCACGGGATACATGCGGACGTGCATTGTCCTGTTGGAACAGCAAGTTCCCTTGCCGGTCTAGGAATGGTAGAACGATGGGTTCGATGACGGTTTGGATGTACCGTGCACTATTCAGTGTCCCCTCGACGATCACCAGTGGTGTACGGCCAGTGTAGGAGATCGCTCCCCACACCATGATGCCGGGTGTTGGCCCTGTGTGCCTCGGTCGTATGCAGTCCTGATTGTGGCGCTCACCTGCACGGCGCCAAACACGCATACGACCATCATTGGCACCAAGGCAGAAGCGACTCTCATCGCTGAAGACGACACGTCTCCATTCGTCCCTCCATTCACGCCTGTCGCGACACCACTGGAGGCGGGCTGCACGATGTTGGGGCGTGAGCGGAAGACGGCCTAACGGTGTGCGGGACCGTAGCCCAGCTTCATGGAGACGGTTGCGAATGGTCCTCGCCGATACCCCAGGAGCAACAGTGTTCCTAATTTGCTGGGAAGTGGCGGTGCGGTCCCCTACGGCACTGCGTAGGATCCTACGGTCTTGGCGTGCATCCGTGCGTCGCTGCGGTCCGGTCCCAGGTCGACGGGCACGTGCACCTTCCGCCGACCACTGGCGACAATATCGATGTACTGTGGAGACCTCACGCCCCACGTGTTGAGCAATTCGGCGGTACGTCCACCCGGCCTCCCGCATGCCCACTATACGCCCTCGCTCAAAGTCCGTCAACTGCACATACGGTTCACGTCCACGCTGTCCCGGCATGCTACCAGTGTTAAAGACTGCGATGGAGCTCCGTATGCCACGGCAAACTGGCTGACACTGACGGCGGCGGTGCACAAATGCTGCGCAGCTAGCGCCATTCGACGGCCAACACCGCGGTTCCTGGTGTGTCCGCTGTGCCGTGCGTGTGATCATTGCTTGTACAGCCCTCTCGCAGTGTCCGGAGCAAGTATGGTGGGTCTGACACACCGGTGTCAATGTGTTCTTTTTTCCATTTCCAGGAGTGTATTTGTCTTGCTTATGTTATTCAGTAGTGTATGTCTTATTGGACATATGACAATCCTCTGTGACACATAAATCCAACGCTTCTCTGGTGACATTTGTCTTCCTTTTTGTTTTGTCTGTGTGATTTCACTGTAGCCTGATAAACATACATAAACAAAGATACATTCACGTGTTCACTTCGTCATAATTGTACATTTTCAACACTTTCAATCTTGTAGAAATTCTCGCACAAATACCTTGGGATTTCATGTTGTTGCTTTCAGCATAGATATTTATTGTTGTCATGATGTACATCATCTGAACAGTCTAATTACTCGTTTGGTAATGTGTTTCGCCATTTTCCATAGTGACTTTTATTTGTTCTGATTGTATCACTTGTGTTTACTTATGGTTTGTAAAATGTTGCATTGCATGTCATGTACAGTAACACTGATGACATCTTCTAAATGTGTTTGAGTGCAGAATGTATGTCTCCTCTCACATGTTTTAAGAGTGAAAGTCAACTTAATGGATCTTACGTCATGTCAACATTTCGTCTCACCGTTGTTATTTTTGCTCATGTACATGGAATGTACGAAGTTACTAGGTATTTTTTAAAGATAAATCGTTGTAATGCATTACTTTACTTTTGGATTGTATGGTTGTGTTTGTACTGGACCTAAGTCTCTGTTTTCGGCTGTCTGATATATGAGTCAGGGATGATTGCAAGGACTGTGTGAATTTCCACTAAAATAGACAAAGTCCAATTTAATTTAGTTTTATGAGCAAAATCGGTATAGTTTTTTACGTTCGACTGAGAAACTTATCATATCTGTGAAGACATTTACGTGGAAATTCGAGAAAGTAAATAGAGGAAAGTGATATTTCCACTCGCGAATACTGATGTCGGTGATGTAATAGATTCCAAATCACCCGTATAATTTAGAAAGTCAAATAAGGTGTTTTTCATATCTAGAAAACCAGCAAACATGTCTTCCACCTGCTAGATGCTAGATGCACGCACCACAATCGATCTTCTCTCAACTAAATAAAGACGTCAAATACGATGAAGCAGATTAATTAATTGATCAATTTAATTAAGTAGTCAATCAAACTGATAAGAGTGAGATGGGCTGTTCCAATAACTCAGACCTAAAAGCAGCGAGGGGGAGGGGGTGAGTTGGAGGTTTCCTGAGGGGAGAGGGGAGTGGGAGGAGGTGAGGGAACGAAGGGTTATGTGCCTGTCAATCAAAAGGAAGGATCCTTTTAGCAGAACAATAGGTTAAGTACCTGTTAATCAAAGGAGAACAACAGGTTTGCCCCTGAGTATATACTTGCCCCTGATGTAGGCAACCTGCACTAACAAAATGAATTGGCGACCGCTTTGACCCACTATTGACGAGGTCATCAATACCCTTTCTTTAAATAAATACAGATGATTCTGGTAAAAATCTATTGAAAAATGACAATGAATTTCGAACCATGTCGTATCCACAAACACTTATTGAAAATACGAATTTGCAATTGTGAGATTCATAAAAGAGCAACCATAAAAGTCAGACAAAACACAGCAGAACAACTAAATACAACCAAGGACAAAAAATCAGTAGAGGCGAAGTTAAAGATGACTATGGCTGGATGACTAATTAGAAATAATAGGTGACTGAGCCACTCTGCGACATTTAAAAATCTCAGAGACAATATTTCGGGAAGAAGTCCTGACATCATATAAAACCTTAAAACACGAACTACATTCTCCTCAGTATTAAAAAAGAGGGTGTGTCCTGTGGCAGGCCCAGACCTGCCCTCATCTTATCATGTAGAACACACTAAATTAAAATATGTCTCATTGACAAGATGCTTCACCAATAAAAGAAGCGAAACGCATATGGCAAAAAACAAACTGACTTCAGTTAATTGCATAGACAGAACACATTTCCACGAACATGAGAAATTGTTTAAGAGAGTGTTAAATAATAATAATAAGATGCATAGAATGTGGTTGTAACTCGCTCCTAGAGATCCAAATGATGAAGTAGCGTACTTCCCTATATCATACATCAACGATTTGCTTCATAAACACAATTTTTTTTAAAAAAAAACGCCTTCTCGAGAGCCCGTGGTAAGTGCAGCTATAGATGTCCGTAGTAGTTTATAGCATGCAGCTGATAAATTAAAATGTTTCATATATGTTGGTACAGTCTGAAAATATTATGGCGGGAATCTTTCATCTCTGTTAAAGATTCGATGGTAGATAAATACTTGTGGCAACTAGAGTATAAAAACGATTGCTGCTAGTTACATTCGCAGTAATTTAAGTTGTGCTCTTAGATTCCTATCTGACCACACTCTCGGAAATCGCAACGTATTCAGAAAAAAACGTGAATTTTGTGAGAAGAAAAAGTATAATTGTCACTGTCATTTCTTAAACGTATGGAATCACGAAATTGAAGTTGCTTGTTACTGAGAAAGCGCACTCTTATGTGTAAATAACAACTAACGTCTCAGAAAAATGCTTAACTTTGACGATTAACGAAGTCTCAGAATGTGTTACAAACATGAAGAGGAATATATATATACAGGGTGATTCAAAAAGAATACCACAACTTTAGGAATTTAAAACTCTGCAACGACAAAAGGCAGAGCTAAGCACTATCTGTCGGCGAATTAAGGGAGCTATAAAGTTTCATTTAGTTGCACATTTGTTCGCTTGAGGCGCTGTTGACTAGGCGTCAGCGTCAGTTGATGCTAAGATGGCGACCGCTCAACAGAGCACTTCATCACTGGCCTCCAAGAAGCCCTGATCTTACCCCCTGCGATTTTTTCTTATGGGGGTATGTTAAGGATATGGTGTTTCGGCCACCTCTCCCAGCCACCATTGATGATTTGAAACGAGAAATAACAGCAGCTATCCAAACTGTTACGCCTGATATGCTACAGAGAGTGTGGAACGAGTTGGAGTATCGGGTTGATATTGCTCGAGTGTCTGAACTTGTTTTTGAGTGAAAAAAAACCTTTTTAAATACTCTTTGTAATGAGTATAACAGAAGGTTATATTATGTTTCTTTCATTAAATACACATTTTTAAAGTTGTGGTATTCTTTTTGAATCACCCTATATATATATATATATATATATATATATATATATATATATATATATATATCGCAAGCGCTCAACGCTCTATTTCATGTAACACTCCAGAAAGATGCAGACTGACTTGGTTGCCGAATGATGCGGGCGTGAGAGGTAAATGCTTGAAATTTTGGAAGGTTTCCTCTAATAGGCTTCACAAAATTCCTTTGCATTGTTACTTAAAGGTTTTAAACGCATTTCAATAATTAATAAGTAAACCATTTGCGAAAAACGTACGCGAAGTCACTAGTAATTTCAGCTAACACTCAAGTGATATACATAAATAGAGCCGATCTTTTGAAATTTAATGATTTTTTAAACTCTTACTTACGTAAAAGTAACAAGTAATTTGTGAGGATATTGACCGAAACTGTTTTTTATGTTATAAACATTCACAGTGACACAATACAAACCATATTTCTAACAAAGGAAAATAGTCTATTATGAACTCACTTTTCACCTGGACATGTCCTGGTGATTCTTCAGTAACACTGTCACTAAACCCGAAGCTAAAACCGCTCAATATGTTTAAAATAACAAATTCTAGGTGTAAATAAATCACACCGAAACCGACGAGAGGCCCATACCGAAATCCAAAACCTCTCGCTGCAACTGTCCAAAAATCGGCAGGAGGACCGATCGGTAACACGTCTCAGAAGCTTACTGAATAGGAACTTCAGATAAAGAGCATAAAATGACGTCACTACCGAGGCTAACATACTGCACCGATCGGTATGAACGATATAGAATAGGTCCCCTGTCTAGCACAAATTTTCAACTTCCCCATTGATATATTTAAATGTCCAATGGCAACTAATGTCTTTCTTTCTTTTGTATCATGATCAAATGGGTTGCACGATCAAAAATGGTGTCTGTTCTTTCGGAGACGACTGAAAGAACTGTAGTATTTATCACTGGACCACCCTGTTTGTTTTGTTGCCTGTAGCGGCGTGCTACGGTACTGTGGCATAGGTGTGTGCCAGGACCATAGAAATGTATGTGATTTTTTTTTATATTGTTGTCTCCAGATGGTAATTTAGACTTCTTGACAACCCCTCAAAAAGCGTTTTCAGATGCATTACTATAATATACTTTCTTTTTCCATGCGTGGCAGATGTGCCCCATCCCTTTGCTACACCCCTCCGTTACACTCTATACGTTCCTCAGCAAGCCATCAGCTCAAGGTGAGAAGCTAACAGCAGAGTCTCCACAGTGTTCTCACTGACCTTCTCCTCGACGGCGATCTTACGGCAGTTCCACAGCAGCTCCAGGATGGCGACGAAGAAGGCCCCCAGCGTTCCGAAGGCGAGCACGAGGAAGACGCCGCCCACGTTGAGGATGCCCAGCTCCGCGCTGTCGACCGTGTTCACGTCAGAGGGGCACTCCTTGCCCTCGGGCGCCTTCCACCAGCGCGTCTTGAGCGCGCTCAGGTTGCCGCGCTCCTGCAGCTGCAGCACAGCGCCGCTCACCGCCGTCCGGAACGGCGAGTCTGCACACCAGGAAGGGCAGGTCAGCGCGTGATGCCTACAGGCCGTGCGACGTAAATTTATGTCTCGTAGGTACGATGAGAGTAAATGAGAGAGAACTACAGACTCATGTGGCTTGGCGCAAGCAGTTTCCTATTTGGCTTCGATATGTGCCTAAAGTGAACGCTTGTATATTGCCCAGATAGCAATGTTGATTGCAGAAGATATCAATGTTATCATGTCACAGTGGATGAAGAGCAGACAACAATGGACAGGAGGCTCTTCTGATGAATGACTTTGTGCTGCCACTTAGAGGCCTGAGTGCCCATCTAAGCCATGTCAGGGGGTGAGAGACATTCCGGAGGGCTGAACGGAAGGCCTCTCCAGTTTGTCTGACGAACCGGTTTCAGGCTCTGTCTCAGGCTGATACTGATCTTCGGCCTGACATGGCTGCTTGTCCTGTTCCAGAGGTTGCCCCTCAGTCTGCAAGATCCGGGCGGTCGCAGAGGGTGAGCTTACTGGTAGTTGGGAGCTCCAACGTCAGGCGCGTAATGGGGCCCCTTAGGGATATGGCAGCAAGAGAGGGGAAGAAAACCAATGTGCACTCCGTGTGCATACCGGGCGGAGTCATTCCAGATGTGGAAAGGGTCCTTCCGGATGCCATGAAGGGTACAGGGTGCACCCATCTGCAGGTGGTCGCTCGTGTCGGCACCAATGATGTGTGTCGCTATGGATCGGAGGAAATCCTCTCTGGCTTTCGGCGGCTATCTGATTTGGTGAAGACTGCCAGTCTCGCTAGCGGGATGAAAGCAGAGCTCACCATCTGCAGCATCGTCGACAGGACTGACTGCGGACCTTTTGTACAGAGCCGAGTACAGGGTCTGAATCAGAGGCAGAGACGGTTCTGCGACCGTGTGGGCTGCAGATTCCTCGACTTGCGCCATAGGGTGGTGGGGTTTCGGGTTCCGCTGGATAGGTCAGGAGTCCACTACACGCAACAAGCGGCTACACGGGTAGCAGGGGTTGTGTGGCGTGGGCTGGGCGGTTTTTTAGGTTAGATGGCCTTGGGCAAGTACAGAAAGGGCAACAGCCTCAACAGGTGCGGGGCAAAGTCAGGACATGCGGGGACCAAGCAGCAATCGGTATTGTAACTGTAAACTGTCGAAGCTGCGTTGGTAAAGTACCGGAACTTCAAGCGCTGATAGAAAGCACCGAAGCTGAAATCGTTATAGGTGTTTAGAAAGGATAGATTGCATGCAACCGGTGGTGGAGTGTTCGTCGCTGTTAGTAGTAGTTTATCCTGTAGTGAAGTAGAAGTGGATAGTTCCTGTGAATTATTATGGGTGGAGGTTACACTCAACAACCGAGCTAGGTTAATAATTGGCTCCTTTTACCGACCTCCCAACTCAGCAGCATTAGTGGCAGAACAACTGAGAGAAAATTTGGAATACATTTACGTAAATTTTCTCAGCATGTTATAGTCTTAGGTGGAGATTTCAATTTACCAGATATAGACTGGGATACTTAGATGTTTAGGACGGGTGGTAGGGACAGAGCATCGAGTGACATTATACTGAGTGCACTATCCGAAAATTACCTCGAGCAATTAAACAGAGAACCGACTCGTGGAGATAACATCTTGGACCTACTGATAACAAACAGACCCGAACTTTTCGACTCTGTATGTGCAGAACAGGGAATCAGTGATCATAAGGCCGTTGCAGCATCCCTGAATATGGAAGTTAATAGGAATATAAAAAAAGGGAGGAAGGTTTATCTGTTTAGCAAGAGTAATAGAAGGCAGATTTCAGACTACCTAACAGACCAAAACGAAAATTTCTGTTCCGACACTGACAATGTTGAGTGTTTATGGAAAAAGTTCAAGGCAATCGTAAAATGCGTTTTAGACAGGTATGTGCCGAGCAAAACTGTCAGGGACGGGAAAAACCCACCGTGGTACAACAACAAAGTTAGGAAACTACTGCGAAAGCAAAGAGAGCTTCACTCCAAGTTTAAACGCAGCCAAAACCTCTCAGACAAACAGAAGCTAAACGATGTCAAAGTTAGCGCAAGGAGGGCTATGCGTGAAGCGTTCAGTGAATTCGAAAGAAAAATTCTATGTACCGACTTGACAGAAAATCATAGGAAGTTCTGGTCTTACGTTAAATCAGTAAGTGGCTCGAAACAGCATATCCAGACACTCCGGGATGATGAAGGCATTGAAACAGAGGATGACACGCGTAAAGCTGAAATACTAAAAACCTTTTTCCAAAGCTGTTTCACAGAGGAAGACCGCACTGCAGTTCCTTCTCTAAATCCTCGCACAAACGAAAAAATGGCTGACATCGAAATAAGTGTCCAAGAAATAGAAAAGCAACAGGAATCACTCAACAGAGGAAAGTCCACTGGAGCTGACGGGATACCAATTCGATTCTACACAGAGTACGCGAAAGAACTTGCCCCCCTTCTAACAGCCGTGTACCACAAGTCTCTAGAGGAACGGAAGGTTCCAAATGATTGGAAAAGAGCACAGGTAGTCCCAGTCTTCAAGAAGGGTCGTCGAGCAGATGCGCAAAACTATAGACCTATATCTCTGACGTCGATCTGTTGTAGAATTTTAGAACATGTTTTTTGCTCGAGTATCATGTCGTTTTTGGAAACCCAGAATCTACTATGTAGGAATCAACATGGATTCCGGAAACAGCGATCGTGTGAGACCAAACTCGCTTTATTTGTTCATGAGACCCAGAAAATATTAGATACAGGCTCCCAGGTAGATGCTGTTTTTCTTGACTTCCGGAAGGCGTTCGATACAGTTCCGCATTCCGCACTGTCGCCTGATAAACAAAGTAAGAGCCTACGGAATATCAGACCAGCTGTGTGGCTGGATTGAAGAGTTTTTAGCAAACAGAACACAGCATGTTGTTATCAATGGAGAGACGTCTATAGACGTTAAAGTAACCTCTGGGGTGCCACAGGGGAGTGTTATGGGACCATTGCTTTTCACAATATATATAAATGACCAAGTAGATAGTGTCTTAAGTTTCACGCGGCTTTTCGCGGATGATGCTGCAGTATACAGAGAAGTTGCAGCATTAGAAAATAGTAGCGAAATGCAGGAAGATCTGCAGCGGATAGGCACTTGGTGCAGGGAGTGGCAACTGTCCCTTAACATAGACAAATGTAATGTATTGCGAATACATAGAAAGAAGGATCCTTTATTGTATGATTATATGATAGCGGAACAAACACTGGTAGCAGTTACTTCTGTAAAATATCTGAGAGTATGCGTGCGGAACGATTTGAAGTGGAATGATCATATAAAATTAATTGTTGGTAAGGCGGGTACCAGGTTGAGATTCATTGGGAGAGTCCTTAGAAAATGTAGTCCATCAACAAAGGAGGTGGCTTACAGAACACTCGTTCGACCTATACTTGAGTATTGCTCATCAGTGTGGGATCCGTACCAGATCGGGTTGACGGAGGAGATAGAGAAGATCCAAAGAAGAGCGGCGCGTTTCGTCACAGGGTTATTTGGTAACCGTGATAGCGTTACGGAGATGTTTAACAAACTCAAGTGGCAGACTCTGCAAGAGAGGCGCTCTGCATCGCGGTGTAGCTTGCTCGCCAGGTTTCGCGAGGGTGCGAGGAGGTCACGAATGTAAAATTAGAGAGATTAGAGCGCGCACAGAGGCTTTCAGACAGTCGTTCTTCCCGCGAACCATACGCGACTGGAACAGGAAAGGGAGGTAATGACAGTGGCACGTAAAGTGCCCTCCGCCACACACCGTTGGGTGGCTTGCGGAGTATAAATATAGATGTAGATGTAGATGTAAGCAGCGACTGGAAGCTCCACAGTCATATCATCGCCAGGTGGAGGCTGTACACATCATCAGCATTACATGCTACTGGAAACTGGGTACCTGCCATGGAACTGGACTACAGACTAGTCAGTTTTGTTTTGATAACGACTTCGTGAGGACTTTACGACTTTCTGAGTAATGGAACTATACCTGTTCTACTCCAGATGAATATCAGGGGCCACTTGACTCAAGATAATGCCAAGACCTGATACTCTTCTGGCTGCACATGGGGTCTGGACCCCTCCACCGTCCTCCACACCTATAAATCTCTCATACGCCCTATACTCTGTTATGCCCATCCCTCCCGGATCGCCGCCCCTCCTACCTTCTAAAAATTGTTCAAATGTGTGTGAAATCTTGTGGGACTTAACTGCTAAGGTCATCAGTCCCTAAGCTTCCACACTACTTAACCTAAATTATCCTAAGGACACCCATGCCCGAGGGAGGACTCGAACCTCCGCCGGGATCCTACCTCCTCTCTTCCTCCCCCACCCCCCTCCCTGGGCTTCCACACTCCCCCCTGCTCTCTCCCTTTCCCCTCCCTTCTTCTCTCCCACTGGAATCTACCACCTCCCCCTCTCCTCCTCCCTAATCTCGTCCCTCTGGCAAGCCCCCGCCGGCTTTTTGGTGTGAATGGTCCATCTTCGTGTGCTGGAGATCGTTGCCAGTGCTCGTGTTTGTCTTCGCGTCGGTGCTTCAGTGTCTCTCCGTTCGTGCTCCTCCGTTCATGTGTGTAAACTCTGTCTTCTCCAGTGTGTACAGTGATGAACGTTTTTCATCCAAACAGTGTGCCCGTGTATGGCTTCATTTATTTTACTATGTCTCTCTCCCGTTTTTATCCGCCATGTTTGTTTGTTTCTCGGTCTTTCTGTTTACTGTATGTATTCTCTATGGCAGAAGAGCGGTGTAGATAGGCCGCTGCCGGCCTACCTTTATTGTAAAGGTATGAAAATAACAATAAAGGAAACAAATCTGATACTCCGCTCATGCCTGTCGAACAATTGTGTGTGGTACGCTCAAGCTCTGTCTTGTGACAGCCAGAGCGAGAGCACCAGCAGCAGCGAGTACTGTTTGTATAAAGCGTTTATTTTGCATTTTGATTACGACCTTCCACTAAGGAAGGGATTCTATTTGTGTTTATCTGCTCTGCATAGAAACTAACAGTTCTTGATCGTTAGGAGAGAAATTTATTTTGTACTTATTTGCTGCGCTTAGCTTTTAAATAGTTTTTCTGGGAAAACCTAGCGTAGTTTTCGCGTCTCGTATTTCAGTGAGTGTTTCTTGATTATCAGAGTAGCTCATCAGAAGATTATCTTGGGAATTTGTCACCGTATAGAGTAGGGTAAACATAGTCATGTGTAGGGACTGTGGTTGTTGTGAGCGGACGCAAGGAGAATTGGCCACTCTTCGGGGGCAGGTGGAGGCTTTGTCTGTTAGGCTCATCGAGCTCGAGGCGCAGGCGTCGGCTCGTAGTGGCGTTGGGGCAACTGTGGTGAGACCTATGCCTACTTCGGTGGCCTTGGAATCACATGGAACCCCTGATGTCGCTGCGTCTTCCGGCAGTGAGCATCTTACCGGTCAGCCATCACTCCAGGGTGAATGGCGGACAGTGGTGGGCTCGCGTGTGCCTGGCCGAAAGGCGAAGGTGGGATCTGGCCGCGTGGCAGCTGCCTTACCCCTTTCCAACAGGTACGGGGTGCTTCCTAGTGGTGATGACATCGTTTCCGAGCCACCACAGGATGCCTCGCCTGTTGGGCCAGTGGCCGATTCTCCGGCAAGGTCCCGACAGTCACAGAGGGCGGGCCTATTAGTTATAGGGAGCTCCAACGTTAGGCGGGTTATGGAGCCCCTCAGGAAAATAGCGGGTAGGTCGGGGAAGAATGCCAGTGTGCACTCGGTGTGCTTGCCGGGGGGTCTCGTCCGTAATGTGGAGGAGGCCCTTCCGGCAGCTATTGAACGCACTGGGTGTGACCGGCTGCAGATAGTAGCACATGTCGGAACGAATGACGCCTGCCGCTTGGGTTCTGAGGCCATCCTTGGTTCCTTCCGGCGGCTGGCTGATTTGGTGAAGACAACCAGCATCGCACGCGGAGTGCAAGCTGAGCTTAATATCTGCAGCATAGTGCCCAGAGTCGATCGCGGTCCTCTGGTTTGGAGCCGTGTGGAGGGTCTAAACCAGAGGCTCAGACGACTCTGCGACTATAATGGTTGCAAATTCATCGACCTCCGTTATTGGGTGGAGAACTGTAGGGCCCCCCTAGACAGGTCAGGCGTGCACTACACACCGGAAGCAGCTACTAGGGTAGCAGAGTACGTGTGGCGTGCACACGGGGGTTTTTTAGGTTAGAGGGACCCCCCCCCCCCCCTTGGGCGAAACGATAAAATACCTGACGGCTTACCAGAGGGAACATCAGCATGGTTGATAAAGAACGTCCGTCCTCAGAGACCAAAAACAGGAAAAGTTAACGTAATATTGGTAAACTGCAGGAGTATCCAGGGCAAGGTTCCTGAATTAGTATCGCTTATTGAAGGAAATAGTGCGCATATAGTATTAGGAACGGAAAGTTGGTTAAAACCGGAAGTGAACAGTAACGAAATCCTAGACACAGAATGGAATATATACCGCAAGGATAGGATAAACGCCAATGGTGGAGGAGTATTTATAGCAGTAAAGAATTCAATAATATCCAGTGAAGTTATTAGCGAATGCGAATGTGAAATAATCTGGGTTAAGTTAAGTATCAAAGGTGGGTCAGATATGATAGTCGGATGCTTCTATAGACCACCTGCATTAGCAACCGTAGTAGTTGAGCGCCTCAGAGAGAACCTGCAGAACGTCGTGAAGAAGTTTCGTGATCATACTATTGTAATAGGGGGAGACTTCAATCTACCAGGTATAGAATGGGATAGTCACACAATCAGAACTGGAGCCAGGGACAGAGACTCTTGTGACATTATCCTGACTGCCTTGTCCGAGAATTACTTCGAGCAGATAGTTAGAGAACCAACTCGTGAAGCTAACGTTTTAGACCTCATAGCAACAAATAGACCGGAACTTTTCGACTCCGTGAATGTAGAAGAGGGTATCAGTGATCATAAGTCAGTGGTTGCATCAATGACTACAAGTGTAATAAGAAATGCCAAGAAAGGAAGGAAAATATATTTGCTTAACAAGAGTGATAGGGCACAAATCGCAGAATATCTGAGTGACCACCATCAAACGTTCATTTCTGAGGAAGAGGATGTGGAACAAAAATGGAAAAAATTCAGAAACATCGTCCAGTACGCCTTAGATAAGTTCGTACCGACTAAGGTCCAAAGCGAGGGGAAAGATCCACCGTGGTATAACAATCATGTACGAAAGGTACTACGGAAACAAAGAAAGCTTCATCATAGGTTTAAGAGTAGTCGAATCATAGCTGATAAGGAAAAGCTGAACGAAGCGAAAAAGAGCGTAAAGAGAGAAATGAGAGAAGCATTCAACGAATTCGAACATAAAACATTGGCAAACAATCTAAACAAGAACCCTAAAAAGTTTTGGTCATATGTAAAATCGGTAAGCGGATCTAAATCCCCTATTCAGTCACTCGTTGACCACGATGGCACCGAAACAGTGGACGACCGAAGAAAGGCAGAAATACTGAATTCAGTGTTCCGAAACTGTTTCACTGCGGAAAATCGTAACACGGTCCCTGACTTCAGCCGTCGCACGGACGCCAAAATGGAAAATATTGAAATAAACGATATCGGAATTGAAAAACAACTGCTATCACTTAGTAGCGGAAAAGCATCCGGACCAGACGAGATACCCGTAAGAGTCTACAGTGATTATGCTAAAGAACTTGCCCCCTTTCTATCAGCAATTTATCGTAGATCTCTGGAAGAACGTAAAGTACCTAGCGACTGGAAGAAAGCGCAGGTCGTTCCCATTTTCAAGAAGGGTCATAAATCAGATGCGAATAATTATAGGCCTATTTCGCTTACGTCAATCTGTTGTAGAATAATGGAACATGTTTTATGTTCTCGTATTATGACGTTCTTAGATAATACAAATCTCCTTCATCATAACCAACATGGATTCCGCAAACAGAGATCATGTGAAACTCAGCTCGCCCTATTTGTCCAAGAAATTCACAGTGCCGTAGACACTGGCGAGCAGATTGATGCCGTATTCCTGGACTTCAGGAAGGCATTTGATACGGTTCCGCACTTACGTTTAGTGAAAAAAATACGAGCTTACGGAATATCGGACCAGGTTTGTGATTGGATTCAGGATTTCCTAGAAGAAAGAACACAACATGTCATTCTTAACGGTTCAAAATCTGCAGATGTAGAGGTAATTTCGGGAGTACCGCAAGGAAGCGTGATAGGACCTTTATTGTTTACAATATACATAAATGACTTAGTTGACAACATCGGTAGCTCCGTGAGGCTATTTGCAGATGACACGGTTGTCTACAAGAAAGTAGCAACATCAGAAGACTCGTACGTACTCCAGGAAGACCTGCAGAGGATTAATGAATGGTGCGACAGCTGGCAGCTTTCCCTAAACGTAGATAAATGTAATATAATGCGCATACATAGAGGCAGAAATCCATTCCAGTACGATTATGCCATAGGTGGTAAATCATTGGAAGCGGTAACGACCGTAAAATACTTAGGAGTTACTATCCGGAGCGATCTGAAGTGGAATGATCACATAAAACAAATAGTGGGAAAAGCAGGCGCCAGGTTGAGATTCATAGGAAGAATTCTAAGAAAATGTGACTCATCGACGAAAGAAGTAGCTTACAAAACGCTTGTTCGTCCGATTCTTGAGTATTGCTCATCAGTATGGGACCCTTACCAGGTTGGATTAATAGAAGAGATAGACATGATCCAGCGAAAAGCAGCGCGATTCGTCATGGGGACATTTAGTCAGCGCGAGAGCGTTACGGAGATGCTGAACAAGCTCCAGTGGCGGACACTTCAAGAAAGGCGTTACGCAATACGGAGAGGTTTATTATCGAAATTACGAGAGAGCACATTCCGGGAAGAGATGGGCAACATATTACTACCGCCCACATATATCTCGCGTAATGATCACAACGAAAAGATCCGAGAAATTAGAGCAAATACGGAGACTTACAAGCAGTCGTTCTTCCCACGCACAATTCGTGAATGGAACAGGGAAGGGGGGATCAGATAGTGGTACAATAAGTACCCTCCGCCACACACCGTAAGGTGGCTCGCGGAGTATAGATGTAGATGTAGATGTAACCTGATATGAGTCCCTTACCCCACCCCCACTCCCCCTTCAGCAACTTATATCTGTAAGGGACTTATTTGTGAGCATTGTACCTCATTGATACTGCACTTCGTAAAATACTTCTCGATTAGTTAGATGGTGCCATACTGTAATACAACTAATGGTGGACAGCATGAAATTACCATATAGAGGAGGTGGAATAAGTCTGACACAATGCATGTACACGCATACCTTACAATGTATCATCCACTTGCTAACAGGTTCATTATTGTCTCAGCAATGCTGTACCAGATCTTACGCCATGTGTTTCTTGCTCGTTTCTGTCTGATGGCTTTTCCCATTTTCTACGTAAAATAACACAATTTCAAAGCAATGGAAATTTCACGAATAAAAATTACTCATTTTTTCAAAAATGATTATTAATAAACCAAAAATTTTAGCACTACTGCTATGATTAGTTGATATTTTGTACTTTTACCCAGTTGTTAGTAAAAAAAAGACACCTTTTGTAAGCGATACCAAACAAAAACTGACAAATATTCAGAGCTAAAATATTGGTATCGGTTTTAAGAGATAGGTTTTTCCCATTCCTAGATGGAGTCCCGTATTTAATATTTCCATAGACTGTGTGAATCTCGCCATAAGTCCGCAGCTTGTGGTCGTGCGGCAGCGTTCTCACTTCCCACGCCCGGGTTCCCGGGTTCGATTCCTGGCGGGGTCAGGGATTTTCTCTGCCTCGTGATGACTGGGTGTTGTGTGATGTCCTTAGGTTAGTTAGGTTTAAGTAGTTCTAAGTTCTAGGGGACTGATGACCATAGATGTTAAGTCCCATAGTGCTCAGAGCCATTTGAACCATATTTTGAATCTCGCCATAGCACGCCGCTGTGCGGTGGCTCGGGGCTGTTGTTGCTGAGACGATCCGATGCTGTCAGATACAACCAGCCGCCTCTCCACAGGTTGAAGGCTGATGAAGTACCACCGAGAACTTCGCAGCTCATGCAGGTATTTGCAACCGACAGCACTCAATACGCGTTAACTGCTAGAAACTGGCGGAAACATCCTGCGTATTTGATAAATGAGTGAAACAAAGAGAGAGAGAGAGTGGGGGGGGGGGGGGGAGAAAGAGAGGAGAGGAAGAGAAGAAGAGAAAGAGAAAGAAAGAGGAAGAGAGGAACCGAAGAAGAAGACTAAGAAGAAAGAGAGAGAGAGAGAGAGAGAGAGAGAGAGAGTAGTCGCTCTCTGTCTAGCTTCTGAGACAGTCAGTGGTCAAGATAACTCCCACCTCTGGCCACGATAAGACCAACAGACCGTATCCTGTTGATGGGTGAAGCTGCAGGGGGACACAGAATGCAGCCAGTCTTAAAAAAAAGCGATCTAAGAATATTTGTATTATACGAGAGTAAAAATGTTCAAATTTTGGTGAATTCCTATGGGACCAAACTGCTGAGGCCATCGGTCCCTAGACTTACACTCTACTTAAACTAACGTAAGCTAACAAGGGGAGGACGCCAATTGTGAAATTCAGATTCGATTCATATTGCGCATAATAAAAGCTCATGGCCAGAGGTGTAATGTGGCAAAGCACCAAGATGCACTTCTCAGCCTTTGTCGAGAAAATCGACAGTTAAAAGAAACCGTTGCGGTGAAATACTCTCTACGATTAATAACTTTCTACAGCGTCGTGGTGCAGCGGTAAGCGCTCGGGTTCGTAAACCGAAAGTCGCCGTATCGAATCTCGCGCCACGCAACCTTTTTTTTTAGTATTTGTTTTTTGTAATTCAAATATATATATATATATATATATATATATATATATATATATATATATATATATATATATATATATATATATATATATTTCCCGGCAATCAGTTGCAACAATTATGCATATAACAAGTTGTTGAAAGTCGTTTGTCGTGGAAAAACTGGCGACTTCGAACATCATTATGTTTTCCGTAAACAAAGTTGTATTTCACAAATGTTATGAATTGTCTTCATAATGTTAACCACGTATAGTTAACGGAAGACGTAGAAACGATATTCCGAAACGAATACGTATAGCGTAAGTCAAACGTTAGAATTGGAATAGAAACCCCACTAACACAAATTTGCTGTGGCAGGTATGAAATATGAACTCCGTTACTCGCTCGTTACACTTGAAGGACAGATGTTGAATGGGCCGAAACGAGCCGCCGCATAACTAGCGTAGTTGCCTGCTAACTTCGAAAGAAGGTAGATGCGGTCCCTAGCGCCACTTATAACATCGTCGAAAATCAGTGCGGACGGGAGAGCTTTGGTACATCCTGTTAAACAAACGGAAAAATGGAGGCGGTACAATTGGAGAGCGATCCGCCTTCACCAACATGCATAAGCAATTCATTAATAGTATAGTATTAACATAATGATATTTATATCTGCAAAACATAACTGCAATTGGGGAATGTTCACATATTATTTTCTTTCTTTTTTTTATAATTAGTTTTTTGTAATTCAAATATATATATAAAAATTGCATTCCGCGAGATTCGATCCGGCGACCTTTGGATTACGAACCCGAGCGCTGACCGCTGCGCCACGACGCTGGAGAAAATTATTAATCGTAGAGATATTTCACCTGAACGGCTTCTTTTAACTGTCGATTTTCTCGACAACGGCTGAGAAGTGCATCTTGGTGCTTTGCCACATTACACCTCTGGCCATGAGCTTTTATTATGCGCAGTATGAATCGAATCTGAATTTCACAATTGGCGGCCTCCCCTTGTAAGAACAATACACACACCCATGCCCAAGGGAGGACTCGAACCTCCGGCGGGAGGGGCCGTGCAATCCGTGGCATGGTGCCTCCCACCCTGCGCGGCACATGAGAATATTTCCAATAATAAGTCGTAATTAAAATCATGACATCACAAGGTGGCAACCGTCTATCAGTGTACCAGTCAAAAATGGTTCAAATGGCTCTGAGCACTATGGGACTCAACTGCTGAGGTCATTAGTCCCCTAGAACTTAGAACTAGTTAAACCTAACTAACCTAAGGACATCACAAACATCCATGCCCGAGGCAGGATTCGAACCTGCGACCGTAGCGGTCTTGCGGTTCCAGACTGCAGCGCCTTTAACCGCACGGCCACTTCGGCCGGCAGTGTACCAGTCCCTCATTATTTTCATAAAAAGTCATTCCACAATTACGAAACTGGTGGGTAGCTACGAATTGCACATGACATTGAAGAATGGCTATAGATTCTCCTCCAACGCTGAAGACGAATGTACAGCCCAATAAAAAAAAAGGACGCACCACGAAGAAATTACGACGGTCACTCCAAAAGAAATGCACACTATTTTTGTAAAAATACAGTTTTCATTCTGCATGTGTTTAAGTTTTACAGTGTGTAGATACATCCTTCGCACTTGTTTTCAAACTTAGTTCAACCTGTTCCCGTGAGTGGCGCCGTCACAGCATGTCTTCAAGATGGCTGCTACACTTGCCGTTCGTCAGAAGCAACGTGCTGTCATAGAATTTATGTGCTGTGGAAACGAGACAGTGGGAAAGCATCCACAAGAGGTTGTAAAAGGTGTATGGAGATGCTGCTGTCGATCGCAGTACAGTTAGTCGGTGGGCAAGCAGGTTACATGATGAAAGCGGGCAGGGCAATATTGAGGATTGTCCTCTCGGCGGTAGGCCTCGTACTGCACACACTCCAGACAATGTGCAGAGAGTTAACGAATTGGTGATTGCTGACAGACGCATCACAGTGAACGAATTGTCACGCTACATTGGGATAGGGGAAGGAAGTGTTTGCAGAATACTGAAAGTGTTGGCGTTAAAAAAGGTTTCTGCCAGGTGGGTTCCCAGGATGGTG
This sequence comes from Schistocerca nitens, assembly GCF_023898315.1. Taxonomy (NCBI): domain Eukaryota; kingdom Metazoa; phylum Arthropoda; class Insecta; order Orthoptera; family Acrididae; genus Schistocerca; species Schistocerca nitens. The sequence continues at coordinate 684,617,587 of NC_064615.1, read as the reverse complement.
ACAGTGGCTCACAAAGAAACAAGACAAACGGTATGCAGCGAACTTTTGAAACAGTATGGGAATGGTGGAGATGAATTTCTTGGAATAACTGTGACAGGTGATGAAACATGGCTCCATCATTTTTCACCAGAGACGAAGAGGCAAGCAATGGAGTGGCATCATGCAAATTCACCCAATAAAAAAAAAATTCAAAACCACACCTTCTGCTGGAAAAGTTATTGCTACGGTGATTTTCGATTTTGAAGGACTCTTGCTTGTGGACATCAGCCAAGTGGACCCACCATAAATTCTGATGCATATGTCACGACACTGAAGAAACTTCAAGCTCGACTGAGTCGTGTTCGACCACATCGGCAAAAGTAGTATGTTTTGCTGTTGCACGACAATGCACGGCTACATGTCAGTCAAAAAACCATGGAAGCGGTCACAAAACTCGGATGGACAACACTGAAACACCCGCCTTACAGTCCTGACCTGGCTCCGTGTGACTGTCATCTCTTTGGGAAACTGAAAGACTGTCTCCGTGGAACAAGGTTTGAAGATGATGACTCCCTTGTGCACGCTGCCAAACTGTGGCTCCAACGGGTTGGTCCAGAATTTTACTGTGCGGGTATACAGGCGCTGGTTCCAAGATGGCGTAAGGCAGTTGAGAGGGATGGAAATTGTGTGGAGAAATGAAAATATTGTTCCTAAAGGATGTATCTACACACTGTAAAACATGTAGAATAAAAGATGGATTAAAAAAAATAGTGTGCATTTCTTTTGGAGTGACCCTCGTATCTGAATGGGACGGAAATCTGTAGGCAAGCAAATGATGCGATTCCGGAAAAATTGGATGATTTATTCAAGAGAGAGAGCTTCACCATCCGAGCAAGTAAATAATGCGTTGGTCCATCTCTGGCCCTTATGAAAGCAGCTATGCTGCTTGGCATTGATTGATAGAGCTGTTGGATGCCCTCCCGAGAGATATCGCGCCAAATTCTGTCCAATTGGCGCGTTAGATCGTTACAAGCCTGAGATGGTTGGAGGGTATTGCCTATAATAATCCAAACGTTCTCAGTTGGGAAGCGATCTGGCGACCTTGCTGACCAAGGTAGTGTTTGCCAAGCACAAAGAGAAGCAGTAGAAACTGTTGCCGTGTGCGGGCGGGCATTATCTTGCCATGAAGGGCAACAAAAAGGAGAGAGGAGTATTGTTGACGTACCGCCATGCTGTAAAGGTGCAGCTGAAGACAGCCAGAGGGGTCCTGCTACGAAACGAAATAGCAGCCCAGACTATAACTCCTGGTTGTCGGGCCGAGTGGAAGGTTGGTGGTATCCCACTGGTGTCCAGGGCGTCTCCAGACACGTCTTCACTGGTCATCAGGACTCATTAGAAGAAGGACTCATCACTGAAGTCAGTCTTAATCCAGTCGATGAGATTCTAGGCCGACGACGTGTCTGGAGGCGCCCCAAATAGTGGTGGGATACCAACGTCATTGTATGGATTAACGTTCCTAAAGTGATGACGAACAGTTACTTTCTGACATCGACTGGTCCTTACTAACAGATTTCTCGCCATACTGGGAACATACTGGTCACTGGCCTATGCAACAAGAATTGCAGCAAATACTTTATTTAAAATAAATATCATCTTCTCGAAAACGAAAGATGAAAAAAATTTTCAAGTAGCTAGATGCGAACCCACGACCTTTCACAAGGCTGTCGACTACGCTACGGTTTTAACACGCTAAAGCGCCTGAGTTATATGGTATACATTCTATAACGGCTGTATCTGCAAATGTTATTATTCGGTATTTAGCTATGACAAACTGTACCAAAAAGATGGGCTTTTGATATATCATCAACGTGACACAGAATTGAAACGCCATACTTTCATAGCACCCTTGTTATAATAGTAAAATCATGAATATGGGAAGCTTTTAACTACCGGTATGTAGTTTCATTTTATTATAACAAATCGCACCTAAAACGATGCGTTTTCGAGACCTCCTAAATGTTCTGATGGCTTGAAACAGCCTGTATTCATATCACCTACTCTATAATAAAAAACCAAATACGGAGTTATTTGTAAACAATATGGCGTCTTCTAAGCTATGCTAGTGACATAAAATCGATGCTGCGTCTAATTGGCCACATTCCTCTTGACGCGACGGAAGTCTAACAGCCAGATTCTTCATCCCAGGCTTCACATGTTGTTGTTGTTGTGGTCTTCAGTCCTGAGACTGGTTTGATGCAGCTCTCCATGCTACTCTATCCTGTGCAAGCTTCTTCATCTCCCAGTACCTACTGCAACCTACATCCTTCTGAATCTGCTTAGTGTATTGATCTCTTGGTCTCCCTCTACGATTTTTACCCTCCACGCTGCCCTCCAATGCTAAATTTGTGATCCCTTGATGCCTCAAAACATGTCCTACCAACCGATCCTTTCTTCTAGTCAAGTTGTGCCACAAACTTCTCTTCTCTCCAATCCTATTCAATACCTCCTCATTAGTTACGTGATCTACCCACCTTATCTTCAGCATTCTTCTGTAGCACCACATTTCGAAAGCTTCTATTCTCTTCTTGTCCAAACTAGTTATCGTCCATGTCTCACTTCCATACATGGCTACACTCCATACAAATACTTTCAGAAACGACTTCCTGACACCTAAATCTATACTCGATGTTAACAAATTTCTCTTCTTGAGAAACGCTTTCCTTGCCATTGCCAGTCTACATTTTATATCCTCTCTACTTCTACCATCATCGGTTATTTTACTCCCTAAATAGCAAAACTCCTTTACTACTTTAAGTGTCTCATTTCCTAATCTAATTCCCTCAGCATCACCCGACTTAATTTGACTACATTCCATTATCCTCGTTTTGCTTTTGTTGATGTTCATCTTATATCCTCCTTTCAAGACACTGTCCATTCCGTTCAACTGCTCTTCCAAGTCCTTTGCTGTCTCTGACAGAATTACAATGTCATCGGCGAACCTCAAAGTTTTTACTTCTTCTCCATGAATTTTAATACCTACTCCGAATTTTTCTTTTGTTTCCTTTACTGCTTGCTCAATATACAGATTGAATAACATCGGGGAGAGGCTACAACCTTGTCTCACTCCTTTCCCAACCACAGCTTCCCTTTCATGCCCCTCGACTCTTATAACTGCCATCTGGTTTCTGTACAAATTGTAAATAGCCTTTCGCTCCCTGTATTTTACCCCTGCCACCTTCAGAATTTGAAAGAGAGTATTCCAGTCAACATTGTCAAAAGCTTTCTCTAAGTCTACAAATGCTAGAAACGTAGGTTTGCCTTTTCTTAATCTTTCTTCCAAGATAAGTCGTAAGGTCAGTATTGCCTCACGTGTTCCAACATTCCTACGGAATCCAAACTGATCTTCCCCGAGGTCAGCTTCTACCAGTTTTTCCATTCGTCTGTAAAGAATTCGCGTTAGTATTTTGCAGCTGTGACTTATTAAACTGATAGTTCGGTAATTTTCACATTTGTCAACACCTGCTTTCTTTGGGATTGGAATTATTATATTCTTCTTGAAGTCTGAGGGTATTTCGCCTGTCTCATACATCGTGCTCACCAGATGGTAGAGTTTTGTCATGACTGGCTCTCCCGAGGCCCTCAGTAGTTCTAGTGGAATGTTGTCTACTCCCGGGGCCTTGTTTCGACTCAGGTCTTTCAGTGCTCTGTCAAACTCTTCACGCAGTATCTTATCTCCCATTTCGTCTTCATCTACATCCTCTTCCATTTCCATAATATTGTCCTCAAGTACATCTCCCTTGTATAAACCCTCTATATACTCCTTCCACCTTTCTGCCTTCCCTTCTTTGCTTAGAACTGGGTTTCCATCTGAGCTCTTGATATTCATACATGTGGTTCTCTTCTCTCCAAAGGTCTCTTTAATTTTCCTGTAGGCAGTATCTATCTTACCCCTAGTGATACAAGCCTCTACATCCTTACATTTGTCCTTTAGCCATCCCTGCTTAGCCATTTTGCACTTCCTGTCGATCTCATTTTTGAGACGTTTGTATTCCTTTTTGCCTGCTTCATTTACTGCATTTTTATATTTTCTCCTTTCATCAATTAAATTCAATATTTCTTCTGTTACCCAAGGATTTCTATTAGCCCTCGTCTTTTTACCTACTTGATCGTCTGCTGCCTTCACCACTTCATCCCTCAGAGCTACGTACGTTTTCACGTCCTGTGAGATGGTTCAAATGGCTCTGAACACTATGGCACTTAACTTCTGAGGTCATCAGAACTACTTAAACCTAACTAACTTAAGGCCATCACACACATCCATTCCCGAGGCATGATTCGAACCTGCGACCGTAGCGGTTGCACGGTTCCAGACTGTAGCGGCCAGAACCGCTCGGCCAACCCGGCTGGCTGTCCTGTGAGAGTACGGCTTTAGTGAAAACGGTACGAAAACAGGGAAGCAGTTCATGAGATGAGCCTGAAAATACGGACAGAAACCGCGTCTGTGGACTTCAACTTCTAATATGTATTGAAGAAGGCCGGCCGGAGTGGCTGTGCGGTTATAGGCGCTACAGTCTGGAGCCGAGCGATCGCTACGGTCGCAGGTTCGAATCCTGCCTCGGCCATGGATGTGTGTGATGTCCTTAGGTTAGTTAGGTTTAATTAGTTCTAAGTTCTAGGCGACTGATGACCTCAGAAGTTAAGTCGCATAGTCCTCAGAGCCAACAGAAAACGACAATAGGTCGGACGAGAGTGACAATGGTGTCTCGGAGCGAGCGGAGAACTGCCGCAGGTAGCAGCCAAGATGAAACGAACGCTCTCGATCATGCAGCAACAGGGCACGCTGCGAGAGACGCCGTAATAATGAAAGTGAAGACAACTGACGCGATGGCAGCCACCCGCATCGTCCTGCAAATGGACGGTGGGGCAGCGGCGCAAAAACAGATAAACGCAGAGGAAGAATGTATAATCTGCATGGATAGTTTCAAGGAGATGAAATTCACTGCTAGATGGTGGTGGCAGATGCTTCGACTTTGTCTGCTATCGCCCCTATTGCAAATACTGGTAAGACTGGAGGGAAGTCTCCAGAGGATAAAATGGTGGTGCCAGTCATAGAGCTATTGTTGTTCCGCAAATCTCGCATTGTTCTGTGTAACGCTCCTACAGATATTTTATGAGACATTGGAACCTCATCCCAAATAATGAACGTGCAGTCTTGGATCAGTTTACCAGTACTGTACTACTTTGCTCTGAAATGTTACAGACGCTGAAGGAGACGTCAGCATAAAATTTCAGGTGAAGATTGAACGTAGAATGAACAGTTCATAAAGGAACTGTGATACTTGCTCCTGCCCGGCAGCCTCATCCAGCGGCTAAGTCCCGTTCAAGGTCACCCACCTAGCGTGCAACCAAGAGCGGCACGGCCACTAAAACAAAATGTGAATACATTTTTTGAATAAAAAAAATGGAGGAAGATGAGGAAAAGAGATAAGGAAAGGAGAGAATACACTTTATTGTCTATAATAAATCATACAATCACCGATTGCCACTAGATGGCGGAGACATCGTTTTCACAGCGGCAGGGGACTTTTAATTCACCGTGGTTCAGTCAGTTAGCACGAAATATTGGTAAATTATATGCACAAACCTTCCTCGTAAATCAGTGTACCTATTAGGAAAACAGCGTCAAAAGTCCCACATTACTTTCGTAAACTGGACCGAACATGTATGCAGCAGCGATCAAGGGACTTCAGCTTATGTATGTAGCGGTAGACGAAGAAGAATAAGAAGACAGATAAATGTAGAAGACGTTACTCCTACTGACATTGTGCGATTGCGCTGAAATGGTAATCATTCACCCAGGCATTTAGTAATGACAGTTTGACATTTGTTGCATGCCACCTTTATGGTACAGCATTTTTAATTGCGAACAATGCATGTGACGTAACACCCGTTGCCGCTCACCTCTGGGCAGCGCTATCCCGTAGCCTTTGGAGTCGAGCAGTCCGCCAATTTTGCGCAGGTCGCAGTTGAGCGCTGTCTGGTACTCGATGCTGGTGGACTCCATGAAGAAGGCGTAGTTGCCCTTTTCTTTCTTCACTCGCTCCACGCCCTCCTGGTTGTCCGCGGTGAACACGTCGGGTCGCGCTTGCTTCATCACTAGCCACATCCGCTGGTACAGGGAATCGTTGGAATTCTGCGAAAAAGGGGTTTCTTTACAATGCTCGAATGGTAATTACTGCCTTACACACAAGATTCTTGCCATATACTATTACAGAATAAATACCAAAAACAGACACAGATGAAAAGTGTGAGGCGCGTTCAATAAGTAATGCAACAATTTTTTGTTCTCGGCCAGTTACGATAAAAAATGCGGAATTTGTTGTGGGACATCGTGGAATATTCCCGTTTCAGCTCCTAAAGTTTCATGAAGATCCGATAGGTGACAGCGCTATACGTAGCCTTCAAACTGGCATCTGTACGTACCGAGCAGTGCGCTGCCATAAAGTTTCTTTTAGCGGCAAACCAGAGCATCGCAGAGATTCATAGGTGTTTGCAGGATGTGTACGGAGACCCGATAGTGAACAAAAGCACGATGAGTCGCTGCGCGAGGCGTCTGTCATCATTGCAACGAGATTCCACAAACCTGTCCAGTCTGCTGTATGCCGGTCGGCCGCACACAGTTGTGATTCCTGCAATATTGAACGTGCGGACACTCTCATTCTAAAGTGATCGACGGATCACAATCAAACGCCTCGCTGAACAACTGGAGGTCTCTGTTGGTAGTGGCGACAAACTCTTCCACCAGTTGGGATACTCAAAGGCGTGTGCGTGCTGGGTTCCTCGCTGCCTAGCACAAGACCATAAGAAGCAACGAGTTTGGTCCAATGAGGGATACACTCCATGGAAGCAGTACGTGGTTAATGGAAAGGTTACTGATGCAGCAAGAGATTGGTTCCGACGTCGATCAGCAGAGTGGTACAACGCGGGCGAAAAGGCCCTCCCTACGGTGGGGTAAGGTTGTAGTGTTGAAAAATTGGATTTTGTAGCCAAAAGAACGTGAAATATTATGGTGTGTTGGAATCCTAGATAAAACCAGCCCGCTTTCAGAAAAAGCCCTTCGTACATGATAATGGAATCAAAAACATTCCCATAAACACGGGTTCGCTAAACCAGCTGTTTGTGAGATAATTGCGAATTTGTGATTACGAGCACCCACTGACTTCAGTACGGAATATTGTCCTAGTTAGTACAAGTGTATTGGAAGTGACATATCTGTCTTGGCCTGTATTGGCGAGTTAGCTGTCATGTTACATCAGCACCATCATACGTGTATCGTATTTTCCAACGTCACGCAAGGTTCAAAAATGGCTCAAAGCACTATGGGACTTAACATCTGAGGTCATCAGTCCCCTAGACTTAGAACTATTTAAACCTAAGGACATCACACACATCCGTGTCTGAGGCAGGATTCGAATCTGCGACTGTAGAAACAGTGCGGTTCCGGGCTGAAGCGCCAGGGGAACGTCATCCAACAATTGTGAAAGTCTTCACTGCAGAAATGGAAAGTATTCTTGTCCATCAAGTTTTCTAGGATAACGTGTGGCCCAATGAGACGGTAACTAGCATAGTGGGTGGGTGCCAGGAGGTGCCGTATTAAAACTCGTCTGAGCTTTTCGAATGATTTATTTGCTTCCACTACAGTGCTTCATTCACCTCGGTCCACGCCACAGGCCCTGCATTGCTGAGGAAGTACCCCCAGCGGCCTGTGCAACGCAACGCTGTGTTGTGCCGGCCTTGTTCGCCAGCTGTAGAGTTCTCATTACATCAGGATGGTGGCCACCGTCCCATTTGTCTCCGCACTGCTCCGCCGGGAGCCGCAGGCCGGCCCCGCTGCTGCTTCTTCCTCGGCTGACGTAGCTGGGAACGCGGCGGCAACGACCGACCCCGTTCCGGCATCCGAACCTGTCGCCCTTGACTTGTTAATCTCCGGCGTGTGTCGGGAGACGAGGAGACTACCCACGGTAGCGACCCGAAGAGTGGCCCTGGCTGGCTGCGGACCCTGAGTCGGCCTCAGAGGGTCGAACCAACGACTCGTCGTAGACTGGGACGCTATCACCCCATCTGCTCTGCATGCAGCCTGGCGATGTGACACGCCTCGCCATCCAGGAGAGATGCCACACTTGAATGAATCTCGTTAGAAAACAACACCCATTTATACTCGGCTGCGCACCTCTGTTTTGCTAACGCAGCGTTCCGAGTCACGTACACCCCACATCCCGGTTGCGCCAGTGGGCTCCTTCTTCCTGTGGCTTGCGACATGCGAACCGCTGCATTTACTCTTTTCAGCGATTTGACGGCCCTGTGGCCTCCATTCCACTTCGCAACCGCTGGTCAGCGGAACTTACTGCAATCCGGCCCGCACCTAGCTGTAACTTGTGCTCAGAATATCGCACAGAACTAACTTTCCCTATCTTAAACAGTGGTGCCGCTACACCGGACATTCAGTGTTGTTATGTGACTCACGAACAGCAATTGGGTTTAAACCAGATTTGAGCGCTGTTAGATGGGCACGTAATCGTAATGTTTACATTAGAAATACTGTTGTACCAAATTATATACTGAAGCCAGTGGCGGCTCGTAATCACACAATTGCAATTGTCTTGTAAATGGCTCGTTTGCTATAATACACTGAAAGCCGTGTCTCTTTTCGCTATTAATTATTATACATCCTACGTACAGTGATAAGCGCGCGACTTATCAGAAACTGAACAGGTGGAGTCTTGGGGAAGAGAAGCCGCACTGCTGCTATCTTTCTACCAGGGCCAGGCAGGGCAGGAAAAAGGAAGGCGCCAGGTTAACTGATTCTTTCTTTCTGATTAAAAGTGATAGAAACTCTGTTCTTCTGCATGAGAACGGCTTACTCTGCAGACACAAGAGAGAACCGACAAATGAGCAATATTATCTATCCTATACCTACATCAATAATCAGCAGGCCAACTGACGGCGAGTGGCGGAGGGTACTTCTGGTACCACTAACTGATCCCCCCTTCCTTATTCCATTCGCGAATGGCACGTGAGAAGAATGATAGTCGGTTAGCCTCTATATTTCCTCTAATTTCGTGAATTTTCTCGTTGTGGTCATTTCACGAGGCGTATGTAAAAGTAATATGATGTCCGAATCTTCCCCGAAAGTACTCTCTCGAAATTTTAATAGTGGACCTGTCCGCGGTGCACAACGCCTCTCTTCCAGTGTCTACAACTGGAGTTTTTTGAGCAAGTCTGTAAAGCTCTGGCGCCGATTAAACAATCCGATGACGATACGCGCCGTGCTTCGTTGGACCTTCTTTATCTTTTTATCAGTCTCCTACCTCGTAACGGTCCCAGATTAGCGAACAGTACTCAAGAATAGGTCGAGCAAGCGCCCTGCAAGCCACTTCTATCGTGCATGAATGACATTTGCTGAAGATCCTTCCTGTGAATCTCGGCCTATCTACTTTTCCTGCTATTTGTTTTCTGTAGTCGTCGCTCTGGATAGGATCCTCTGCAAGCCTCTTCGTTCCTGAATAACTGTTGCAATCTACATCAACTTCAACTTGCTTATTGTAGGCAAACCTCAGTCCCCCTTTGCAGTTTTAACCTCCACACTGTCCTCTATTACTGAATTAATTATCCATTGATGCATTAGGATGTGTCTTATTGACGTGTCCCATCTTAGTCAAGTTGTACAGTTTCCCCTAAGGCGATCCAGTACCTACTTGTTAGTTATTTGATCTATCCATCTAATCTTAAGCATTCTTCTACAGCACCACATTTCAAAAGCTTATGTACTTTCAGATAAATACTTTCAGGAAAGACTTACTAACATTTATATTTGCATTAGATGTTAAATATCTACCTTTATCGGAAACGCTGTTCTTGTTTTTGCAAGTCTGCATGTTGTATCTTCTTTGCTTCTGCCATTATCTGCTATTTTTCTCTGCAAGTTGCAATACTACTTCCAATATTTCATCTCCTAATCCCAGTTCGTCGGCATCACCAGAGGTATTTCGACTACTTTCCACTACCCTTGTCTCACTTTTGTTGAGGTACATCGTATAACTTCTTTTCAGCACACTATCCATTTCGTTTAACTGATCTTCCAGATCCGTTGCTTCTCTTCTCTCTTAAATTTTTTACTTCCCTTTCGAAATTTCCCTTTGATTTACTTTGATGCTTCCTGAGTGTACACATTACCAGCTCCAGATCTACGATATTTCCGAACCAGAGCAAAAAAACTAAATAATGGCGCTCCCCGCCCCACCCCGCCCCGCCCCTCCAACGTTTGAGATAAGACGTCAAAGATTTAAAAAAAATGATTTTTCAAAAATATGTTCACTTTGTAGCACACGTCTTTCTGAAGAGTTTGACATATAAAAAATATATGTTCTAGAAAATGTAAGACATGTTATTTGGTCTAAGTGTGACAAAGTGCAGTGCCACATCTCTTCCCACAGCATTCTTCTATCGCTCGTCACTGTATTTCGCTCTTTGAAATTCAACCATCTATATTTTTTAATGGAAGCCATCAAACCTCTATTCAGGACAGTGGAAATTAAAATGTCGTGTGGCGCCTCTCCTGCTCCCACTCGGCAGGTTAGACATTCTATCACCCTTAAAAAAATCTCACAAAAATACGGGGTGGGATTATTTGTAATCCGGATAATAAGAACTCTTCAGAAAATTTTCTCTATTGTGTAACATAAAATACAGCAAACATAAAACCAGTAAAGAAAAGAAACAAACACGACAGTACACATTTCTTCAATCTTAAGGTCCCAGCATTTTTTACTCTCTAATCTTGCTACAGCGTTACACGGCATGCTTTCCTTTTTGCGAAAGAATCTATTACCTCATCAGAGACTGTCAAACGTTTCACCAGTTGCGACATAGTAGCGAATATGAACAGTGATCCAATACTGTCAAATGTTTTTTTATTCCAGGCTTTGATCACAATATAAAGTTATATCGTGATCAACGTTGTCAAACGTTTTGCTACATGAAAAATCAAAACGTCGCTGTCTAATACTGAATAAGGTGTTAATATGGATATTATCTAATACTGGTCTGGTTCCGCGATTTGATTTCGTTTATTTTGTCACTGTCTGCTAGATAAAACGAAATAGGTGTTTCTATAATACTGCAGCAATTGTAACGCACGACAAATAAGTGAGAATGTTTTGGCACAAAGGCTCATTTTTATCTACCTCATTTACATAAATAACAAGACGGAATATGATTCACGACGTACCGATATCAAACGTCTGTTAGGCCTACTACAATCAAAAAGTTTTATGTTAGGAAATAGTTTCACATTTCATTCATATGCTCCAGTTTGTCAAGAGATCGAAAAGCAGTTGTACGAAATTTTTATATAAATTTGGAATCGTCATAATCTTCCACATAATTTGTGTGACGACTCCGTTTCTTTTCCTTCTTCGTTCTAACAAACGATCATATCGTCACTAATTTGTAACTATGCCTGCCATTGTCAAAACGTAATCTCGAGTTAACTTCACTAAAACCTGCCAGAATCACCGGTTGAGTTATCCTGCGTTTATTCTCCGGTTAGGTGTTATTACGTGTTCGTACAACGCGTTTTCCGCGCTATTCCGAGAATAAAACTTGGCGGCTTCTAACCGGGAATGTATAAGTGGTCCTAATTAGTGTAGCGAGCTGCCAAAAATTTTCTGTCAATTTCTTCTTGGATACACCGAGAAGATAATATATAATCTTTCTTACCTGGTATTCCTGTTAGTCGTTTATTTGCACTATGATAGTCAGAATCTAATACACACATCAAAAGAAAGTTTTGCATCACCTCAGTTCCGAGAGTTCCGGAACCTGTACAGAAAACTGGAACAGATCAACATAAACATCATTTCCGCCCTTTTTATTGCTCACTGAAAACCACACATTGCATGTTGTACCACCATAAAGCGAGACTTCCAGAGGTGGTGGTCCAGATTGCTGTACATGCCGGTACCTCTAATACCTCTTGCATTGATGCATGCATGTATTCGTCGTGGCTTACTATCCACAAATTAATTAAGACACTGTTGGTCCAGATTGTCCCACTCCTCAATGGCGATATGGCTTAGATCCCTCAGAGTGGTTGGTGAGTCACGTCGTCCATAAACAGCCCTTTTCAATCTATCGCAGGCATATTCGATAGGGTTCATGTCTGGAGAACATGCTGGCCACTCTAGTCGAGCGATGTCGTTATCCTGAAGGAAGTCATTCACAAGATGTGCACGATGGGGGCGCGATTTGTCGTCCATGAAGACGAATGCTTCGCCAATATGCTGCCAATATGGTTGCACTATCGGTCGGAAGAAGGCATTCACGTATCGTACAGCCGTTACGGAGCCTTCCATGACCACCAGCGTCGTACGTCGGTCCCACATAATGCCACCCAAAACATCAGGGAACCTCCACCTTGCTGCACTCGCTGGACAGTGTGTCTAAGGCATTCAGCCTGACCGGGTTGCCCCCAAACACGTCTCCGATGATTGTCTGGTTGAAGGCATGTGCGACGCTCATCGGTGAAGAGAACATGATACCAATTCTGAGCGGTCCATTCGGCATGCTGTTGGGCCCGTCTGTACCGCGCTGCATTGTGTCGTGGTTGCCAAGATAGACCTCACCATGGACGTCGGGAGTGAAGTTGCGCATCATGCAACCTATTGCGCACAGTTTGAGTCGTAACATGACGTCCTGTGGCTGCACGAAAAGCATTATTCAACATTGTGGCGTTGCTGTCAGGGTTCCTCCGAGCCGTAATCCTTAGGTACCGGTCATGCGCTGTAGTAGTAGCCTTTGGGCGGCCTGAGCGAGGCATGTAATCGACAGTTTTTGTCTCTCTGTATCTCCTCCATGTCCGAACAACATCGCTTTGGTTCTCTCCGAGACGCCTGGACACTTTCCTCGTTGAGAGTCCTTCCTGGCACAAAGTAACAATGCCTACGCGATCGAACCGCGGTATTGACCGTCTAGGCATGGTTGAACTACAGACGACACGAGCCGTGTACCTCCTTCCTGGTGGAATGACTGGAACTGCTCGGCTTTCGGACCCCCTCCGTCTAATGGGCACTGCTCATGCATGGTGGTTTTCGTCTTTGCGTGGGTTGAGTGACACCTCTGAACAATCAAAGGGACTGTGTCTGTGATACAGTATCCACAGTTAATGTCTATCTTCTGGTGTTGTGGGAGCTGGGGTGATGCAAAACTTTTTTTGATGTATGTTTTTCAAGCAGTACAAGGAGAAGAATATTGCACAAAGTCAACAGTTTTCGTTGCAATAAACTCATTTTACATGGTGGTCCACGTTCACATTTTCGCGGAATTTCTCTAACTGTAGTTTCCACTTCAACCATGTAAAAGAATATTTCGACATTGCAGACTGACATCTGACTCACAGAGGCCTTACACTTGTATTGTATTGTATGGAACTGGGGACGATGAGGTTTCTTCCACGCCGTAGCCCGCAGTGGTTCACAGCCCCACAACATCCTACAGCAGTCCACTCACTCCACCGCTGCCCCACACCGAATCCAGGGTTATTGTGCGGTTCGGTCCCCAGTGGAGCCCTCCCCCCCCCCCCCCCCCCCCCACCCCCACCCGGGACCGTCTCACACTAGACAACTAGACGAGTGTAACTCCAATGTGTGCGTGGTTGACTAATAATTAACTATGGTGTAAGCGTACGTGGAGAAAGTATTTGCGCAGCAATCGCCGACATAGTGTAACTGTGGCAGAATAAGGGGAACCAGCCCGCACTCGCCGAGACATATGGAAAACCGCCCTAAAACCCATCTACAGACTGGACCTCGACACTAATCTGCTGCCCTGGGCCGGCACGCCTTCCCTCCCGAAAACACTGCGTTAGACCGCACGGCTAGCAGGGCTGGCGACTTTACATTTAGTCGCCAACCACAAATTCTAACTCTGTGAAACGCCAGTTTCAGTAAACTGACGTGGCGAACACTGTTTACCATTGCTCTTTCTCACCGGAAAATACGCCATTGACTTACTGGGCTCTATAACTATACTGCAACAGTAATTTAGTGTGTTAGCAATGCATACGAATTGCAGAATTATAAGTGTATTCCTAAGCTAAACTGGCGCTGCATAATTTCAGGCCCCAGGTACTGTAACGTCATACCGATATCAATAGTGTAAGCGTACTGCCAACTTCGTTGTTCATTTGATTTGATTTTGTAATCATTGAAATAGTTCACATGACCTCCCAACATGAGAGGTTTAATTTTGTTCCTCCATTCCTTCCGGGAAATAAGTTTTTTCCCAAGCAAGCTTTTTTCCTTCTCGAAATGCGGCAAAATGCAGCCAGTAATTGCTTCACTAACAGCTATTTAGTGCTGTTCAGATTCCTTTTAACCTAGGCGTAGGTGAAGGAATTTAGTTTAATCTTAAAACATCTTAAGCAGCAACGTTCACAATTTCACAGAATAAATAAAGCTTATTATCTAGGTAGTCTTCACAGTCTGGGACAAGTCGGCCTCTTTATCTCATAGCACTGGATTATAGTTTGACTACAACGTATCACACGTTGTGTTCCTGTAGATGTGTAAATAATTAGTTGAAACAGAGTTTAAAGTGTGAGAGTATGGTACTGTTAAAAATAAGAAACAATTATCAACAGAAGGTTGCATTCATCCTCAAACTGATGTGCATTTAGAATGGGGAAATCAGGGGAGACCGATTGTCCTCGCCTTACTCCGGTCAGCATTGGAGCCATATATACAAATTTTTACAGTACTATGAATAACTTGAACGTTACAATTGACGTTGTCCTCCTGAACTAACAATTATTTGTTTACAACGAACTGAAATTTGTAAAAGCCGATAAAAAGAGGTTACAAACTCAATGCTTTACCAACTTCACAATCCTCCCACATGTATGAAGCGCTGTTACAGACTTCTGTGGAGTGTGTAAGGTAAAACAGCTGAAAAAAAAGACAGCTGGAGCAACATGAGCTGCATCAGAAAGTGAATCTAACTTTTATCTTTAGTCTCTGAAAACGATGTCATTATTATTACTAGGTATGATGTTTAGAGACAAAATACATTTCGCGATACTCTAAGCAATATACACAAGGAACTAATTTATTAAATATTTTTTCAAACATGTAATCGGGAATAAATTTGACTTGTGAGGCGAAGGAAGTACTCTAAACTTTGCTTCGCAGTTCGTTTCCTCCTGGCTTGTCAGCAGGTCCTTACTTGAGAAATGTCACAGCTCAAAGAATTTGATAAACGTCACATTCTTGCCCTTTGTGAAGATGGATACTGTGTCAGCCCATCTCCCGTGCCCTTGGATACAAAAGATCTGCCGGCCTCAGTGGACGAGCGGTTCTAGGCTCTTCAGTCTGGAACCGCGCGACCGCTACGGTCGCAAGTTCGAACTCTGCCTCGGACATGGATGTGTGTCATGTCGTTAGGTTAGCTAGGTTTAAGTAGTTCTAAGTTCTAGGGGACTGATGACCTCAGATGTTAAGTCCCATAGTGCTCAGAGCCATTTGAACAAAAGATCTGCGACACATCTCTAGGTGAAGAAGATGGTAGAAGAGGGCCACGTCAACCGTCATCGTTGCCCTGGGCGTCCACGGACAGACACGGAGGGCCAAGACAATAATATACCCCACTTCTGTGATGAAGACCCTTTCACGACTTGAACAGAAAATAGGAACATCCTCCAGATAAGTGTGAGCAGGTCGACCATTCGTCACTGTCTCAACGAGAAAGAAGGTATGGATGAAAATTAATGATTAAGGAAATGTTCAAGAAGCAACATGATTCTGCCAGATTAAACTTCACACTGGCGTACTGAAGGAAAAAAATCTTTCGAACAGGGAGCAAGTTATATTTACGGTGGAGAAGGTGTTTTCAACTGTACCAGATATTTCAGTCCACGTATATCGACCAAGTGGAGCGAGATTCGACAGCAAATATGTCCATCAGAGGCAAAGGTGTGGCCGGAATGCTTTCGCAGTTTTCGGATGGATATCAACAAGTATTTGCGGCGTTCTGTGGCAACTAGACAGTCCGATCGTAGTCAATACTACTGGGAAGTACTGGAGAACGTAATGCTTTCTTCTGTTCGTCTAAGATTTTCAGGAGGCAGAATACAATGTTCCAACATGACTATTCTCCTGCCCACGCAGCGAACTGTGTAAAACACTGGTTTCAATTGAACGGAGATGCTGAGCTGTTGAACTGGCCTGCTAAAAGTGTTGACCGCAGTCCCATATTAGCACATATGAACAGTGATTGAGAAAACTGTTAAGTGTAGAAGACCAACTCCGACAACCAAGACAGCACTATCTGAAGCAGTTCATAATGCATGGGGAGAGTTGTCATGGAGTAACAGATTCATCCGGAAACTTGTTGCCTCTATTCCCCGGCGGCTAATTGCAGTGGTAGAGGAAGACGGAAACAGGACACCTTACTGAATCACTGCTATTAGGTAGAAAATTTTGTTTATGACAAATGAACGCTTTGTTTTCCCTCGCAGGAGGGGAAATTTTTTGTCTTATCTCTCTCTCTCTCTTTAAGGAGAAAACGAGAAGCAAAGCTATCTATTTCACTCTTTTCAGTAGTTAAACAGACTCTTGACTTTAAATTATTTTACGACCATGGGTCGAAAAGACAAACAAACACGTAATTTTTTGTCACATGCCAATGAAGTGCCGATGAAGGCACCAAAGAGAAAGTATTTAGTGTTTTTTACATCGAGAAAAAGAATCAAATTAATTTGTTTTCTCTTTGTTCACATGAAGTCAGGACGTCAATTTTGGCAGAGGCCAAGCAGAAATCACAATACACAAAGAGGAATACAGGTGCAAGAACGGCGGTGTAGACGAAATGGAGCGTTTCAGTACACTACATCATCAGCTATATACTAATGAATTTTTTTAGAGTTATGAATACCTCATAATTCTCATTGTTCTCCTAAAGTAGTAACTCTTACCACGGATTAAAATTCACAGATATGACAGGACTCGAACCCTCTCTACCTGAAGCTTAGAAACTGACTGTCTTAACGACTAAGCCACTCTATCAATCCGGTATGCTGTACTTACAAAAGGGCATGATACGGCCTGTGATGCCACACCTTTTCTATGAAAAAGAAGTGATACACCGAGTGAAAGCGGCGCAATGCGACTTCGATGGAAACGTAGACAGTGGAAGTCCACCTGGCTTTGAGTACCATTAACGGTGTTATGAAGAATATCAACTAATTGAAAGTGATGCAGTAGATATTCTGCTAAGTTTTATCAGATCTGCTTGTTTTGAAGCCGCCGCGTGTGGTAGAATGTGAGAATTTAATAGCTTACGCAAGTGTCATTAAATTTCGGCACAGTAATGGAAAAGTTGCTTATGCGGCAATTGCTGTGGAAGAAAATGGCTTGCGAATCTTTGAAGCATACATTCTGTCACTATGATTGAAATGTATCAGGAAATGGTTCAAATGGCTCTGAGCACTATGGGACTTAACTTCTAAGGTCATCAGTCCCCTAGGACTTAGAACTACTTAAACCTAACTAACCTAAGGACATCACACACATTCATGCCCGGGGCAGGATTCGAACCTGCGACCGTAGCGGTCGCGCGGTTCCAGACTGTAGCGCCTAGAACCGCTCGGCCACCCCGGCCGGCATCAGGAAATGCATTTGAGTTGTGCACTTATCATATCTATCTTATGACGAATGTAATAAAAGAAAACGGTTTGTTTCAGTCACAGTTTTGAAATGATATTTGCAATAAAAATTCATATCTTCTGATGCAATTACCGAAAGTAAGATATGAAAAAGCTTGCCATTCTGCTATTCAATACGTTTTTCATCTCGAGATTTACCTCAGAATGTTCATTGCTTCCGTAAAGTAGGTAACAGTTAATGATTCCATAAAGACAAGCAACACACAGTTTACTGTAATTAATGGTCCCTTTGAGCTTTTTCTGAGCCATTCTTGTGAAGTAAGCCAGTATTTCGAAAACAGACACTTCAGGTCACTGCTAAAATGTATTGAATGGAGGTTGTGAGATGGCTTATGATGCAGGGCTCATCATTTAGTTACGGAATTTCGTTCTGGCCATTTGTAGATCGAACAAAGAAAACGAGAGAAAGACTTCCGAAACGTGGAGTTTTCCCATTGAGATCGGAGCCGATTTATATGTCAACCAGTGCTTAGGAAATCAAGCGTGTTACCACTATGCCAACATGATACTGCTGTGGTACTGCTTTTATCACTACGTACATATTTTCTAATGTAGATTGCTCGGAACGTGACAGTAAAGAGAAATTGTAGCTTAGGTGCCAAATGTCAAATCTGGGTTCAAACAATGAGTTTTACTTGCTCAGTGTCACATCTTAATTGAAAGCCATTCAGAATATTTCATTGAGATTACATGGAAGTTCAGTATTAGATCCTGCACTTTCTGCCGGCACAGTGACGTAGTCGGAGTTGTTCACTTAAGGTGGGCAATATTCCCGACCACACCTAATAATTCTAAGTCTGGGCACATGCACGATCTGGCAACACTGTAGAATGCAGGAGTGTATGTAGGAAAGTGTGTCAGTCTTTTCGAGCTGTTGCGAAAAAGTATCTGCCTGGGGTCAAGTGGTAAGGTTTTTGCTCTGTAAACATAATGTCGCATGTTTGAATCCACTCCTTTCCCCAGTTTCATAAATAGCATATCAGATACCTGATTCAGTTATCGGCCTGGCAGAACCTCAAGCATAATTAGTAAAAACTTCCAGAGACATTTCCGCCAAACAGCTGATGGTTGTGTGAAGATCAGAATACTTCATGCTCGAGGGTTTTCTCGCCCCACAGCAGCTACCGGCTATGGGCCATACACCTCCCACTGCCAACGTCATACGACTCCAAGCAGGTGAATGTCGCACAGCGCTATAAGTGTATTTATCAACGGTCATTTTCTTATTTGAAATTCTCGTATTTATCTCGCATTTATGACTTGGATTTCGCAGGCCTGAAACTTATGAACGTAGTTCAAGTGTGATGAAATACAGTCACAAGCGGAAAAATGTCTAACATTTGTGACACGTTGTTCGATTTGGGTTTAGTAAAGGGGTGAGGGCAGCAGAGGCAGTTCTGAACATTTGTATTAAGTGTGGGGAGAGTGCTTTTGGGAAAAGCAGAAGATTTTTTGCTTCACGAAAGGTCGTACTGGCACAAATGATTTTACACATTCAGGGAGCCTCTATAACAGATACATTTGATGAAGTGCGACCATTTAAGAGTCGTGTGTCATTTGCATTCAATAGCCAAAATTCAGGAGTAGGAAGCAGTAGCACAGCATGCTCTAATTTAAAACAACAAACTATTAATGCAGTTTTGCTTGATCGTCCTCGGCCGCGCGGGGTAGCCGCGCGGTCTTGGGCGCTTTGTCACGGTCCGTACGGCTCACCCCGTCGGAGGTTCCAGTCCTCCCTCGGACATGGATGTGTGTGTTGTCCATAATGTAAGTTAGTTTAAGTTAGATTAAGTTGTGAGTAGGCTTAGGTACCGATGACCTCAGCAGTTTGGTCCCATGAGACTTTACCACAAATTTCCAATTGATCGTCATTAGTTGGCTTAATGAGAATTCCAATGCAGTATTCCTACTGGTGACTAGTTATGATGTCTTTATATTAACTTGTTAAGAAGAATTAATGGCTGAGCCCTAACAAAAGACATATACTCGAGCAAAGGACAGTGTGAACGGAATATTTTCCCTCTGGTGACTCAAAAAGTGCGTTGTGAATTACGAAAATCTCCTCATGGTAGAATATACTCAGATGGTATTTTTTGCCAACAGCTAAGATACATATCGGTTGCAGCGTAAGAAAAATGACCTACAAAACTTCATCAAGTATTGATACTACATGATAACACACTCTGCCAATTTCACTAACAAAACTATCCAGGAATTTGAAAAGTCATTCCTCACGCACTTATTCTTCTGATCTTACCCCCTCAAATGTTTACCTTTCAAGCTCCTTATCGAAAAACAGTCAAGAAAATTCCTCTATGGTCGAAAATACCCATCAAACCCGGTTTGACAACACCTTTAACTCAGACACAGAAGTTTTCTAAAGGTGTGGAATCGGTACTCTACATGTGCGTTGTCGCACTTTTTTATGTAATGTGAGAGAATATACTGTTGATGATTGATTTCTCTCTGATGTGTACTGTTGTGCTCAATAAAATAATGGACAACGCTATTAAAATATGCACTGTCCTGATTCAAATGAAATACAAATTACCACAATATCCTTACAATTAATGTCTGTTTTAATAAAACATAAAGTATCTGTAACAAGACGAGTGTATATCAGCACAAATTAGATATTACTCATTCTGGACTTCCAAATGGTCTGTATTTACTTGTTATCCTGCGTTGAAATGAAATAATATGGAAATGTTGCATTTTTGAAATAAAATAAATAAAACTTCCTTATTGATTTTCTATCTGACTGCTTGTAGATCTGTCACGAAACACATATAAATCTACCCTTCAATGAGACTGGAGCCGCGGAACAAAGCAGCCCCTGTTTTACAATTGACCATGCTACCCCACAAGCGGCGGAATAATGCAGCGCTCGCTCTGTATTATTGCTTCAGTGCTGGCTTGGACAGATAAGCTCGCAATGTAAGACCAGATTAAGTGCAGTTCCATGTCGAATGACTTTCCTGGACTCACAAACATACATTAATAACTTCATTTCACACTTTATGTGAAAATTACTCTGATTACTTAATGGAAATGATACGAACATAACAAGTGAATTCTGTAGGCTAATTCTGTATCGTCCAGGAAGTAACTCGGCGGTCACAGGAGTTGCCAAACATATCATATATTGTTGCCAATCTTCAGTTATACTTCTAGCAGGAAGAACACCAGCCTTGAGAGGTTTAGGAAGTGACTGTAGTTGGTGTCTCAAAGACGTGGCGGTCGAGTGCCGAAATATCCAAAGCGTATGTCAATGAGTTTTATTTGCATTTCTGTAACTGGGTTTAGGGGTTAGTATTGTCACTAGTAATACTCAGATTCGCTGACTGCAAGCAACACAAATCATTAACTGTCAAAATTATTTGTGTTTTTCTGTCTTAAGTGTACTGAAACTAAAAAGCTCATCACCAGTCATGTTTCACATTTTTAAAATATCTCCAGAAGTAGGAAATGCATCTTTTTCATAATAATAGGCTTGGAAACATTTTTCTTGAGATCCATGTCAATGGCATTTTCCATGTAAGACAAGCGTACAAATGAAGAAAGCATTAATTTCAAAATGTAACATCGATAGGGAGACTTCGTAAGCTGCGAATAATATGAAGTTCCAAATCAAGAAAGGCTTCTATGTAGGAAACCATAAGAAATGACAGAAAATTCAGATTCAAAATTCCGTTGAAAATAAAACTAGCGAATATATGTAGCGCAAATTCGATTCCACCTTTTGCTAATACGAAAGGAAAAGCTGTTGTTATCAGAAAGTACAACAAGGAATACAAAAGCATGATAGTATAATGTCTAAAATAAATCATCGTTGAGCAAAACTGTCATAGAGGCCATAAATACTAAAATATAGATACATATCGTTAAAGTGTATCGGCTGCTGATGCTTTGTCAATAAAAGCGAAAAGTGCCAATGTTAAAGAGCTTTTCTTCGCGCAGTATGCTTAATACAGAGAGAACCCGAATTAGCAACAGGTTCCTCATACCACTGAGCTTCTGTGCATCGATTGCGCAGAGTGTTATCAATTTAGCCCCTAACATTTTCATATTAACGACACCTGTATGTTATCACAATAGTCATAAGAATCGTAGAGTTATATTGCGCGGCACGGATGGGCAGACGGTTCTACAATTTGCATTGATTCTCCATATGCTGCTGAGTCATAACACCAGACTATCACTACATAATATGATAGGCTATACCTAATTTTTACCTGTGAAGTTATTGCTCAACAGAGATTGAATAGCTTCAACACCACTGACTGTCTGTTACAGTTTACAGAAACTGGTGTTTGACAGAGTTAGAAAATCTGGGTTGGCCGCTGAGTGTAAGGCCTCTTAGTTGGATGTCCGTTTAAGTTGTGTCTGTTGCGCCAGTTTTAGCATTTTGCAAGCGTCGTAGCTAAGCGCAAGTAAATGAAGTTGAGCAACGCAATTTCTGATGTGAAGTAACGGACTTCAGCAGTTAATTTAGTTTTCATGTAATTTACGAATAATTGGAGTTGTCCGATATTAACGTGAAAAGTATTTCTTAGACACTGAAAGAACTAAACAACTACTTGTTGCGGTCCACTTTCCACAGAACGCCGCAACCGTTTGCTGTGAACCGAATATTTACCAGTTTTTGAGCAACTACTTCAAAAATGACAAAGAAGAATTAAATGTTTCCTTCAGGCACACGTGTTGCAGTAGCAGATTTAAAGTATTATTACCGATAGCGGCAGTACTTGGTAACGTCAAACTTTGCAATGGTATTTCTCGATCTGACAAATATCTTGAAACAGTGAAAATTTCAAAACTGCTTCGAATAGAGACTGTAATGGCTAAAAGCGTCTTTACATCTCGCTGACATGAGACGAGCATAATTTCCACGTCAGAAACCTGCTGATAACAGTTACTAGAGAGTTGAATTTTTTCCACAGTATCTAATTTGTAAGCTAAGTGCATCATACGTTACGACACAGTTACGTCTAGTAATGCCAAGTGGAAAACGTCAGGTTGCTCTATAGTCCAGAATGCGCATGATAAACATCGTATCCCTTCGTTACCAAATGGCACAGGGCAGGTTTAGGATAATAACAGGCAGAAGTCGCGACAAATAGAAGCTCTGTCGCCAATGAGGTTCCTTACACTAGAAACTTTATTTTATTTCATGAGTCAATGGTCACTTCAGGACAAAGGGCCCTTACTTTATCAGAACTCCAGACGTTAAAAAATTTGATGCTGGACTGGGATTCGAATTTGGATCTCCTCTTTGTGACATCTGACCCACACGGTACGATGTAGTTCGATCATTTCGTTGTTTTCCCCAAGATTGCAAACTACTCTAGGTCTCCAAGCAAGTCACGTATGTGAGTTGGAATCCTGGTACAGCACAAAAATATACATGGTTTCATTTCAAGCCCTAGCATATGTACATAGAACTACAAGTGATAAATAATTTTCATTTTTAATGTCTCTCCATGTGTTTTTAACAATAACAATAGCTGTCATGTTGTCTAATCAGACATGTACGCACCTCACTACTGGTGAGCAAAGAGTTCGTGGACAGAACACAATAGTCGTTGGTGTTAGGGTCGATTCTCGATGAGCCAAAGAAATAGTATCCTAATTCCAAATCCGAATATCCCGCTGCTGGTGAAAATTTCGCTGACAAACATTTGATTTTACTTAGTTGACGATCTGATTACATATTGGGTTCGGGTCTCCCCCAAGCGTCAGGAACACCTGGCCACGAACAAAATCCAAAATAGCATGCCGAACCCACCCGTGTAGAGACAGGATAAGTTCAGGCAGAAGAAGAAGACAAGGACACACACATCCTATCGTACCAGCAGCTATCCTACTATAAAATCAGTGGCCTATAAAAGTTTATGTCGGTTATACTCGCAAGTAGACTGCGCAACGCTTATTACATGGAGAAGGGTAGCACGCTAACAGGATTAAACATTAAGGTCAAATGATAAAACGATATCTATAATTAATGTTTAGCAATGTGCAAGGTGCGACGACAACCCGTATCACGACTTTGACATCCTGATTTTAAGGAAATATTCTGCAGAAACCTTTGAAAGAAAGGTGTAACACAGGCAACATGTCAAGAACACGACAGGCTACAGTAATAAAATGCAATCATGATGGGCATCTAAATTCTTAATCCATGGAATGAAAATTACGAGAAGCGATTGCAGCAGACGAAAGTTCAAACCAGCTACTACGCTATCGTTAGAGCTCCAGCGTATCAGAGAGGTTAATGTTCTTTACAAAATTGTCTTGTCTGCAGATGCCAATACAATACTTGCGGTTGCGGATAGGCACTTGCGGATGCGATGCGGATAGCATTTTTGTTGTCCGCACAGACCTCTAGCTACGAGATACGCTGCAGGCTGGATGGGAAGGCTCCGTATGCCAATGGCACTAATCAAAGCATTACAGAGTCCCAAGTCCATCGAACTGCTGTCCATGAAGGAGAAGAGACTGTGAGATAAGAGAGGGAGTGAGAGAGAAGGGAGTGTGAGAACGTGAGATAGTATTAGAGAGTGTGAGAGAAGAGAGAGTGTGAGGAAGAGTGAGAACATGACGTAGTTTGAGAGCGCGTGAGGGGTAGAGAGAACTGGAGAGTGGAGAGCGAGAAAATGTGAGAATGAGTGAAAGTCTGAGAGTGAGAGAGAAGGAGAAAATGAAAGAGATGGAGAACGAGATCTCAATGTTACTTATTTTCTGTAGTGCAGCGTATTTTATCTGATTGTACTTTCAGTGGGCGTCATTTACCTTGAAAAAGCCTGCGGTGGAACCGCCACCGTAGGTGCCGTACTTGATCTTGGTCTGTTTGGCCAGGTCTTCGACGCCCTCGATCGGCGCGTCCAGCTTACTGTTGGTGAGGAACGCCGCCAGGTTGGCCGTGTAAGAGGCGATCATGATGAGAGTGAAGAACCACCACATTCCCGCTATCAACCTCGTCGACACAGCCCTGCAACACCGGATATGGTGATCAGACGCAGAGGTGCTGATAGACGAGCGAACTGATTCTCTCCCCTTTGTGATAGGCAGATTCCTAGCCTTGATCAAATTTTATTTTCTTCAATTTAGGTAAAATCGACCTGAACAGGTCCTCATGTTTCAAGGCGCACCGTATTTAATTTCGACAAGAAAATGTAATATGTCGAGGTAGAGTATCTGCAATTTTGGTTTTAGAAACGAATGAAAGAAGTTGGTGTATTTTTAGGGTTTGCAGTCGAATCCTAACATCAGATTCTGAATGTCCTCGTATTCGACCCAGTTCCCCTCACTTAAACAATGCTCGGCTGCAGCGGAATTTTCCGGTTGTTGAAGTCTTTTGTGGCGAATTTACCACAAAATGCAGAATTTTATACACGTCGGGCAACGTTAGTCGCAAATCATCCTTCTGATATCCAAGGAGCGCTTTTATCTTGGATGGTACACAATGAGTTTAGAGCAATTTCTCAAACAAGAACTAAACTAATTAACTATTAATGATCCAGAAATTACTAATTTAATTGGATTTCTCAGTACATCGATTTCTTTGTGATAAGGATAACAGTCAACTTACTTGGGCAGAAGATCACATCCTTGGCCCATAAGTGAACCAGTGGAGAACCAAAAGATGTTGATCATGTTGAATGTGTTCTCCAGCTCCGTGGGGTCTGGATCGCAAGGGTGGCTCTTGTCCCACTCACCAGGAGCCATCCTAAAAACAGATAATGGCGCCGTCAGAACCCATCAAAAATTTCAAAATTTATCTCTATCATACCTGGCGGTTTTCATCTTTATTCATTAAAACGAGAGAATTTTGAAATCTTGGATTGGGATTGTTTCTTCTTGGTTTAGATCTGTAACTTTTTGTTTAATGGTTTTAACATTTTTCTGAGTAGTCTATAGAAGCAAGATGGACGCGTATGCCGATTCAAAACATTTTCTACTCGACTAGCACCTATGGAGAGACACGCCGGTTGCCTGCTTCCAGGGATAATGATGTCACACGCCATGCCACTTATCTATGAAGCTGACCCGGCGAACTCTGTTCCGCCTTAAAGCCAATAAATAATCAGATTTTGGATGTTAAGTTCAATTTTTTATTAGGAAATACAAATAAAAAAATTAAGTATTTTAATGATTCTTTATTCTTTATGTTTTTTGGTGCATAGCTTCCACTCTTCAATTAAGTACCTTGTGATACATGACATTTTTTGTTTTATTATCAGGTGCAAGAACAAACAACGCAGATGGTCTTCCGACGAGTGAACATGCCACATATAACTGACCATGTGAAAAACATGGATATTCCAGACTTAAACCACAAACTTTCAAGGATTGGCCTTGTGATTTGTTAATGGTCATGGCGAATGCAAGACGAATCGGAAATTGAAGTCTTTTAAACCCAAACGGCATATCGGTTGGGACCATCGCGGTCCTCGGAATGAGAACTTCCTCACCTTCGAATTTTCCTTTGAGTATCGTCGTGTAAATAACATTGTTCATCAATTTACTTACCACCAAACGCGTACCGTTGCACAGTTTTGTTTGATTTATGTTTCGAAGCATGATAACTAAGGAGACAACTTTTAGGCGTAAATTGTGCGGTGGTAAGCCAAGCACATACAAGGAGTTTAAAAATTCAGTTGGATAGTTGGTGGCTTCATCTTCATTTGTTACACAGTCGATAGATTTGAATGAATGCATTTTACCAATGATCTCATTCTGAATTATGTAGTTTAGGTCATCTACATCTTTATTCTTAGCCGCTAAAATTGCTCGCTCACTCAACCATTCATTACTTTTGTAGTTAGTAATGATGTTTGGGAATACTTTGTTGACAAGTTCGTCTTTCGATGAGACAAAGTTACAGAAATTATGAGGAAATGAAATCAATCCGCTCTATTCTTCGACAGGTACACGACCATTACCGATAGTCAGCAATTGCTCAGAGATATCTTCAGCAGATGTATCATTAAGCAATGCAACTCTCATCTTTGTTGTCAGCTGAAGTTTTTTCACATAGCGCCATAGATTCGATGCAAACATTTTCCAACCGAGCTGTTTCACGGGCTGCCTCACTTTGCTCTTGTGACTGAGAAGCACGAAGTCGAGCCATTCTAACGCGGCGCTCTTCACAGGCAATGTGTTGCTCTTCTTCAGTCATTTCATTCGTAATGTTTTGTATCCTTCTTGCATTAAGGCTTTGTCGAGAAATGTTCGATCGTCTTGGTCGCGGAATTGTTAATGATGATTCGAAGAAAATACAAATTATTTCTTTAAATTTTTAATTAATGATATATACTGATACTTAACCACAGACGCTTAGCTGTCATCTGCTTTTTGTGATTCCATGTCAGATGCGTTTTTGTTATACCACGTTTTATAGTGACGTTTAGCTGACATTTGCGTTTTGTTATTCCATGGCAGATGTGTTTTTGTTATACCACGTTTTATAGTGGTCGAACGGGATAAAAAGTATCCTATGTCCGTCCACCAATTTTCAGCCAAATCGGTCCAGTCGTTCTTGAGTTATAAATAGTGTAACTAACACGACTTTCTTTTATACATACATCCTCACATGACACATCACACCTCCTTTTAGTGGTGTCATCACGACCATCCCTATCACCCATCGCCCATTCCCTTCCCCTCACCCCGACCCCTCCTAATCTCCACCCGTCTCCTCTCCTCCAATCAGAGGCTAGTATTTTACCTGCCATTAGAATGAAACAATTGATCACAGTGTAGTATTTAGGGGCCATTAAAATGAAACAGCCAATCGCAGTATAGCCTGTCTATGCTCAAAAATATCAGAATTCTTTGTGCCATAAATATTTATCGAAAAAATTAAATGAAGGATGTAATGTAACTTGCAGTATTTACAAATGTAAAATACATCAGCAGAAAATACATACACACACACACACACACACACACACACACACACACACACACTGTTTACATCAAGTATTACAACGCTATCTCCATGTCTAAAACACGTAACGGGTGTTGGCAATTTCATCTGAGGCTATGTTATTGGTGGTTCATAGAAAGAACTGACATCGCCGGAGTGTTTATAAGTTTATCAGCAATGTTTCATTTTAGCAAGCAACAATTATTTAACACTAGAAAAATGCATTCGATGATACTGACTGGCAATTATTGATTTATACTGCAAATGATACAGACCTCCCAGAAACTAGAAACTCTGTAAAACAAGCAACTTTCGAGGAAAGCGTTATTTATCTAAGTACTTCATTTCTCTAAATAAGTCTTCAGCTTCAATTACAGCCTCCGTAGATGGAGGCTGAAATGCCTTGCTAAGGAACTGCTGCTATTAACTGCAGTAGTTTTACAGATAAAAACTCATGTTTGTTCAGCTAAAACCGACATCAAAGTCGACCAGTATAGGGACCCCTTGCTAGGGTATTAACTTTATGTTGCAGTATGGAACGTTTGTCATCTTCTGATGCTGATGTTAAATCATACTGTCACACAGTGCAAACTACGTGACACTTCAATGAAATTAAGTAGTGGAGAGTAGTAATACACATTCATGTAGGTAAGAAACGACGGTAGCTATGCTTTCAACTACCTGTTTTCCAAGTCTTCCAGATATTATAGCGATCCCGTGTTGAGGGTATAAACTTATAAACAGTGGAAATTACAATGCCAAGCACACAGTTAGTAATAGCAGACACAAAAAATAAGCATTCAGGACTGAAATAGTATTCTAAAACCAGAAGCTGACAGCGTATCTGCAGTAACTTGACAGTGTATGCGCCATAACTTAGATCCTAAAACCATATTGTAACACAAGAGCGACAGTGTATATGTGCAGTGGGTGTCACCTACTGGGGGAGGGAGATTAGCTAATGTGGGGGGGGGGGGGGGGTGGCAGCTACAGGGTCTGGTGATGTACGCTACAGGACAGGGTAGGTGTACTGTTATATTAAGGATATGGTATCTATACTGTACAAAATTTGCCGACTAAATGAAATTCACTGTCATTTCGATTTTATTAAAGCAGATACTGCTGTAAAAAACTTGGTTATCTAATGGAGATATCTCAAACATTAGAGTAAAATGTAACAACCTACTGTTTACAGAAGGTGATTTAAAAAAAAATTTAAGATTGGGCACAATGTGTATTAATTCGAACGTTTCCGCTGTGCGATAGGATAATATGTTAAACTTAACTGTGATTTTAATGAGTGTGTGACAGCGTGATTTAATGTATGACGATGTAAAAAATACGTTACATATATATCATATATATCTATAGTTTCTTGTTTTTTGATTCCTTCTTTAATATATTTTATTATTGTTGCGTCCTTAAACATTAGAGAGAGAGAGAGAGAGAGAGAGGGGGGGGGGGTGGGTGGGTAGTATAATATTTCACACAAGAATTTTTATGGTGTGTAAATCAGAGAGATGAAGTTTGCTGATTATGTAATGGCTCTGATCACTAAGGGACTTAACTTTTGAGGTCATCAGTCTCCTAGAACTTAGCCTACTTAAACCTAACTAACCTAAGGACATCACACATATCCATGCCCGAGGCAGGATTCGAACCTGCGACCGTAGCGGTCGCGCGGTTCCAGGCTGTAGCGCCTAGAACCGCCCCGCCACTCTGGCCGGCTACTGATTATGGTGGTGTGATACTGAGACAGATGCGAAAATGTTGTACACCACATTTAGGTGTTGTGTGCACACAAGTGAGAATAAATTTAAAGATAAGGTAGTACAATAGTGACAGAAACATAGAGATATAGAGATAGATAAAATACAGAGGTCGAACATTATGCAGTGTGTGTGTGTGTGTGTGTGTGTGTGTGTATGATACAACCAGTTTATGTAATGTTTACACAGTTTTTACATAATTCAAGTGAAGCTTACGTAATATCACAGCTACAATGTGATTGGCTTCCTTGTATTAATGCCTGCAAAAATTCTAGATTTTGATTGGCTGCTTAATTTAAACAGACGCTAAAATACCAAGCTGACATTATTAAAAAGAGGCGTGGGATGTCATATTACGATGATGATGTAGATAGGATGGTGCGGCTCGTGGCTTCATTACCCCCGTAGGTAGGCAACTGACGTGCCTCCTCCCGGATTCTAGTCATATGAGAAGTGTTTTCGAATTAGCATAGCCTTCGTACTGAAGTAGGTTATATTATGAAGGCCATTAATGTATCTGTATTGGTGAGTAAACTTTTCAAAATTTTTATTTTACATCGGATGTTATACAGGATGTATCGGGAATAACTATATGTATTTTTATATGTGGTACATTAATATGTGCACACATACACTGATGAGCCAAAACATTATGATGATCTGATTAGTAGCTTGTTTTTCTAACTTTGGAACGAAATGCATCACTGATTCTACGTATCAAGGATCCCACAGTTAGTTCGTAGGTTGTGGAGGTGGCATTAGATCTCTAGGCATAGATCATGAAATACGCGTACGTAACGGACCGCTGATTTGCGTTCGCAGTGATGGCGTCCGATAGCGACCCAGATGAGCTCCATAGGATTTACATCAGGCGAATTTACTCACTGAGACAATGGGAGCAGACTCAATGGAAGCTCACTATAATGCTCCTCAAACCATTATAGCACGGCTATGGCTCCGAGACGCGGACAGTTGTACTGCTGAAAGATAGTCGGGGAAGATATAAAGCACGAACTGATGCAGGTTATTCGCAGCTGTCAGCATATTTGCATTACTACCACAGATCCCACGAAAATGGAGGAGAATGTCTCCCATAGCACAATACTGCTCACACTATCCTGCATCCGTGGCGCGATGCACATTTCGAGACGCCGTTTACTTCGTTGACGGCGTTTGTGGAGACGATACGTTTCCGTTGATCAACGGTCGAAGCCCAATGGTCCTATTCCCACTCCAACTCTAATTTACGATGTCGTTGGGTCAACATGTGGGGGTGGTCTACTGCGGAGCTTCATGTTCAACAATTTAAGACGAACGGTGTGCTCCAAAACACTTGTGCGTGCACCAGCATTATGCTCCTTCGGCAGAGACGCCACAGATCACCATCTGTCATGCTTCACAGAGCAGAAAATTCTTCGAACACACGTTCTGTGAAGAGTCGTGGACGGCCAACCATTTAGAGCCTGGTGGTAGTTTCACAGTCCTTCTATCTCTTCCCGTAGATACTCACGACAGTAGCACATGGACATTCGACCAGATTCGCCGTTTTTGAGATACTCGTTCACTGTCTCTGAGTAACAAGTATCTTCCCTTTGCCAAAGTAGCATATCTCAATGGATTTCCCCATTTGCAGCGCATCCTTTCTTGCTGCGCCGTGCCCACAGTTCGACCAGCGGCATCCAACGTCGCGGTGGGCAGCAGTCATAATGTTTTGGCTTCACATAAACACGTAAGCAGGCCGCGGTGACCGAGCGGTTCTAGACGCTCCAGTGCGGAAACGTGATGCTGCTACGGTCGCAGGTTCGAATCCTGCCTCGGGCATGGATGTGTGTGATGTCCTTAGGATTAATTAGTTCCAAATCTAGGGGACTGATGACCTCAGATGTTGAGTTCCGTAGTACTCAGAGCCATTTGAACCATAAACACGTCACAAACTCTACAACCCGATATTTTCTGGATGGTCGTACTGCACCAGTAAGTGGACTACGACTGACACTATAGACTAACTGTACTGCACACACACGTCCACTCTTCAACACCCGACCTGCTGTCCAGGGGGAAATAATCATTAATGTCTTGCTTTTGCCGCATGACCTTGGAGAGACTAATCATCCTAAAATGATACGACTTGTAATTGATATATTATTAGTCCGAAAATGACGTAAGTATTGATATAATGTTGTTCAGGACGTCGTCCTCAACCAGCAATAGAAATATCTGCACGTGTACAACGCACACCGTGTTCTATCTATCTATCGCTTACGCCTTGTCCCGCGGTTACGCAGGGTCGGCCATCGTTAATCGGATTTGGCATGTTAATGGTTAAGGGGTGGCCGGATGCCCTTCCTGCCGCCACCCCGTACCCCCCAGGACGGAATTAGTGTACCCCAACTGTCTGTGTCTAGTGGAATCCATGAAATAGTGCGAATGTGTTCAGATGTCTGCGAGCTGTGTAACTGAGGCAGAACGTGGGGACCAGCCCGGTATTCACCTAACGGGATGTGGAAAACCGCCTAAAAACAACATCCAGGCTGGCCAGCACACCGGCTCTCGTCGTTAATCCGCTGGGCGGATTCGATCCGGGGCCGGCGCGCGTACCCGAGTCCAGGAAGCAGCGCGTTAGCGCTCTCGGCTACCCTGGTCGGTACCAGTCACACCGTGTATGTATATTTTTTTGGGATATTGAACAGAATTTTACATGAGCAGTTGTTTGTCTTAGTATCTCTTATGAAGCGAATCCTCAAGAAGACTTAAGCTGATGAACCAAAACATTATCTGTTTAATAGTATGTTGGTCCACTTTTGGAACGCAATGCAGGACCGATTTTGCATGTAATGGTTTCGGTAAGCCCTTGATAGGTTTCTGGGTGTATGTGGCACCAAGTGTCTATGGACAAGTCTTTCCGTAAATTACGGTCCGGTGGTTTGTGGGTGTCAGATTGCGCCCCACATGTGTTCCACTGAGTTTCAATAACGCGAATTTGGTGCCGAAGACATCAGTGTGAGTTCACTATCACGCTCCTCAAACCATTGTAGCAGGATTCTGTCCTTGTGAAATGGACAGTTATACGGCTGCAAAATGGCATCGTCGCTGCGAAAGACATCAGCCATGAAGGGATGAAGGTAGTCCGTGATAATGTTCACTTGGTACAGAACTTCCATGTTGCCTTTAAGTACTATCACAAGTCCCACGGAAGCCCAGATCAATGTCCCTTATAGCATAATACTGCCCCCAAGCGGCCTACGCCTATGACGAAGTGCTTGTTCCGAGCAGCAGTTCGCGAGAATGACGCCGTATCCCGACACGACCATCGACCTTGTGTAACAAGAAATTTAATTAAGAAGAAATGTAATCAGACGAGGCTACACGTTTCCATTGATTCGAGGTCCAATCGCAATGATCCCGTGCCTGGTGCAATCGTAATTGATTATATCATCGAGTCAACATGGGAACACGTAGGGGTGGTCTGCTGCAGAGCGCCATGTTCAGTGTGCCCGGAATGGTGTGCTCAAAAATACTTCTGCCCGCACTAATATTGTACTGTGTCGTCGGATCTGCCATAGATCGCGCCTGTCCTGCTTTAAAGATCGCGCAAGCCTTCGCGACCTCCACGCCACCTGGAGGGGCTAGTCGTGGTTCCAGTGTCGTTTCCTTAGACGCTCACGACTGCAGCAACCTGACGGCTCACCTGCTTCGCTGTTTACCGGATGCTCTTTCCCTGGCCCCGGGCCACGACAATCTACCGTTTGTTAAGGTTGCTAATATCAGTGGATTTCCCTCTCTGTGGCCCGTATCTCCACCAGAATAACTTCCAGTTCGCCTTTGCTCCTCTTGCATATTTTCCTTACCGCGAGCGCGCCTACGACGCCCCAAGGAGGCATTCAGTCTCGTGGTGGGCAGTGGCAGCTCTTTGTATGATGTACACAATTCTGTCTTTCATTCACGTACCAACATAAATTAAAAAATGGTTCAAATGGCTCTGAGCACTATAGGACTTAACATCTGAGGTCATCAATCCCCTAGAATTTAGAACTACTTAAACCTAACTAACCTAAGGACATCACACACATCCATGCCCGAGCCAGGATTCGAACCGGCGACCGTAGCGGTCGCGCGGTTCCAGACTGAAGCGCCTAGAACCGCTCGGCCACAACGGCCGGCTCATAAAATAAAAACATATAGTTTCGAATGGCGTTAATTGTTGTCAATATGTAGATGTTTACTTGGCAGATATCATACACTGTCCTCTTTTCATCTATTGACAGTCTGCCGGCAGGTGTGGCCGAGCGGCTCTAGGCGTTTCAGTGTGGAACCGCGCCACCGCAACGGTCGCATGTTCGAATCCTGCCTCGGGCATGGATGTATGTGATGTCCTTAGGTTAGTTAGGTTTAAGTAGTTCTAAGTTCTAGGGGGCTGATGACCTCAGATGTTAAGTGCCATAGTGCTCAGAGCCATTTGAACCATTTTATTGACAGTCTGAAGATATCCACTTGTTGGTCATAGTGAAACGCCCATGTCATTGTGTCATACATAATATATAAAAATACACTCCTGGAAATTGAAATAAGAACACCGTGAATTCATTGTCCCAGGAAGGGGAAACTTTATTGACACATTCCTGGGGTCAGATACATCACATGATCACACTGACAGAACCACAGGCACATAGACACAGGCAACAGAGCATGCACAATGTCGGCACTAGTACAGTGTATATCCACCTTTCGCAGCAATGCAGGCTGCTATTCTCCCATGGAGACGATCGTAGAGATGCTGGATGTAGTCCTGTGGAACGGCTTGCCATGCCATTTCCACCTGGCGCCTCAGTTGGACCAGCGTTCGTGCTGGACGTGCAGACCGCGTGAGACGACGCTTCATCCAGTCCCAAACATGCTCAATGGGGGACAGATCCGGAGATCTTGCTGGCCAGGGTAGTTGACTTACACCTTCTAGAGCACGTTGGGTGGCACGGGATACATGCGGACGTGCATTGTCCTGTTGGAACAGCAAGTTCCCTTGCCGGTCTAGGAATGGTAGAACGATGGGTTCGATGACGGTTTGGATGTACCGTGCACTATTCAGTGTCCCCCCGACGATCACCAGTGGTGTACGGCCAGTGTAGGAGATCGCTCCCCACACCATGATGCCGGGTGTTGGCCCTGTGTGCCTCGGTCGTATGCAGTCCTGATTGTGGCGCTCACCTGCACGGCGCCAAACACGCATACGACCATCATTGGCACCAAGGCAGAAGCGACTCTCATCGCTGAAGACGACACGTCTCCATTCGTCCCTCCATTCACGCCTGTCGCGACACCACTGGAGGCGGGCTGCACGATGTTGGAGCGTGAGCGGAAGACGGCCTAACGGTGTGCGGGACCGTAGCCCAGCTTCATGGAGACGGTTGCGAATGGTCCTCGCCGATACCCCAGGAGCAACAGTGTCCCTAATTTGCTGGGAAGTGGCGGTGCGGTCCCCTACGGCACTGCGTAGGATCCTACGGTCTTGGCGTGCATCCGTGCGTCGCTGCGGTCCGGTGCCAGGTCGACGGGCACGTGCACCT
Organism: Schistocerca nitens; assembly: GCF_023898315.1. NCBI lineage: Eukaryota > Metazoa > Arthropoda > Insecta > Orthoptera > Acrididae > Schistocerca > Schistocerca nitens. The sequence continues at coordinate 684,582,571 of NC_064615.1, read as the reverse complement.
TCCGCCGACCACTGGCGACATCATCGATGTACTGTGGAGACCTCACGCCCCACGTGTTGAGCAATTCGGCGGTACGTCCACCCGGCCTCCCGCATGCCCACTACACGCCCTCGCTCAAAGTCCGTCAACTGCACATACGGTTCACGTCCACGCTGTCGCGGCATGCTACCAGTGTTAAAGACTGCGATGGAGCTTCGTATGCCACGGCAAACTGACTGACACTGACGGCGGCGGTGCACAAATGCTGCGCAGCTAGCGCCATTCGACGGCCAACACCGCGGTTCCTGGTGTGTCCGCTGTGCCGTGCGTGTGATCATTGCTTGTACAGCCCTCTCGCAGTGTCCGGAGCAAGTATGGTGGGTCTGACACACCGGTGTCAATGTGTTCTTTTTTCCATTTCCAGGAGTGTATAAGAACGTAATGAATCATTTAACAGCTATGGATAGTATGCTGCTTTTTTTCACAGAGTATAAAACATCTGGAAACTCGAGAGCTTTTCGTCAAACGTAGTCAAGTTTTTCGAAATAGAGCTTAGTATTTTTTTCCAAAAAGTTAATGAAAAAATCTGTGGTGAATTTTATAGACTCAACCATAAAATACAGGAAGTTTATTTATGCATTTCAAAGTTTTTTCAGAATTTGCTAACAAGGCTGATGTTTGGTAAAACTTCCCGTGGTACATTCATTATCCTTTGTATAGTGCAAAAATTGTTTGTGTACTAACCTTGCCAATATGAAGAATATAACCGAGACTCCAAGATACGCTGTTGCCATGTAGATCCAAACGTCTATCGTGAAAGGATCCAGGAAGGAAAACAGATTAGGATCGGCCTTTTCTGGTTGCTTGTAGAGAATGCTTATTCCTGAAACATTGAGATGAGAGTGGAACACCGACTGAAGGAAAATCTATTCAAGTGCCACATCCAATAAACAATTAAAATGAAGAAAATCTCTTTATTGGCGCTGTCTCTGCGATAATATTAATCCACCATAACAGTTTAAAATTTGTGCCAGACCTCATTCGAACTGGGATCTCTTGCTTGTCGCGAGCGGTAACCTTAAAAGATTATGTAATTGCAATATGCTCCTGGACCGATTTAACACTGTCGCTGACGTATCCTACTGTGAATAATGTGAGGGCCGGCCGAAGTGGCCGTGCGGTTAAAGGCGCTACAGTCTGGAACCGCAAGACCGCTACGGTCGCGGGTTCGAATCCTGCCTCGGGCATGGATGTTTGTGATGTCCTTAGGTTAGTTAGGTTTAACTAGTTCTAAGTTCTAGGGGACTAATGACCTCAGCAGTTGAGTACCATAGTGCTCAGAGCCATTTGAACCATTTGAAGCCAATAAAGTGAGAAAAACAACACTGAAGGAACGATTTTTATGGAGGCGTCGCGCTGTATCACAGACCACGGGATGTAACATCCATGAAAACACTCAAAACAGTGAAGCCATTTCAATTCAGTTTCACACTTTTCTTTGAGTTCAGTGTTTTCACGAATATTAACGTCCTCGGGTCTTTGGTACAACCGGTGCCTACGCTGTATCCATTCCCTCGGTGGCGCTCTTCCTACATACCCGGTAGGAGAAACGCTAGCGTCAGTGCTCTGAAGTAAGGGAACAAAAAATCAGTCACTGCAATCATAAATCATTTGTAGAACGTGCTCGAAAGGGTTAATAGATTAAAGCAGTTGCTTACAACAAGCAGTGTCCAGATTCCGGTCTGGCGCAAACTGTAGTCTCGATAGATAAAGTACTGATGTGCACAAGATAGTGACATAAATTAATGATTTTTCATAACATTTTACAATGAATTTTTTATACACCAGGGTAGAGTAATATACGAGTATGTTAGATTCGTGTCACCGGCTGGCAATGAAAAAATAGGTACGTTATTATGAGCATTTGTCTCATCTTGCTTCGTTTAGGAGCTATTGTGTGTGTTTGCTTTTATCTAAGGGATGCTAAAATTTGAAAAAAATTGTCTAATACAGGGTGGTCCATTGATAGTGACCGGGCCAAATATCTCATGAAATAAGCATCAAACGAAAAAACTACAAAGAACGAAACTCGTCTAGCTTGAAGGGGGAAACCAGATGGCGCTATGGTTTGCCCGCTAGATGGCGCAGCCATAGGTCAAACGGATATCAACTGCGTTTTCTTAAAAATAGGAACCTCCATTTTTATTACATATTCATGTAGTACGTAAAGCAATATGAATGTTTTAGTTGGACCACTTTTTTCGCTTTGTGATAGATGGCGCTGTAATAGTCACAAACGTATATGTACGTGGTATCACGTAACATTCCGCCAGTGCGGACGGTATTTGCTTCGAGATACATTACCCGTGTTAAAATGGACCGTTTACCAATTGCGGAAATGGTCGATATCGCGTTGATATATGGCTATTGTGATCAAAATGCCCAAAGGGCATGCTGCTCGATATCCTGGACGACATCATCCAAGTGTCCGGACCGTTCGCCGGATAGTTACGTTATTTAAGGAAAAGAAGTGTTCAGCCACATGTGAAACGTCAACCACGACCTGCAACAAATAATGATGACCAAGTGGGTATTTATCTGCTGTCACGGCTAATCCGCACATCGGTAGCAGACAAATTGCACGAGAATCGGGAATCTCAAAAACGTCGGTGTTGAGAATTCTATATCAACATCGATTGCACCAGTACCGTATTACTATGCACCAGGAATTGCATTGCGACGACTTTGAACGTCGTGTGCAGTTCTGCCACTTGGCACAAGAGAAATTACGGGACGATGTCAGATTTTTTGCAGGCGTTCTGTTTAGCGACGAATCGTCATTCACCAACAGCGGTAACGTAAACCGGCATAATATGCACTATTGGGCAACGGAAAATCCACGATGGCTGCGACAAGTGGAACATCAGCGACCTTGGCGGGTTAATGTATGGTGCGGCATTAAGGGAGGAAGGATAATTGGCACCCATTTTATCGATCTCTATCTAAATGGTGCAGTGTATGCTGATTTCCTACGTAATGTTCTACCGATGTTACTACAAGATGTTTCATTGCATGACTGAATGGCGATGTACTTCCAACATGATGGATATCCGCCACATAGCTCGCGTGCGGTTGAAGCGGTACTGAATAGCATATTTCATGACAGGTGGATTGGTCGTGGACGGCCCGCACGCTCACCGGATCTGACGTCCCCGGATTTCTTTCTGTGGGGAAAGTTGAAAGATATTTGCTGCCGTGGTCCACCGACAACGCCTGACATCATGCGTCAGCGAATTGTCAATGCATGTGCGAACATTAAGGAAGGCGAACTACTCGCTCTTGAGAGGAATGTCGTTACACGTATTGCCAAATGCACTGAGGTTGACGGACATCATTTTGAGCATTTATTGCATTAATGTGGTATTTACAGGTAATCACGCTGTAACAGCATGCCTTCTCAGAAATGATAAGCTCACAAAGGTACCTGTATCACATTGGAACAACCGATGTAAAATGTTCAAACGTACCTACGTTCTACATTTTAATTTAAAAAAACCTACCTGTTACCAACTGTTCGTCTAAAATTATGAGCCATATGTTTGTGACTATTACAGCGCCACCTATCACAAAGCGAACAAAGTGGCCCAACTAAAACATTCATATTTATTTACGTACTACACGAATATGTAATAAATATGGGGATTCCTATTTAAAAAAACGCAGTTGATATCCGTTTGACCTATGGCAGCTCCATCTAGCGGGCAGTCAGTAGGCCACTGACTGTGCACGACCGCAGAGCCAAAGATACTGCTTCTGGTGTGAGATTATAGTGTTGGAGTAAGAGAGCGCTTGGCGCATAGTTGTAGGCAGCTGTCTGTTAGCGAAAGACGATGGAGTAGGCAGTTTTTGTGGTGTTAGATTAATGTAGGGATTACGAGAATATGTAAGCAGTAGTCTTCCCAGAAGCATGGTAAATATGTTAAATAATTATGATTTTTGTCTTGCCAGCGCGTTAGTGTAGATGAGTTGGCTGATAATTTGTAATTGTTGAGTAACCCCAGAATATATGTAAACTGATTTGATAAAAGGGCTAGTTAGATATTTCATTTTTTAAATGTTTCTAAGATTTGTTAACAGAACTATATGTAATTTGATGATGGTGCATTTATGCTGGTTTTAGTGAGATTAGATAATACTGTGTACATCTCATTTTTTATGGATCAATTAATTAACAGGATATAGTATTCTAACCACTCTAACTTCAGTTAAAGATGTTTTCGAAAAGACATACTTAACTTGCAATATAATTTTGCTAAAAGAATTCAGTGTTAGTAATTCACCACAATCAGCACCGTGTCCCTGTCCAGGTCAGACGTTTTTGAAAGAAGTTGGATTTTTCATAAATGATTTCATTAATTACCCAAAACTATTTCATGTGCATTTCAAAGTATTACAGCCACCATTGCACACCGCAGAGCCTGGAGGTAGCACATTTATATTTTTTTGAGAGACCAGAATATATCGCGTTCTACCTTTGCTGTTATAAAGGTAAGATAAATTATTTTAATTGTTATGTGCACATGGACGAAAGTTATCAGTATTGAACAGAGCCAGAGGATTCAGTGCCTAAGGGGCTGAATGTATTTTGCAGTGATTGTATTTCTTTATTGGTATTTGGAGTTACATTACCCAAACTGTTCGTATAAAGTTTTTGCTAACAATGACACAGAGTAAGCACACCACTTGCACTTACAACACGCTACACGATAATTTGAGTTTAGTATCCATTCCACAGTTCAGACATTCATTCAATGTAATCGTAAAGTTTTCTTTTTTAAAGAACGTTACACTAAAACAGAATATTATTGTGCGCGATGTAGTAAGTTCTGATTGTTGTCTGGCTTTATGTCACGCCACAGAAGTTCGGTCTCTTTCCAGGCGTCGTCTTTGCTCTGCTCTCTGGCGATGTCTTTTAACGATGCTGAAATATAATTTTCGAAAGTTACCTGTTTAATGTAGAGAAGGCTGAAATTAGTTTGACAGAAATTAGCGGCGATTTCTTGCTAGTTACTGCACAGTGAGCGTGGAAGTGCTTCTGCTACAGTATTCTGGGTTCCTGGGATGTGGACAGTCATAAAATCAAATTCCTGCAAATAAAGTTTCCAGCGACTAAGTCTGTCATGTGTGAATTTAGCTGATAAAAGAAATTGAATAGCTCTGTGTATCTGTGTGTGCTGTTGTGTGTCTGCCGTAGAGAAAGTGACGAAAGTTAGTGGTTCAAAATGGTTCAAATGGCTCTGAACACTATGCGACTTAACATCTGTGGTCATAGAACTTAGAACTACTTAAACCTAACTAACCTAAGGACATCACACACATCCATGCCCGAGGCAGGATTCGAGCCTGCGACCGTAGCAGTCGCGCGGGAAAGTTAGTGAAAGCTCAAACAACACTAACGTTTCGAGTTCAGTGATAGGATAATTTCTTTCACCCGAGTAGCAAAGGCGATGTTTTTCTTCATAGTTGTACCATTTTCCTCTATTTCCTGAAGTACATAGACACCAAGAGGAGTCTTGGAGCTGTCTGTAGCAATCGAAAAATTCTTTGTCGTGTCAGGATGTGATAGAAATGGAGCGTTAAGTAAAGCATTTTTTAGACTGAGAAACTCGGACTGTGCTTGGTCATCCCACGACCAGATAGAACTTTTACCAGTAAGATGACAATCTAGGCGTATCTAGTGCAAAGTGGTGTATGAAACGGCGAAGAAATTGATCGAGCCGAGAAAGAAAAAAATGTTCAAATGTGTGTGAAATCTTATGGGACTTAACTGCTAAGGTCATCAGTCCCTAAGCTTACACGCTAATTAAAGTAAATTATCCTAAGGACAAACACACACACACCCATGCCCGAGGGAGGAGTCGAATCTCCGCCGGGACCAGCCACACAGTCCAGAACTGCAGCGCCCTAGATCGCTCGGGTTTAGCCGAAGAAGATGCGACGTTGTTTTTTGGTAGGCGGAATTGTAACGTCACGGATGGCTTGTAGTTTGTAGGGTCGGGCGTAATGCCGTCAGATGAAATTACGTGACCTAGAAATTTAATGGAAGCCTTGCCAAAATGAGAGTTCACGATAACACCTTCTGTAAGAAAAGTTTGCCGTAGCATGCGAAGAACAGAATTCTGATCCGACCAAGAAGATTATGCAGTTAGAATGTCGTCAATGTATGTGGTGATTCTGTCTTTTAATTCATTTGGGAGAATAGTATTCATCGCACGGATGAATGCAGCGGAGCTAATTGTTAACCCAAAAGACAATTTACAAAATTGGTGGCAGATGCCAAAACAAAGGAAAGCAGTGTATTTTCGGCAATTAGGATGCAGTTGAATTTGCCAGAATCCAAATTTTAGTTCCAAATGGATTGACGTCCCGTGAAATTTTTGCAAGTGTTCTTCCAGCGTTTGCGGACGATCGGTTTCGGCAATGATGATGTTGATCTGACGTGAATCCAGCACAAGACAAATTGAGCCATCTTTCTTGTTAACAACGTGAAGAGGGTTAAACAAAACTGGACATCGTTCCTGGTACATTATTAAATATTTCTGAGTGCTGTATAAGAATCTCCTGCAACTGTCGGCGCTCTTCGTCCTTCGAAGCTTTACTTTCATTCACCTTGCTGTTGATCGTCTGCACAACGTCATAATCAAATACGGAAATACGTGTCCGTAAAGAGCGTTGTATGCCAATTGGTATTCTTTGATGTTGAAATGACCTCTACTCTGTAATTATCTTGCTCCTCAGCTGACAAAATATTCTGAAAAGTGACAGATAGTTGTTGCGTATCGGATTTCAGTATAAGCAATAACTTCTTAAAGTTGATAACAGCATCTTGCTCGACAAGGAAATCTATTCCAAGTATGACGTCTGTTGTTAAGAGTGGAACGATCCAGAAATTAGCATGAAAAGTGTGATCAGCAAGTATAAAAGATGGGTGGTTTTGCAGTTTCACATCTACTCCCTTGTTGAGACTGCGCCTCGAACTTTCGTTTTACCAAGTGGAAAGGTAGGACAGATATTGTAGGCGTTACATTTTTGAAATGCTGTTTAAAGGTGAACCAGAGTCGATCACCTCAGAAAATAAATATAAGCCAATATTAATTTCAACTATGGGATGAGAAACATTCTTTTTAGTCTGGTGTCTCTCTTGTAATAGTGTATACCTAATATTGTCGGAAGCTATGACGTTTTGCTGAACGGTATCATGAGTAGCAGAATAACATTGTACATTTTCCGATTGAACTGCGTCGGTAGTTTCTAGTCATACACTACTAGCTGGCTGATTGGAGGCTGAAGATTGCTGTGGTAGGTCCATTATTTGTACTGTACGATGGTTTTGGTCTGCAGAATGCTGCAGTGGATGGAAACGAATATTAGGTTTATTAAGAATGACCTGAGGCTAATTCTGATGAAAGTTGCTGTTGCCGAAATTACTCTTAAATTGGTGGTTATTCCCTTTATGTTTGTTGTGAAAATTACTTTCCTGTTGATCATTTCGATGTGACTGCGACCACTGGTTTTTGAGGGAGAAATTAGATTGGGCTGTACTGACAAAGCTTGGCGGCGGCACATTGACCTTCGGTTGAGCTTGTAGACCGTACTGTTGGTGAATATTTCCGGGCTGCTGCGGCTGCGGCAAGAACTGCAGCTGGAAACTGTGACTGACGGCGTCGAAATTCTGTATGTATTATTGCTGCTGCTGAATATGATGGTTGCCAGAATGGTGTCTCTTATTAAAATGTCTATCAAAATCGTTATCGGAACTAAATCTTTTATTTCTTTTGTTACGGAGTGAGCGGGCTTGCTCATTGTAACCGAATAAGTTATTCCCTTGATTGCCGTTATTAAAGTTCTTATGGACAAATGAGTAGTCCGAGTGCTGAATTTCTAATAATTGTAATAAGTCCCTGATGCTGATATTCCTGAGAGTCAGTAAACGGAATGGGAGCTGTGTCGTCTGATTTATTTTCAGTTTGGTTTTCAGATGTTTCTAATCTTGCTGATAGCTCATCACATCTTTCCGTAAGCGTAAGAATGTGTGTGGAATTGTTTGAATCTAAAGCATCGACTTGCTTCTGTAGTTTGCGTGTAGATTTGTTCATATTTTTTAAAATCTGCTTTAATTGTCTCAGTGTCCTGCAACAGCTCTGTTTATTCAAGACGGAAACTTTACGACTCAATGTCACCTGTGCTCTTTTCTTGTACATTTTGGGTTCATGTGACAACAGTGGTTCTGAAAAACAGTTACATCTGTATTTGGTTCTGTGATTGTTTTACTCTGTTAACCTCGTCTGTAATGGAGTTTATACTAGCATCAACATGGGTTGTAAGATTATTAAGCAACTGTTGCTCTACTTCCTGTCTTTTTACTGCTAATGACTGTAAAAACTGATTGTTTTCCTCTGTGTGTTTACGGAGAAAGTCTTTGTGTAGCGTTTCTGAGGTCACAGTGTGAACTTTCTGCTCATTGCCTGGCTATAGCTTCAATTTTATCTCAGAGACGTTTTTCACTGACCTTAATATCTGTATCTACTTGTTTAAAACGCTTATCAGTTGTTTCTGTGTATGATTTAAGCTCGTTATGTATGCTGGAAAAATGATCATCGTTTTTATTAAATCGTTCATTGAACTGAGTGGTGCTGTCAACTTGTTTTTCTCGTATTTCTTGTAACTGAGTGGTGGTGTCAACACGTAGTTCTCGGAACTGAGCCATGGTGTTAACTTGTAGTTCTCCTAACTGAGTATTCTGTTTAATCATCATTTGCATCAGATTTTGAAGCAGCGATACTGTATTCTTTTCAAGTGTTGCGTCGTGTGTCACCTGTGTAGTTTTTTGTGGTGTGGAGACATCTACAACCATGAATGCCTCGTATGTTGCATTATCTGCATAATTACCGTTAATGAAATGTGATGGATTTTTAAAAATAGCCTGAGTACTTTGCACTACGGTGTCCTGACACTATATTGGCATTCTGATAGACAGTACAAGAATTGGGAAGTTCTGTAAAATTTTTTTATTTATTTATAGACGCAGTCACATTCTTATGAGACAGTCATAACCGGTTTCGGCCATAAAATGACCATCTTCAGATTCTAAAGGCGTAATACACTGAACACAGGTTCATGCGTGGGTTTGACAACGCATGAACCTGTGTTATGTGTATACCGCCTATAGAATCTGAAGATGGTCACTGTATGGCGGAAAACGGTTATGACTGTGTCTATAAATGAACAAAAAATTTTTACAAAATAATGAGTCACTCACTCTATTGACGAAATGCGTTAGCAGAATATGGAATCGGTGGGTTCAGGAGGGTAATACGGAATGCCGTGCTGGATCCCAACGGCTTCGTATCACTAGCAGTCGAGATGACAGGCATCTTATCCGCATGGCTGTAACGGATCGTGCAGCGACGTCTCGATCCTGAGTCAACAGATGGGGACGTTTGCAAGACAACAACCATCTGCACGAACAGTTCGACGACGTTTGCAGCAGCATGGACTATCAGCTCGGAGACCATGGCTGCGGTTACCCTTGACGCTGCATCACAGACAGGAGCGCCTGCGATGATGTACTCAACGACGAACCTGGGTGCACGAATGGCAAAACGTCATTTTTTCAGGTGAATCCAGGTTCTGTTTTCAGCATCATGATGGTCGCATCTGTGTTTGGCGACATCGCGATGAACGTACATTGGAAGCGTGTATTCGTCATCGCCATACTGGCGTATCACCCGGCGTGATGGTATGGGGTGCCATTGGTTACACGTTTCGGTCACCTCTTTTTTGCATTGACGCCACTTTGAACAGTGGATGTTATATTTCAGATGTGTTACGATCCGTGTCTTCATTCGATCCCTGCCAAACCCTACATTTCAGCAGGATAATGCACGACCGCATGTTGCACGTCCTGTATGGGCCTTTGTGGATACAGAAAATGTTCGACTGCTGCCCTGGCCAGCACATTCTCTAGATCTCTCACCAATTGAAAACGTCTGGTCGATGGTGGCCGAGCAACTGGCTCATAACAATACGCCAGTCACTACTCTTGATAAACTGTGGTATCGTGTTGAAGCTACATGGGCAGCTGTACCTGTACACGCCATCCAAGCTCTGTTTGGCTCAATGCCCAGGCGTATCAAGGCCGTTATTACGGCCAGAGGTGGTTGTTCTGGGTACTGATTTCTCAGGATCTATGCACCAAAATTGCGTGAAAATGTAATCACATGTCAGTTCTAGTATAATATATCTCTCCAATGAATACCCGTTTATCATCTGCATTTCTTCTTGGTGTAGCAATTTTAATGGCCAGTAGTGTAGGTGAAATCATGTTGTTAGTAAACTGTGCATTACTCTGGGAAGCGGAACACACGTTTTCTGTAGTGCTTTGCATCTGTTGCACAGCAGAGTGGTTACTAGCATCCTCAACATTGTTGTCAATAATCGGAAAATCATCTATTTCGGTATCTCTAACTGTCAGATTACGCGCCGGAAACTTAACATTTTTGCGCGGCATCGTAAATCACATACAGGGTGCAAGTCCAAGGTAAAAAATATTGAACAATTAAATCAATGGAAACCAAGGGGGGCATAAGAATGCCGATGAACTGTGCAAAAATTTTGTAGCTAGTTGCGCCAAAAAAATTAACTACCATTATCGCTACAGAGTGACTGAGAGGACAGAATATATGTACCTATTTCAATATCAAAGATTTCACAAAGCGATGAAAACTTTATGATTACGTTGAATGAATGTCTGAACTGTGGAATGGATACTAAACACGAATTATCGGGTAGCGTGTTGTAAGTGCAAGTGGTATGCTTACTCTGTTTTATTGTTAGCAAAATCTTTATACTAACAGTGTGGGTAATGTAACTCCCAATACCAATAGAGAGCCGGCCGTGGTGGTCTAGCGGTTCTAGGCGCTCAGTCCGGAACCGCGCGACTGCTACGGTCGCAGGTTCGAATCCTGCCTCGGGCATGGATGTGTGTGATGTCCTTAGGTTAGTTAGGTTTAAGTAGTTGTAAGTTCTAGGGGACTGATGACCACAGATGTTAAGTCCCATAGTGCTCAGAGCCATTTGAACCATTTGAACCAATAGAGAAATACAGTCACTGCAAAATACATTCAGCCGCTTAGGAACTGAGTCCCCTGATCCTGTTCAGTGCTGATGACTTTGGTCCCTGTGCACATAACAAATAAATTAAATTATCTTACCTCTCAAGCAGCAACGGTGGAACGCAATATATTCTGATATTTCACAAAATATATAAATTGATAGCTCCAGGCTCTGCGGTGTGCAATGGTGGCTGTAATACTTTGAAATGCACATGACATTGTTTTGGGTGATAAATGAAAACATTTATGAAAAACCCAACTTCTTTGAAAAATAGATGACCTGGACAGGGGCACGGTGCTGATTGTGGTGAATTACTAACACTGAATTTTTTTAGCAAAATTGTATTGCAAATTAAGTTTGTCTTTTCAAAAACATCTACAACTGAAGTTACATTGGTTAGAATAATATATCATATTTACTAATTGATCCACAAAAAATGAGTTGTATACAACAAGTATTGTCTAACCTAACTAAATCAGTATAAATGCAAATCATCCAATTGCATACAGCTCTGTTAACAAATCTTAGAAACATTAAAAAATGAAATATCTAACTACCCTTTTTTATCAAATCAGTTTACATATATTCTGGGGTTACTTAACAATTACAAATTATCAGCCAACTCATCTATACTAGCACGCTGGAAAAACAAAAATCAAAATTATATAACATCCTTACCTTGCTTATGGGAAGACTTCTGCTTACATGTTCACGTAATCCCTACATTAATCTAACACTTGGTAGCTTCATACAGCACACCACAAAAACTGCCTACTCCGTCGTCTTTCGATCCAGACAGCTACCTACAACTGTGTGCCATGCGCTCTTACTCCAACACTACAATCTCAGACCAGAAGCAGTATCTTTGGATCTGCGGTCGAGCACATCCAGCGGTCCACTTCATAAAGCCTATCAGAGACATACCTCTTTTATAATATCATAGCTTCAGTTTAGTTTACATTAATATTCTTATCGCATTCTGGTGCCACATACAAGTGTGTCCCAGTAGACTCCTTTCACAATCACCAATTTTCTTCTCCGAATGCGAAAATATTTTGTTCATAGCGACCTACACAGGGCGGATCGAGCATCATAATAAAATACGGGAAATCTGAGCTCGCACGGAAAGATATAGGTGTTCCTTTATTCCCCTCACTGTAAGAGATTGGAGTAACAGAGAATTATTGTGAATTTGATTCGATGAACCTTTTGGCAAGCACTTAAATGTGACTTGCAGAGTATCCAAGTAGATGTAGATGTAGATGTAGATGCACACTTAAAGACCAACGCCCACAATATGCTCAGACATACACGGCTGGCCATTCAAATTGCTACACCACGAAGATGACGTGCTACAGATGCAAAATTTAACCGACAGGAAGAAGATGCTGTGTTATGCAAATGAATAGCTTTTCAGAGCATTCACACAAGGTTGGTGCCGGTGACGACACCTAAAACGTGCCTACAAGAGGAAAGTTTCCAACCGATTTCTCATACACAAACAGCAGTTGACCGGCTTTGCCTGGTGAAACGTTGTTGTGATGCCTCGTGTAAGGAGGAGAAATGCATACCATCACGTTTCCGACTTTGATAAAGGTCGGATTGTAGCCTATCGCGATTGCGGTTTATTGTATCGCGACTTGCTGCTCTCGTTGGTCGAGATCCAATGACTGTTAGCACAATATGGATTCGGTGGGTTCAGGAGGGTAATACGGAACGCCGTGGTGGATCCCAACGGCTTCGTATCACTAGCAGTCGAGATGACAGGCATCTTATCCGCATGGCTGTAACGGATCGTGCAGCCACGTCTCGATCCATGAGTCAACACATGGGGACGTTTGCAAGACAAAAACCGTCTGCACGAACAGTTCGACGACGTTTGCAACAGCATGGACTATCAGCTCGGAGACCCTGGCTTCGGTTACCCTTGACGCTGCATCACAGACAGGAGCGCCTGCGATGGTGTACTCAACGACGGACCTGGATGCATGAATGGCAAAACGTCATTTTTTCGGTTGAATCCAGGTTCGGTTTACAGCATCATGATGGTCGCATCCGTGTTTGGCGACATCACGGTGAACGCACATTGGAAGCGTGTATTCGCCATCGCCATACTGACATATCACCCGGCGTGATGGTATGGGGTGCCATTGGTTACACATCTCGGTCACCCCTTGTTTGCATTGACGGCACTTTGAACAGTGGACGTTACATTTCAGATGTATCTATGGACCCAAATTGCGTGAAAATGTAATCACATATTAGTTCCAGTATAATATATTTGTCCAATGAAAACCCGTTCATCACCTGCATTTCATCTTGGTGTAGCAATTTTAATGGCCAGTAGTGTATGACAAAGAAAATTTCTTCTTCATGGAAATGCCAATTCACATGCTGGAAACCGAGTGAAGTAAACCCCAAAGGGAACAGATATCGCCCCTTCCAATTATCCGATTACTATTTGTTTCGATCCATGCAGCATGGCCTTGCTGAACAACACTACACATCTTTTAATGAACTCGAAAACTGTCTCCATGAGCGGATCACAACAAAAGAACCTGAATTGTTTGTATCACAGAATCCATTTGTCATCGGAAAAGTTGGAAAAGGTTGTAGCCTCAAATTAATATGTCTTTTCCGTCCAACAAACAGTGAAAATAAATTCAAGTACCCAAGAGTTACACACTATCTCGTTAATATGATCACTTGTCACAAGCCTGAATAAACACTTTTTACAACACAGGCGTGCAGAAAGAGTCAGTGAGGTTCTGCAAGACTTCTGATGTGAGACCATGTCGACCCCAGTGCCGTGACCACCTACGCAGCCGCCCGGAATTAGCCGGGCGGTCTAGGGGCGCTGCAGTCATGGACTGTGCGGCTGGTCCCGGCGGAGGTTCGAGTCCTCCCTCGGGCATGGGTGTGTGTGTTTATCCTTAGGATAGGTTAAGTAGTGTGTAAGCTTAGGGACTGATGACCTTAGCAGTTAAGTCCCATAAAATTACACACACATTTGAACATTTTTTGAACCACCTACGCTACGTTTCTTACTTGCGGGTCCATGGCGCGAACAGTCCGATCGAGGTGCTCTCACAGACTGTCGACTGCGTTTAAATCCGGGAATCTGGTGGCCAGGGGAGTACGGTAAACTCATTCTGGTGGTTTTCGAACCACGAAAGTGCACTGTCAGCTGTGTGACACGTTGCATTGCCCTGCTGCTTGATACCATGGTGCTGACGAAAAGTGAACTTCATGTAGCGGAGGACATGGTCCCTAGGCATAAATGCATACTTGTGTTGATTCATTGTGTCTTCCAGAATGACTAGATCACACGGAATGCCACGAAAACATTCCCAAGATCATAACGCTCTCTCCTCCAGCCTCGACCATTCTGGCTATCGTTGCAGGGTGTTTACGTTTTAGACGTTTCAAGCCGTACACGGCAATGGTCATCTTTCGGATGGAGCACAAAATGTAATTCATCTGAAAAGACCACCTGTCGCCTCTCAATGAACGTCGAGTTGCGGTATTGGCGTGCAAAATTCGAACCCTCGTCGCTGATGAACAGCAGTCAGCGTGTTTGAATGAACCAGGCACCTACTGCGAAGGCCCAAGCACAATTACGTTCGCTGAGCGGTCGTAGAGGACACATTGTTGGCATCCTCTTGGTACGTCTGGGGGATCAGCTGCTCAACAGTTACACCTGTATTTACTATCAAAAACAGTCTTCATCACAATTTATTTATTACGGTGACCGGATTCGACCGCTACTGTGGTCATCTTCAGACCTACAAGTCGTGTACAAAGCTTTAATTAAAGATAATACATAAATTTATAAAGCTATAAAACGATGAATTACTAATGAGTAAGAATCTCCTTCTGGTGGTAAATAACTATTGGAGAAACCACTGCACGTCTTACTATACAGGGTGGTCCATTGATAGTGACCGGGCCAAATATCTCACGAAATAAGGATCGAACTAAAACAAAATCTACCAAGAACGAAACTCGTCTTGCTTGAAGGGGGAAACCGGATGGCGTTATGATTGGCCCGCTAGATGGCGCTGCCATAGGCCAATCGGATATCAACTGCGGTTTTTTTTAAAAGTAGGAACCCCCATTTTTTATCACATATTCGTGTAGTACGTAAAGAAATATGGATGTTTTACATGGATGAATATTTAATAAAAATGGGGGTTCCTATTTTAAAAAAACGCAATTGATATCCGTTTGACCTATGGAAGCGCCATCTAGCGAGCCAACCATAGCGCCATCTGTTTTCCCCCTTCAAGCTAGACAAGTTTCGGACTTTGTAATTTTTTCGTTTGACGCTTATTTCCTGAGATATTTGGCCCAGTCACGATCAATGGAACACCCTGTATATAATGGAGGCTCCTCCCACTTCTGACGCAATGATGTCATTACTAACCAATGGGTTATAGGTCGAATAACAATGTAAAATTTCTTATTTAAAAGAACATTGTGAAGAAAGGAAAATAAACACACACTACACTTAGCTTGTTCAACAGCTATTATCAATTTAGAAGTGTTAAAAATATTTAAACATGTGGGATAAATGAACTTCGTGTTGACAGTACATGGCTTGCCCTCTCAAGGCCTGATAGTGAACCGTTTGGAACCACTGGTTGCCATGGCGAAGTTGGACGCCGTTCCAAAGATGTGGCAGCAGGCTTCTTTCCACTGAAGTTGTTAAGTCGATAGGCAAACTAGTGGTTGCATGGTGAGGATAAACTACAGTCCAAAGATGTGGTTGGTTGGTTGGTTTGGGGAAGGAGACCAGACAGCGAGGTCATCGGTCTCATCGGATTAGGGAAGGATGGGGAAGGAAGTCGGCCGTGCCCTTTGAAAGGAATCATCCCGGCATTTGCCTGGAGTGATTTAGGGAAATCACGGAAAACCTAAATCAGGGTGGCCGGACGCGGGATTGAACCGTCGTCCTCCCGAATGCGAGTCCAGTGTCTAACCACTGCGCCACCTCGCTCGGTCCAAAGATGTGGCAGCAGGCTTCTTTCTAACAAAGTTGCTGCGAAAGTGGAATGGCAAAAACTGTCACGTCAGACAATGTACTATTAAGCAGCAATGTGTCTTTATTGAAACGATTTTCAATGAGTAGGCTGCAATAATCGCTAACTGACATGTGTAGTACATGCTGCACAGATACGATTTAATGGTGTAATAAAAGACTTCCATTTACATAGATTACATAATAATTCTTACAGATCAATACCAAGGAAAAAAAAAGAATCGAGAGGGCACAGTAGTTGTGCATATTTATGAAATATTGTCTATGAAGTTCATATGTAGATACCATTTTTTTTTACATGTGAGAATTTTTAAAAGGCATTACTATGTCTTATGTTGCATGCCAGTCTTATAAACAAATAAAAACAATGAAAATGGAAGGAATTTAAAATTATAATACTACGAGCTGTAGTGTCAAACGTAAAGGGATGTGAATTAGCAATATGCAGTCTTCAAGCATATAAGCAAACATTCTAAAAACATATAGTCAGTCATAAAATAATGTTTGGCGAAATAAAATTACAAAGTAAATATAAAATATTTCCTAAAGGTATTGATAATTTTAAAAACGAAGGACAGACGAGTGAGCATTCTAAAGCAGATCGTCAAAAAACTCAGAGAAATGTTTGTCTTTGAATTCAAGTTGCTCATTTAAAACAGATAACGGTTTACTTTTGCGAAGTGAATAGATTTCAGTTTCTTGTAAAGTATTTAGCAGTAGTCCTTTTGGCACAGTCTGTAATATTTTCAAATTGTTAGAAATGCAACCCTCAGAATGATTGTATCCATCAAGATGTTGACCAAATGTTGGTTTCGTACGTGCAGTACCAGTAATGTGTTCCTTAAAACGTGTTAGAAAGTTACGGCCAGTTTGCCCATTTGACCAGTATACTGTTTCTCACAGTCATTACATAGTATTTTGTAAACATCTGACTTTTGGTATATATTTGATTCCCCATTTGTGCGTTTGAGTTTCATCTGTAGTGGGTTATTGGCTTTGAATGCTATTGTCACACTTGTATTCTTAAATTATTTATTTATTTTATCTGAATTAGGTCACTTGTGCATCATTTTAGTAAATCTCTTCTTGGAACTTATAACAGAATCATTTGTTTGTTGTAATTTTTGATATGACAGATCAGCCTGATGGGTATTATAATTGTTAGCAACTGCTATCATTTTTAAGGTATGAATTTCCATCTTGACTGCATGTGGTTGAAGAGGTAATTTCAATATCCTATGTATCATTGTTTTAAAAAAAATGCCATTTTGTATTTTAATGGATGGCACGATGTAGCATTTATTATTACGTCGTTTGATGAGGGTTTTCTATAAACATAAGCATTATGTTTTCCATTCCTGTTTGCAGTTGTGAGGTCTAAAGATGACCACAGTAGTGGTCGAAACCGGCCACCGTAATAAATAAATTGTGATCAAGATTGTTTTTTGATAGTAAATATTTGTAACACATTGATCATTGTTCATTTCCACAGTGTATTCAAAAGTAATTAGTTACACCTGTATTCGCCTGTACGCATCTCCGCAGCTGCCGTTCACCATTGTCATCTATGGTCTGTGGTGCAGCGCAGTTGCCTAGACGCTGGATTTGGATAGTGCAGCCGGCCGCGGTGGTCTCGCGGTTCTAGGCGCGCAGTCCGGAACCGTGCGACTGCCACGGTCGCAGGTTCGAATCCTGCCTCGGGCATGGATGTGTGTGATGTCCTTAGGTTAGTTAGGTTTAAGTAGTTCTAAGTTCTAGGGGACTGATAACCACAGCAGTTGAGTCCCATAGTGCTCAGAGCCATTTTTTTGGATAGTGCATTTCGCCTTGGATAATATACTTTAGACACGTGGCACGCGAACAGATTGCAAACTTACCCATTTCGTAAATATTTCCACCCTTGGCCCAAAAACAAATAATCATGCCCTTTTGGACGCCATCTAAACCGCTCCATTTCTATCTTACTAAAGCGATTGCACTATTTTCCGCATCCCCGACGCACGTTATACACTCCTGGAAATTGAAATAAGAACACCGTGAATTCATTGTCCCAGGAAGGGGAAACTTTATTGACACATTCCTGGGGTCAGATACATCACATGATCACACTGACAGAACCACAGGCACATAGACACAGGCAACAGAGCATGCATAATGTCGGCACTAGTACAGTGTATATCCACCTTTCGCAGCAATGCAGGCTGCTATTCTCCCATGGAGACGATCGTAGAGATGCTGGATGTAGTCCTGTGGAACGGCTTGCCATGCCATTTCCACCTGGCGCCTCAGTTGGACCAGCGTTCGTGCTGGACGTGCAGACCGCGTGAGACGACGCTTCATCCAGTCCCAAACATGCTCAATGGGGGACAGATCCGGAGATCTTGCTGGCCAGGGTAGTTGACTTACACCTTCTAGAGCACGTTGGGTGGCACGGGATACATGCGGACGTGCATTGTCCTGTTGGAACAGCAAGTTCCCTTGCCGGTCTAGGAATGGTAGAACGATGGGTTCGATGACGGTTTGGATGTACCGTGCACTATTCAGTGTCCCCTCGACGATCACCAGTGGTGTACGGCCAGTGTAGGAGATCGCTCCCCACACCATGATGCCGGGTGTTGGCCCTGTGTGCCTCGGTCGTATGCAGTCCTGATTGTGGCGCTCACCTGCACGGCGCCAAACACGCATACGACCATCATTGGCACCAAGGCAGAAGCGACTCTCATCGCTGAAGACGACACGTCTCCATTCGTCCCTCCATTCACGCCTGTCGCGACACCACTGGAGGCGGGCTGCACGATGTTGGGGCGTGAGCGGAAGATGGCCTAACGGTGTGCGGGACCGTAGCCCAGCTTCATGGAGACGGTTGCGAATGGTCCTCGCCGATACCCCAGGAGCAACAGTGTCCCTAATTTGCTGGGAAGTGGCGGTGCGGTCCCCTACGGCACTGCGTAGGATCCTACGGTCTCGGCGTGCATCCGTGCGTCGCTGCGGTCCGGTCCCAGGTCGACCGGCACGTGCACCTTCCGCCGACCACTGGCGACAACATCGATGTACTGTGGAGACCTCACGCCCCACGTGTTGAGCAATTCGGCGGTACGTCCACCCGGCCTCCCGCATGCCCACTATACGCCCTCGCTCAAAGTCCGTCAACTGCACATACGGTTCACGTCCACGCTGTCGCGGCATGCTACCAGTGTTAAAGACTGCGATGGAGCTCCGTATGCCACGGCAAACTGGCTGACACTGACGGCGGCGGTGCACAAATGCTGCGCAGCTAGCGCCATTCGACGGCCAACACCGCGGGTCCTGGTGTGTCCGCTGTGCCGTTCGTGTGATCATTGCTTGTACAGCCCTCTCGCAGTGTCCGGAGCAAGTATGGTGGGTCTGACACATCGGTGTCATTGTGTTCTTTTTTCCATTTCCAGGAGTGTATATCGTCCACTGTGTGTGCTAGCACCTGCCTTCTGTGAGTGGGTACTATGCATTTACGTCGAACTAGGTGGTAGTCACATTAATAGGAGTGGACCGTGTATTTGTTGAGCGACGCCTTCTATGTGCTGACGAACTTCTCCGACAGTGGAATGGATTCTGAATAAAACCTTTATTTGAAATGGTGTCAGAAAAAAGGTCGCAGCTGGTTTACATGTGTCTACTTCACAAAAAAGGCCCAGGATGCGGACTGTATTATTGTGCTTTAGCCAGAACTGTAATGTTCTGAGAATATTTGGAATTGAGAGTAGCTGGAAAACAAAATGCAATGCATCCAATCTTTGTGTACGCTTTCCTGTATGTTTTAGTGTCTTTTACCCTTTAGTGTCTTTTACCCTTTAGTGACGTTGGTCCCATGTACTGTGGGTGGTTTGCAGCTTGCTGCCTATTTGTTTACCTCCGGACTTGCTTTTCCTGGAGGAGAAGAGGCCGCACACACGATTTGCTATTGCTGTGACACTACCAGAGTTCACAATCTGCTAAAGAACGGTCGCTGGTGCACTTGATTTTAAGAAGAGGACGCGGTTACAAGGTAGGTAATCACAAAATTTTTGTTGACTTTTATGTGGATATGTTTTACATTGATATAATGACACTTGTCATTTTTCTTTGCTTCTTCTTTCTTTCTTTCATGGGTGAACTTTTTTCAATAGTCCCTATACAATGCAGAGTCTTCTGTGAAGATTCTGACGTGGGAAGCATGTTTCTTCGAAACGCATAAAAATGAATACTTCGCATTGTGTGTGGCTGAGACTGTATTTGAGCTTCCAAATTTAGCACAACCGCGGCTTCACATCCATTATCGGTAGAGCCTGTTCTTAAATTCCTTAGAAATGTCCTGGTTGGATGAGATTTGAAAATTGTAACTACTGATATTCAGGGGCCTACAATACCGGCGGCACAGATACAATACAAAACTACAGACTGACCTTCAATATAGCATTGATTTAAAATTGTTGATTCCTAGGAGGTTCTGCAAATGCCCCTTAACAAATGGCCCAGTGTTGCTTTCACTAGCGGAAGATCATTATACAGTAGAACACTGTCATACTTATGAAACAGAAGACTATTTTCTAGCTAAATGTTCGATATTTAATTAGAATAACTAACTAAATAAAAAAGTGTGGTGTTACTTGCCTGAGACTGCAGTCGTGTGTGTGAGTTGCGTTTACGATGTGTGTGTGTGTGTGTGTGTGTGTGTGTATGCGTGTGCGTATGTGTGTCTATTCTTGACAAAGGCCTTAATGGCCAAAAGCTTTAACTGTGAAAGTCTTTTTGTTATGCCTAACTGCGAGTCTGCATCTCTGCTGTGTGGTGAGCAGCAACGTTCCTTCTCATAAGATTGTTACATTCCATCCTGGATTTTCCATTGTTTGATTAAATAAATAAGGAAACAGTTAGGGTTGTGTAGGGTTCTAGCGAGCATTTCAGGTAAATTCCATAGTGAAATAATTTCGTTATGTTGTAGATTCCTATGTTAAGGTCACATAACCAAATGTCTACTCACCAAGGGTCATGAAAGGCATCGTGAAGTCCACAGCAGACTGTCTCTCTTGGGTGATGGTCAGGTCGCAGATAGCCAGGTCTGCTCTCTGAAAAGAAATTGACGTCGACACCTTGAATAAAGAGAGGTAATTATGAGGAAAATAGCAGCTTCCACAACAGCAAAAGAAGAAAATGGCACCGACTTTATGTACAGCTTGACACTACCATGAATCGCTCTCATAGTAGATATCTATCAGTGTGAGATATCCGTACACAAATGAACATACCGAACAAACATAAGGCGTTCTCAGGAGCCAGCAATATAACCCCGTACTGACACTGCCTCTCGGCTTGACAAAGACCTCAAAACAGTGAAGAAGAGCACAAGTTTCTTCACATGTCCATGATTTATAGGACGAGTCAATGTGTGACAGGGTGCCCGAGTGCATCAACTGCAGAACTCACGTGTGCAGCCCTATGAATTCGGCTGTTGTTATTTTGGAAGATTGGAGTGCCCACAGCATATCCAATTTACTTTCTACTTAATTTCAGTTCAATTTACTTTTCTGTCTTTCCTCCTCCACTCCATTTCCCCTTTCCCCTTCCTTCCTTTCTCTTTATCCTTTCCCCTTCCTCCTTTTCCCCCTTACCCCTTTCCCCTTCCTCTCTCCCCCATAGTCCTTTCACCTTCTTCCCTTCTCCCTTCCTCCCTTTCACCCTTCCCAATTCCTCCCCTCTCTCTTTCCTCTTCCTCCATTTCCCCCTACCCCATCCCCTTCCTTCCTTTCCCCTTACCCCTTCCCCTTCTTCCCTTTCCCCCTTGCCCCTTCCCCCTTCTTTCTCCTCCACTGCCCCTTTCCCTTCTTGCCTTCCCCTTTTCCCCCTTTCTGTTTCCTCCATTTCCCCCTTAGTGCTTCCACTTCCTCCTTTCTCCCTCTTCCATTCCTTCCTCCCCCTCTTCCTTTTTCCTCTTCCTCCTTCACCTTCCCCCCTTTCTTCTTTCACCTTCTCATTTCCCTTCCCTTCCTTGGGCAACAGTGGATGTACAACAGAGTGCGTGAATCTTCTTCAGCCCTATAACTTAAGTGCACAGCCATCCGATCATGGCTGGAAGATGGGACTGTTTGCAGTGTACTCAACATGGAAATGTAGAAGAATGGCATACACTTGGATATAAACTTCCTCGTTCATGTTCATGGTAAGCCAAATGAACGGGCCCAATTATGGTGCCAGAAACATGCCAGAAACACCAGAACCACCTGCAGCCTGAACTACACATTCCACGCAGTGCAGGTTAAACGCCGTTGTATAGGCATACATATTAAAATACAGAGATATGTAAACAGGCAGAATACTGCGCTGTGGTCGTCAACGCCTATATCAGACAACAAGTTCTGACGCAATTGTTACATCGGTTACTGATGCTACAGTGGCAGGTCATCAAGAGGTAAGCGAGTTTGAGCGTGGTGTTACAGTGGGCGCAGGAGCGATGGACGCAGCATCTTCCAGGCAGCGATGAAGTGGCGCTTTTCCCGTGCGACCATTTCACGAGTGTACCGTGAATATCAGGAATCTGGTAAAACGTCAGATCTCCGACATCGCTGAGGCAGGAAAAAGATACTGCAAGAACGGCGCAAATGGCTCAAATGGCTCTGAGCACTATGCGACTTAACATCTGAGGTCATCAGTCGCCTAGAATTTAGAACTAATTAAACCTAACTAACCTAAGGACATCACACACATCCATGCCGGAGGCAGGATTCGAACCTGCGACCGTAGCGGTCGCTCGCTTCCAGACTGTAGCGCCTAGAACCGCACAGCCACTACGGCCGGCGCAAGAACGGCACCAACGACGACTGAAGAGAATCGTTCAACGTCACAAAAGTACAAACCTTCCGCAAATTGCTGCATATTTCAATGCTGGGCCATCAGCAAGTGTCAGCGTGCGAATCATTCAACGAAACATTATCGATATGAGCTTCCAGACCGAATGGGCCAATCGTGTACCCTTGACGATCGCACAATGCAGGGCTTTACGCCCCGCCTGGGCCCGTCAACACCGACATTGCACTGTTGATAACTGGAAACATGTCCTGGTCGGACGAGTCTCGTTTAAAATTGTATCGAGCGGATGGACGTGTACAGTATGGAGACAACCTCATGAATCCATGGGCCCTGCATGTCAGCAGGGGACCGTTCAAGCTGGTGGAGGCTCTCTAATGGAGTGGGGCGTGTGCAGTTGGAGTGACATGGGACCCCTGTTACGTCTAGGTACGACTCTGACGGGTGACACGTACGTAACCATTCTATCTGATCACTTGCATCCGTTCATGTCCATTCTGCATTCCGACGTTGGGCAATTCCAGCAGGACCAAGCGACACTCCACACGTCCATAATTGCTACAGAGTGGCTCCAGGAACACTCTTCTGAGTTTAAACACTTCTGCTGGCCACCAAATTCCCCAGATATGAACATTATTGAGCATATCAGGGATGCCTTGCAACGTGCTGTTCAGAAGAGGTCTCCACTGCCTCGTACTCTTACGAATTTATGGACAGCCCTGCAGGATTAATGGTGTCAACTCCCTCCAGCACTACTTCAGACATTAGTGGAGTCCATGCCACGTCGTGTTGCGGCACTTGTGCTTGCTCGCGGGGCTAGGCAGGTGTACCCGTTTCTTTGGGTCTTCAGTGTACTTTACACATATGTTTACAGTCATTACAGTTAACATGCACTCAATACAGTGACTTATACTACAACAGTTACACTTGAGATAATTTGCACTCAAGCTGTTGACATATCGTCACCTAGGAAGTCTTGCATAAGCTCATGAGCCAACGAATAAATAAATAAATATTTAAGAACTTTATAAAGTAACTGATTACATCCATTAGATATTTGAAGCAAAGCATCTTGAGCCTTCAGCTGTGCATGTGCATCCTTATTTATCAACCGGTTTCACTTATTACAAGCATCATCACTGGAGGACAAGTAGTACAGTGAGAAATCGAAATGTCAATATCAATTTGGGCGTGATTACATGTTCATATAAATAAAAGTCATGGTGAAGTACATACAAACAATAAAACTCACTACAATGCGATTCACTCCTACAGGTACCGTCATGAATAGAAGATAACAAATATTATGCATATAACAGCAAACAATAACAGGTATATATCATATATTATCAATTTATCTGTTTAATAATTTGCATCTGACACTTGGGCTTCAGAGCCTAACGCAGCCTTCATAACACCTCAGCTCATACCTCAACGTCATCTCCAGGAGTGTCTGAGTACCGAAAGCCGCTACCACCACGTACAGAAGGGCTTAGATATAAGCTGTTTCTAAAAAAAGTGATACCAGTTATTACTGGCCACGTCGTCGTTTGAGCCGATGATCCTCCCTGAAATTTGTTGCTCTCAAGGAAACTATAGCGATGACTCCTGTCATAACCAGGTTTTCTTTATCATTTTTGTGAATTGAAAGTTGAGACCAGTATCCAGACTCTCGGACTGTACAAGGCAGTCGAAATCTCCCGCTGCACCATTGAAATACCCACACTGAAAACTGATGCAACACAAATATTTACAAAGCTAGCTAGGTCGTCAAAACCGTTACTGTTTTAAGAGCTAAATGAAAAATGTAAGTAATTCCATTGCAAGTTGTTGGGACTACCTAAGGAATTACCGACCGCTGGATGTTTCTCAGATATCGTAGGATGGCAGCACGAGGGTTCACATATTTGGCACAACACTTACCTGGCGATCAATCACGAATTTCAAAACCAGAACCATACTTATCCTTCAAGGAGCTACTTCGTTGTCTTGAAGTAAAGGTCGTCAAGTTTCCTATTTTCGTCAGGTAAGAATCTTATCAAAATATAGCTTCAGGTTGATGGTGTTACTCGCATGGTACCTGAGATGATTTCCTTGCTGAAGTTTGCCGAGGAATCCCGTATTCTCACACAGTTTTCCAAATGTCCTCACGAAGCTAAGTGAGCTCCGTTACAATTTTCCAACAAAGGGAAAATCGCTGGTGCTTCCGCGAATAAAATTTCTAAAACTACTGTTACTAAAACTACTGCTAACTGCTGTCGTCATGAACGTGCCATAGCGCTCTCTCTCTCTCTCTCTCTCTCTCTCTGTATATATATATATATATATATATATATATATATATATATATATATATATGTGTGTGTGTGTGTGAAGAACTATGAGTTTTCACATTTTTGTAATCTAATCGTAGTGGAGCACAATTCAGATGAATTCGAGAGACCAAATGAACTACGACAAAGCTCCGAGTCTTTCGATTTGATGCCATTTCGACGTGTTTCGGTTTCGCTTCTTATTTATTCTAGAAGCTCACATTTTTGGCCTCAAGAAGGTGACCTGATGGCGTTCCAGTCCTTTCCACCATATAAAAATCGGAGTTGCTCACCTGCTATCAAGTCCTTGATCGTTAAGTTAGTAAACAACATTACTAACCTCTAGACTATTTATTGCTTTCCTCAAGAAGACATTTGGTGCCGTGTCTGACGGAAGTAGCTGCTTCGGTAGTTGATTCAGTCGATACCGACAGCTTTCTCGGCGCTGCCAACCTTGTCAACCTTAGCTATAACAGACGACACTGTTTTCAGTGCGTCTAGGTAGTTTGTAAACGATGTCATATTACTAGTTTCAAATTCTGGGAAGTGGATATTCCGTGTATATTGGTCAGAAATAGAGGGTGAAGTTAAGACGGACTTAATATTCGTATGTTTACAAAATGTCCGTGTACTAGTACAAGTATTAAGCGTCACAATACACAATACCAAGGGTGGGCGAGAGGAGAGGGGGGGGGGCGCATTTGCCTACCTTTTGAAGATATCGTAATTTAGTGATGTACTTTATATTTTAAAATTTTGAAAAAAAATTAAAGCTTTTAATGAATTCTTATACCAGATTCCCTAATCGTTTTAAATTTTTCAGTAAAACTTAGCCCAAAATTTAAGTCTTATAAGTTGAGAATGTGACTTTTCACGACAAATGTCATATCATGTGTTCAGATTCAGGACCTATTCTTACCCACAGATACACACACGCACACACACACACACACACACACACATGCGAATAAAAGTCAACGACAATTTTAAATTTCTTTTGGTTGGTCATAAAGTTCCCTTCCAAATGGTGTACACATAAAGGATAAAGATTTGGTATTGCAATGATCGTGAAAAAAGGATATCTTCACTTTTCGGACGCTGCTTGTACATCAGTATTTATTTAAAAGTACGTTGCTCATAAAGTTAACGGCATGTAACGAAATTTATTTATTTTCTAATTTCTTTTGTGTTGGGCTTAAAGTACCCCTCCCTACCCTCCTCTCTCCTTTCCTTCCTGCCAAGTGGGATTAGCCGAGCGGTCTAGGGCGTTGCAGTCATGGCATGTGCGGCTGGTCCCGGCGGCGGTCCTAGCCCTCCCTCGGGCATGTGTGTGTGTGTTTGTCCTTAGGTTAATTTAAGTTAAGTAGTGTGTAAGCTTAGGGACTGATGCCCTGAGCAGTTAAGTCCCATAAGATTTCACACACCTTTGAACATTTTTCCCTTCCTTTCTCCTAGGTAGTACACGTTACGGAAAATTGGGATATACGTTGGTACTGAACGAATAATACGCAAACGGAATTGAAAAAATAATCTCTTCATGCAGTCGTATCAGAAATAATTGAAAACGGGAATTAGGGCAGAAAGACTGGCAATAAAAATACATCACTTCTGATGGCAGTCCGGTGGCTTGACGGATGTAAGTTTGTATGCCTACCTGTAGCCGACAACACTGCTTTTTATGTTGTCCGAATATCGTTGTCGTCTCTCGCAGCTTTCCGTTAATTACAAATATATTTTGTGATTATTTGTAAGCAAATGCTATTGTGCAGTCAAATAAAATCGAGTAGTTTTTGTATCTTGTGTCTCTCTGTTTCTAAATGGTAGCTTCGTCAGTATACCAGATTAGACTTGCTTCAGGATGGCATTACCCCTGCCATCAGCTCGCCGACGAGGCCGTTCCAGTTCCCCGTCTTCTCGTCTACGCCGCCGTACTTCCCATCGGGCGCCAGCTTGAACTCGAACGTGAAGTTGAGAATCTCGGCGATCTGCGCAATCAGGTCCATCGAGTAGCCCTCGTACCGGTCGTTGCCGACACGCGGGGGGCTGGTCGGCAGCTTCTCCCTCAGGTACGGCGGGCCCTGCGACAAAATTCCATTCGGTAAAGGCCAGATAGTAGGGTGGGGACTAAATTCGGTATGGAGCAGGTGCGGTAGGTTACAGGTGATAAAACAGGTAGATCTCAAGGATTTATCTCAGGGTATAACGAAAAAGAGCAGTTAGATTTTCCAGGGAAAGGATGAGGAGTATTTGGGAATGAAGAGAAGGGTGGATACTGAAATTATAAATAAATTAGCCTCTCGCTGCAACGATGTTTCTTAATATTTTTTGGCATAGTCGATTACAGGACTACCAGCACTGCCTTCATATGCACCTATTCGCAAAACAAATTTTTTCACAAATTACGTCACGGCAGTGCATATACACTGAGGAGACAAACGTCAGATGCATCTGCAAACATCGTGTCAGACACCCTTTTTTTTTTGCGTGGCGTAGTTTAGCAACATGACACAGCATGGACTCAATAAGTCGTTGTAACTCCCCTGCAGAAATATTGAGCCATGCTGCCTGCATCTATAGCCGTCCATAACTGCGAAAGCGTTGCTTGTGCAGGATGTTATTAAAAAACTGACCTCTGGATTATGTCTCATAAATGTTCGATAGAATTCATATCGGGTGATCTGGGTGGACAAATCATTCGCTCGAATTGTCCAGACAGTTCTTCAAACCAGTTGCGAACAATAGTGGCCTGCTGACAAGAAATCATTGTTTGATAACACTAAATCCATGAATGGCTGCCAATGATTACCAACTAGTAAGCCAATGATCGGTTCAGTAGGACCAGGGGACCCAGTCCATGCCATGTAAACACAGCTCACACCATTATGGAGCCCACTATATCCATGAATGGCTGCGAATGATTACCAAGTAGTCAGTCAATGATCGGTTCAGTTGGACCAGGGGACCCAGTCCATGCCATGTAAACACAGCTCACACCTTTATGGAGCCCACTAAATTCACGAATGGCTGCGAATATTACCAAGTAGTCAGTCAATGATGGGTTCAGTTAGAGCAGGGGACCCAGTCCATGCCATGTAAACACAGCTCACACCATTATGGAGCCCACTAAATCCATGAATGGCTGCGAATGATTACCAACTAGTCAGTCAATGATCGGTTCAGTGGGACCAGGGGACCCAGTCCATGCCATGTAAACACAGCTCACACCATTATGGAGCCCACTATATCCATGAATGGCTGCGAATGATTACCAAGTAGTCAGTCAATGATCGGTTCAGTTGGACCAGGGGACCGAGTACATGCCATGTAAACACAGCTCACACCTTTATGGAGCCCACTAAATCCATGAATGGCAGCGAATGATTACCAACTAGTCAGTCAAACATCGGTTCAGTGAGACCAGGGGACCCAGTCCATGCCATGCAAACACAGCTCACACCATTATGGAGCCCACTATATCCACGAATGGCTGCGAATGATTACCAAGTAGTCAGTCAATGATCAGTTCAGTTGGAACAGGGGACCGAGTCCATGCCACATAAACACAGCTCACGCCTTTATGGAGCCCACTAAATTCACGAATGGCTGCGAATATTACCAAGTAGTCAGTCAATGATCGGTTCAGTTAGAGCAGGGGACCCAGTCCATGCCATGTAAACACAGCTCACACCATTATGGAGCCCACTATATCCATGAATGGCTGCGAATGATTACCAAGTAGTCAGTCAATGATCGGTTCAGTTGGACCAGGGGACCCAGTCCATGCCATGTAAACACAGCTCACACCTTTATGGAGCCCACTAAATTCACGAATGGTTGCGAATATTACCAAGTAGTCAGTCAATGATGGGTTCAGTTAGAGCAGGGGACCCAGTCCATGCCATGTAAACACAGCTCACACCATTATGGAGCCCACTAAATCCATGAATGGCTGCGAATGATTACCAACTAGTCAGTCAATGATCGGTTCAGTGGGACCAGGGGACCCAGTCCATGCCATGTAAACACAGCTCACACCATTATGGAGCCCACTATATCCATGAATGGCTGCGAATGATTACCAAGTAGTCAGTCAATGATCGGTTCAGTTGGACCAGGGGACCGAGTACATGCCATGTAAACACAGCTCACACCTTTATGGAGCCCACTAAATCCATGAATGGCAGCGAATGATTACCAACTAGTCAGTCAAACATCGGTTCAGTGAGACCAGGGGACCCAGTCCATGCCATGTAAACACAGCTCACACCATTATGGAGCCCACTATATCCATGAATGGCTGCGAATGATTACCAAGTAGTCAGTCAATGATCAGTTCAGTTGGACCAGGGGACCGAGTCCATGCCATGTAAACACAGCTCACGCCTTTATGGAGCCCACTAAATTCACGAATGGCTGCGAATATTACCAAGTAGTCAGTCAATGATCGGTTCAGTTAGAGCAGGGGACCCAGTCCATGCCATGTAAACACAGCTCACACCATTATGGAGCGCACTAAATCCATGAATGTCTGCGAATGATTACCAAGTAGTCAGTCAATGATCGGTTCAGTGGGACCAGGGGACCCAGTCCATGGACATGTAAACACAGCTCACACCATTATGGAGCCCACTATATCCATGAATGGCTGCGACTGATTACCAAGTAGTCCGTCAATGATCGGTTCAGTTGAACTAGGGGACCCAGTCCATGCTATGTAAGCACATCTCACACCATTATGGAGCCCACTAAATCCATGAATGGCTGCGAATGATTGTCAACTAGTCAGTCAATGATCGGTTCAGTGAGACGAGGGGACCCAGTCCATGCCATGTAAACACAGCTCACACCATTATGGAGCCCACTAAATCCATGAATGGCTGCGAATGATTACCAATTAGTCAGTCAATGATCGGTTCAGTTGGACCAGGGGACCCAGTCCATGCATAACACAGCTCACACCTTTATGGAGCCCACAAAATTCACGAATTGCTGCGAATATTACCAAGTAGTCAGTCAATGATCGGTTCAGTTAGAGGAGGGGGACCCAGTCGATACCATGTAAACGCAGTCACACCATTATGGAGCCCACTATATCCATGAATGGCTGCGAATGATTACCAAGTAGTCAGTCAATGATCGGTTCAGTTGGACCAGGGGACCGAGTACATGCCATGTAAACACAGCTCACACCTTTATGGAGCCCACTAAATCCATGAATGGCTGCGAATGATTACCAACTAGTCAGTCAAACATCGGTTCAGTGAGACCAGGGGACCCAGTCCATGCCATGTAAACACAGCTCACACCATTATGGAGCCCACTATATCCATGAATGGCTGCGAATGATTACCAAGTAGTCAGTCAATGATCAGTTCAGTTGGACCAGGGGACCCAGTCCATGCATGTAAACGCAGCTCACACCTTTATGGAGGCCACAAAATTCACGAATGGCTGCGAATATTACCAAGTAGTCAGTCAATGATCGGTTCAGTTAGAGCAGGGGGACCCAGTCGATACCATGTAAACACAGCTCACAGCATTATGGAGCCCACTATATCCATGAATGGCTGCGAATGATTACCAACTAGTCAGTCAATGATCGGTTCAGTTAGAGCAGGGGACCCAGTCCATGCCATGTAAACACAGCTCACACCATTATGGAGCCGCTACCACCACACCACCACGAGCTTGCACATTCCATGGCTTCGTGGGGCTGCGCCACGCTCGAACCCTACCATCAGCTCTTACCAACAGAAATCGGGACTCTTAGACCAGGCCACGGTTTTCCAGTCGTTTAAGATCCAACCGATTCGGTCACGAGCCCACGAGAGGCACTGCAGGTGATGTCGTGCTGTGAGCAAAGGCAGTCGCGTCGGTTGCCTGCTGTCATACCCATTAACGCCAGATTTCGCCCCACTATCCTAACGAATAAATTCGTCGTACGTCTCACATTGATTTCTGCGGTTATTTCAATATAGCAAATATACTCAAATATACACAAATATACTCAAACACCTCTGCATTCGGTTGTTGAGTGAAGGCTGTTAGAAACTGCATTGTCTGTGGTGAAAGGTAGTGCCTGAAATTTGGTATTCTCGAAACACTCTTGACACTGTCGATCTCAGAATGGAATGTCCATGCCTCTAGTGCCAACTACCATTCCGCGTTCAAAATTCCCATCGTGCAGCCATAATCATGTCGGAAACCTTTTCACACGAGTCACCTGAAAACAAACGACAGCTCTGCCAATGCTGTGTCCGTCTATACCTTGTGTACTATCGCCATCTGTAAATGTGTTTGTGAAACCCAGCTCGCGCTATTCGTCCACGAGACTCAGAGGGCCATAGACACGGGTTCCCAGGTAGATGCCGTGTTTCTTGACTTCCGCGTTCGATACAGTTTCCCACAGTCGTTTAATGAACAAAGTAAGAGCATATGGACTACCAGACCAATTGTGTGATTGGATTGAAGAGTTCCTATATAACAGAACGCAGCATGTCATTCTCAATGGAGAGAAGTCTTCCGAAGTAAGAGTGATTACAGGTGTGCCGCAGGGGAGTGTCGTAGGACCGTTGCTATTCACAATATATATAAATGACCTTGTGGATAACATCGGAAGTTCACTTGAGGCTTTTTGCGGATGATGCTGTAGTATATCGAGAGGTTGTATCATTGGAAAATTGTACTGATATGCATGAGGATCTGCAAAGAATTGACGCACGGTGCAGGGAATGGCAATTGAGTATCATTGTAGACAAGTGTAATGTGCTGCGAATACATAGAAAGAAAGATCCTTTATCATTTAGGTACAATATAGCAGATCAGCAACTGGAAGCAGTTAATTCCATAAATTATCTGGGAGTAGGCATTAGGAGTGATTTAAAATGGAATGACCATATAAAATCAATCGTCGGTATAGCAGATGCCAGACTGAGATTCATTGGAAGAATCCTAAGGAAATGCAGTCCGAAAATAAGGGAAATAGATTACAGTACACTTATTCGCCCAGTGCTTGAATACTGCTCACCGGTGTGGGATCCATGACAGATGGGATTGATAGAGGAGATAGAGAAGATCCAACGGAGAGCAGCGCGCTTGGGTTACTGGGTCATTCAGTAATCGCGAAAGCGTTACGGAGATGATAGAAAAACTCCAGTGGAAGACTCTGCAAGAGAGACGCTCAGTAGCTCTGTACGGGCTTTTGTTGAAGTTTCGAAAACATACCTTCACCGAGGAGTCAAGCAGTATATTGCTCCCTCCTACGTATATCTCGCGAAGAGACCATGAGGATAAAATCAGAGAGATCAGAGCCCACACAGAGGAATACCGACAATATTTCTTTCCACGAACAATACGAGACTGGAATAGGAAGGAGAACCGATAGAGGTACTCAAGGTGCCCTCCGCCACACACCGTCAGGTGGCTTGCGGAGTATGGATGTAGATGTAGATGTGCGTATCGCTATCCCACGACTTTCCTCACCTCACTGTACAACGTAACAGCATTATGGAGGAGCGGAGCAGGTTGCGCTATTTTGTTCTTCTTGATTTTTTCCAGCTTTGCTTCTGTTGATTTTCTTATGTGGAAACACTGGTACATAGTTTCAGCACCTTTAAAACTAAGTAGTTAAGGCTTCTCACTATTTGTCTATTTATGAAAAAAATATTTAGTCCAGTAATACCACATGGCCTAAGCTGCCCCATTCAAGGGGCAAGTTAGCCCATCAGTGAGAGCAAGTTGGTCCATTTAATTTTATCATTGAATTTAACTGAAAATATATAGGCTTTAAAACTTACTCTTTATTTTAATACAAATTCCTGCAAATGCACGACAAACTTTACAGTCTTTAATTTGTATTATCATTGTTATAATAAAAGTTAGAATAATATGTCCAGATCTTTCATCGGTTTTCGTCTCAATGCTCGATAGATGTCTTCACAGCTCAAACATCCATAAAAATGTTATTTCATGTAATTTTTAACAAATGAGAGATGAGCACACAACTTGTGCATTGAATCCATTCTTGGATTGCTTTGAGAAAATTGTTTAAGAAATCTAAGGCACAGGGCATCCTCGTCCTCATCTCCTTCATCTTGAAGAACGTTCTTACGAATGCCTAATTTCTTTCTGTCCTTTCTTTGAGAAGTTTTACCATATGATTTGTCTTAACTATGACGACCAATTCCTTTTACACGGAATATTCATATTTCTCCTTAAAATGTTTTCTTTTCTGTCTGTGGAGGCTTGTTGTTCGTGCTGTAATACGTCTTTCACTGGAGTGTCTGTCAGTACTGCTCAAGTTCTTTTTCGTTCGTTGATTGTCTTTCTTCTCTATTGAGATTTCTAAAATGGCCTGACTTCTTCAGGCGTTGGAAAGCACGGTTCGTCGGCTGCTGTGACGTCTAATTTAACGAGCGCGCTTGCTGACAGCATAGGCCTGCCATTGTATTCGTGAACAGTCAATTAAACCACAACCAATGGCATTAGGATTCGGCGTATCTGTTATGTACGAGTATGAAGGCAGGAAGTCACTATCATTGATAATGTTCCTGTTTAAGGGGGAGATGTCTGCATTTTGAATCTAGTCAATGTATTTCTGGGTGCAAATGCGTTTGGCAGTGCAATTTTCACAATGCCTGGAAGGTCGTACATTATCATTCGTCGCTTGCTTGCTGCCACCCATGCATCACACACTGAGTTTACAAAATTTTTAAAGGGGCCATAAGCAGTTCTCTCTATGGACTGTAGTTTGTTGCTACAGTGATGTCGAAAAGACAAAACTGTAACACAATTTTCCTTTCAAAAATCTAATACTTCAGCCGATAAATGGGAACTATGGTTGTCAATTAATACCAAGAAAGGAAAGTCTTCTGAGCAGTGATCATGTGATACAAAATGTTGTATATTTTTCAAGAAGCTAGTTTCTGTCATCCACTCTCAGTCTCAGGGGGATGGCTTGACAGTCTTTGATGCACGCCGAGTGCGCGTATTTCCGTTGTTCTCCTCGTACAGTTTGTAACACGGGAGGACTTCGTTTCGTCCCTCAACCGGGGCTGCAGAACGGAGAAGAAATAGTTAATACACCTATTTTGTGTATGTGATACGGGCGATTTCGACCAGAAACTTTCAGCAGAATGATGATATTGCTGCAAGCTGCGGGCATTCGGGTTCTATTCATACACTGATTTTCAGAATTGAAGCAACAAACGGAAATTTTGCAAGGTTGCGTTTATTTTGCCCGAAACAGTACAAAGAGGTGATAAAGTAGGACCAGGGTACAGAACACAGAACGTAATCAACTGCACATGCATAAGTATAGGCAAAGAGTTCTTCGTTTCTTTTTTTTTTTTTTTTTTTTTTTCAAACTAAACGCGTCTGCACACACATTCAGACTACTGTTAATGTGCTCAGTATGAAGCGTGACCGCCTCTAGCATCCACACAGATTTGCCAACGATGAGTCTGCTGCGAATGATGTCATGAATCTCATGTTGAGGCAATAACGCCCATTCTTTGCGCATAGTTGCTAGGGAGTGTTTGAGAGTGGATGGTGGATGCTGACGTAATGCAATCCGCCTCCCTAGTGCGTCCCAGACATGCCTTATATGATTACAATCGAGAGAGCGAGCAGACCACCCCATGCCTGCACTATCTTCCGTTTCCAAGAACACGCCAACCATCCTTGCTCTGTGAGGTCGAGAATTATCTTCCAGCAGTACGAAGTCTGGGCCCACAGCATCTAGTAACAGCCTCGTATGAGGTCCCAAGATCTCGTCACGATACCTGACAGTAGGTAAACCCTGTCAGTTCACCCATACAATTTCATGAAGAGGTTTTCGGTTGGTCAACACAATCCCTGTCCACATCATTAGGGATCCTAATGGGTCCCTTCCCACAATGTCTGGGTCCCCAAATCGTATTCCAGGTTCCGTTCAGATGCGAATCCGTCGAAAGCACTCTCCAGGCCAAATCGGGATTAATCTGTGAAAATAACATTGGTCCACCGTCCGACCGCCCATGTCACATGTTAACGACTCCAGTCTAAATCGTCCCTTCTGTGAAGACGCATCAGAGCTACAGATACAACAGGTCTCCAACAATAAAGGCCAGTCAGCTGAAGTCTTCTGTATACACTCTGCCTCGATGCACCAAGTCCAGTGGATACTGCTGGGTCAGATGCCAGTTGCCGTGCAGTATTCAGGCGATACCCTCGTGCCCTTACAGCCGACGGTACTCTATTTCTGATGTCCACGTGGTCGGCCCTGCTGTGGTCTTCGGGATACAGTTCCGGTTTCTATAAACTGTCACCACATCCGAGAAACAACAGAACGATTCACGTTAAGCCATCGGGCCCCATCAACTGTCCTGCTTCCATTCTTCCTATAGCCCCTCGCCTCAGGGAGTCTGGTGGGAGTCTTCTCTGTGCGCCGTCTTTGACTATGTACACAGTGACTGTGGATATTGGACTACCCAGCAAACACTATCCCGTTCGATAGGTGCCCTCACGTCATCGTTGGTATGTTTGTCCGTTGACCGGCATGCCATCTTCCGTGCACAATACGGTTGTACAGACGTCTGTTCACAGTTCGTATGATTATATCGAGAATTAGACATAGGAATGGGAAATGGTGGTGTGTTGCTTTAACTTTGGTTACCAGTGTATTATAAGAAAACTGGGATAGTGTTGAAATTACGTAAAATCGTGTCCTTTCGCGTCACTTTATGTGCATTGGACTTGCGTTTGTTGGTGTTGTGCTGCTTTCAATTGCTTGAGAACTCGTGGTGGTGGGTAAATATCTCCTGGTTAACCATCCGTCAAGTCAAGTGACTTACCAGCAGTTTCTCTCACTTGCTAATCTTTTTCTAAACTACTTATAAAATTCTTTTTACTAGGGAGGGATGTTAGATGTTGTGATTTGATGTTGTCCTAAAATATAACTGTTGACTTGTTCATCACGTATGTTCATGTATTTTTTTCATAAATTTGAGTTTCTCGAATTCATTGTCTTACACCTTCTTTGTTCACAAATTATACCACGCGTACCGCAATTCTATGTTTGAATACATAATATCTGCATCATACAAGATGTGCACCATTTACTTCTACTCCAATCTGATCAAGACTGGTGCAACGCATCATTGCAGTGCGTTATTCATTTTTTTTGCAAGAATTTTCAGTAAGTCCATGTAAGGCATCTGTAAAGAAGTTTGAGGAGTTACACAACTGCGGAGACGGCACCATAGTAAACTTTCGCCTTCACCAAACAAGTTCACTACACTGAGTTGATAAGTCATGGGATACCTCCCAATATCACGTCGGACCTCCTTTTTCCCGGCATACTGCAGCTACTCGACGTGGCATGGACTCCGTAAGTCGTTGGAACCTCCCTGCAGAAATATTGAGCCACACTACCCCTACAGCCTCCAAAACTGCGAAAGCGTTGCTGGTGCAGGATGTTGTGCAAAAACTGACATCCCGAGTATGTCCCATAAACTTTTTTGGAATTCAAGTCGGGCTATCTGGGTGGACACATCATTCGTTCGAAATGTCCAGAGTATTTTTCAAATCAGTTGAGAATAGTTGTGGCCTGGTGACATGAAAACATTGTTTGGGAACATGAAATCCATGATTTGGTGCAAATAGTCTTCAGGTTGCCGAACATTACCATTTCCAGTCAATGATCAATTCAGTTGGACCATGCTATGTAAACACAGTCCACACATTTATGGAGCTACTGCCATCTTGAACAGTGCATGGCTTCGAGGGGTCTGCGCCACAGTCGATCCCTACCATCAGTTCTTACCAACTGAAATCGGAACTCATTTGAGCAGGCCACGGTTTTCCAGTCATCTAGGGTACAACCAATATGGTCACGAGCCGAGGAGACGCGCAGCAAGGGATGCCGTGCTGTTAGCAAAGGCATTGGTGTTGATAGTCTGCTGCCATACCCCATTAACGTCAAATTTCATAGCACTGTCCTAACGGATACGCTCGTCATACATCCCACATTGATTTCTGTGGTTATTTCACACAGTTTTCCTTGTTTCTCAGCACTGACAGCTCTACGGAAACGCCGCTGTCCTCGGTCCTTAATTGAAGGGCATGGGCCTCTGCGTTGTCCGTGGTGAGAGATAATGTCTGAAATTTGATATTCTCGGCACACTCTTGACATTGTGGATCGCGGAATATTGAATCCTTTAACGATTTCCGAAATGACGTCTAGCTACAACTACTACTCCGTGTAGAGAGCCTGTTAATACCCGTCGCGCGGCCATAATCTCGTCGGAAACCTTTTCAGATGAATCACCTGAGTACAAATGACGGTTCCGCCAATGCACTGACCTTTTGTAACTTGTATACGCGATACTGTCGCCATCTGTATAC
This sequence comes from Schistocerca nitens, assembly GCF_023898315.1. Taxonomy (NCBI): domain Eukaryota; kingdom Metazoa; phylum Arthropoda; class Insecta; order Orthoptera; family Acrididae; genus Schistocerca; species Schistocerca nitens. The sequence continues at coordinate 684,544,864 of NC_064615.1, read as the reverse complement.
GAGATGCCTATAGCTATCCCACGACTTGTGTGGCCTCAATGTATTTTCAGGCTAGTGAGTAGTGTATGCAACAGACGAATCGAGCTTATCAGACAATATTTTAAGTCACCTGTGGTTGTGTGATACGAGGTTAACGGTTAATGATGTAACTGAAAACCCAATTGTGCTACTTTAGAACCCCCCGTCCTCTTCCTTTCGTTGCCCTTTGTGCAATCGTTGCCGTATGCATGATGCATGCTCAATTTTATGTCAGATCACGCTAGTAATTGTTCATATCCAGTGTCTGGGCTTGTATCTCAGGGTATTAACAGGCTTCATGATCTTGTATGGACACTCAGGCAGAGTTGCAAAGGAATGGCATATATATATATATATATATATATATATATATATATATATATATATATATATATATATATATGGTACTGATCAAAACAAATATATATATATATATATATATATATATATATATATAAGTGAATAACTTTTTTAGTTTTATTTTCTTTTGATCAGTACCAGACCTTGTAACAATATGGGTAGCTTTTTTGTGCAGTCTGTACAACCTAGATATAGCTTCACATGGATAATTATACAAATTACAGATTTTTTATGAAAACAATTCTCGAGAACTGTGACCAACACAGGACTGCAGATATTGCTTAAGGTTACAGTAGGGCAGTAGTCCTACACGTGCGGGCGGTGCCCCAGTACTGACCAGTCTAGAGGAGACGATGAGGTGCCGGCCCTGGATGATGTTCTGCGTCTCCTCCAGCGTCTGCGTCTCCGTCCTGGTACCCAGGAAGCCCTCCTCCGGCGTCCAGGTGCCGACCCTCTTGAAGCCAGCCGCTGACAGCTCCAGCACCTCCAGCTCGAAGCCCATTCGCCGACCTCTCGCGTCGAACTTAATTTCTCCAGAAATGCCTTCGTGCCGCATCTGCTCAGATAGAGTAAGACACAAGATGAACCTTTTCCAGACTACAGACAGTGACAGCGTAAGGTCAAATTTTGTATAACCTCATAAGTTTATCATAACAAACCTTATGTCAACTGATATGCACTACTGGTCATTAAAATTGTTACACCAAGAAGAAATACAGATGATAAACGGGTATTCATTGGAGAAATATATTATACTAGAACTGACATGTGGTTACATTTTCACGCAATTTGGGTGCATAGATCCAGAGAAAGCAGTACCCAGCACAAACACTTCTCGCCGTAATAACGGCCTTGATACGCCGAGGCATTGAGTGAAACAGAGCTTGGATGGCGTGTACATGTACAGCTGCCCATGACACCACAGGTCATCAAGAGTAGTGACTGGTGTATTGTGACGAGCCAGTTGTTCGGCCACCATTGACCAGACGTTTTCAATTGGTGAGAGATCTGGAGAATGTGCTGGCCAGGGCAGCAGTCGAACATTTTCTGCATCCACAAAGGCCCGTACAGGACCTGCAAAATGCGGTCGTGCATTATCCTGCTGAAACGTAGGGTTTCGCAGGGATCGAATTAAGGGTAGAGCCACGGGTCGTAACACATCTGAAATGTAACGTTCACTGTTCAAAGTGCCGTCAATGCGAACAAGAGGCGACCGAGACGTGTAACACAAATGGCACGCCATATTATCACGCCGGCTGATACGCCAGTATGGCGATAACGAATACACGCTCCCAATGTGCGTTCACCACGATGTCGTCAAACACGGATGCGACCATCATGATGCTGTAAACAGAACCTGGATTCATTCGAAAAAACGACGTTTTGCCATTCGTGCACCCAGGTTCGTCGTTGAGTAAACCATCGCAGGCGCTCCTGTCTGTGATGCAGCGTCAAGGGTAACCGCAGCCACGGTCTCCGAGCTGATAGTCCATGCTGTTGCAAACGTTGTCGAACTGTTCGTGGAGATGGTTGTTGTCTTGCAAACGTCCCCATCTGTTGACTCAGGGATCGAGACGTGGCTGCAGGATTCGTTACAGTCATGCGGATAAGATGCCTGTCATCTCGACTGCTAGTGATACGAGGCCGTTGGGATCCAGCACGGCGTTCCGTATTACCCTCCTGAACCCACCTATTCCACATTCTGCTAACAGTCATTGGATCTCGACCAACGCGAGCAGCAATGTCGCGATACGATAAACCGCAATCGCGATAGGCTACAATCCGACGTTAATCAAAGTCGGAAACGTGGTGGTACGCATTTCTCCTCCTTACACGAGGCATCACAACAACGTTTCACCAGGCAACGCCGGTCAACTGCTGTTTGTGTATGAGAAATCGGTTGGAAACTTTCCTCATGTAAGCACGTTTTAGGTGTCGCCACCGGCGCCAACCTTGTGTGAATGCTCTGAAAAGTTAATCATTTGCATATCACAGCATCTTCTTCCTGTCGGTTAAATTTCGCGTCTGTAGCACGTCATCTTCGTGGTGTAGCTATTTTGATGGCCAGTAGTGTATAAGGGGCGATGAAATAGTTTCCGTTTCAGGACGTTGCTGCATGGTAAATGCAACATAGCGCGACTCGGATGCAGGGATATAAGCAACGAAATGTAGGCAAGGGGTTAGTGTGACTTTCGTGTGTTTACGATGTGCGTGCGATAAATGCTGATACGTGAACTACGACGACGATAATGACAGAAGCTGAAGAAATGAGTTAAAATTTATGCTACCGCTGGGACTTGAAACTGTGTCTTCTGCTTAGTAGGCAGATGTGCTAGCCACTACACCCAGCTTGGCCGTACCTCAGTTACAGGCAGGATTTCTCCATTGCAAAGGGGGGGGGGTGCTATTCCAATAACGGAGAGCCTCGGCAAGATTGACGATTTAAGAAGTGGAAAATGGGTTGACAAAGTGATTTGTAGTTTGTGTTAGGGAGGGAAATGGACTAGTGTAGTCCGTGCAGGTGCGTTAGCTATACTGTTACAGTAGGGTAATATCTAGCACATGTGCCTAGTTAAGCAGGAGACCCAGGTTTGACTCCTGGTGGTGGCACAACTTTTAATTCATTTCTTGAACGTCTGTCAGTGTAGGAGATAAAGTTAAGACTCATGTGTCAGAACGAAAATTTAATTCCATCATATCAATACGGCGACTTTATTAGTAAATGTGTCCAAACCGGACCGATGTCTATTATTCTTTTCTTATCTGCCGAAGGATAAATACCGGTAGGCATCCATTGGAGAATGAGGAATACCTGTGTGAAATATTGCGAAAAGAGGTGTCACTGCTTCATGATAACGCACGTCCCCATATTGCAAATATTGTAATTTTGTAACACGACGTTACGCCAACACAACTGGGAGACTCTCGAACATGCACCCTATAGTTCTGATCTCTCCCCATGCGATTGTGATGCCTCCAGTTCCTTCAAAAAGGCCTTGAAGGGACGAGGACGTACATCAGGCTACTTCACGCGGCAGGACACGGACATCTTCAACCTTGTGCGTCGTTGGAATGATTGCCTTAATGGTCACAGCAATTTGACCTTGTTGGCATACCGATTTTGGACCGTACGGCCTTCGAAAAGAAACTTTTTGATCGACCGTTCTAGACAGAACGAACGTGGAGGACTTGCCTTAGATATCACTCTTCGGAGGTCTGTTGTTAAATGAATCCTTATCAAAACATTTGAAGACGTGGAAAGTATAATGTGGTACTCCCTCTATCTGTTCATAAACGATGTTAACTCAGTGAGTAGTTTCCACGTTCGCAAAGTGTGTGTAACGCCTCTGCTATGGCCGCATTTTTCAAAAGCTTTTCTAACTTAATATTGTGCACCATCGCTAAGGGAAACAATGATGGATGTGGTCGAGTCTTCTGCACAGTACACTCATATAAAAGAAGTAACGTCCTATTGGTGGAAAAACTGGGAGTCATATTCAAACTGCAAGACTTTGTTTATTGTATTAAATATTTACCGTGTTGGTAATTATAAGTAAAAAGCTAAAGCTCCGCCTACTAGCCTGTTGGGCCATTCAGCACCGACTGGCCGCCATGTTATCGTCATGCAAATGGCGCGGAGGGACGTGGGTTTGGCACAGTGCAGTCCTGACCGTTGTCAGCTTCCCAGATCTTGGGGCCGTTACTTCTCAGTTGGTATCACAAGGTTGAGCGCACCCCGTTCTTGTCCTCCCAGCAAGGAAAATCGCTAGCAATACTGGGATTTGAAAGCGAGTCCTCCGCATAGGTGCCAGACACGCAGACTACATAGTTACGGAGATAAACATGGCTGTAAATAGGTAAGGCCTCAGAAGCTGGTACCTGGTAGTCGGTCTGTGGTTCTCAATTTTGCACACACAATCGTTGGGCAGAGAACTCATTATAACCCTGTAGCCAAGGTTGACAATATCTCACATGTTATGGTGGCGGCACATTCTGTCTGAAGTGTGGACCGTTAGGGAGTGGAGGCTTGGGTGCGGTTACAGTGGACTGACAAGAAAAACCGAAGAGTCTTTACACGCCTGGCTGCTCTTCTTGTACCAAGGTATATGCATTGCGTGAGAATTCTGTAGAAGCTGGTAACGTCTTCTGCGGATGCATCAAGATGTTGCATGAAAGTGCAATCTTGTAGGATATCTATTTAAAATCGTTTTACTATTGAGTCTTGGACTAATTTTCAGTGTTTTTGCTTGCAGTTCATGAGGCCTTTCAAGTATGGTGTTGCTTTAATATCTAGATTATTATTGTTTAAATTAAGAAAATGTGTGTCTCGTATTGTTTTGATGTTTATTCAGTATACTGGAAAATTTAATGTACGCAGTTAAGGGATTCTGGTAGGTGACTTTTTTTTACTGACCACGTGGATGCAGTCAGAGTCTGTCGATTTTCTGACACGAACTGATCGATAATGTAGGCAATAAATGATACAAAACTGTTCTTTTCTATGAAACCCAGGGAAGTGGCATAGTGGTCAGTAAAGTGAACTCACTTTTGGGAGGATGACAGTTCAAATCCAGGAGTGGGAGTGATTAGTAGATCTAGTACTTAATTTAGTGCAAACATATGAAAGCCAAGTTAAATATTCTATTGTCATTTTGTAAACTGTTAGTTTTCTTGTTGTTGCCCCCAGTGTTAATTGTTTTATTATTGTGCTGAAAAAATTGTAATTAATTTATTGTGTAGTTCTAATGCTCCTGCTTCAGAAACTATAACTAAGCCATATATTTAAATTCTGTTTGTCAGATTGTTATTTTTTTAACTGTCAAGGCAGATGTTTATGGCTTGATAAAACGCAACCACCAGCCCAAACCCGACTCTACCAAATCCTACACTACAGCTGGTAGAAGAGCATGCTTGTGTATTGTGCGGGGATGGTGCCCATAGGCTGCTAGTTTTGGATTGTACACAGGAGACTGTGTCTTGCAACCCTGTGTGGTGTTGCAGATATGGTCACTAGGGAAGCGCCAGCTTTAGTGTGGCAGTTCGAGACGGAGCTGTCTTATGAAACAACTATTTGTGAGCGTGCACCTGTGAATACGGTGGCAGAGCGATCAAGCAGGTTATGGACGAACCAGAGCCATTGACTTTGTGACAGCAGATGGACATGAATAATCAATTAAATAGTAACTGATTGGCCATCGTGGGGTCGATTTAGTGTTACAATTTCTCCAACTTGAGTCACCTTCCCAAGGTCTGGTGCATAGGCGGCAAGCAAGGGCAATCCATTAAGCACGTAGAATTAATTATTTGTTGGCAGTAACTGATGGGGCAATTAGGACTCTGTTGAATGAGTTACCCAAGGAAATGGCAAGGATAAAAGTCATATTTAGAGATTTGTTAGCAGCGTCTTCCTTGCAGGGTAGCTGGATGTTTTAAACTTCGTGTGAGCACATGAGGTTAAACAAGTGGATAAAATAGAGGTGTCAGAACAGTAGGGTAGTGCATGGCAAACGCAATTCACCGTGATACCCCATTTGTTAGTAGGTATGTTCAATAAAAAGAAATTTTCGATGGATTTAATTACCAATACAGGCAAGTGTTTCTGTAGTATGATATTAACGATGGGACAGGAGCAAGTGTTCGCCGTGAGAGATGTGGAAGCCTTGCAGCTGATGTATCCTCATGTTGGAGGTAGACTGGCAAGCAGGACTGCGAGAGCCGTAGTTGTCAGAGATACTGTAGCAACTTCCTGCCAACAGTTAAGTAAATGGATAGTTCCTGCAAGGGCAATGTAGAAATTGATTGGCCTATATTACAGATGTGAACTGTGAAAAAACGAACCTTTTCAGTGATAACTGGGTTCACACAGCTGCATGCGTATTTTGTCTTCCAGCCACAGAAGTTGAGGTAGTGGTTGGTATTGTGGAAAGCTAATCATTTTGTGATCGAAACCCTTTCCTTGTCCACATTTGCTGACTAAAATGTATAATAAATAATAAAAAATATATAAGAAATGTGGTTCTGCCTTGAGCAAAAGCATTTTTTGTTGTTTTACTACACATACATGTATCAGAGAAGTTTCTCCATCTTCAATAAGTTTTATTTATTATATATCGAACAGTATACAAATATTTTATGCATTATGATATTTATCAGTTTCTTGAGATTATAGTATTTCCATGACAGAAATATTGAAATGAAAAATAAATATGTACCTTATTATTCATTCATTCATTCATTTCATTGTTGCCCTTATGGACAGTGTTTGAACTCGAAAATCACATGATGACACAATTTTCACTTCTTTCCTCTCTTCCTCTTCTCTTCCCAAAATCTCTTCATCCTTTGGCTGTGCTCCTGTTTCCTTTGCTCTGTCCATAATGTTCCTGTCTTCTTTCTCTCCTTTACAATAAATTTTGCACTCCTAACTTTGTTTCTGAAGTATTTCCTGTCTCCTATCATTTGCCTGTTGATCCCTATCTGCCTTAAGTCTTCGTCTATTTCATGATACCAATTTGTTTTCTTGCTTGAGCTGTTTACTACATCAAAAATTTTCTTTGTAAGTCGGTTGTTGTCCATTCTCTGTATGTGCCCATAGAAAGTTAATCTGCGTTTTCTGATCGCGTCTGTTAGTCTGTCAGTGTGCTGGTACAGCTCTTTGGTAGGTCGCTTCATCCATATGCCATCTCTGTGAATTGGTCCAAATATTTTTCTGAGAATTTTGCGTTCTATTTTTTCTGTGTCTATGATGCCTGATGCTCCAATTGTGGTTGTTTCTGACGCGTACAATGCTTCTGGTAATACAACTGTTTTGTAGTGCCTAAGTTTGGCCTGCCTCGATATGCTTTTCTTATTATAATGTGACCATGTGAGTTTGTATGCCTTCTGGAGTTTCTTCGTTCGTTCCATGTTAGCCGCCTTGTTTGATCCTCCCATTTGTATGTACTCCCCTAAATACTTAAATTTTTCGACTCTTTCTACGGATCCATATACAGTATGCATGGTGTGTACATTGTTGGTCTGTCGTTCCATATATTGTGTCTTCTCGTAAGATACCTGCAGACCTGTTTTGGCAGCTATTTCATGCAAGCATTCCAGTGCTTCCTTTGCCTCCTGTGTATTATTGCTGAGTATGGCTATATCATCTGCAAATGCCAGACATTTTATGATTGTTTTGGTTTCACGTGTTCTTCCCAGCTGTATTCCTTTAACTTGTTCCTCCCACTGCTTGATAATTTTGTCTAACACCATGTTGAACAGGATTGGTGAGAGCCCGTCTCCTTGTCGGACACCTGTGTGTATGTGGAAGGGTTCCGAAATTTCTCCCATGAACTTAATCTTGGAGGTAGTGTCTGTAAGCGTCTGTTGTATAAGTGTCCTGGTTTTTCTGTCGATACCATATTCTTCCAGTACGTCAAAGAGTGTCTGTCTGTCTATGGAATCATATGCTTTTTTAAAGTCCACAAAGGTAACTACAGTGTTTCTTGCCTGTCTGACTTTCAAAAGTGTTCTCAGGTTCCATATCTGTTCGATGCATGATCTCCCTTTTCTGAAGCCCGCCTGGTATTCCCCAATTTGCAGATCTGCTTGTGGTTCTAGTCTGTTTAATAGCACCTTAGAGAAAATTTTGTATGTAACTGGTACTAGCGAAATGCCTCTGTAATTGTTTGGATCTGACTTATCACCCTTTTTATGTAACGGATGGATCAATGCACATTTCCATTCCTCTGGCACTTTCTCTGTGATCCAAATTTCGGAGATAATCTTATGGATTTTTTTGGTGATGTTTTCATCTTGGAGTTTCCAGATCTCGGCGATAATACCATCTTCTCCGGCAGCTCTGTTATTTTTCATTTGTTTTATGATTTCCTCTATCTCTTCTATTGTGGGTGGATCAGAATCGGCATTAGATGTGGTCTTTTGGAATGTTAATTTTCCTGTAGGTTTTTTGCAATTAAGAAGTTTATCAAAGTAATGTTTGAGAATTTTACAGTTTTCTTTTGTGTTTGTTTCCATGGATCCATCTTTTCTTCGGAAGCAGAGGCTAGGGGGTTGATAGCCCTTAATATTTTCTTTGAAAGTTCTGTAAAAATTTCTTGTGTTATTTCTTTTGAAATCTTCCTCAATTTCTTTTAGTCTGTTATTGTCATATGCTCGTTTTTCCCTTCTGATTTCCTTCGATGCTAGTTTCTGAACTTCGTGAAATTCTTTCCATGTTTCTGAATTTCTGTAGCTACTGAACTTGTCCCATGCTTGCTTTCTTCTCTCAATGGCTTCATCACAATTTGCGTTCCACCACCTATGTTTGCGTTTTCTAGGTGGTTGTCCCCAGCACATAGTCTTCTGAACTGCCTTCGCCAGATCTGTCCATGTGTCTATTGAATGCCTATTAATTTCTTCAACGATTTTATCCCTGTTTATCTTCAAGTATTCCGGATCAGGTTTGACTATTTTGTTTTGCGCTGTCTGTTTCAGTCTTGGGATTGGCCTAATCTTAACTTGTAGCAAATAATGATCAGACTCGAAGACTCCTTTACGTGTTCTGACATTTAGAATTTCCCGCGAATTTTTCTTGGATATGGCCACATGATCAATCTGAAATTCTCCCCACACTGTGTTGGGTGCTTTCCATGTTGTAAGTTTTCGTCTTGGTTTTTGAAATTGTGTTGACATGATTTTGAGGTTAAAGTTTTGACAATATTTTATGAGATGTTCCCCATTTCTGTTCGTGCGAATATGTGCTGAGTATGGGCCTGTTATTTCTCTGAATTTTCTCTCCTTACCAAGCTGCGCATTGAAATCACCCATTAAAATTTTCACATGTCTTTCTGGTACGTTGTTAGTTACTTCCTCCTTGTCTTCCCAGAAGTCTTCAATTTCTTGTGGCTTCTTTCTGTTATGGTCATTTGTAGGTGCATGTGCGTTGATAATTGTGTATGCTTTATTACCTGATTTGAAGGACAGTGTCGAGATACGTTCTGATATTGAATTGAAGTCTATGATGTTATCCATGACTGATTTGTGTACTGCAAACCCTGTACCAAACAATAATGGTGTTCCTCTTCTGACCGCAGGTTTACCTTTGTAAATCCTGTAATGTTCTGTGTCGAAATGGTTTTCATCTACGAAGCGCGTCTCTTGAATGGCAAGAATTTTGATGTGAAATTTATCTAGCATGTCTGTCAGTTGTTTTAGTTTTCCAAGTTTGAACAGAGTGTTTGCATTGAGAGTGCCAAGGTAGTGCTTGCGAAGAGGTTTTGAGAAGCTCCGACTCTTCTCCTCATGATGTTCCTGGTCCCCCAGAATCCGATGACCAGGAAAGTCCAGTCCGTTGACTGGGGCCTGGGGTAGCGGATTTCTTTCCATTTGTTCCATCATGATTACTTCAAGTTGAAGTTGGTTGTGGTGACCTTTAACAAGATCACGGTAATTGCAGACTTGATTATTACCTTATTACCTTATTATTACATATATTTTGTTACGCAATGTATCACATTTTTAGGCCTAATATGATTTTATAGATTTTTTTCTCTCTATGCACTGCTATCGTTATACGACCTTACTTTGTAAAGAAAGATTCGTTATTTTACTCCGTGACTAGCGTTTTTTGGATTACGATACTATTTTTCGAAAAATGTATTGAAATGTCTGCTGATTGTGTTTAGGCTTTATGAAATGTTGATCGGGGAGGGGGAGCAAACTATATATATAAATGTGCATATTTACCTTCAACACCTTAAACCCTCCTTAGAAGCACGAAAACGCGAGATCTACAGAAAGTAAGCTCACACATTTACGTACATAGTCTGCTCCCCCTCTTTAATAAACATTACGTAAAGCCTAAACACAATCAGCAAACATTTCAACAGATTTTTTGAAAAATAGTACTGTAACTTTCAAAAAACGCTAGTCAAAGATAAAATAGCGAATTTTTATTTACAGAGCAAGATAATATAGTGACAGTAGTGCATAGAAAGGAAAGAAACCGATAAAATCATATTAGGCGCAAAAAGTGATAAATTACGTTTCAAAAAATTGTCAAACATTTATTAATTGGAGAAGACATACTGGAATGCAATAATTGCTGCTGTGCTACAAATACCACACAGACTTGTGGACACCAGTATGTAATAATAAGATATATATGTATTCTTCATAATAATATTTCTGGCAATACTTATAGTAGTGTAAATACTATAATCACAAAAAACAGATAAACATCGTAATGCATAAAAATTTGTGTACTGTTCAACTGAAGATGAAAATGCTTCTCTGAAACATGTGCTTGATCAAGGTAGAAACACATTTCCTTATTACATATCACGGAAAACATTAAACCAGCTGATAGTTCGTGTGTGGTGGTCACAGCCCCTTTGTACCTCCAAAGATTCAGAAGAACATTTATGCTGTCGTAGGCATGGATGCCTTTTCAAGGTTCTGCTGGTTGTTTCTTAATAGACTAGGGATCGCACAGTGTGACGTACGCCGGTTGAGGAGGGTTTCTGGTATCTCTGGTCCTTGCCGCGTGTCTTCAGAGTCTTCGAGGAGTTTGTTTGTGTATTAGGAATCAGGCATTCTACTACCACGCCGTGTTACCCAAACCTATCGCTCACAGAGAGACTGAACCTTGATTTGAAGACTGTCTTGTTGCTTATCATCATTTCGACCACACAATTTGGGGTATTTAATGAATGTCTTTAAAGCAGGCAGGCACGAAACACTGAAACAGAAACCGCCAGCTTTAATATTTGCATTTAGAACTGATTCCTCATTGGCTAACATGTGGTCAGTCGAGGATTTATTAGCCTAGTAAGATGTTACCTAAGACGTGTTGTAGGTCCCGAGAAAATATACTGGTGGACCATGAACTATTGGCTCGCAGCACCCAAATTCGTTAGAATGGGGGACCAGGTGGATGTCAGGAGTTTTGGTACTCTTGAGTAGTGGAGATGAAGCTGAGAAAGCTCCTGCCACACTTTAAGGGACCTGTTGAATCTATTCGCTTTGTGACCACGACGTTCATATTAATTAAGGATGTTTCTGTGACAAGGGAATGCATGATGGACATTCCACAACTTATGCCAACAAGTTTTGTTGTGACATGTGCGACCTTGTCACAGTGTTGCCAACTGTATTGTTTATTGTATGAGGGGCATTCAGTAAGTAGCGAAACACATTTTTTCGGGTAATTTCGGTTGAAAAAATGAGAGATTTGTTGCGGAATAGTCCAACTCCAGTCCCTGCAGTTTCATGAAGTTCTAAAAGTTGGCGGCGCCAACCGTAGGATCTAAAATGGCGTTTGTAGCGGAGGCAAGTTCCAAGTAGGAAGCTGTCGTTGTGTTTCTTTTCGTGGAGAATTAGAGCGTCGCAGATATTCATAGGCGTTTGCAGGATGTCTACGAATATCTGACAGCGAACAAAAGCACAGTGAGTCGTTGGGTGAAGCGTCTGTCATTATCGCACGAAAAGGTGGCACAAACCTGCCCAGTCTCCTGCGTGCCGGTCTGTCGCACACAGCTGTGACCCTGCAATGTTGGAACGTACGGACACTGTCGTTAGACGTGATCGACAGATCGTAATCAAACACCCCGCTGCACAGCTGGACGTCACTGTTGGCAGTGCTGACACCTTAGTCCATCAATTGGGGAGTTCAAAGGTATGTGTCCACTGGATTTCTCGTTGCCTAACAGAAGACCGTAAACAACAACGAAGGACCATCTGTGCGGAATTGCTTGTGAGTTACGAGACTGACCTAGGTTTCGTCGCGGATAACCACGCCTTCTTCGGAACACACTAAAACTACAAACTGCCTAAAGAGGCATGGTCCAGCATTCGTACAGAACTCCCAGAAGGGCAAAAGACTAGCATAAAATGTAAAATAAACGGTAGATGTGTACCATGTCAATAGCTGTACTTAGCTCAAACGTCAGAAGCGTGCTTCCTCACTTCAGCCAACGTTCGGTGGGCCGCGGGCTCCCAGGTAAACTGAGGTGGCGCCGGCAGCTAGGCTGTGAGAATGTCGGAAAGGAACGCGCATGGGCAAATTGAGAAATCGTCTTCTTTCATGTGATTGGCATAGAATGTGTTACGAAAGTGACCCGATGACCGGGTCAAAGGCGCAGGAAGTTAATGCGTGTTTATGTATAATGTCCTAGCTCTAGAACGATTTTATAGAACTATAGAACGTGGATAGGCTGAAACTATATATGTGGGATAGCAGATTCCACGGATGGTCAAAACGCATGCACGCAGGACAGACAAAATAACACCAGCTAGACCCATGCTGAAAATATGGGGGATGAATAACGGTCATCGGATCACTTCCGTAACACATTCTATGCCAATCACACGGAAGAAGACGATTTCTCAATTTGCCCATGCGCGTTCCTTTCCGACATTCTCACGGCATAGCTGCCGGCGCCACCTCAGTTTACCTGAGAGCCCGCGACCCACCGAACGTTGGATGGAGTGAGGAAGCACGCTTCTGACATTTGAGATAAGTACAGCTATTGACATGGTACACACCTACCGTTTATTTTACGTTTTATGTTAGTCTCTTGCCCTTTTGGGAGTTCTGTACTAAAGTTGGGCCATGCCTCTTTAGGCAGTTTGTAGTTTTAGTGTGTTCCGAAGAAGGTGTGGTTATCCGCACCGAAACCTAGGACAACATCCGGTTTCTATTTGCAATCGAGGCGGATTATTTATAATCATTACCTTCTTCATGATTGCTGACGCGCTGCAATGTCAAAAGTTCTCAAGTTACGAGACTGTTCGTGATAATGTTTTGTCAAACATCGTCGCAGCCGGTGAAACATGGATTCATCGCTTCAAACCGGAAACAATACTGCACTCCATGGACCGACGCTACACCACCTCTCCTCGGAACAGAAAGTTCAAAGCTACACTCCCAGCAGGTAATGTCATGGCGATGGTTCAAAATGGTTCAAATGGCTCTGAGCACTATGGGACTTAACATCTATGGTCATCAGTCCCCTAGAACTTAGAACTACTTAAACCTAACTAACCTAAGGACATCACACAACACCCAGTCATCACGAGGCAGAGAAAATCCCTGACCCGCCGGGAATCGAACCCGGGAACCCGGGCGTGGGAAGCGAGAACGCTACCGCACGACCACGAGCTGCGGACGTCATGGCGATGGTCTTTGGTATTCTGAAGGGGTTATTTTGTTTCATGTCCTCCCTCATGACGCAACTATAAACTCGGAAGCGTACTGTGCTACCGCTCAGAAAACTGAAGAAACGACGTCAGTATGTTTGTCGCCATGAAAATGCAAACGAACTTCCCCTTCTCCATGACAGCACAAGGCGTCAAACAACTCTGCATAAACATCCCATAAAACCTCACTCATCTACGCTACAGCCCGGATCTCACACCTTCCAGCTTCCATATTTTTAATCCAATGAACGATGCACTCCGCGGGACGCCGTACGTGGTTGATGTGGAGGCTACTCACGCGGCAATATGTTGGTTCCAACGTCGACCATTGAGTGGTACCATGCAAGCACAGCAGCCCTTCCAATGAAGAGGCTTAAAATCGTGGTACTGAATTGAGATTGTGTAGCCAAAAGAATGGGGAATAATATGCTGTACTGAAATCCTGAAAAAAACCAACGTGCTTTCAGAAAAGATGTGTTGCTTTACTTATTTAATGCCCCTCGTATTTCAGTATGTTGGTGGCTCCTTCAACCAGCTGGCGGTGGAGGAGTCAAGAGATTCTGTGTGGGGAAGATTGTGCTGTGTCAAGTGGCACGTTTGTTTCACCTGCTGTCAGGGAGATTCTGATGGCTTTTCGCGGTGGAGGGGTGCCAGTAGAGGGAGGGATATCCGTGTGCCACGCTGGAAACCATGTGGCGTGGCGCAGCTCAGCACGCATTTTTGTAACTTCAGATGTTTAAATGGGACCGCGCAAATCGCGACGTGACGCGATTCAAACTCCAAACGCGCATGTGCCATGTCGCGCGGAGTTGTGGTTGTGGCACAGTTTCTCGCGCCACGCGTCGCGCGTGCCTCGTTAGCACCTTGGGACATTTGAGGCGGGCAGCGGAAAAGTAGCCCGGCCATATGCTCACATCGGCACGGCGCATATAAGCAGTGATAGTATTGCCCATACGACAAATATTGCCTTACTGTATACTAAATTTTATTGCCTTTGTGTAGTGTTTCATTTTCGCCATTTAAACGCTGCAGCATTTTTCGTTAGTACATTATACTTTTTTGTTATTTGTATCTGTATAGTTGTGCTTTGTTTTGTTTTTCTTCTGTCAAGAAAAATGCATACTTCATTAGCTGGTCAGCCATTGGCCGCTGGAATTCTGTCATATGCCTCCGCAATGTTTTCAGATCGCAAGAAGGGACAGAGGGTAGAGAATAAGGAAGCAAGGAATATTATACAATCATGTGATTAAGAAGCAAGGCAGGAACGTAAAACAAGGTTATCTTCTCGCTGCCTAGTGTGCTGGCGTATCTGTACGATCTGTCACAAAAATTTGGAAAGGGATAATCTCCACAGGTGTGACCTCTTTGTGCTCCTGATAAAAAGCATCCAAGACCTGAAGTATAGAAGTCTCACTGTGATTACTTGGATATGGATGTAATAATGTAATACGACACACTGTACTACATGCATGTGAATATCATATTTCCACTGCAAGCTAGAAACAGTCGAAAAGCAGTCACAAATAATGTTTTAATTGGTTCGTCGTGATGAGAAAAAGCTTTTCAATTGTTGCATGCACATTATCAGCATTAATAAACTAATTATACAACAGGCTACACAAATGAAGAAAATGGTCGGTATTATTAACAAATTAGGAATATCCTAAAAGAGTATCATGATTAGATATATTTAATTTGTTGAAATGTATGCTGACAAAGGTGGATCTACTTTCATGACAATGTTTTTCGAACTCCAACTCATAAGACACACATGGCTAGCTTGTGCATTCCTGTCACGCGCATTATCCTCCGCTGCTGACAATACACTGACCATTGTGTTGCGCGACAGACCAATTGTTTATTTTTCTCAATAACAACTATTTTATTCGCGAACACACAGTGTCAGTTTGGCAAACCGTAGGTGAGTAACCAGTATCTGGCATGTGCCTATCATTCCACCTGAAGGAACGCTCTTCATTATTTTAATACTGCTCAGATCAAGAGAAGGAATAAAATCCTTTGGTAAGTTTCCATTCCAGTCGCTCAGTGTTAAAAATACGATGGGTTACGGGGATTTCACCAAAATTCCAAAAGAATTGTCAATCTATTTTTGTGCGAGTTGTTAACCTTTTCTCATTCGAAGAAGCATCACCATTTATGAGTAACGGCCACATTTCTCTAGGTGACAGGTTTAATTGTACTTCCTTTGTCACAGTGTAATTTGCCAAACTCATCTCACAGCAGCCATTGCGACAGAATTCCGAAACAGAGTGCCTCATTAAACAAGTAATTGGCTATCACAGAGCTCAATAGCTTACGAAAAACCTCATAGTGTCGGTTTGCAGTAAAATAAAAGAAGAAATTTCATGTTTATTTTCATACTAGGAAGCTCTTGTTTCGCTAGCTGTCGATAACCCTTAAAAAATTACAGTCACTGGAGTGAAATAAATAGAAAGGGAAGTATAAGTACTGATATATCACCATAGATAAGAAAGTTCCGTGTGTTTAAGAATTGGCAAAACACTCTCCTCCTTGTATGCAATCATTCGGCAAACTTTCGTTTCGATGTCGCGATCGGTTTAGGAGATATGAGAGATGTTGCGAGTATTTCATTCTCGCGGGCGTGAGATCGGAAGTGAGCGCGCTACATAGGATCCATTTTCTCGAGATCGGAGGCAGATCGAGACCTCTTCCCAAGTCTAAACAAAAATTCAACATGTTACCTAAATTTCATACGCAGCAACATATGGTGTAATACGCACCAAACGCAAAATCATAGCGACCCCTAATTTTGGTTGCAAACTTCTTGCGTTTTGCATAGTGTCTTACTAAAATGTGTGCATCACAATAAAATTGGTCATTAGCGAGATGATGGGCACTTCGCCACGATATCGTTACGCGCCCAGGAGAGACGCCGCAGGCGATGTACTGTTAGCTGACATATAACGCTACAAATAAGGCAAAAATCAAATATTTTCAGTAAATAGTTTCTGTAAAATCGTTTGAGAAAGATAACAGGTTGCGCGCGCTTCGGTTCTGTCAGCGCAGAGCGTCGCCAGTGGCGCGTGCGAAATTTGGTGTACGCGTCGCAATATGCGCTGCACCCGCGCGACTCGTGCGGAACGTGCGTGTCGCGCTGTAGTCTAGTGTCACGTCACACGTGCTATACGCGTCTCAATTTGCTCCTAGCCTAGCAAAGGCACTCGCGTCGGTTGCCGGGTGCCATGGGCCGTTAACGCCAAATTTCGCCGCACTCTTCTAATGGATACGTTCATCGTACGTCTCACATTGGTTTCAGTGGTTATTTCACCCAGTGTCGTTTGTCTGTTAGCACTGACAACTGTGTGTAAAGACTGCTACTCTCGTTCGTTAAATGAAGGCCGTCGGCCCCTGTGTTGTCAGTGGTGAGAGGTAATGCGTGAAATCTGGCACTCTCGGCACGCTCTCAGAATAGTGAATTCCCAAAATTTCCGAAATGGAACCATCTCATGACTTTTGTCTCTTCAGTATACAACCTACTGGCAGATGCATACAACCTCACTGACATCACTTACATCAGCGGCAGAGGTTTAATATGACAGCTTGGTACCAGTTATATATAGCACTAAACTGTGCACTTTGAAGGAGTGACTACTATTTCGTCGAGATGGCTTACTTTACCATGAATATAATGGACTGGGAATGTGCGTTTCAGCCATCTGGAGCGGCCAACACGTGATAAAGCCGTCCTTGTCGTGTCAGTGTGGACGCCTCGGCACTCACGTCTTTGATGAACTCGCGGACACTGATGCCGCGGTCCCAGACGGCGGTGTCGTCTGAGCAATTGAGCGGCTGCTCCTGCACCCAGTTCATGGTGCTCGTCTTGAACAGCGCCTCCGCCAGCACACGCACCGCGTCGTACATCAGCGCTGTCTCCGTCTGAAACGAGACCAACCGGAAACAGGTTTGGCGTAGTTCCAAGTTTTGCTGTACCTAAAGAAACACTCAGGTGAAGGTAAGTGTGCTATATTCAGAGTGATTCGGCGCAGTGGTGTTCATTATTTCAGAAATTAACATTGCGAAATAACTTTTTGCTTTTTGTGTAAACAGATGCCTTACAGTGGGTAGACCATCAGGAAGGGAAATTAGGGATTAACGTCCCATCGACATCGAGGTCATTAGAGAAGGAGCAAAAGCTCTGATTCCTTTAGGATGGGGAAAGAAATCGGCCGTGCCCTTTCAAAGGAACCATTCTGCCATTTGCCTGGTGCGATCTAGGGAAATCACGGAAAACGTAAATTGGGATCCCCGGACGTGGATTTGAACTGTCGTCCTCCCGAATGCGAATCCAATGTGCTAGCCTGTGGGCCACATAGCTCAGTGACCGTCGGAGAGCGAGGTACGCTTGTAGTTGAGACAGTCTAATATACATTGCCGGAAAAAATTGCAAAAACAAGAAATAGTTAATGTTGTTGTTGTGGTCTTCAGTCTAGAGACTGGTTTGACGCAGCTCTCCATGCTACTCTATCTTGTGCAAGCTTCTTCATCTCTCAGTACCTACTGCAGCCTACATCCTCTGAATTTGCTTAGTGTATTCATCTCTTGGTCTCCCTCTACGATTTTTACCCTCAACGCTGCCCTACAATACTAAATTGGTGATCCTTTGATGCCTCAGAATATGCCCTACCAACCGATCCCTTCTCCTAGTCAAGTTGTGCCACAAATTTCTCTTCTCTCCAATTCTATGCAGTACCTCCTCATTAGTTATGTGATCTACCCATCTAATCTTCAGCATTCTTCTGTAGCACCACATTTCGAAAGCTTCTATTCTCTTCTTGTATAAACTATTTATCTTCCACGTTTCACTTCCATACATGGCTACACTCCATACAAATACTTACAGAAACGACTTCCTGACACTTAAATCTATATTCGATGTTAACAAATTTCTCTTCTTCAGAAACGCTTTCCTTGCCATTGTCAGTCTACATTTTATATCCTCTCTACTTCGACCATTATCAGTTATTTTGCTCCCCACATAGCAAAACTAAAACTCATTTACTACTTTAAGTGTCTCATTTCTTAATCTAATTCCCTCAGCATCACCCGATTTAATTCGGCTACATTCCATGATCCTCGTTTTGCTTTTGTTGATGTTCACCTTATATCCTCCTTTTAAGACACTGTCCATTCCGTTCAGCTGCTCTTCCTGGTCCTTTGCTGTCTCTGACAGAATTACAATGTCATCGGCAAACCTCAAAGTTTTCATTTCTTCTCCATGGATTTTAATTCCTACTCCGGAGTTTTCTTTTGTTTCGTTTACTGCTTGCTCAATATACAGATCGAATAACATCGGGGAGAGGCTACAACCCTGTCTCACTCCCTTCCCAACCACTGCTTCCCTTTCATGCCCCTCGACTCTTATAACTGCCATATGGTTTCTGCACAAATTGTAAATAGCCTTTCGCTCCCTGTATTTTACCCCTGCCACCTTCAGAATTTGAAAGAGAGTATTCCAGTCAACATTGTCAAAAGCTTTCTCTAAGTCTACAAATGCTAGAAACATAGGTTTGCCTTTCCTTAACCTATATTGTAACCCCTCTAGGGTTAGTATTGCGTCACGTGTTCCAACATTTCTACGGAATCCAAACTGATCTTCCCCGAGGTCGGCATAGTTAATATAGAGTAATGAAATTTCGGGAATACATTTGTCTAGATAACATTTTTAAGTGATTAACATTGGAAGATCACAGGTTAATGTAAAAACGAGCCCTTACAAATGTGATATGCTGGTACATTAATAATCGTGTAACCGTCAGAATGTTGACTGCAAGTATGCAAACGTGTATGTATTGTGTAGTACAGGTGTCAGATGTCAGTTTGTGGGATGGAGTTCCATGCCTGTTGCGTTTGGTCAGTGAATAGAGGGACAGTTAATGCCATTCATGGATGACGCTGAAGTTTTCGCCCTATGACATACCATATGTGCTCGATTGGAGTCAGATCTGGTAATCGAGCAGGCCAAGGCAACATGTCGACACTCTGTAGAGCAAGTTGGGTTACAACAGCGGCATGTAGAGGAGCGTTATCCTACTAGAAAACACCCCTTAGAATGCCGTTCAGCCGGTCTGGGTGGCCAAGCGCTTCTAGGCGGTACAGTCTGGAACTGCGCGACCGCTACGGTCGCAGGTTCGAATCTTGCCTCGGGCATGGATGTGTGTGATGTCGTTAGGTTATTTAGGTTTAAGTAGTTCTAAGTTCTAGGGGAGTGATGACCTCAGATGTTAAGGCCCATAGTGCTCAGACCCATTTGAACCATTTTTAATGCCGTTCATGAATGGCAGCACAAAAGTTAGAATCACCAGATTTACGTGCAAATTTACAGTTAGGATGCGTGAGATAATCACAAGAGTGCTCCTGGTGTCATACGAAATCCCGCTCCAGACCTTTAATCCAAATGTAGGTCTAATGTGTCTAGCAAGCTGACAGGTTGGTTGCAGGCCCTCAACTGGCCTCCTTCTAACGAACACACAGCCACCGCTGGCACAGAGGCAGAACCAGCTTTCATCACAAAACAGAACAGACCACCACCGTGCCTTCCAGTGTGCTCACGCTTGACACGTGGTGGTGTTTTGGAATTAGTGGAATGTACGATACAGGGCGTCTGGCTCGGAGCTATCCTTGCAGCAACCGATTTGTAACAGTTCATTGTGTGACGCGGTGCCAACTCCTGCTCAAATTGCCGCTGCAGACGCAGTACGAGCCGCGCGGAGTGACCGCGGGGTTTGAGGTGACATGTCACGGATTGCGCGGTCCCTCCCGCAGGAGGTTCGAGTCCTCCCTCGGGCATGGGCGTGTGTTGTTCTTAGCATAACTTAGTTTAAGTTACTTTAAACTAGTGTGTAAGTAAAGGGAGCGATGGCCTCTACAGTTTGGTCCCATAAGAATTCACGCGGTACCATGCGCCAGAGCCATACTCCCAACAGGATGGTCTTCCGTATCGGTAGCGCCACCTGGCCGTCCGGAGTCCTGTCTTCTTGCGACCGTACATTCTCGTGAGCACCGCTGCCAGCAGTCATATACAGTGGCCACATTCCTGCCACGTCCTTCTGCAGTACCGCAGAAGAAACATGTAGCTTCTCGTAGCCCTATTACGCGACCTCGTTCAAACTCGGTGAGGTGTTGATAATGGTGTGTCTGTCACCTCGAAGGCGTTCTTGACTAATATCAACTCATCACGTCCAATCGCAAAGTTAACTACCGCTCACGATCGCTACAGCGTGTATTTAAACACAATCTGATTTGTGTCCTTCTGCGACTAGAATAGATGTTATCTTTCGGATGTAAAAATACGACACCAATTTTCGTTTATGTCGCACAACTCCTTCTTGGTGTTGTGATTTTTTCCCGTCAGTGTATAAAAATGAATATTTGTTGGTCTTCTATGCGTTTTATATGATTCATGTGATTACAACGACTCTTTGGTGAGTTACTATGTACGCACCCGCGAAGGTTTCTGTGAAGGTGAAAACCATCTATCACCCTTAGGGACGGGGTTGAAACTGTGGTGACTGAGAACCTTAACCCCTGAATGTCTGAAGCAATTTCAGTCAAGTTTTGTACACACATCAAATAAAGTTTAGCATCACCCCGGTTCCCAGAACTCTGGAAGATAGTCGTTGACTGTGGATATTGTATCACAGACACAGTCCATCTAACTGTTCAGAGATGTCACTAAACCCACCCACAGATGTAAACAACCATATATGAGCAGCGCCTAATAGGGGGAGGGGGTCTGACAGCCGATCAGTTACAGTCATTCCACAAGAGAGGAGGTACACGGCTCGTGTTGTCTGTAGTTCAACCCTGCCCAGACGGTCAATACCGCGTTTCGATCGCGTCCGCATTGTTACTTTGTGCCAGGAAGGGCTCTCAGCAAGGTAAGTGTCTAGGCGCCCCAGAGTGAACCAATGCGATGTTGTTCCGACGTGGAGGAGATACAGAAAGACAGGAACTGTCGATGACATGCCTGCTCAGGCTGCCCAAGGACTACTACTGCAGTGAATGACCGCTACCTACGGATTACGGCTCGGAGGAACCCTGACAGCAACGCCACCATGTTCAGTAATGATTTATGTGCAGCCACAGGACGTCGTGTTACGACTCAAACTGTGTGCAATAGGCTGCATGATGCGCAACTTCACTCCCGACGTCCATGGCGAGATCCATCTTTGCAACCACGACACCATGCAGCGCGGTACAGGTAGGCCTGTGAGGTAACAGGCGAGACCCTAGACAACGAAACTAGCCAAAGCTCTGAGTCGGAGGGTACGTAGTTGAGGGCCAGCACTCGTCACATTCTTCTGTTTTGAAAGCCCGCAGGCCCAACAACATGCCGAATGGACCGCTCATGATTGGCATAACGTTCTCTTCACCAATGAGTGTTGCTTATGACTTCAACTAGACAATCGTCGGATACGTATTTGAAGGCAACCCGGTCATGCTGAACGCCTTAGACTCGCTGCTGTCCATCGAGTGCAGCAAGTTGGAGGTTTCCTGCTGTTTTGGGGTGGCATTATGTGGGGCCGACGTACGTTGCTAGTGGTTATGGAGTGCGCCGTAACGGCTGTACGGTACCTGAATGACATCCTCCGACTGCAACCATATCGACAGCATATTGGCAAGGCATTCGCCTTCATGGACGACACTTCGCGCCTACATTGTGCACATCTTGTGAATGACTTCCTTCAGGATAACGACATCGCTCGACTAGAGTGGCCAGCATGTTCTCCAGACATGAACCCTATCGAACATGCCTGGTATAGATTGAAAAGGGCTGTTTATGGTCGACGTGACCCACCAACCACTCTGAGGGATCTACACCGAATCGCCATTGAGGAGTGGGACAATGTGGACCAACAGTGCTTTGATGAACTTGTGGATAGTATGCGACGAAGAGTACAGGCATGCATCATTGCAAGAGGACTTGCTACTGGGTATTAGAGGTACCGATGTGTACAGCAATCTGGACCACCACCTCTGAAGGTCTCACTGTATGGTGGTACAACATGTTAATGTGTGGTCTCCATGAGAAATAAAAAGGGCGGAAATGATGTTAATGTTGATCTCTAATGCAATTTTCTGTACAGGTTCCGGTACCCTCGGGACCGAAGTGATGCAAACCTTTTTTTGATGTGTATATATACATGGCTCATTATTTGTCCAACTATTTGTATAAAAATGTTGTGAGGGTAAAATATTCCTATCATGTCTAAGGGTGGAGGCTGGGGTGGAAATGCGTGACATGTAAAAATGTTAGACGACGTCTGATTTTACTGTCAAGTCCTTAGTTTTGTGGGTCAATGATTATTGATGACAGTGGCAATGATTTTTCAGTGCTAATGTTTTGGGGAACTGAGAGGGGGAGGGGGGAGTGTAAAGACAGATGTAGCATCTACAGAAAAAAAGCCAAGCCTTGTGAGGAAATAGTAACGGATAGATTGCGGATAACCACAAGGCCGGTAATGACGTGGCGCCAGGCGCCAGTCTATCGTGAGGTTATACATAAGCTGTAAACAAGGTCATTACAGTGCACCGTTAACGGACATAGCTCCAGCTGAAGTTGACACTCGGTACGTATGACTAGGCAGAGAACGTGGGAAGGTGGAAGGAGAATGGCAGTGTTTGGGAGAAACGCTTACACTGATGAACCAAACATTATGACCTCCTGCTTAATAGCTTGTTTGTTTGTTTTTGGAACAAAATACGTGGCTGATTCTGCGTATCACGGATCCGACAGTTTGTTAGTAAGTTTGTGGAAGTATGTGGCATTGGATGTCTATGCACATACCTCGCTGCTGAAAGACGACATTGCCGTCCGGGAAGACATCAAACGTGGAGGGATGCAAATAGTTCGCAGCTGTCAGCGTGTTTTCGATTACTACCACAGGTCCCATGTGAGCGCCGGAGAATGGCTCTCACAGCATAATACTGCTCCCACCAGCCTGTGTCCGTGGCGCGCTGCACGTTTCCAGCCACCGGTCCCCTAGATGACGGCGTTTGTGGAGACGACCGGCGATCAAGTGTAGCAAATATGTGATTCATCCGAAGAGCCGAAGCGCTCTTTCGGGAGAGATGCCACGGATCACTATTTATGCTACTTTACAGAGAAGACAAGACTCCGAACCCCAAGTTCAGTGAAGAGTCGTGAACGTCCAACTACCTGGTGGTAGTTTCGCTGCCTTACATATCTCAGTACCACGTGAACACTCAACCAGCTTTCCCGTTTACCAGATGGTCGTTCACAGGCTTTGCGTAATAATCTACTCTTTGTCAAAATCACTTATCTCAATGGATTTCCCCATTTGCAGCCCATATCTTTGCTACAGTGATCATCTGTCCGTGTCTGCTTCGCTTACATACTTTTGCTATCGCGTCACGTGCCCGCAACACCACAGCATACTGTTGTGTCACGAGACATCTTTTCCCATTCACAGGGCAGAATTTCATTGAAATATGTTTTATTTCGGCATTATCTCCGTCTAACTTATATGTCTATTGAGGAAATTTGATAATATTTTTGTTTTGTCTGTCTCAGTTGCCTGAATATACAATTTGTGCTGCAGTAACTGAGACAGACAAAGTAAATAAGTACCAAATTTGTTCAATACTATAGAACTGTGGACCTACCATCCAGAAGCAGCATGAGTGGAATCAGCATATACCTCTTTTACCTTCCACACACAGTCTATCGATTATATCTGGATTTTATCTTGGCCACTTCAGAATGTTTAGCTGTTTCTTTCTAAGATATTCTTGCTCATACACTGTACGATACTTGGGATCCTTGTTGCTTTGAAAGACCTAGTTTTGTGGCATATGTTTTTTAGCAAATGGTAGCATTGGTTTGTCCAAAATGTCCTTATCATCAGACTTTTCAAGATACCCTCTGAGCACTCTGAAGGACCCATACCTTTGGCGGAGAAGCATTATCATACCATAATTTTTTCTCCTCCACGCATCATGGTTGGAATCCAGTTTCATGGACTGCATCTGCACGTGAAGAATGTAGAACGCAATGAATCCCATCGGAAGACATAAAATTAAATTTACTTTTGTTGCTCCATAACGCACTGGGCCAATGATTTACTGTTCGCTTCCAATATTTTAAAGTAAAGGCAACTCTCTTCTTCTGCTGCACAGACGAAGGGTTTCTCGCAAGGACGGTGGCCTGACAAGCCATGATCGCGAAGTCGACGTTTTACTGTGGAAACATCAACTTATACGTCACAACTTTTGTTTGGATCGTCAGTTATTTATCGCGCTATTTTACAAGAGTGTGCTACAGAGTAATAATTCTATCTACATTGATCGTGGTTGGCCTTGTTGTGGTATGTTGCTAATATGACCATGGATTCTATAAATTTTATTCCAAAAAGACACCAGCTGTCTAGGCACTCCAAAAGTACGACCATCATCAGCCCGTGTTTTATCTTGTTTCAAAGCATGCAACTTCCTCCTTCACATGTGTGGACTATTCTTTAAGCTTCGGTGGTGACATAATTTTGTATTACTGACTTTGGATTAGTCTGGAAAGAATAATGATCCAGAATTAGGGAAAGGAGCCTTTAAAATGATACGTCAAAACTGATTTGACCTGTAGTTGCTATATCCACACACGTAACTACCCGTGTCGACTCTGCGGTATCGTGGAACGAACACTGAGTCCTGTGTACCCTTACAGTACTTCAACTTGGCCAGTCTGCTTGCTTAGTGCCAACTTTATCGAACAAATACACTGTACCAAAATGCTTTCGAGGAGTACTGCATCTCAAAACAGGTAATATGGAAATTAGCTATGGCATTGTTGGCCGGGGCCCATTCGGGAAAGTTCGGTCACCGAGTGCCGGTTCAAAACAGGTTATTCACTCCGACTGTAAACTTTCCATTCCAGAGGCATTGGAAGCTCAGCTTAGAAAACTCTAACAGGTGTTCAATGTCAGTATTAGGGCTTAGGTTTATGCATTACTCGACAGTATCTTATCGTTTTTTTTACCGATGAACGTGAATGGTAGCCGAACAGTAGTAAAATTCTTACTCTACTAACTAAAAAAAACGCAACAAATAAACGTAACAATAAATTTATCAAACATCTTTAAAACTTGTATTCCTGCCGAGGAGGCCCAACTTCTTAACGGGCCCTGTTGCCGGGATGGTTCCTTTGAAAGGGCACGGCCGATTTCCTTCCCAATCCTTCCCTAACCCGAGCTTGCGCTCCGTCTCTAATGACCTCGTTGTCGACGGGACGTTAAACACTGACCACCACTGACCACCACCGGGCCCTGAAATCCGCGTCTGCATCTAAAGTTACATACCAATGCTCATGGACAGCTCCGTTTTCTTTCCTTGTTCAGTTAGCCGAATAACTTAAATTTCACACTGGACCCGCATTCGGGAGGACGACGGTTCAAACCCGCGTCCGTCCATCCTGATTTAGGTTTTCCGTGATTTCCCTAAATTGCTTCAGGAAAATGCTAGGATGGTTCCTTTGCAAGGGCACTACTGACTACCTTCCCCATCCTTCCCTAATTCGATGAGACCTATGACCACGCTCTTTGACCCACTTCCCCCCCCCCCCCCCCCAAAATCAACCAATCGACCACTTTAAATTTTAAAATACAATTAAAAATACTGCC
Source organism: Schistocerca nitens (assembly GCF_023898315.1). Lineage (NCBI taxonomy): Eukaryota > Metazoa > Arthropoda > Insecta > Orthoptera > Acrididae > Schistocerca > Schistocerca nitens. The sequence continues at coordinate 684,518,636 of NC_064615.1, read as the reverse complement.
CATTGTTGTGAAAGTGAACCACATCGGTGTTGGTATTGTAATGTACAGAATGTCCTGTAGGTGACAAAAAAAGAAGGTGTTGTTGCAGACAGTTTTTTAAAAAATAAATGAAAAAGATAATATTGAATCTTTACAGTACGCTCCAACTAGCTAAGCCGAAGATGTGATATCTGTATACAGCTACTTCACTAGAGTATATTACTTTTATTATCCAGAGATTCATATTTTTTTGATCTAGCTCAGATAAATGACTCTCAGAGAAATCTGCTATCACTGAAAAGTATTGAGTGATGTATTTGATACATTGTTCCTCACTTATTATCTGCGTCAGACAGTATATGGTTCAAATGGCTCTGAGCACAATGCGACTTAACTTCTGAGGTCATCAGTCCCCTAGAACTTAGAACTATTTAAACCTAGCTAACCTAAGGACATCACAAACATCCATGCCCGAAGCAGGATTCGAACCTGCGACCGTAGCGGCCGCGTGGTTCCAGACTGTAGCGCCTAGAAGCGCTCGGCCACTCCGGCCGGCCAGACAGTATATGTTTGTGACGGTTAATAGTACTAATTTGACAGAACTCATTCCTTACCCGTATCGTCTGCGGTGTTATCGTATCGGCCACTTCAGTTCCTGGGTACTCGAAATCCTGTATCGTCTTCATAACCGCTTCGCTTTCCGGCTGGATGAGCCTCAAGATGGTAATGTTGGTGCCACTGAGGCGGAACTGCGTGAAGTCCATTGTATGGGCGTCCTGCACAAGTAGTTGTTCATATGCACAAACAGAAGTTGTTGTTCTAAAGGTTAGAGTACGGAGTATTTCAAATGGTTCAAATGGCTCTTAGCACTATAGGACTTAACATCTGAGGTCATCTGTCCCCTAGAACTTAGAACTACTTAAACCTAACTAACCTAAGGACATCACACACATCCATTCCCGAGGCAGGATTCGTACCTGCGACCGTAGCTGTCGCGCGGTTCCAGACTGTAGCGCCTAGAACCGCTTGGCCACTCCGGCCGGCTATGGAGTCTTTGTAAGTGGTTATTTGTTCCTGTAGTTGCAGCCATCGCCTTGTGAACTGTCTATACTGGATGTACCGGGTACGAGTTTGGTTATTTTGGTATGTACACTCACCAATGTGTTGGGTTTTTCTCCACGTCAAACAGTCTTCCTACAAACGCGTCACAAACTGTACGAACTGATGTTTTCTGCACGGTTGTAACTGCACTACTGAGTGGCCCACTGCTGTCTGTGTATACTACCCGTTTCGCGTCCACTTCAGCATCTGACCTGCTGCCCACGGGACAATAGGCATTAATGGCTTGCTCTTGCCGCATGCACTTGGAGGTACTAACCAACCTAAGGTTCCTAATAGCTATAATCGTTAGACTGGAAATGACGTAAATACTGATGTCATGTTGTTCAGGATAGCATCTTGAGACTACAATACACATTTCTGCACTTACACCCATTTCACTCCATATACTGAAGTCAGAGGAAAACGGTTTCATTAATGAATATCTACTACATTAAGTGGAGCTTAGTCTAGACAGAAAATACAGTAACCTTAACTTAATGAACAAGTGCAGATTAATAAATAATCATGATTAAAATGAATTTCATCTTATTTGGAATGTGTGGGACCGTATTTTCAATTAAACTCGACTTGCAGTATACGAGATTCGAACGGCCACGATTTCAATCTAATTTCAGGAAAATTACAGTAACAGTAGTATATGGTAGTATGTAGTTCCCAGAACAGATGGGAAACATTTTATAATACCGGAAGTCATTTCTTCTTATTTCCTCTTGTGCCTAAGCATTGTCCTGCGTCACCACGGGGTCGGCGTGTTATTCTGGATTTGGCAATAGCTGTGATAGGGGTACAGTGACCCCACCTCTTCCATTGTTAGAAACGATACAAAGTAGTATACGTTGTATCCAAGACAAGAAGGTTCAGGACCTGGTTATCGATGGCGTATCAATAGAAAAAGGATGTTGCACCACGCTGAATGTAGTTTTGGCTCGTAATTCCAAAAATTAAAGTTTAATATGCACATGACAGAAACTTTCAGCACAGTCTAGCCGTACTGTTACATAACGCTGTTCTCAACATTATCTCTACAACGTATACAGGAACCTAGAAGACCTAGCACAATATTACGTTTCACAAAACAAAAATTCTGTGCTGCGCCTCCTTCTGCCGGGACACATTTACTAAAAATTTCGCCGAAATCATAATGCTCATCAGACACTACTGCAGAGACAGTGGCTATGCACTGAGCAATGCAATCGGTGTTCGTTTCCGAGAGGTCGCATACCAGTATGTCGATCAGTCTGCAATCACTAAGGAAGCAATAATAATCAAAAGATCAGCTTCGAGCTTACGCAATGGGTTGGTATTCGGGAGAGCCTAAATTAAAATCCCAGCGTAGTGCCTTAGTGCCTTATGTGGTGCCTGGTTATCCTAATTCATTACAGAGGTTTCCCGGTCTAATTCCCAAAAAACGCTACGGAAATTTCCTTCACCTCCACTTCCATATTTTAACCAAATTTTCTGGTTATTTAGTCAATGAACCATTTATATATAAATGAAGGAGTAGTATATGTGTTTAGGCTTTGGACACTGACAATGACGGAACCTTTGCTATGGAAATACAGTAACAAGTGAAAAATGTTCGTTCTGCAAAATCTACTGTGTTCATAATGTCGCTTCACATACAAGATTATCCCACCTATCTTCCATTAGATAATCTCAGATTTATAAACATGGGGCGAAAGGCTGTCTAATTAAACACACTCTGTTCTATGCGAAGATCTTCGATGAATGTTACCACCAGAGAGGACCTGTAAGGTATAATGCTGTCGCCATTCCGAAATAACACACAAACTGTCATTCGGTAAGATACACGACTCGGTTAGTCCGTTATAGGAACACTGGTATGACTCCTTTTCAGTCTCCTCCTCCAGAGATATTCCGAAGACCATTCCGTAAATAGACGGTATGGGAATAAAAATGAACGGTTGCATTATACGTTTAGTCCTCTGTCCCTAATTCAAAATAAGCAATAATAGGTGCAAGTCCTCTTTCTGGGAAGCCCGCCATGTCTCTAAACGTCAAAGAAGATGCTACATACGTCGCCGGGTGTACATCGGTGCTTATGCAAGGTAAGAATACTGCATGGTGCCATGGGAACAATGGGCTGCGCACGAAAATCTTCAGTGGGAGAGATTCCTTATACGGAAGATAATCTGACAGAGACACTAGATTTACACACACAATATCTCTCTGGACGTCAGCAGTGCCTTTTATAGTAATTACACTACCTGAAAAAAAGTAAAGCAACAGGAAGGCATTATCAGATGTCACTGTAACTTGGTACACGCACGCACCATCGTCAGATGTGTAAATGATTACACTGTACAACAAAAAAAAAAGTTTTTTTGCAGATATAGGGATAAACCATGGTGGACCTAATTAATTTGGATTTGTTGAATCTGAAAATGCAGTTAGATTTTCGCCATCACCCTCCAACTTTTTGTTACGGCGGTTTTTATATGCCTATATCTAAAGACAGAGACTGGGGTGGCCTACACTAAATTTAGACAATATTTAACATACTGAATGCCATAAAACTATCCTACTCTAGTGGCCTGGGCCTAATATACATATTTATAAGAAAAATTGCAACATTCATTTGCTCGATGATGGGTGGAGGGTTGAGTCTTTTTGATGACAACTTCCTTCTGTGGGATATATATATATATATATATATATATATATATATATATATATATATATATATATCCCTCACGCTTCAAAAACCAAAAGTAGTCACTTAACATTGAAGGGTTCCATCTACCTTTAAAGCAGCTTTCAATTCGAAAAATGTCCTGATCGAACCTTTCTCTGTGTTCGTCACTAACCACTCCCAAATTGGTAGAGAAGAAATCTAAATGAGAATGAAGGAAGTGCATTTTTACTGACAATCTGCATTTTATAGTTCTCTAAAAGAGTTCCCACTAATAAGTTGTAAGGGGTCCGCAGGCCCTTACTACTAAGTTTGCGCTCACACAGGTCGACAGGGCAACTATCGAGTAGTGTGTGCAGGGCGCGAGAGTTAGAGGGGATTCACCGGAGTGCCGAGTGCTGCTTGGGTAGATTCCCGCGAGGCGGGAAGAACTGGGCGGAGAGAGTTAGTGTGGAGAGTGCGGAGTCAGGGTGTGGTAGGTTCCCGCGAGGCGGGCAGAGCTGTGCAGAAGCCAGCAGTTGAATTAATGCAAATTATCGACAAAGGGAGTGGCCATCGCCGCAGTTTAACCCCTTTGTGTTAGTATTATACGGGAAAGTGAGAAAGTTTAATTACAGAGTGATTTCAGTGGTATTAAGTGCCGTTATTGAACTTCCGCGTCTACCGCGCCGGCATTACTTGGATTACAGTGATTGGATGTTGCGTGTGACGATTAAGAATAACTAGAGAAACCTGTGCTGAGATTAGCCGTCATTGTATTGACGAAGGCAGTGGCTGTCTCCTTATTTTGTGCTTTTGCTAAGAATATAGATCTTGTTTGTGAAACTGTGTTGTGTCCTTTCTTACCACCAAACAGTACTTATTACAGTATTTGCGAAGGACAATACGGAATGTAACATCCCCTGAGCAGTCCAATCCGATTGCCAGCCCATTAGGTACACGGTCACATTAATCAATTATCTAATTTTGGGCTGCTATTCAGATCCGCGAACGAGCGGATACAAAAAAAATAAATAAAAGGGCGTGTTACACCCTTGGCTTACCGTGAAAGGACAAGTACAATCTTCGGACGAGTCGTAATGAACAATAGATAATTTACCGTGCTTAAAGCAAGAAAATATTTTGCAACGTTAAAATCGCGATAAGGAACAGTGCATTTTTGAACAATACGAAGTAATAATATCTCACGATTGTGACTAAACTGTTTTTGTGGCCATATTAAACTGTGTTGTAAAGTGCAAACGCGAAAATCCGGGCGAAAAACTGTGAAAAGTGGACGCTAAAGAAAGACACGTGTGAACAGTAAAATAGTGAGACGAGCCAAGATTTCGTCATACAAGTTGTTAGAAAGGTGTTTTGTGGTAAAATGTTGACCGAAATTGCTTTTTGAAAAGTGAAAATCGGACGATTTCGTGGGGACCCGTGAACTGTTATGCTGACGACAAGGTATTGTGGCGACGCAATTAGTGAATGACGTCACGCAGCCGCGTAGCAGTTGCACCAAAGAGCTTCGATCCGCGAGGTGATTTCACACAGCATCACGGCGAGCGACGCGACTTCGAGATACCGAGCGCAGTCCCGGCATCTAGCGGCTGAACTACAAACTACGCCCGCCTGCAGCACCACGGAGCGGCCGACGGGGAACTACGTCGCCTTGCAGCTGATCTTCAACTTCACGCGAGCTCCAGCGGCGGAACAGCCACACCCACCTCAAACGTCAAAACATCGCGACTCGCGGTAACGTCGGTTGGTGAGTGAAGACGACGGGTTAAAATAACAGTAAATTGCAGTGTGCAATATTCGCGATGAATAAACAGTTTTTAACTGGTATTTACATTAGGAAAAGTGCTCAATTGCAGTAATTTCCGAAAAGTTTGTGAAACGCACTCTGAAATATAGCATGCTTACTTATGCACACTGCACTGTATAAATGGTAATTGTTTTGGTAATTTGCATTTATAGATTTTGTGAGAGTTATGATTATCTTGTTTAAAACATTTTTACATAAACTGTGTATGTGGAAATTGTTACTGAAAATTTAGGTTTTTGAGGGCTGTTATGTTCAGTACTCATGCATATAGTATCATTTTGGGAATTAACTGAAAGGATTGCAGATACTGTTTGATTAGTTTCATGGTAATTAGGAGTGGTTTGGGTTATTGGAGGTTATTTTGTATTGCTTGCCGGGGCATTAAATGTAAACCAAAAATGTCTACTGAAGATAAGCAGGTCTGTGAGGTAGTAGTTGAAAGAAAAGGAATAGGACAGAAAGATAGAGATGATTCGGGATTCAGTGATTGTGGATTGTCATTAGGAAGCCCATCAGCACATTCAACTAGTTATCCCGAGACACCAGGACAAACGACGAGAAATAAGTCAGTTTTAGAGGATGAAGATAAGTGGTCGATGTTGATAGACTTGATAAAGAAGAGTTCGCAAGAAATAAGAGAATCATTTAAGAAAGATTTACAGGAATCATTAAAGAAGAGTTCACAAGAACTCAGAGAAGCAATAGAGAAGAGTTCACGAGAATTCAGAGAATCACTAAAGGAAGATTTACAGGAGATCAAAACATCGTACACAAAGATGGAAGATAATCTGAGGAAGGAAATACAGGAGTTACCAAAACGATTGAAGATGAACGTCGACGGAAGAAAAAATAAGCTACAGACAAATATAGATCAGGTCCAGGGAGACGTGGAGAAGGTGGAAGAAAAGTTAACAGAGAAGATAGAAGACGATGTTGAAGAAGCTAGAACCGAATTGGGAGAAAAGATCACCGAGGTGACGCAGATGCAGAAACAACGCAACGATGTGGTTAAGGAGATAGGAGATAGGCAAAACCAACTAGCTGTCAATCTGAGAAATGCTATAGCCGTGCAACGAGAAGAGGATAACAAGAGGGTTGAAATGGAGGTCAAGCAGTTGCAACAAGGAGTGCAGCAATTGGAAAGCAAGACAGAAGAAATTGATAGACGAATTAGCAATGCCACCTTAGCCGTTGGGGGAGGTAAGGTCGTTACATTGATGAGCAGTGATAATCGGTGCATCCAAAGTAATACAGGGCAGAAATTTAGACCGAAAGGAGGGTTGCACCCAATGATATTTATGAAATGGCTAAAAGGAGTTTTCCCAGCACATCTTAAGGACTCAGACAAGATTAAATTTGCAATAGATAGAATGGAAGATGAGGCCTTCACTTGTGGAATCAAAAGGAAGAAAGGGAATACTAATTATGATCAGTTTGGAGGAGGATTATTGGAGAAATGCTGGCTCAAAAGTCGTCAGTGTGCAGCACTTGAGGACCCACTACGATGCAGACCACTTAGTAATTGGAAAGGAACGTCGGAAGAATTTGGCAAACATTTGTGGAAATGGAACGAGATTTTGGAACAACCCCTGAATGATAAAATCATGGTACCTGTGATAAAAAGAAGATCGAATCAGAAAAGGTAAGGAACTGTGTCTAGAAGCCTAATCAAAGGTAGAGAGGCCTTAATGAAGATACTGGAGCAATTGGAGTCTATTAGATCACAGAAATACAAGCAAGCTAATGATCAAAACAGAGAAGGGAGTAATGACCCAAGGATTCATATTAATCATTCGTCTGATTTCCGAGGAAGAGGCGGAGGAATCGAAAAACCGAAGGATACTCCAGGTGAGGTCCGGTCAAAAGTGAGGGCTATAAGGACCCGAATAAACCTGCTAAGACATGGTTAGGACATTTAGCTGTAAAATGGACTTTTGAAAGAGGTAAGTGTTTAATTACATTGTGTTTTGTGATGTATTACAATTAGAGTTGCATATTTCATGTCGAAGATTGTCTCAGAATGAATATAAAACCTGTAATAACTAAAATGGTAGAGTAATAATTCATATATTCTGTGTTTAGGTAATAATATTTGAGTGTATATGTTGTGTGTTGTCATCTGATATTGGACCAGAGGGGACTATTGCTGGTTGAGATAAAAAAAATTGTAAATTTTGGACAATACCATTTACGTAATGTAATAACCTTTTGTAGAAATTGTTGTGGAGGCAGCCCACTACCGGAGTCCAGGACTATTTTGTAAATTGTAAATTCATTAATTATTTGTATTGTATGTTCTGTTCAAATGTAGCAATGTTTTTAAATCCCTTGCCGATTCTTTTTCGCCTGCGGTTCAAAAGAAGTTTTTGAGGGCGGGAATGTAAGGGGTCCGCAGGCCCTTACTACTAAGTTTGCGCTCACACAGGTCGACAGGGCAACTATCGAGTAGTGTGTGCAGGGCGCGAGAGTTAGAGGGGATTCACCGGAGTGCCGAGTGCTGCTTGGGTAGATTCCCGCGAGGCGGGAAGAACTGGGCGGAGAGAGTTAGTGTGGAGAGTGCGGAGTCAGGGTGTGGTAGGATCCCGCGAGGCGGGCAGAGCTGTGCAGAAGCCAGCAGCTGAATTAATGCAAATTATCGACAAAGGGAGCGGCCATCGCCGCGGTTTAACCCCTTTGTGTTAGTATTATACGGGAAAGTGAGAAAGTTCAATTACAGAGTGATTTCAGTGATATTAAGTGCCGTTATTGAACTTCCGCGTCTACCGCGCCGGCATTACTTGGATTACAGTGATTGGATGTTGCGTGTGACGATTAAGAATAACTAGAGAAACCTGTGCTGAGATTAGCCGTCATTGTATTGACGAAGGCAGTGGCTGTCTCCTTATTTTGTGCTTTTGCTAAGAATATAGATCTTGTTTGTGAAACTGTGTTGTGTCCTTTCTTACCACCAAACAGTACTTATTACAGTATTTGCGAAGGACAATACGGAATGTAACATCCCCTGAGCAGTCCAATCCGATTGCCAGCCCATTAGGTACACGGTCACATTAATCAATTATCTAATTTTGGGCTGCTATTCAGATCCGCGAACGAGCGGATACAAAAAAAAAATCAATAAAAGGGCGTGTTACAAAGTCACTGTTTTCTGCTTTTCTATTCCCTAGGAAACCTTCAAAGACATCCTTAAAAGATCGCCAGGCTGGAAGTTCTAACTGACTTAATTTTTCTTCGAAGTTCTTATCATGCATTAACTTCCTAATTTGTGGCCCAGTAAAAACCCCCTCTTTCAATTTGGCGTCACTTAATTTTGGGAACACTTGACGTAGATATATGAAACCACTAGCATTGACAAAATTCTTCATAAGGCCGACCTTAATATGCAGTCGGAGAAGGAAAACATTTTCAGAATCCACTAAAGGTACATATTTCACATTTCTCTCCCTGGAGCCAATTTATCTCGTGGTGGTAACTGTATAATGTTTATCTGTTGCACGGCTGTCCCAAAGAGAAAGGAAACAGCCATACTTTGTAAACCACTTTGTAGACCAGTTAGTAAACCAATCACCTTAAGATCACCTCATATTTTCCAATTTTCTTCATTATACTTAATAGCTTCAAGTATCTCTGACAAATTTACGTAGTTCTCTTTCGTAGTCACACAGTACCCTACAGCTACAGATGGTGTTGGAACCGTCAATAAACAAGCGTCACTTAGCAGCATCGTATGGTATGTTTGACTGCTTTATTAATCCTGCTACATCACTTCAAGCACAAGCGTTGCCCTCCATACGGTAATATGTCATCAGATCTTTATTACGTTGCTTAAAGTGAGTAATTCTTGTTTCTTCATGAAGTAAGTTCCATTCCTTACGACGTGAAGATAAAATTTCTGTACGCTGCTTGGATAAGTATAAACCACGAACTAGATCATTCAAGTCTGCTTCTGTAATTAAATGTGGTCTTTGTTCTGGAAAGTGCTCCTCTTCACTTGATTGACATTGTGCTTCCTCAGAGTTTGTAGATTCGCGATCAGAATTAGGAACTTCTTCCCACACTAGTGGAGGAGTTGGATCTGGCAGGTCTTCACGGTTGCGAATAGGTCTAATTGCTGAGGACGGGTTAGGGTACTTAATGTTCTTCTTATTCTTTGCTGAAAAGCCAGTTACATTAGTCAAACAGAAGTAGCAATCATCAACATGATTTTGAGGCACTCGGCAGATAATTGGTATGCCAAATGGTAAGTGCTCCTTTTTCCTTTTAGACATTTTGTTAATTTACGAAGGTTGGAACTTAAATAGTGGCAACTATTTATTCACAATCGATACAAAAGAGTTACATGTTTGCACCTGTTACTGTCCTTCAAAGTAGTCACCAGCGTTGTGTAGAACCCGTTGCCAGCGATGTGCAAGGCGCAGTATACCGTTACTAGAGCCTGTTCTGTTGATATTGCGAATGGAGCGGTCTATTGCCCGGCTAATCTCTGGAAAAGTTCAGAAGTAAATGCCACGAAGTGGTTCGTTCATCTTCGGAATCAAATCAAAGTCACTAGGACTTAAGTCCGAGGAGTATGGTGGATGGTATAGTATTCCCCAGTCCCATCGACCGAACAGAGCAGCCACAGCATGCACTGTATGCGCCCGCGCATTGTCGTGCAAAATGATGGTTGGGTTGCGAAGAAAGTGTCGCCGCTTCTTTCGCAAAGCTGGTCGCAGGTGATGCGAACAATAATACGACTTAAGTCCTCGTGTCAGACAGCGTTATCACCAGTTGGCAGAGTTTGAGAGGGTCACCACCGTAGGGCTCTATTTCGCCGTCTGGCGGAATCACGCATTTTCCAGAAATGTGGGGCATTCACTTTTGACATTGGCCCGATGTTGGACTGTGTTGGAAAGCGACGGCAGTCTAACTTGCTGTCAAATTTCCGGTGGACCATTTCTCATCACCACAAGGGAGAACGACGTATTGTGCATCAAGAACACCCTAACCACTTCAAATCCGCGCCTGCGATCCGAGAACACATAGTGGACTCCCTGCAACGTTCTGTGTCGTCCTGGACCACTGGTTGGAGACAAGCAACAGCCAGATTAGGGACTTACCATCCCTTGTAGAGGCAGCTGCGAACATCATAGCACAAATGGCTGCGTTTGCAGTGCAACGGTGAGCAGCAAATATACACTTCTGATGAATGGCGTCGTGTTGTGTTCAGTGATGGATCTCGATTCTGCACTCCACCAGATGACAATCATCGATCAGTATAACAGCGGCTGGGGCAGATGTCCCATTCTTTCAATGTCCTGTGGGGGACAGCGATTTTACCCAAGGCATCATGATGTGGGAGAGCCAGTGCATATGACGTCAGGTCACAGCCCCTGACTGAGGGGTACATTACAGACATCCTGCATCCTCATGTGTCACCTTACTGCGACTGTATGGTGCCATTTTTCAACAGGACAATAGTCGTCCACATATGAGACGTGTTCATACAGGAAATCAACATGATGCAAAGGTGTTCTCATGAGTAGAAAGATTCCGAGATCTCTCCCCTACAGAGCAGATGTGGGTGCGGCATAGCTGTTAACTATGTCCCAGTGACAATATCTAGATATTAAGGACCATTATAACAGTCGTTGCCTCAGAAGAGTGCACAACGGCTTTATGATGTCCTTTTCAACAGACTCAATGAATGCACCCAGACCAGAGGAGATGCAATGTCTTACTGATTAGTGGACTCATACTATTAAGTTCTTTGGAAGTTTGATACGATTTTGAAATCATTGAAATAAAATCACATACCCTCTCAACCCATGAAGTTGCTTTGCTTCCTTCTTCCCTTCCGGTTGCTTCGCTTTTGCAGCATGGTAATTATAGCTATTACAAGTCGTATGTTTTTAGAATGGTTAGTACCATTAAGTACATGTGACAAGGGCAAGCCATTAAGGCATTCTTTCCCTGTGCAGCAGGTCAGGTGCTGAAGTGTGGACACTTGGACACGAAACCGATAGTCTCTTCTGACAGATGCTGTCCATTTAATGGTGCAGTTACGACCGTGCAGAAAACACCAGGCTGTAAAGTTTCCGACATGTTTGTGGGAAGATTGTTCGATGCAGAGAAAAAACAACCAACACATTGATGTATGTTCATATTAAGGTACCACATATAGAAGTGTCAGCGCTTATATCCGTTACACCACGTGTATGTACGAGGGTCACTGCAAAAGAAATGCACATTATTTTTGTAAAAATACAGTTTTCATTCTGCATGTGTGAAAGTTTTACAGTGTTTAGATACATGCTTCCCGCTTGTTTTCAAACTTAAATGGTTCAAATGGCTCTGAGCACTATGGGACTTAACTTTTGAGGTCTTCAGTCCCCGAGAACTTAGAACTACTTAAACCTAACTAACCTAAGAACATCACACACATCCATGCCGAGGCAGGATTCGAACCTGCGACCGTAGCGGACGCGTGGTTCCAGGCTGAGGCGCCTAGAACCGCTCGGCCACTCCGGCCGGCTTTCAAACTTAGTTCAACCTGTTCCCGCGAGTGGCGCCGTCACAGCATGTCTTCAAGATGTCTGCTACACTTGACGTTCGTTAGAAGCAATGTGTTGTCATAGAATTTATGTGCTGTGAAAACGAGACAGTGGGAAACATTCACAAGAGGTTGAAAAAGGTGTACGGAGATGCTGCTGTCGATCGCAGTACAGTTAGTCGGTGGGCAAGCAGGTTACGTGATGAAAGCGGGCACGGCAATATTAAGGATTGTCCTCGCAGCGGCAGGCCTCGTACTGCACACACTCCAGACAAGGTGCAGAGAGTTAACGAATTGATGACTGCTGACAGACGCATCACAGTGAACGTATTGTCACGCTACGTTGGGATAGGGGAAGGAAGTGTCTGCAGAATACTGAAAGTGTTAGCGTTAAAAAAGTTTTGTTCCAGGTGGGTTCCCAGGATGTTGACAGTGGCTCACAAAGAAACAAGAAAAACGGTATGCAGCGAACTTTTGGAACAGAACGAGAATGGTGGAGATGTATTTCTTGGAAGAATTGAGACAGGTGATGAAACATGGCTCCATCATTTTTCACCGGAGACGAAGAGGCAATCAATGGAGTGGCATCATGCAAAGTCACCGAAGAAAAAAAATTCAAAAGCACGCGGTCTGCTGGAAAAGTTATGGCTACGGTGTTTTTGGATTCCGAAGGACTCTTGCTTGTGTATATCATGCCAAGTGGAACTACCATAAATTCTGATACATATGTGACGACACTGAGGAAACTTGAAGCTCGTCTGAGTCGTATTCGACCACATCGGCAAAAGCAGGATGTTTTGCTGTTGCACGACAATGCACGGCCACATGTCAGTCAAAAAACGATGGAAGCGATCACAAAACTCGGATGGACAACACTGAAACACCCGCCTTATAGTCCTGATCTAGCTCCATGTGACTATCATCTCTTTGGGAAACTGAAAGGCTCTCTTCGTGGAACAAGGTTTGAAGATGTGCACGCTGCCAAACAGTGGCTCCAACAGGTTGGTCCAGAATTTTACCGTGCGGGTATACTGGTGCTGGTTCCAAGATGGCGTAAGGCAGTTGAGAGGGATGGAAATTATGTGGAGAAATGAAAATATTGTTCCTAAAGGATGTATCTACACACTGCAAAGCTTTCACACATGTAGAATAAAAGATGGGTTTTAAAAAAAAGTGCGCATTTCTTCTGGGGTGACCCTCGTATGTTAGAGGGAGAGAGAGATGACTTCCAGAGCAGACGAGTAGTAAGGTTATATTGATAAGTGGGTGAATACTGCCAAGTTCTTTGTAATCACTGAAATAACATCACATATCCCCTTCTCTCTTCTCATTTCGTTTCTCCTCCTCTTCTGGATACTACACTTTTTTTGTTAGGCTGTGTATGTAAACGTGGCCAGGGGATACATTATAGAGCCACCTTCAGATTTACAAGCAACAAACTTGGGGACAAGATGTTCTATGTCACCTCATGAAACAACTGGACCTAGCAGACTGAATAGTAGGCCATTGATCACATGTGACAGTGCGCCACACATTACAGAAACAATTTCAGAACCTGTCGCATAGGGCTAGAGCGCCGTGAGCTGGCCTACCAGAGAGGTGAGCAGGTAGGACTGGTAGACCTCGGTCAGCTTGATGTCGGCGGCCTGGCGCAGCACGGGCATGATGAGGTCCGTGTCGCAGTCCAGCACCAGCCGCGACTCCGCCGCCTGCTTGATCTCCTTCAGCAGTGGCCTGCAACAGACGACGGACAACAGGCGCTAGGCGTCTCCCAGTTTGAGGGCGTATTCGTGTGTGGGGGAGGGGGGGTTTGAAATGTGATAACTGTGTTTGCCGAGCAGCGGGTTATCGATGGTTTCTTGCGTATCGGTATACCCACCTTTACGAACTATGAAGGTCTGTGCCCGCCCGAGGCCAGAGGAGTTTTGAGGAGAGCGGGACTTTGGAACGGGGAGGTGCCGGGCAGCGCCGCTGCGGCTGGGCTGATGAGCGCTGGCGGTGGCAGTCGACGTCTGGACGACACGGAGTGGAGGCGCGTGTAGTTCTGTTAGCACTGACAGAACCTGGGGCGAGGCCGGGCTGTTCACTAACACACTCGCGAAGTTTCAAGCCTTATGAGAAGCTCACTTTTGGAAATACTTAAATGTAAAGACCACGGGTTTCGCTCGTCTTCTTCTTCACCGACAGTTCACATTAGTGAGGACTGCCTAGTGTACGTGTGTCTACCAATTCATTACTCGAGTGTGTATGGTCAGATATTCTGAGATAAGATTATGTGCAACTAGTACTCATCAGTCTAGATGAGTGAATCTTAGCTCGTGAATAGTACCAGTCATTTCCAGTACATAATTAAGTTGTATTGTGTTTTGACCTTGTAGACGTTTCTTGATTACTGTTTAGTGTTGAAATATTTTGTGGCCGTGTCTAACTGTCGTTGTAAGTTTCAGGTAACGTTTAATTTACATTAAATGTATTCGCAGTTGCGTATATGGACAACTATCAGCTGGAGAATGGAACGATGACAATGAAAATTTATGCCGGACTGGGAATCAACCCCGATTTCCCACTTATCACGAGCGGTCGCCCTACCATTTAGCTATCCGTGAGCGACTCAGGGCCAGATCCAAACCTCCGTACGTCGTCAACCACGCATCCACAACCTGCACTCGTACATTCATTACGCATATTCCCGTACAGGTCAGACATTTTACTTGAAAGCCGCTTGTGTGGTATCGGCGGCTAAATATGGTAGTTAGTTAGTTAGTTGCGTATTGGTTCAAATGGCTCTGAGCACTATAGGACTCAACTGCTGAGGTCATAAGGTCATAAGTCCCCTAGAACTTAGCACTACTTAAACCTAACTAACCTAAGGACATCACACACATCCTTGCCCGAGGCAGGATTCGAACCTGCGATCGTAGCGGTCGCGCGGTTCCAGGCTGTAGCGCCTAGAACCGCTCGGTCACTCTGGCCGGCAGAGTTACGTATTCCATTGATCAATCGCACGGTACGGTAGCCGTTATGATGTGGAACGTGTCAAGTGCACAAGAAATGCACATACGAAACAAATTTTTTTAAATATACATTTACATTACAATACAGAGTTAAAGATTAATATTTCTGTTATTTACCCCTTACTGATGATGGTCGAAGTAGAGAGGATATAAAATGTAGACTGGCAATTGCAAGGAAAGCGTTTCTCAAGAAGAGAAATTTGTTAATATCGAGTATAGATTTAAGTGTAAGTAAGTCATTTCTGAAAGTATTTGTATGGAGTGTAGCCATGTATGGAAGTGAAACATGGACGATAAATAGTTCGGACAAGAAGAGATGGTTCAAATGGCTCTGAGCACTATGGGACTTAACAGCTATGATCATCAGTCCCCTAGAACTTAGAACTACTTAAACCTAACTAACCTAAGGACATCACACAACACCCAGTCATCACGAGGCAGAGAAAATCCCTGACCCCGCCGGGAATCGAACCCGGGACCCCGTGCTCGGGAAGCGAGAACGCTACCGCTAGACCACGAGCTGCGGACGACAAGAAGAGAATAGAAGCTTTCGAAATGTGGTGCTACAGAAGAATCCTGAAGACTAAATGGGTAGATCACATAACTAATGAGGAGGTATTGAATAGGATTGGGGAGAAGAGGAGTTTGTGGCACATCTTGACAAGAAGAAGTGATCGGTTGGTAGGACATGTTCTGAGACATGGGGGGATCACAAATTTAGCATTGGAGGGCAGCGTGGAGGGTAAAAATCGTAGAGGGAGACCAAGAGATGAATACACTAAACAGATTCAGAAGGATGTAGGTTGCAGTAGGTACTGGGAGATGAGGAGGCTTGCACAGGATAGAGTAGCATGGAGAGCTGCATCAAACCAGTGTCAGGACTGAAGACCACAACAACAACAACAATTTACCCCATTCCCTTAAATTAAACAAAATGCATATACTATATTTATAGATTTATATATTCCTATTCAAGAATTCATCTATGGTATAGTACCAGTTGTCAAGGAGATATGATTTCAATTTATTTTTGAAGCTATTATTGCTGTCTGCCACACACCTTTTTTCACCTGGTAATTTGTGGAAATTTTTTTTAGCAGCATATTTTACCCCTTTCTGTGCCAAAGATAGGTTGAGCAAAGGATAGTGTAAATCTTTCTTTTTTCTGGTATTATAATCATGAATGTCACTGTTGGTTTTAAACTGATCCATGTTGCCGAGAACAAATTTCATTAGTGAGTAGACGTGTTGTGAGGCTGTTGTAAGAATTTCCAATCTTTTAAAAAGATACCTACAAGATGTGCGACTATGAACCCCACACATTATTCTAACCACTTTCTTTTGAGCAGTGAATACTTTTTGTATAAATGTTGAGTTACCCCAAAATATTATTCCGTATGACATCAGAGAGTGAAAGTATGGAAAGTATGTTAGCTAATTAGTTTCTATATCCTCAAAATTGGCAATTATTCTGATCACAAAAGTTGCTGAACCTAGTCGCTTTAGGAGATACAAAATATGAATTCTCCATTTAAGATTCTCATCTATATGTACACCCAAAAACTTGGTATGCTCTACCCTGTCTACTGACTTCTGTTGATGTGTTATATTTATTGAAGAAACTATACTTTTTGCAACAGAAAATTGGATGTACTGTGTTTTTTCAAAGTTTAGACTAGAGCAATCCCATTTGCAGAAAACAAATTAATGACTTTTCCAAAGACCTTATTTGTATCATTTTCAATTGGACTTTCTTTTACTGGATTAATAATAATGCTTGTATCATCAGCAAACAGTGTCAGTTTAGCTTTCTGTTTCAGATAGGAACGGAGGTCGTTCACATATATCAAGAAGAGAGGGGGACCCATGATTGAACCCCATGGAACACCTATGTAATTTCACCTCGGTTAGATGAAGTGGAAAACTTATTTAAATCACTTTACACATATAACGAAATTTATTGCTTCCTGTTCTGTAGGTATGACATAAACCACTCGTATGCTATTCCATTTATACCATGGAATTGTAATTTCTGTAACATAATGTCATGGTTCACACAGTCAAATGCGTTGGACAAGTCACAGAAAATTCCTATTGGTGACATTTTACTATTTAAAGACTCTGTTATGTGGACAGTGAAACTGTATATTGCTGTCTCAGTGGAACAGCATTTTTGAAATCCGAACTGTGATTTACTAAGTATCCCATTAGTGTTGAGATTGCTAACCACTCTTGAGTATATTACTTTCTCGAAGGTTTTTGAGAATGCTGTAAGCAAGGATGCTGGCCGATAATTATTGACATCTGTGGTATCCCCTTTTTTGTAGAGAGGCCTGACAATGGCATATTTTAACCTGTCTATGAAAATACCTTGAGTTAGTGATGCATTACATATATGACTCAGAACATCAGCTGTAATTGCTCCACATTGTTTTAATATCTTATTAGAGATGTCATCTACTCCAACACAACATTTATTTTTTAGACACTTAATAATTTTACTTATTTCACAAGATGTTGTTAGGTGAAGCTTAATCTGACTATTTTTTTTCAAAACAGACTCTTCCATGTACTGCCTAGCTTTTTCTTTTGAACTGTTCTCACCAATTTTTTCTTCTACACTTAAGAAATGATTGCTAAACACATTAGCTACTTGCTACTTTTGGTTAGGATGGTCTCGTTCTCTTCAACAGTAATACTACCTACACCAGTATTGCAGTGCAGCTGGATCCTAGCCTCAACGAGCCACTACACAAGCACCTTAATTACAGTTATCAGTACCAGTGACAAGAGAACACATCGCACTGCAAAGCAGAATGACGCGGACGATGCACAAATCTGAACTGACTCAACGACCAACCGTTGCCTGGGCTTAAGTTACACTAAAGAGCCAAAGAAACTGGTACATCTGCCTAATACCGTGTAGCGCCCACACGATCACGCAGAAGTGGCTCAACACGACGTTTTATGGATTCGACTAATGTCTGAAATAGTGCTGGACGGAATTGACACCATGAATTCTGCAGGGCTGTCAACAAATCCTTAAGAGTACGACGAGGTGGGGATCTCATCTGAACAGCATGTTGCAAATAATGTTCATGTCTGGGGAGTTTGGTGGCCAGCGGGAATGTTTAAACTCAGAAGAGTATTCCTGGAGCCACTCTGTAGAAATTCGGGACGTGTGGGGTGGCACATTGTCCATCTGGAATCGCCCAAGTCCGTAGGAATGCACAACAGACATGAATGGATACAGGTGATCAGACAGTATGCTACGTACGTGTCACCTGTCGAGTCGTATCTACACGTATCACGAGTTCCACATCACTCCACCTGCACTCGCCCCACACCATTACAGAGCCTCCAGAAGCTTGAACAGTCTCCTGCTGATATACAGGGTCCATGGATTCACGAAATTGTCTCTGTGCCCTTACACACCCATCCGCTCGATACAATTTGAAACGAGACTCGTCCGACCAGGCAACATGTTTCCAGTCATCAATAGTCCAGTGTTAGTGTTGACAGGCCCAGGCGAGGGGTAAAGCCTTGTGTCGTGCGGTCATCAAGGCTACACCACTGGTCCTTCGGCTCCGAAAGCCCAAACCGATGACGTTTCGTTGAATGGGTCGCACGTTGACATTTGTTGATGGCCCAGCATTGAAATCTGCAGCAATTTTCGGAAGGATTGCACTTCTGTCACGTTGAACGATTCTCTTCAGTCGTCGTTGGTCCCGTTCTTGCAGGATCTCTTTCCGCAGCAGTGATGTCGCGGATTCGATGTTTTATCGGATTCCTCATATTTAAGGTACACTCGCGAAATAGTCATACGGGAAAATCCCCACTTCATCGTAACCTCGGAGACATTGTGTCCCATCGCTCGTGTGCTGACTATAACACCACGTTCAAACTCACTTAAATCTTGATAACCTGCCATTGTAGCAGCACTAACCGATCTAACAACTGTGCCAGACACTTATCGTCTTTTGTTCTTGTCGACCATTGCGCCTCATTCTGCCATTTACACAACTCTGTATTTGAATATGCGTTATCATGAGGATTAAATATCTTGCTTTAAGGCTAATTAATATCAAAATGGTTTAAATGGCTCTGAGCACTATGGGACTTAACTGCTCTGGTGATCATTCCCCTAGAACTTAGAACTACTTAAACCTAACTAACCTAAGGACATCACACACATCCATGCCCGAGGCAGGATTCGAACCTGCGACCGTAGCGGTCACGCGGCTCCAGACTGTAGCGCCTAGAACCGCACGACCACCCCGTGCGACTAATTAATATCAATTCGGCAGTAGGAGATGTATCACCTCAGTTAAAACTTACGCCTTAATCAATAGCTTTTCGGATATTTGATTTCAATACTGAAGTAATTGGTATTAAGCCTCTATTACTAAGGCTCCCGTTTGGAATGGTGATTATTCGAAAACTTTGAAAGAGTGCTTTGATGTTTGCACTGTATTTGTCATTTGGTGCCGCGTGCCTCACACATAGCCATGGCTGGTTTCTCGTTGCATCCCACTGAGGCGCGAGCGGTGTTGTATTGTTTTACACGTCAATCAGAGGCATAAATTTTTTAATAAGAATGGGGAGGGAAGACCTGCTCCCTTTAATGGCGCCGCAGTTTATGCCCAGTTAATGTGTAATTTGAGTTCATTTTAACTGAAGGTGCTGTGTTTCCTTAAACCCTTGGGTGACTTATGTCACGGCAAGACTATGTTATGCCTTTTAATTCTGGTTTTATTTTCTTAAAACTGGCATGCGTCACGCTCCTGTTTCTTAAGAGTGACATATCTCGCGTTTGACTGCTTGGTAGTTTTGATCCAGTTTAGGTAAAATCTTGTCTTTCTACAAACCCATACGCCACGGTTTGACAAACTATTAAACTAAACGCATATTTTGCTTAAGGGTTTTGATGGAGTTAGAATAAATGCCCATTTTGTTTAGGGGATACAGGTGTTTTGGAGTATTTGTTTCTAGTAATGTCGATCAATTTAAGTCATTGACCTAGGCTAGTTTGACTAATGTTTTGGTTAAATAAATATTTTAATGATTTTATAAACTTTTTCTACCAAAGAAAAAATTGTACAAAAGGAATATTTAAAAAATCTGGAAATCGTTTAAATAAAATAATTGTTCGTTTTTACCAGTACCTTTCCACTCACCTCACCTGCTGCCCTGCCATTTCACTGTACACTCTTCGGGAAATGTAAGGTATCATCCACATTCGTGTATCAATCTCCTACGCTGTATGTGGGCGAAATTACCTATAGAGGGCACTAGGGAGTTGTCTGTTCTGGCGGTATACGCAACAACGCTATCAGATCTGACTTATCAAGGAAAACCTGCATCAGTTTCAGACGAGGCCTTAGGACACTAAGCTGAAGCAGCCTGTAAAGCTTTGTCTGTGTAAATACGCAAAGGAAGGGACAATTATAAGGCTTGAACTGGTTCGATATGTCACCGCCGTAGCGTACAAGGATATGAGATGCAACATGTGTGGTTTCACGGATGAATAACGCTGCTGTTATTTGAGGAACATCACGTCCATGAGTAGTGGAGGTCGTGGAACTTGTGTGATATGTATAAAAGATCGATATGTAGCTCATGTGAGCGACGTTCCTGCACATACCTTTGTGAGCCAAAACATTGTGACAATTACCCATCGCGAGACTGAGTGTCACCTGGTGGCTTTGCGGGCACGTGAGGAGGTAAGGAAAGCATATAACTGAAGCAGAGACTGTTGCAACGATTAAGTGAATCGGGGGAATTGGTACCGTACTAACCTCAGCTGCGAAGCTTCGCTTGTATCGCTCTGTGGTGCTACCGTTGCTCACCTTCGGGCCTTCGGCCTGGGCCACCACCAGCCCTGCTAGGACGCGGACTCTCCAACGCCTCCAGAATAAGGCGCTTCGTTGGAGCCGGCGCGCCCCTCCAGACACTCGGCATAGCGCAGACAAAAAGTGCCAAGTTTTCTTATAGGGAGGCTTGTAAAACTAAACAACTGTGGAAGAATTGAGAGTGCTTAAAAAGATGTTCGCTGGATAGTAAGGAGGATGCTTATAGATCACGAACGCCAGCAGATTCTTAGACGAGGCAGAAACATCGTACTGTACAGGTCTCATGTAGAGACAGCTGTTACAAAGAAGTGTTGTGTGGCAGCTTTCAGAGCAATCCAGGATTGCAGGAAAACATCGGAACAATATTCGACCAACGCTGAGAACGGTTTTGACAGTGAAAACGTAACAAAGACCCCAGTATCCGTCACACGCCAGCCAACTCAAGACAGAAAATTTCCACCCTGCCCAGGAATGCTTCGTCATGGAACGGCGACCAGTCATTGGTCGGCATTGCAAAGTCAGTCCGCCACTGACAACACCGAGAGCAGGAAATATTCGATAAGTCGGCGAGCTTAGAATCAGCAATGAGAGGTGAAAAGACAGTCGGGGAGACAGCGCGGAAGCAAGAGGACGTAGGAGCTTTTCCATCGCTGGCCCACATTCGCCTCCCGACACCGTGATATCGCAGCTTCGGCCACACAACCCACAACAAGCTGTCAACGTGGACACCGTACCTGGGCCTCGCCGTAAAGGCCGCGGGTCGCCGATGAGAACTGACGACTCGCCGCCAATGCTACGAGGGACGCAATCCCCCTCCACGTCTACCGCCATCATCACCGCTCGGTGAAATGGTGAGATGATTCATTCTCCCCTCCTTCCCCTTAATAACCGAGTCGTGTCCGTGTCCAGTCCAATCGGCTCTGAGATCTGTAATTTTTTTATGTAAAACATGTTGCAACAAAAGCAAACAGTTAACTAATCTGTTCCATTCGTACCTCAGCCCCCTATTCTAATAATATTTTGTGTTTTTTGATTTCACTTACACTACTGGCCATTAAAATTGCTACATCAAGAAGAAATGCAGATGATAAACGGGTATGCATTGGACAAACATATTATACTAGAACTGACATGTGATTACATTTTCACGCTACTTGGGTGCATAGATCCAGAGAAATCAGTACCCAGAACAACCACCTCTGGCCGTAATAACGGCCTTGATACACCTGGGCATTGAGTCAAACGGAGCTTGGATGGCGTGTACAGGTACAGCTGCCCATGTAGCTTCAACACGATACCACAGTTCAGCAAGAGTAGTGACTGGCGTATTTTGACCAGTCAGTTGCTCGGCCACCATTGACCACACGTTTTCAATTGCTGAGAGATCTGGAGAATGTGCTGGCCAGGGTAGCAATCCAACATTTTCTGTATCCAGAAAGGCCCGTACAGGACCTGATCAAATGAAGGGTAGAGCCACGGGTCGTAACACATCTGAAATGTAACGTCCACTGTTCAAAGTGCCGTCAATGCGAACGAGAGGTGACCGAGACGTGTAACCAATGGCACCCCATACGATCTCGCCTGGTGATACGTCAGTATGGCGATGACGAATACACGCTTCCAATGTGCGTTCACAGCGATGTCGCCAAACACGGATGCGACCATCATGATGCTGTAAACAGAACCTGGATTCACCTGAAAAAATGATATTTTGCCATTCGTGCACCCAGGTTCGTCGTTGAGTACACCATCGCAGGCGCTCCTGTCTGTGATGCAGCGTCAAGGGTAACCGCAGCCATGGTCTCCGAGCTGATAGTCCATGCTGCTGCAAACGTCGTCGAACTGTTCGTGCAGATGGTTGTTGTCTTGCAAACGTCTCCATCTGTTGACTCAGGGATCGAGACGTGGCTGCACGATCCGTTACAGCCATGCGGATAAGATGCCTGTCATCTCGACTGCTAGTGATACGAGGCCGTTGGGATCCAGCACGGCGTTCCGTATTACCCTCCTGAACCCACCGAATCCATATTGTGCTAACAGTCATTGGATCTCGACCAACGCGAGCAGCAATGTCGCGATACGATAAACCGCAATCGCGATAGGCTACAATCCGACCTTCATCAAAGTCGGAAATGTAATGGTACGCATTTCTCCTCCTTACACGAGGCATCACAACAACGTTTCACCAGGCAACGCGGGCCAACTGCTGTTTGTGTATGAGAAATCGGTTGGAAACTGTCCCCAAGTCAGCACGTTGTAGGTGTCGCCACCGGTGCCAACCTTGTGTGAATGCTCTGAAAAGCTAATCATTTGCATATCACAGCATCTTCTTCCTGTCGGTTAAATTTCGCGTCTTTTGCACGTCATCTTCGTGGTGTAACAATTTTAATGGCCAGTAGTGTAAGATTGGAAAATAATAGCCAACCAGCAGGAGAATTAAAAGCTTGCTAACCCTTTACCATGGTTTCGACAATGATAAATTTGTGTTCTTCAGAAGGTAAATGGACTTGTTTAATAAATTGTTATAAATAATTAATGAAACTAAAATGAATCGCAAGCCATCTGCAGTTGTTTATTTCTTTGAGATGAAAACCGTTTTCGCTGCTTTAAAACAGCATTCTCGAGTGAACTACATAGAAAGGTAAAGATCCCATGTAATACATATGTTCTAAATACTATAAGAATCTTTTAAAAAAATTTTAAGAAATTTTAAATATTTCAAGAATTTTAAGAAAAATCTTTTTAATATTTTTATGAATCCTTTGTAAAGTATTTAAACACATAGAAAAAAATCTAAATTAAGACGTACTTATTACGGTGTCGGATTAGCACACCAAGGCGCCCCCGACGTTCGTAGTCAAAAATCAAAATCCTGAAGAGGGTAAGTCGTCAAGATAAATGAAACAGGACATCGGGGCAAATAGTACGGTGGCAGACTCCCAGAGACAAACCATATATAAGTACAATGAGTGAAAACGAAAGACATAAATAAGGAAAGATCATGAACCTTCTGGCAGATTAAAACTGTGAGCCGGTCCGAGACTCGAACTTGGGAACGTGCCAAAGGTCCTGAGCTCGATTCTCGGTCCTGCACACAGTTTTAGTCTGCCAGGAAATTTCATATCAGCGCACACTCCGCTGCAGAGTCAAAATTCCATCCTGGAAACATCCCCCAGGCTATGGCAAAGCCATGTCTCCGCATTATCCTTTCTTCCAGGTTTGCTAGTTCTGCAAGGTTCACAGGAGAGCTTCTGTGAAGTCTGGAAGGTAGCAGACGAGGTACTGGCAGAACTGAGGCTGTGAGGACGGATCCAGGGTCGTGCTTGGGTTGCTCAGATGGTAGAGCACTTTCCTTGGAAAGACAAACGTCCCGAGTTCGAGTCTCGGTCCAGCACACAGTTTTAATGTGCCAGGAAGTTTCATATCTGCCCACATTTCGCTGTAGAGTGAAAATTTCGATCATTAAGGAAAATCATTAAGGAAAATCATTAAGGAAAAAAGGGCCTGCAGCGAGATAAATAACAAACACCTTGCCCCCCGACGCTTGACATTTGTTCATAATGACGTGAGGGTGAGTGATGGGGAGAGCGTGTGATAAAGAGTCGAGGGAGGGGGAGTTGGTTATTTAATTCGCTGGAGGCCCCAATTATGATTTGTCCTTATTTACGTCTTTCGTTTTCGCTCACTGTACTTATATATGGTTTTTTCTCGTAGTGTGCCACCGCACTATTCTCCCAGACGTCCTGTTTTATTTATTTTGAAGACTTTCCCTCTTCAGGGGCTTTATTTTTGACTATGACTGCTGGGGGGCGTCTTGGTGCGCTCCTGTGACGCTGTTGTAAGTACTTTTTAATTTTGATCTTTTCTTCCTGTTCATATACTTTACGTATGACCTATAAAATATTTTTAAAAATTTTCTTAAAATTATCAAAAAATTAAAAGCTTGTTATAGTATTTCGATCATATATGTTACACGGTATCTTTTCCTTTTTATGTAGTTTACCCGAGGATGTTGTTTTAATGCAGCGAAACCGGCAGTGACAATAAAGATATCACCAGTTACAGGTGGCTTGCGATTGACTTTACTTCCATTCATTATGATGTTTAACGTCTGTGGCTGCCCGCATTACAAAGTTCTGTATTACAGAATAGTTAGAAATGCGAACCAGAAAAGGAATTAAAATCGATAAACAGTACATTTCAATTTTCCCTATGGTATAGAACTTTATCGTAAAACTTTGTAAAATAAAACACACGTGTCATTGGTTTCAGCTGACGTTTAGTGTGGCACATACATGGCTAGTGACATGAGCCAACAGACTAAGATGTGCAGGCACCGGCAATAGTAAAACTATGGTAGGACGCAGTCCCTCTAAAAATGGTTCAAATGGCTCTGAGCACTATGGGACTTAACATCTATGGTCATCAGTCCCCTAGAACTTAGAACTACTTAAACCTAACTAACCCAAGGACAGCACACAACACCCAGTCATCACGAGCAGTCCCTCTGCGAACGAGTGTGCGCACAACCACACTGAGGAGGCAATGCCTGATTCAGTAAAAGAAATTGTTAATAGTTAAAAACAGAATAAGACTAATAAAATAAGAAAAAGGAGGCAGAGAGGCGTTAAAGTCATATGACAAGTAAAGAGCAAATCGGCTCAGGTTAACAGTGATAATTATATGCATATGTGTGCATAAAGCAGCGTGAGAACAACTTGTAAATAATGTATTATAAAAGTTTTACGACGAAGCCCTACAATATTGGACTACCACCATCAGTCATGCATCCAATTGCTGATAGTTGTGGTGTCATGTGCATTCTACTAGACAAGAGTCTTTCGGCTCCAATGACTGTTTTGTTTATATATGATTCTACGAGTGAGTAAGTTCTTCTAAAAAAATTGTAATTTATTGTTTACCAGTATTGGTTTCTTTTCTGGTTGCCACTTTTAACTATTTTGTAATAACTTGTTCAATAGGTCCATTTCCCGTCTGAAGAAGACAAATTTATATTTGTCAAAACCATGGTAAAATTTTTAATCTTTAATCATTTTTCGATTATATCAAGTTTCTACTTCCCTGTTACTTTCTTTACTGTATGATTAAATGATGATGGCGTCCTCTTGGGTAAAATATTCCGGAGGTAAAATAATCCCCCATTCGGATCTCCGGGCGGGGACTACTCAAGAGGACGTCGTTATCAGGAGAAAGAAAACTGGCGTTCTACGGGTCGGAGCGTGGAATGTCATGTCCCTTATTCGGGCAGGTAGGTTAGAAAATTTAAAAAGGGAAATGGATAGGTTAAAGTTAGATATAGTGGGAATTAGTGAAGTTCGGTGGCAGGAGGAACAAGACTTTTGGTCAGGTGAATACAGGGTTATAAATACAAAATCAAATAGGGGTAATGCAGAAGTAGGTTTAATAATGAATAAAAAAAATAGGAGTGCGGGTAAGCTACTACAAACAGCATAGTGAACGCATTATTGTGGCCAAGATAAAGCCCATGCCTACTACAGTAGTACAAGTTTATATGCCAACTAGCTCTGCAGGTGATGAAGAAATTGATGAAATGTATGATCAGATAAAAGAAATTATCCAGGTAGTGAAGGGCGACGAAAATTTAATAGTCATGGGTGACTGGAATTCGAGAGTAGGAAAAGGGAGAGAAGGAAACATAGTAGGTGAATATGGATTTGGGGGAAGAAATGAAAGAGGAAGCCGTCTGGTAGAATTTTGCACAGAGCATAACTTAATCATAGCTAACACTTGGTTCAAGAATCATAAAAGAAGGTTGTATACATGGAAGAATCCTGGAGATACTAGAAGGTATCAGATAGATTATATAATGGTAAGACAGGGATTTAGGAACCAGGTTTTAAATTGTAAGACATTTCCAGGGGCAGATGTGGACTCTGACCACAATCTATTGGTTATGAGCTGTAGTTTAAAACTGAAGAAACTACAAAAAGGTGCTAATTTAAGGAGATGGGACCTAGATAAACTGACTAAACCAGAGGTTGTAGAGAGTTTCAGGGAGAGCATAAGGGAACAATTGACAGGAATGGGGGAAAGTAATACAGTAGAAGAAGAATGGGTAGCTCTGAGGGATGAAGTAGTGAAGGCAGCAGAGGATCAAGTAGGTAAAAAGACGAGGGCTAATAGAAATCCTTGGGTAACAGAAGAAATATTGAATTTAATTGATGAAAGGAGAAAATATAAAAATGCAGTAGATGAAGCAAGCAAAAAGGAATACAAACGTCTCAAAAATGAGATCGACAGGAAGTGCAAAATGGCTAAGCAGGGATGGCTAGAGGACAAATGTAAGGATGTAGAGGCGCATATCACTAGGGGTAAGATAGATACTGCCTACAGGAAAATTAAAGAGACCTTTGGAGAGAAGAGAACCACTTGTATGAATATCAAGAGCTCAGATGGAAACCCAGTTCTAAGCAAAGAAGGGAAGGCAGAAAGGTGGAAGGAGTATATAGAGGGTTTATATAAGGGCGATGTACTTGAGGACAATATTATGGGAGTGGAAGAGGATGTAGATGAAGACGAAATGGGAGATAAGATACTGCGTGAAGAGTTTGACAGAGCACTGAAAGACCTAAGTCGAAACAAGGCCCCGGGAGTAGACAACATTCGATTAGAACTACTGACGGCCTTTGGAGAGCCAGTCATAACAAAACTCTACCATCTGGTGAGCAAGATGTATGAGACAGGCGAAATACCCTCAGACTTCAAGAAGAATATAATAATTCCAATCCCAAAGAAAGCAGGTGTTGACAGATATGAAAATTACCGAACTATCAGTTTAATACGCCACAGCTGCAAAATACTAACACGAATTCTTTTCAGACGAATGGAAAAACTGGTAGACGCGGACCTCGGGGAAGATCAGTTTGGATTCCGTAGAAATGTTGGAACATGTGAGGCAATACTAACCTTACGACTTATCTTAGAAGAAAGATTAAGAAAAGGCAAACCTTCGTTTCTAGCATTTGTAGGGATGACCCGTGGTCTAGGACCCGTGGTCTTCGGTCCCGGGTTCGATCCCCGCCACTGCCTAAATTTTGATAAATAATCAGCATTGGCGGCCGAAGACTTCCGGCATAAGAAGTCAGCCTCATTCTGCCAACGGCCTTGTCAAAGAGGGCGGAGGAGCGGATAGAGGTTCAGGGCACTCTCTTGTCCTAGGGGTGGGAAATTGCCCCTAAAGGCGGAAGAATCAGCAATGATCAACGACATGAGGATGCAGAAGGCAATGGAAACCACTGCATTAAAGACACGTAACGTGTATCCACAGGACATGTGGCCTGTAATTGAAGAAGTGTCATGATGATCTCTCCATTGGCAAAAGATTCCGGAATAGTCCCCCATTCGGATCTCCGGGAGGGGACTGCCAAGGGGGAGGTTACCATGAGAAAAAGTTTGAATAATCAACGAAACGATAACATTCTACGAGTCGGGGCGTGGAATGTCAGAAGCTTGAACGTGGTAGTGAAACTAGAAAATCTGAAAAGGGAAATGCAAAGGCTCAATCTAGATATAGTAGGGGTCAGTGAAGTGAAGTGGAAGTAAGACAAGGATTTCTGGTCAGATGAGTATCGGGTAATATCAACAGCAGCAGAAAATAGTATGACTGGTGTAGGGTTCGTTATGAATAGGAAGGTAGGGCAGAGGGTGTGTTACTGTGAACAGTTCAGTGACCGGGTTCTTCTAATCAGAATCGACAGCAGGCCAACACCGACAACGATAGTTCAGGTATACATGCCGACGTCGCAAGCTGAAGATGAACAGATAGAGAAAGTGTATGAGGATATTGAAAGGATAATGCAGTATGTAAAGGGGGACGAAAATCTAATAGTCATGGGCGGCTGGAATGCAGTTGTAGGGGAAGGAGTAGAAGAAAAGGTTACAGGAGAATATGGGCTTGGGACAAGGAATGAAAGACGAGAAAGACTAATTGAGTTCTGTAACAAGTTTCAGCTAGTAATAGCGAATACCCTGTTCAAGAATCACAAGAGGAGGAGGTATACTTGGAAAAGGCCGGGAGATACGGGAAGATTTCAAGTAGATTACATCATGGTCAGACAGAGATTCCGAAATCAGATACTGGATTGTAAGGCGTACCCAGGAGCAGATATAGACTCAGATCACAATATAGTAGTGATGAAGAGTAGGCTGAAGTTCAAGACATTAGTCAGGAAGAATCAATAAGCAAAGAAGTGGGATACGGAAGTACTAAGGAATGACGAGATACGTTTGAAGTTCTCTAACGCAATAGATACAGCAATAAGGAATAGCGCAGTAGGCAGTACAGTTGAAGAGGAATGGACATCTCTAAAAAGGACCATCACAGAAGTTGGGAAGGAAAACATAGGTACAAAGAAGGTAGCTGCGAAGAAACCATGGGTAACAGAAGAAATACTTCAGTTGATTGATGAAAGGAGGAAGTACAAACATGTTTCGGAAAAATCAGGAATACAGAAATACAAGTCTCTGAAGAATGAAATAAATAGGAAGTGCAGGGAAGCTAAGACGAAATGGCTGCAGGAAAAATGTGAAGACATCGAAAAAGATATGATTGTCGGAAGGACAGACTCAGCATACAGGAAAGTCAAAACAATCTTTGGTGAAATTAAAAGCAACGGTGGTAACATTAAGAGTGCAACAGGAATTCCACTGTTAAATGCAGAGGAGAGAGCAGATAGGTGGAAAGAATACACTGAAAGCCTCTATGAGCGTGAAGATTTGTCTGATGTAATAAAAGAATAAACAGGAGTCGATTTAGAAGAGATAGGGGATTCAGTATTAGAATCGGAATTTAAAACAGCTTTGGAGGACTTACGGTCAAATAAGGCAGAAGGGATAGATAACATTCCATCAGAATTTCTAAAATCATTGGGGGAAGTGGCAACAAAACGACTATTCACGTTGGTGTGTAGAATATATGAGTCTGGCGATATACCATCTGACTTTCGGAAAAGCATCATCCACACAATTCCGAAGACGGCAAGAGCTGACAAGTGCGAGAATTATCGCAGAATCAGCTTAACAGCTCATGCATCTAAGCTGCTTACAAGAATAATATACAGAAGAATGGAAAAGAAAATTGAGAATGCGCTACGTGACGATCAGTTTGGCTTTAGGAAAAGTAAAGGGACGAGAGAGGCAATTCTGACGTTACGGCTAATAATGGAAGCAAGGCTAAAGAAAAATCAAGACACTTTCATATGATTTGTCGACCTGGAAAAGGCGTTCGACAATATAAAATGGTGCAAGCTGTTCGAGATTCTGAAAAAAGTAGGGGTAAGCTATAGGGAGAGACGGGTCATATACAATATGTACAACAACCAAGAGGGAATAGTAAGAGTGGACGATCAAGAACGAAGTCCTCGTATTAAGAAGGGTGTAAGACAAGGCTGTAGCCTTTCGCCCCTACTCTTCAATCTGTACATCGAGGAAGCAATGATGGAAATAAAAGAAAGGTTCAGGAGTGGAATTAAAATACAAGGTGAAAGGATATCAATGATACGATTCGCTGATGACATTGCTATTCTGAGTGAAAGTGAAGAAGAATTAAATGATCTGCTGAACGGAATAAACAGTCTAATGAGTACACAGTATGGTTTGAGAGTAAATCGGAGAAAGACGAAGGTAATGAGAAGTAGTAGAAATGAGAACAGCGAGAAACTTAACATCAGGATTGATGGTCACGAAGTCAATGAAGTTAAGGAATTCTGTTACCTAGGCAGTAAAATAACCAATGACGGACGGAGCAAGGAGGACATCAAAAGCAGACTCGCTATGGCAAAAAAGGCATTTCTGGCCAAGAGAAGTCTACTAATATCAAATAACGGCCTTAATTTGAGGAAGAAATTTCAGAGGATGTACGTCTGGAGTATAGCATTGTATGGTAGTGAAACATGGACTGTGGGAAAACCGGAACAGAAGAGAATCGAAGCATTTGAGATGTGGTGCTATAGACGAATGTTTAATATTTGGTGGACTGATAAGGTAAGGCATGAGGAGGTTCTACGCAGAATCGGAGAGGAAAGGAATATGTGGAAAACACTGATAAGGAGAAGGGACAGGATGATAGGACATCTGCTAAGACATGAGGGAATGACTTCCATGGTACTAGAGGGAGCTGTAGAGGGCAAAAACTGTAGAGGAAGACAGAGATTGGAATACGTCAAGCAAATAATTGAGGACGTAGGTTGCAAGTGCTACTCTGAGAAATTTGACAATGTTAACTGGAATACTCTCTTTCAAATTCTGCAGGTGGCAGGGGTAAAATACAGGGAGCGGAAGGCTATTTACAATTTGTACAGAAACTAGAAGGCAGTTATAAGAGTCGAGGGGCATGAAAGGGAAACAGTGGTTGGGAAGGGAGTGAGACAGGGTTGTAGCCTCTCCCCGATGTTATTCGATCTGTATATTGAGCAAGCAGTAAAGGAAACAAAAGAAAAATTCGGAGTAGGTATTAAAATCCATGGAGAAGAAATAAAAACTTTGAGGTTCGCCGATGACATTGTAATTCTGTCAGAGACAGCAAAGGACTTGGAAGAGCAGTTGAACGGAATGTACAGTGTCTTGAAAGGAGGATATAAGATAAACATCAACAAAAGCAAAACGAGGATAATGGAATGTAGTCGAATTAAGTCGGGTGATGCTGAGGGAATTAGATTAGGAAATGAGACACTTAAAGTAGTAAAGGAGTTTTGCTATTTAGGGAGTAAAATAACTGATGATGGTCGAAGTAGAGAGGATGTAAAATGTAGACTGGCAATGGGAAGGAAAGCGTTTCTGAATAAGAGAAATTTGTTAACATTGAGTATAGATTTAAGTGTCAGGAAGTCGTTTCTGAAAGTATTTGTATGGAGTGTAGCTATGTATGGAAGTGAAACATGGACGATAAATAGTTTGGACAAGAAGAGAAAAGAAGCTTTCGAAATGTGTTGCTACAGAAGAATGCTGAAGATTAGATGGGTAGATCACATAACTAACGAGGAGGTATTGAATAGAAATGGGGAGAAAAGGAGTTTGTGGCACAACTTGACAAAAAGAAGGGACCTGTTGGTAGGACATGTTTTGAGGCATCAAGGGATCACAAATTTAGTATTGGAGGGCAGCGTGGAGGGTAAAAATCGTAGAGGGAGACCAAGAGATGAATACACTAAGCAGATTCAGAAGGATGTATGTTGCAGTAAGTACTGGGAGATGAAGAAGCTTGCACAGGATAGAGTAGCATGGAGAACTGCATCAAACCAGTCTCAGGACTGAAGACCACAACAAAAACATTACTTTTTTTCAGAAAATTCACAGTTGATGATTATACAATAAATTTTGTTCCTCCCATAGATTGCGTATATTTCCTATGTTAGATGTATGTCCTGGTGGAGCTCAAGCAAAAGAACGTGACACTGACACAGAAACGCATTCTCGTCTCAAACGTTGGGCGAGTAGATTCCGTTGTTCCGAAGGGCCTTGGTTGCCTGACTGAGATTCACTGGAAGAATCCTATGTAAATGCAATCCGAAAACAAAGGGAGTACGTTACAGTACACTTGTTCGCCCGCTACTTGAATAGTGTTCACCGGTGTGGGATCCATGACAGATGGGGTTGGTAGAGGAGACAGAGAAGATCAAACGGAGAGCAGCGCGCTTCGTTACAGGATCATTTAGTAATCGCGAAAGCGTTACGGAGATGATAGATAAACTCCAGTGGAAGACTCTGCAGGAGAGACGCTCAGTAGCTCGGTACGGGCTTTTGTTAAAGTTTCGAGAACATACCTTCACCGAAGAGTCAAGCAGTATATTGCTCCCTCCTACGTATATCTCGCGAAGAGACCATGAGGATAAAATCAGAGAGATTAGAGCCCACACAGAGGCATACCGACTATCCTTCTTTCCACGAACAATACGAGACTGGAATAGAAGGGACAACCGATAGAGGTACTGAAAGTACCCTCCGCCACACACTGTAAGGTGGCTTGCGGAGTATGGGTGTAGATGTAGATGTAGATAAATGTTCTTTATTTTACCATGCCAGTATCGTAAAAAACGACATTGTCCGTAAAGCTACATTTTTTAACCCTCTTATTTTATGACATTTCCTTTTGGCAGTGCTTGGTCAGTCTTGTTTTGGAAGATCCTTTGTTTGTGTAACTTGCTTTTTCGGTACTATAGTGAGAAAGCCAGAAACTATTGACTTCGAACGTCTAATGTGAAATTCCATGATGATGATACAAAGTTTCAGAGATGTATCAATTTGAAGTGAGAGACCCTAGTCCGGAAACGAACGAGTCGAAAGGCACTGCTGAAGTTCCGGCTTAGACTCTCCCCGCGTTCATACTAAGGGCCCCATCTTTCGAACCCTGATCACGACGTACAGAATGCCCTCTGAATACTACCCAGTATCCTCAGACATTTTCCCCTGTTGATGGACTAGTAGCGGCGTGTGTTAGTTGATGTCAAAGATACCAGAATTTATCCGTGGTGTCGTTTGAACATTGTCGCAGGCAGCGAGACTTCTTGCCAGGAGATCCTGTTCACTCTCGAGAGGCGTCTCGTACAAAAAAATTCTCACGTGGCTCGCAATAAGAAATGACCTTGCGTGAGATCAGGCGGACGTCCCTGCGACGAAGCATGACCTTTTCTGCCTAACCGCTTTTCAGAAAATGCCTGATCCAAGTGCCGTCAGACTTCAATCCAAAGTGAGATTGGGCTTCATCATGTTCCACTATATCCGTTGATGAATAACATATGGAATATGTCCAAGAAACCTATGTAATAGATCTCTGACAAACACTGTCTACACTGGTGCATTTAAGTGGGCAGGAAGAAGAAACAGGTCTAGTATGTAATCATTGACTACGCCTGCCCAGACGTTGACTGACAATCTGTGCTGATAGCTCTTCACAGCTGTAGCTTGTGGATCCTCATCGACCCAAATATGAGTATTCCTGTCTCTGGTGAAACAGGCTTCGTACACTAGAAAGGGGATCTACTGTCAGGTTCTGCAAGCAACATTGGCGGAATACTACACGAAGTCCGATGTCAACAGGAGTGAAAGCTTGCACTTTATGTGTATGGTGGGGGTTGTAGTAAATCGAAAATTCTTTGTGATATAATGTATCATGCAAATAACCAAGGAGATCGCCCCGAGTTGGGCGCCAGGAAAGTAGTGAATTGGGAATTCTTTGAGCTCTTTCCGAAATTGACATTCAGATTACTAATTATTTTGCTGGCCGTTAAAATTGCTACACCACGAAGATGACGTGCTACAGACACGGAATTTAACCAACAGGAAGAAGAAGCTGTGATATGCAAATGATTAGCGTTTCAGAGCATTCACACAAGGCTGGCGCCGGTGGCGGCAGCTACATCGTGCTGACATGAGGAAAGTTTCCAACCGATTTCTCATACACAAGCAGCAGTTGACCGGCGTCACTACTCTTGATGAACTGTGTTATCGTGTTGAAGCTACATGGGCAGCTGTACCTGTACACGTCAACCAAGCTCTGCTTGACTCAATGCCCAGGCGTATCAAGGCCGTTATTAAGGCCAGAGATGTTTGCTCTGGGTACTGAATTCTCAGGACCTATGCACCCAAATTGCGTGAAAATGCAGTCACATGCCAGTTCTAGTATAATATATTTGTCCAATGAATACCCGTTTATCATCTGCATTTCTTCTCGGTGTAGCAATTTTAATGGCCAGTAGTGTATTTTTCAGGATGGCGCCGGTCGCCCGCAGCACCTGTTGTCGCCGTCTTCGTCGAGCTGGCGCACGGCGATGGGCGGGTCGCGGGGCTCGCGCTCCTGCAGCACGCCGCGCAGGCGCACCAGCGACTCGTCGCCCTGGTACAGCACCGTGTAGGAGCGCCACTTCAGCTCGTGCAGCACGTCCACCAGCGCCTGCGCAACACGCAGCTCCGTGTCAGCGTGAACGTCGTGAGGTAACACAACATCTACACTCTGCAAACCCTTTTTAAGTGCATAGCAACGAGTATTTTACATTGCACAACTTACTTAATGACTGCTTCAGTTCCATTCAAGTACGGAGCGCGGCAAGATTGATTGCCTAAACGCCTCTTTGCACGCTGCACTTAATCTTGTCTTCGAAATTCCGATGGAAGCAATACTTAGGAGGTTCCACTGCGTTCCTATAAAGTGTCTGCAATTTCAGATTTTTCACCATCTCAGTGACGCTCTTCAAAGTGTCGAACAAACCTATGACCACCCGTGCTGCCATTGTGTACGCTCAGTATTACCTGTTAGTCCGATATGATACAAACTTGAGAAATATTCTAGGGTGAGATACACTTAACTATGGGCATATATCGGTGATACCATTTTACAGAAATGTGGAACACGTTTTGTGACCGCGTATCTAATTTCCTAACTAGGGGAAGGCCTAGACACGGCGAACCAATTCGGCCAATTTGGCATATCACTTGTGTACAACTGAAAATGAAGGACTCTAAGATATCTTGGCTCGCCCTCCACCCCGTACCCCCATGTTGAGAAAACCACCCCCCAAAGTTCATTACGCACAATCGTCAGAAGCGATAGATAATTGACAACTGACAATTTTTCATCATCTTATATGGGGTCGACAAAGGTATATTTTCCTATATATTAAGAAACTTTTACGACTGCCCCTTATGTTCTCGTAAGGTAAACACCCTTCAAAAATGGTTCAAATGGCTCTGGGCACTATGGGACTTAACATTGGAGATCATCAGTCCACTAGAACTTAGAACCACATAAACCTAACTAACCTAAGGGTAGCACACACATCCATCCTCGAAGCAGGATTCGAACCTGCGACCGTAGCAGTCGCGCGGTTCCGGACTGAAGCGCCTAGAACAGCTCGGCCACCGCGGCCGGCTAAGCACCGCACCCTTCAGGATAAGCGGTGCTGGCGTAGAGACCAAGGCATCTGGCAGCGGAGTCGAGAAAACGTTTTAGATTCCCAGACGCATTCAGCATTACACAAGCGTCAATCGTAATAGTTTGTTTTCTCGGTTCCTAGGAAAATATTCGTTCATGCACCCCATATACGATGATGAAAAATGCTCGGATTTCAATTATCTATCGATTACGCCAATTTTGAGTCGATTAAGCGTCATGAAATTTAGGGGTCGTTTTCTCAAAAACGGAATGGTGTTGAGCCAAAACTTCAGCACCATACATGACGTTTTAATTTATGACTTCTTTACTGCCGCCTCTATTCGCAACACAGTTAGTAGACAGTATCCACATGTAGCAATGAATGTAGCAGCAAAATTATATCATTGTACGTCACATAGTTCGGGAGATACGACATCTTAGACATTCTCATGTGTGAAAACTAGCTTCTGCTTGCAATGGAGAGCGGTAAAACATCAATATCAGGCATGACGTTTTAATTTATTAGTTCTTTACTACTACCTCTATTCGCAACAAACATTGCAGACACATCTACATATACCGATGAATGTATCTGCAAAATTATATTATTGTACGACATAGGAGATTTGACGTCATAAGCATTGAAATGCGTGAACAACTATCTTTTTCTTAAAATGGAGCGCCAATTACCCAGACTATATCAGCCAATGCTTCATAACGAGAACACTTAGCAACTTCCAACAAAATTAAGAAATTTTTAACCATTTTGCAATTTTTTTCTTTCTTATACGCTTAAGATAAAACGTTTAACACGTTAACTTCGTTCAAATGGCTCTGAGCAGTATGGGACTTAACTTCTAAGGTCATCAGTCCCCTAGAACTTAGAACTACTTAAACCTAACTAACCTAAGGATATCACACACATCCATGCCCGAGACAGGATTCGAACCTGCGACCGTAGCGGCCGCGCGGTTCCAGACTGTAGCGCCTTTAACCGCTTGGCCACCACGGCCGGCACACGTTAACTAATTTGCAAATAGTAATCAGACTTTTCAGGCTGTTTTATACAAGTGAGGTTTACTAGTTATTTCCTAACTTGAGAACGAAAATATAAAAATTAATGTGGTTCGAGCAGACAAGGATCTTGCGAAATTCAGCTCGATCTGATCGTCCGTGAGACCTAGAACGCTGTAGAAAACTGCTCCCAGATTGATTCCGTGATTCTAGAATGATGGAAGGCATTCGATACAGTTCTGCGCTGTCGCTTAGTGGATAAAACACGAACTTACCGTCTATCGGACTAGATTTGTTATTGGTTTCAGGACTTATTTCCAGGTATAACGTTTTAACGTGATGAAATCTACAAATTTTGAGATAATTGTTGGTGTAACCAAGGAAGAGTTACAGAGCCGTTATTACTTACAATTAATTCAATAACCTTCTGGATAATGTCGGGACTTTCTCGAGGCTTTGAACAACTAAAGTGGAAATTAGGGGAAACAAGCGCTTTCGATAGCTAGTGACACGAATAAGTACAGGCGTGGGTTTGGGGAACTCTTTTTTGTGCAGCTATGGCAGGAAGACAGTAGTAGGCACATCGGAATGTTCATAGTTTGCAAAGGAGTTCGCGAGGCAGATACACGACACCGCTCGCAGGCTAGAAGGCAGGGCAGCTCAGGGCAGCGACGTGCTGTGAAGAACCCATACGTTGCACTTACTACAGCGCCTAGTGACCTGTGTGTAGGGGCCGAAGTGGCCTGACGAAAGCTGACGTTTCAATTACCAAAAAGCACTCCATTTGTCTTCTCCCGAGAAACTACGTCAGAGATGTAAGGAAAAGACGCATAAATAAGAGAGCCCGGAGGCTCAAAGCGAGCACTCCAATCGCCATTTTGTATGCGTCTAGAACCGGAGAGAATGGCGATTGTTTAAATTGCAGCCCAACCACGAAGACCTCTTGGTGATGGATATCGGCCGCCAATCGGCCCGCTGAAGCTACCTCCAACATCCGCTGCACGGGAGCGTCATTACTGTGGCGCGCCGCGTCGCACCTTGGAGCTACACCAGCACGAGGAGCGAGAGGGCTGCCACCTTCTTTTCCTTTGGTGGCTTCGTCCGGTGGACTGCAAGCTGCCGTCTGCAGAAGCGGGGTCGGGGCGCGAACTAGCGGCCTCCCGGATGCAGAGCTGTCTGCGGGAACTGAACTGAGCTGCCCTGGGCTGATGGCCGGAGCTGCTGAGACTCACTACAACGACGGCGGTCTGCCGCTACACTTCGGCGCTCTACATGGGGTCCACGATGTAATAAAGTCTGTGACACACTTGCCTGTGTTTTTCTGCACGCTTCGGCGTTAGCCATCCTTCGAGTGCTCTCCCTACCACTGAACTACAAACTCAAATCTAATGAGGGATCCTGCATGTTCTTGCAGCAGCCATAATGTTATATAACTGCTTATACAAAATTTTGATATTTTTATAGTTATGTAATTTGTTAATAAAATGTTGTAGCAATATATAATCCATAACCCAGAATTTGAACATTATCAGATAATCAGTTTCTTCAACAAATGTTTTTACAAGGCTTTACAATCTCGTAAATTTAAATATATTGAGTTAATATTGATAGAGTGCATATTTTGGTATAAAAAAGATAATGCAGAAGTATTCTGTAAAGTTCTATAATTTTCGAATGTTTGAAGGAAATATAATTTTGGCTAAGATTTCATTTAGAGAATGATTCTGATGTGCCACGATTCAAAAGAATGATCTCACCGAAAAGGGTACAGCGACGACAGAGCGGACAGTTCAAAGGTTAAAGACTACTTAAAATTAGATATCCAAAATTGCACCAATTACATTTATGAAGATACGGAATAAAAATTAAATTAAATGTTCCTGTAACAAGTGTAACGTGGCGAGTCAAACCGCAATAGCATTTTACTGCAGTAAGCTACCTTGCAGTACGGGCTCGTAGCTTTGGAGTCGGTGGCAGTGACAGCCGCTTGTATCTTGGCGTGATCCACTCGCACCTTTCGCTAGCACGACCGTGGGAAGCGCTTACTTGTGTCAGTTCCAGGGACAGAATATTCAAACCCTTAAGAATCTAAATAAACTATTCTAAATCTTATTAAATTTCGAAAAAACTTTATATTTAGCCTTTTGTTATAAAAAAAAGCTGCAGGCCGGAGTGGCCGAGCGGTTCTAAGCGCTCCAGTCTGGAACCGCGCGACCGCTACGGCCGCAGGTTCGAATCCTGCCTCGGGCATGGATATTTGTGATGTCCTTAGGTTAGTTAGGTTTAAGTAGTTCTAAGTTGTAGGGGACTGATGACCTCAGATGTTAAGTCCCATAGTGCTCAGAGCCATTTTTATAAAAAACGCTGGTTGCAAAATCTCATCTTTCTCGCTGGGATAGTTTCAAAGTTAGAGAAAATTACCAAAAATACAAAAAACCGATGTTAGTAAGATTAAAGTCAGTTCAGATGCATAACAGTTTGTCCTTTGCTATCAGGTGGAATCATTACTGAAGTCCACAAAATGTTAGGTCAGTATGTTTGAATTTTTATACTTAAATAACGTTCACTATTTTTCGTTTTCTTAATAGAGAATTCAGTAAGAATTAATATTCATTTAATAACTATTTGTTTTGTTGTGTAAATAAATGAGAGTAAATGAGAGTGCGTATGCAGGACATACGTAAAGATTCAATATTATCTCCTCTTAAACATTATGTAACTTTATCATGGGAAAGTATGCAACAAGCTGTTGCAACGAAAGCTGTAATTCCCCTTACATGCTATTGAAGAGTGTCCAAGTGTGCTTGTTTTTGTAAGAAGGCAGTCAAAATAGTTATTTGTAGAGTAATGTTTTTCTAAAGTTATTTCAAGATTAGTTTTCGTTTGGTTTGGTTTGGTGGAACATTTTATTAATATTTGCAGCATAGCATGATGTAAATGCATCTGCGAATGTTGATTGGTGTAAAACAGTTTAGGCGCGAATATAATCTTGAAAGATTGATCTGATAGGCTGTCATTTGATCAACCAATCAGAGTGAAGTCCTTCCCGCGCTCTAGCAAGTAGTATACGCGCTGTGAGCAACGGCATTGAGGCAGTCGTAGTCTCGTTGTCGGACGCGCAGGCCATGTTGAACGTGTCCGAAAAAGTTATATGTAAAATGAAGAATGTACTGTTGTTTCACGTTCGGTTTATATCGCCATGAAAGCAGATGCATTTACGGACAGATTGTGAAAATCTGACCTTTGTGAAGGAATTAGTTGGAGAGATAAACGCGTGTGAACTCTGTGCCTTTGCCAAGAATTCCGCGTGGCATATTTCGTAATTGTTTACGGAATAGTTGGCGAGCAACGTCTTTTAAAGAAATCCACTCAAAAGGACCGAATGTAAAACTCATGTTGTAGCTGAGTATAAACTGTGAAAATTGCGTAACAATTCGGGTTGAACTTCGGTACATTTCTGGCTGTCTTGCATGTGTACCACATGGTATGACCTGTGAGATGAGGACAGTGATATTAGCTGTCAATTTTAAATGCGGGCTGATGGCACCTATTTGATTTGGCACCTAAAGCAAATAAAGAACTATTTGCCGAATTTTGACATTTTTCTTAGAAATGAAACAATCGCCCTCCACCCTAAAATTTTTATAAGATATTTACATGACATTTAGCTACAGAGTTAATACAGACTGTGATAACGTAAGTACTGGCGATGTTTTTCTTCAACGCTGTGTGCCGAGAGGCCGCTTTTAGGGCGCAGATGGAGGTGCACTGGCAGTTCAGTTGGGGTCGTTCTGTTACGAGGTCTGCACCGGATCGCACCGAAGCTATATATGCAGTTCCGCCGCTCATTGTCATTTTGTCAATTGTGTATGTGCCGCAGTCGAACTCTGTGCCAGACTCTCAGTGGACTACGTAATGCAGTTAGTAGGAATTGCAAAACTCAGCCTTGGAAGGTTGTTTGTCGAGAAACATTAACGTTGCACTTGATTCGAATTGATTAAAATTCAACTTTAGTGTGATTTGCAAGTTGTTAATTGCTTCATCATTTTCGGTCTGTCAGGTTTTTGTGCGCTGCCCAGCCTTGCGGACATAGCGCTCCTACTCGCGCCACGGCAAGTGGTCGCCGCATGCGTTAGCTGCCCGGTACACCGCTGACTGCTCCCTCAGGCGCGATTCGTGGACCCCGTGTAGAGAGCCGAAGTGTAGCGGCAGACCGCCGTCGTTGTAGTGAGCCTCAGCAGCTGCGGCCATCAGCCCAGGGCAGCTCAGTTCAGTTCCCGCAGACAGCTCTGCATCCGGGAGGCCGCTAGTTCGCGCCCCGACCCCGCTTCTGCAGACGGCAGCTTGCAGTCCACCGGACGAAGCCACCAAAGGAAAAGAAGATGGCAGCCCTCTCGCTCCTCGTGCTGGTGTAGCTCCAAGGTGCGACGCGGCGCGCCACAGTAATGACGCTCCCGTGCAGCGGATGTTGGAGGTATTCTGAATCCGTGTCGTGAGTGGAGCATTAAGACTTTTCACTTTTAGGAGAGCTAATCTGTGTGTTGAATTACCTGTACATTTTGTTGCAGAAGAGGAATTTTTAAATCGTGGAGATTTGAGAAGATTTAGATTCTGAACTGTGTAGGTTCTCTGGAGAGTATTAAAATTTATGTGGTCTGTTTACAAGCTGTGTGGGTGTGAAACCACAGATTTTTGAATAAAAGTACTTAACACAAACAGTAAACATTAAATTTTTGTAGTTACATCATCAGTCCCTCAATGTAATCAGTAGAAGTTTATTTTTCAGCCACGGTGAGATAAAATGTGGCAAATTGCGAGTAACTCGGTTCAGGCTATTTTCACGTTGCTCATGTCACCATTTTACAGGGCCTTGTGGTTTGGATGAACACCATGCTAAGAGCGAATATAGAATGACAACACGAAACAATTTGTAGGAAAACAAAATGCCACGCTGAAATTCATTCGGATAGTTAGAAGTAAATAATGGCTTAAAAAGCACCCACTCGACCAACTGCTGACTATTATTGAACGAATATTTCTTGAACGCGACTGCCAACAGCTGTTAGGTATTTTATGAAATTCATGACAGGCAGCTATGTATATGCCCTTTATTATCACTACCGGTTTTAGTTAATGACCATCATCGCAGCATTAAAGTTTATGTATTATGTACTTACCATGCCGTGTGCTATCAGTATGGCAGTGTTATTAATACAAATCCATCAGAAGTGCTGCACATCAAAAGAACAAACAGGTATCTGTACTCAAGACGTGGTATTTTCTGTAAAGGACAATTATAATTTTCATGTATCTGTATTAATAACATTGCCATATAAATATGACAAAGCAAAAATATACACTGTATGATCTACAATAGTGTGATGATGCTTGTTATCCGAAAGTGATAGTGATGATAAAGCATGTATAGATAGCTATGTGCCATGAATGCCAAAAAATACACTGAGGTGACAAAAGTCATGTGGTACTAATAATATCTCGTCGTACCACCTTTCGCCCTGCGTAGTGCATCCACTCAGCAAGTCGATGTAAGTCCCCTGCAAAAATATTGAGCCATGCTGCCGCTATAGCCGTTGATAATTGAGAAAGTGTTGCCGATGCAGGATTTTGTACACGAAATGACCTCTCAATTATGTCCCATAAATATTCGATGGGATTCATGTCAGGAGATCTGAGTGGCCAAATCATTAGCTCGAATTGTCCAGAATGTTCTTCAAGCGGGTGACATGGCCCATTGTCATGCATGAAAATTACATCGTTGTCTGGCAGCAGGTGGTTCAAAAAATGGATCAAATGGCTCTAAGCACTATGGGACTTACCATCTGCGGTCATCAGTGCCCTAGAATTAGAACTAAATTGTTGTTGTTGTGGTCTTCAGTCATGAGACTGGTTTGATGCAGTTCTCCATCCTACTCTATCCTGTGCAAGCTGCTTCATGTTCCAGTACGTACCGCAGCCTACATCCTTCTGAATCTGCTTAGTGTATTCATCTCTTGGTCTACGATTTTTACCATCCACGCTGTCCTCCAATACCGAACTGGTGATCCCTTGATGCGCCAGAACATGTCCTACCAACCGATCCCTTCTTCTAGTCAGGTTGTGCCACAAACTCCTCTTCTCCCCAATTCTATTCAATACGTCCTCATTAGCTATGTGATCTACCCATGTAATCTTCAGCATTCTTCTGTAGCACCACATTTCGAAAGCTACTATTCTCTTCCTGACCAAACTATTTATCGTCCATGTTTCACTTCCATACATGGCTACACTCCGTACAAATACTTTCAGAAACGACTTCCTGACACTTAAATCTATAATCGATGTTAATAAATTTCTCTTCTTCAGAAACTCTTTCCTTGGCATTGCAAGTCTACATTTTATATCCTCTCTACTTCGACCATCATCAGTTATTTTGCTCCCCAAACAGCAAAACTCATTTACTACTTTAAACGTCTCATTTCCTAATCTAATTCCCGCAGCATCAGCCGATTTAATTCGGCTACATTCCATTATCCTCGTTTTGCTTTTGTTGATGTTCATCTTATATCCTCCTTTCAAGACGCTATCCATTCCATTCAACTGCTCTTCCAAGTCCTTTGCTGTCTCTGACAGAGTTAGAATGTCATCGGCGAACCTCAAAGTTTTTATTTCTTCTCCATGGATTTTAATACCTACTCCGAATTTTTCTTTTGTTTCCTTTACTGCTTGATCAGTATACAGATTGAACTACGTAAACCTAACTAACCTACGGACACCACACACATCCATGCCCAAGGCAGGATTCGAACCTGCGACTG
The DNA here is from genome assembly GCF_023898315.1 of Schistocerca nitens. Taxonomy (NCBI): domain Eukaryota; kingdom Metazoa; phylum Arthropoda; class Insecta; order Orthoptera; family Acrididae; genus Schistocerca; species Schistocerca nitens. The sequence continues at coordinate 684,474,943 of NC_064615.1, read as the reverse complement.
TAGCAGCAGGGCGGTTCCGGACCAGCAGGTGGTATCCAAGTAGCCGAACACGACTATTCTTAGTCAATGATCGGTTCAGCTGGACCAGAGGACTCCATTCCATATGAACACAGCCCATCACCATTATGGAGCTACCACCATCTTGCACAGTGTCTTGTTGACAACATAGGTAAACGGCTTCGTGGGGTCTGGATCATTCTCGAATCCTACTCTCAGCTCTTATCAACTAAATTGGGATATCTGACCACGACACAGTCTTCCAGTCATCTAGTGTCCAAGTGATATGGTCACGAACCCAGCACAGGCGCTGCAGGCGATGTCGTGCTGTTATCAAAGGCACTCGCGTCGATCTTCTGTTGCCTTAGCCCATTAACCCCAAATTTCGCCTCACTGCGCTATAGGATACGTTCGTTGTAGGTCTCACATTGATTTCTGCCGTTATTTCACCCAGTGTTACTTGTGTGTTAGCGCTGATATCTCTATGCAAACGCCGCTGCTTTCGGTTGTTAAGTGAAGGCCGTCGGGCACTGTGTTGTCCCTGGGGAGAGGCAATAGAAGAAATTTGATATTCTCAGCAGCTATTGACACTGTGAATCTCGGAATATTGAATTCCCTTAAGATTTCCAAAATGAATGTCCTAAGGGTGTAGCTCCAACTACCGTTTTGCGTTGAGATCTGTTTATTCCCGTCGTGCGGTTATAATTGCGTCGGGCACCTTTTCACCTGAGTACACATGGCTGCTCTGCCAGTAGACTGCCGTTTTGCACCTTGTGTGTGCCGTACTGCCGGCATCTGTGAGCCGACCGATGTGGCCGAGCGGTTCTAGGCACTGCAGTCCGGAACCGCGCGGCTGCTACGGCCGCAGGTTCGAATCCTGCCTCGGGCGTGGATGTGTGTGCTGTCCTTAGTTAGGCTTAGTAGTTTCTAAGTCTAGGGGACTGATGACCTCAATGTGACGTCCCATAGTGCTCAGAGCCATTTGAACCATTTTGAGCCATCTGTATGTGTGCGTATCGCTATCCCATGACCTGTCACCTCAGTGTACCATTCATCAGTCTGGGACTCTTACGAGGGTGGATTAATAGAACAGCGGCGCGTTTCGTCGCAGTATCGTTTAACAAGTGATAGAGCGTTACTAAGATGCTCACGAACTCCAATGGAGTACTGTGTAACAGAGGCGTTGTTCATCACAGAGAGGTTTTCTGTTTGAATTCCGAGATCGCGCATTGCAAGTCAGTATTACTCCCTCCAATATACGTGTCGTCAACTGAACACAACGAGAAAATCAGAGATACACTCCTGGAAATGGAAAAAAGGACACATTGACACCGGTGTGTCAGACCCACCATACTTGCTCCGGACACTGCGAGAGGGCTGTACAAGCAATGATCACACGCACGGCACAGCGGACACACCAGGAACCGCGGTGTTGGCCGTCGAATGGCGCTAGCTGCGCAGCATTTGTGCACCGCCGCCGTCAGTGTCAGCCAGTTTGCCGTGGCATACGGAGCTCCATCGCAGTCTTTAACACTGGTAGCATGCCGCGACAGCGTGGACGTGAACCGTATGTGCAGTTGACGGACTTTGAGCGAGGGCGTATAGTGGGCATGCGGGAGGCCGGGTGGACGTACCGCCGAAGTGCTCAACACGTGGGGCGTGAGGTCTCCACAGTACATCGATGTTGTCGCCAGTGGTCGGCGGAAGGTGCACGTGCCCGTCGACCTGGGACCGGACCGCAGCGACGCACGGATGCACGCCAAGACCGTAGGATCCTACGCAGTGCCGTAGGGGACCGCACCGCCACTTCCCAGCAAATTAGGGACACTGTTGCTCCTGGGGTATCGGCGAGGACCATTCGCAACCGTCTCCATGAAGCTGGGCTACAGTCCCGCACACCGTTAGGCCGTCTTCCGCTCACGCCCCAACATCGTGCAGCCCGCCTCCAGTGGTGTCGCGACAGGCGTGAATGGAGGGACGAATGGAGACGTGTCGTCTTCAGCGATGAGAGTCGCTTCTGCCTTGGTGCCAATGATGGTCGTATGCGTGTTTGGCGCCGTGCAGGTGAGCGCCACAATCAGGACTGCATACGACCGAGGCACACAGGGTCAACACCCGGCATCATGGTGTGGGGAGCGATCTCCTACACTGGCCGTACACCACTGGTGATCGTCGAGGGGACACTGAATAGTGCACGGTACATCCAAACCGTCATCGAACCCATCGTTCTACCATTCCTAGACCGGCAAGGGAACTTGCTGTTCCAACAGGACAATGCACGTCCGCATGTATCCCGTGCCACCCAACGTGCTCTAGAAGGTGTAAGTCAACTACCCTGGCCAGCAAGATGTCCGGATCTGTCCCCCATTGAGCATGTTTGGGACTGGATGAAGCGTCGTCTCACGCGGTCTGCACGTCCAGCACGAACGCTGGTCCAACTGAAGCGCCAGGTGGAAATGGCATGGCAAGCCGTTCCACAGGACTACATCCAGCATCTCTACGATCGTCTCCATGGGAGAATAGCAGCCTGCATTGCTGCGAAAGGTGGATATACACTGTACTAGTGCCGACATTGTGCATGCTCTGTTGCCTGTGTCTATGTGCCTGTGGTTCTGTCAGTGTGATCATGTGATGTATCTGACCCCAGGAAAAAATGGTTCAAATGGCTCTGATCACTATGGGACTCAACTGCTGTGGTCATAAGTCCCCTAGAACTTAGAACTACTTAAACCTAACTAACCTAAGGACAGCACACAACACCCAGCCATCACGAGGCAGAGAAAATCCCTGACCCCGCCGGGAATCGAACCCGGGAACCCGGGCGTGGGAAGCGAGAACGCTACCGCACGACCACGAGATGCGGGCTGACCCCAGGAATGTGTCAATAAAGTTTCCCCTTCCTGGGACAATGAATTCACGGTGTTCTTATTTCAATTTCCAGGAGTGTATTTACCGACAGACATTCGTCCATAGTACCGTACGTCAATAACACGGAAAGAGGCGGGGGTGGTTATGATACTAGTATCAGAAGTACTCTTGCGCTATGCACCTTGGAGTGGTTTGCGGAGTACAGATGTAGATTTAACAACACTTATAAGTAAAATTGTGGTCAGAATTCCTGAGGATATAACATTATTACATGAAAAAATACTACACACTAAAACTTTTTACCAGAGGGGACGATTTCCATTTATTTTGTAATTACAATATTATGTATTTTCATCTTGTGCTATCTGATTAAAAGTAAATGGTATACAGGACGGTGCACCTAATATTTCCTAAGTCGCTGATAATGTCGTAACCGTGTTGTTACCCAGGCGAATTGTACTAAAGTCCTCGCTATACAATATATCCTCATGTCGAAGTAAAATTAATTAAAGATGTAATTTTCAAATGAAACCACAGTAATTTACGATACTACTATCATAGATACAGAAACGAATGCAAAGGCTTTCCATTCTCAACAATTCGATAAGTAGTTTAAAAAAAGCTAAAGGATTTATAACTTACGATTTTTCTGTTTAGAATATCAAACGGTTTGCTGTCTTACGCAGAACTCTGTGATTTACTTCTCAGATACTGAAATACGTCTGACAGGATGAGGAAAAAAACCATATTCTGTCCCGCTGCAATATGGATGTAAAGACGCAGAGAGGAAATGCAGTTTTGTATTGTGTCTGTCCACTATTTCGAGTTAGTTATCATCTCCACTGAAGGGTCCACTCTCCTCAGTCAGCTTCAGAAAACAGATTTTTCATTTTATGTATTTTTTTGAAGCTCCACGTGTGTAGATTGTCATATCAAAATCCCAAGCACAGATCTCAAGTAGGAACAAAGTTACGCGTTGTTTGGTTCGGGCGCAAAGGGTCCCTGTGGCGCGCCGGAGAGCAGATACGAATGCGGGCGCGCTCTGCACTCTGTGAACTATTTGATAGCACACGTGGACGTCAGTTTGCGGATCGAGAACCAATAAATATCGTGATTTATGGCAGCTTCGATTTTCAATGAAGGTTTCAAGTCCATCTGGAAACTGCTACAAATCGTGGAAGTCGAAGTTGGATACCATGCAGAAAAATTTGCCGCCGATCGCGACCATTATTGACTCTACGACACTCGCCGCGGCGCGCTATACGATTCAGGCGAAGCGCGGCGGTCGGGAAACATGCGACAGGAGAATTGTGGAGCAGAAGGATTTTCAGTTCGTGTCAGGTGCCGGTATAGCAGATTAGCGGGGAGTATGAAAATTTTTACCCAAATCCGTTTTCAATCTGACATAAATCATACTTTCATGCTCAGGCGCGCGTTTCTTGGTACTGTGTTTTTCAGGCTGCCAGAACAGATTACGGGCACTCTAATAAAGATATCTTTCTGAACTTTGGCTGGATTACTCCTCGGACATGTCCGCAAGCAGTAAGAAGCTAATTTTTTGTATTTTAATACACTCATTAGTTATTGCAATGGGCGTGACCAAACAAGCAGGACAAAACTACATTTTGGTTTCAAGCCTCTGCCACTTTTTTCAGATTTCATAATACTGTGCTACTAATTCATGCACAATATCCTATAGATTAAGAAAATAGTTGTTTACTGATTTCATAAGATTTGTAGACTGCAGGACTTCCGTCGTGGGCACACCTCATTTTGGACAGACCAAATTTAGCTCCTCGAATGTGGGGCTTAACGATGACTTCAACTCTTTAAAAAAATCAGAAAATGTTTCGCAAGAATCAATAAGTAATATACAAAAAGATTCACGTAGATTGCCTTATTAGTTTTTCTCAAAAGAAAATCGTAAGAATCGCTTATTTCATAGGCTGACTGGGGAGAATGGACCCTTAAATGCATCAGTGGGGTGCGACAGTTCCGCATGACAACATGAATATGAAATACGCCACTAACTGGTTTGATACTCCCTGCAGCAAAATACCAAAGTCTAAATTCTGTAATTTGTTTGAAACTACTTATCGGATTTATGAGAGTGAATCACTTTGCAATTTGTCTTTTTTATGTCCACCACATTAGCAGCAGAAGTTACTGTGATTCTCTGTATGTCCATGTTTTCACAGATGGTTGTGGGAGCTCGGCTGTTCAGTACAGAATGAAGAATCAAAACGCCTCTCAGTCGTTTAAATTTTCAAATTGTTATTTTATTGGGCTATCAGTTTCGGCGATACATTACGCCGTCTTCATGCCACTCGACTGGCTTACTTGTAGGGAACTTCTACATCTACATCTATACTCCGAAAGCCACCTGACAGTGTGTGGCGGAGGGTACTTTGAATACCCCTATCGGTTGTCCCTTCTGTTCCAGTCTCGTATTGTTCGTGGAAAAATTTCCAGCTTTCCACCTGTGATCCAGTCGAAATAGGGGGCAGTATCCGTAGATTTTTGAGACAGTGATCACTCTGAACATCACCTGCCGATGCATGGTCCCTATCTGGACTGGAGCAAAGGTGAGAATCTCCCTGAAAGTCTGTTAAGGGGCCTAAGGACGGCGTGATTATCGGCGAAACGGTAGCCAATAAAATAACAATTTGGAACTTTAGACGGCTGAAAGGTGTTCGATTTGACATTCTGTACTGTGATTCTGTCGAAGAAAGACTTTGATGCTGATACGCCTAATTAATGACTAATTAATATTTGCATGGCAATGGACTATACGTCGATTACAGTGTGATTTTTTTCACTCCGGCTATATGATAATAGTATTAGGATGCCTTGTAGGATGCAATGTAGTGCAGAGAGGTAGTGGCTGACCTGTGAGATGAAGTCAGCGTGAGGATGCAGGTTGAACTGGTAGGAGGCGATGGGCGGCGGGTAGGGGTCCCAGTTGACGATGATCTGCGGGATCTCCAGCCGGTCGCACATGGAGCGCACCACGTCCGTGGAGGCGCTCTGCCGGGGACCCACCACGCCCGCCACGCCCTCCTCCACCAGGCTGCAGGCTGTGCGGGGTACAGTAGTCAGCGAGGCGATCACCACTCATTATACATCACAGTGTCTCGTACTGTGGCAGAAAGTCACGGCCTACTTCAGTAAAAATGTGTTGTTAGGAAACAGTTAATAGATTACAATTTAAGAAAACTTGTTATGTATACAGGGTGGTCCACTGATCGTGACCGGGCCAAATATCTCACGAAATAAGCGTCAAACGAAGAAACTACAAAGAATGATACTTGTCTAGCTTGAAGGGGGAAACCAGATGGCGCTATGGTTGGCCCTCTAGATGGCGGTGCCATAGGTCAAACGGATATAAACTGCGTTTATTTTAATAGGAACCCCAATTTTTTATTACATGTTCGTGTAGTACGTAAAGAAATATGAATGTTTTAGTTGGACCACTTTGTGATAGATGGCGCTGTAATAGTCACAAACATATAGCTCAAAATTTTAGACGAACAGTAGGTTTTTTAAATTAAAATACAGAACGTAGGTACATTTGAACATTTATTTCGGTTCTTCCAATGTGACACGTGTACCTTTGTGAACTTATCATTTCTGAGAACGCATGCTGTTACAGCGTGATTACCTGTAAATACCACATTAATACAATAAATGCTCAAAATGATGTCCGTCAACCTCAATGCATTTGGCAATACGTGTAACGACATTCCTCTCAACAGCGAGTAGTCCGCCTTCCGTAATGTTCGCACATGCATTGACAATGCGTTGACGCATGTTGTCAGGCGTTGTCGGTGGATCACGATAGCAAATATCCTTCAACGTTCCCCACAGAAAGAAATCCGGGAACGTCAGATCCGGTGAACGTGCGCGCCATGGTATGGTGCTTCGGCGACCAATCCACGTGTCATGAAATATGCTATTCAATACCGCTTCAACCGCACGCGAGCTATCTGCCGGACATCCATCATGTTGGAAGTACATACCCATTCTCTCATGCAATGAAACATCTTGTAGTAACATCGGTAGAACATCACGTAGGAAATCAGCGTACACTGCACCATTTAGATTGCCATCGATAAAATAGCGGCCAATTATCTTTCCTCCCATAATGCCGTACCATACATAAGGTCGCTGATGTTCCACGTGTCGCAGCCATCGTGGATTTTCCGTTGTCCAGTAGTGCATATTATGCCGGTTTACGTTACCGCTGTTGGTGAATAACGCTTCGTCGCTAAATAGAACGCGTGCAAAAAATCTGTCATCGTCCCGTAATTTCTCTTGTTCGAAATCGTTCAAATGGCTCTGAGCACTATGGGACTTAACATCTGAGGTCATCAGTCGCCTAGAACGTAGAACTACTTAAACCTAACTAACCTAAGGACATAACACACATCCATGCCCGAGGCAGGATTGGAGCCTGCGATCGTACCGGTCGCGCGGTTCCCGGCTGTAGCGCCTAGAACCGCTCGGCCACCCCGGCCAGCAATTCTCTTGTGCCCAGTGGCAGAAATGTACACGACGTTCACAGTTGTCGCCATGCAGTTCCTGGTACGGGTGCAATCGATGTTGATGTAGCATTCTCAACACCGCCGTTTTTCAGATTACCGATTCTGGCGCAATTTGTCTGGTACCGATGTGCGGATTAGTCGCGACAGCAGCTAAAACACCTACTTCGGCATCATCATTTGTTGCAGGTCGTGGTTGAAGTTTCACTTGTGGCTGAACAGTTCCTGTTTCCTTAAATAACGCTACTATCCGGCGAACGGTCCGGACACTTGGGTGATGTCGTCCAGGATACCGGGCAGCATACATAGCACACGCCCGTTGGGCATTTTGATCACAATAGCCATACATCAACACGATATCGACCGTTTCCGCAATTGGTAAACGGTCCATTTTATCACGGGTAATGTATCACGAAGCAAATACCGTCCGCACTGGTGGAATGTTACGTGATACCACGTACTTATAAGTTTGTGGCTATTACAGCGCCATCTATCACAAAGCGAAAAAGTGGTCCAACTAAAACATTCATATTTCTTGACGTACTACACGAATATGTAATAAAAAATGGGAGTTCCTATTAAGAAAAACGCAGTTGATATCCGTTTGACCTATGGCAACGCCGGCCGCGGTGGTCTCGCGGTTCTAGGCGCGCAGTCTGGAACCGTGGGACTGCTCCGGTCGCAGGTTCGAATCCTGCCTCGGGCATGGATGTGTGTGATGTCCTTGGGTTAGTTAGGTTTAAGTAGTTCTAAGTTCTAGGGGACTGATGACCTCAGAAGTTAAGTCCCATAGTGCTCAGAGCCATCTGAACCTATGGCAGCGCCATTTAGCGGGCCAACCATAGCGCCATCTGGTTTCCCACTTGAAGCTAGACGAGTGTCGTTCTTTGTAGTTTTTTCGTTTGAAGCTTATTTCCTGCGATATTTGGCCCGGTCACTATCAATGGACCTCCCTGTATTCGGAATTCTTTTTAACGTGATGAGAAAAATAAAAAAAAGACATAAAAATGAAAAAAGTGTTATGTTATTCTGATCTTCAGTTCTAAGATTGCTTGATGCAGCGTACTACGATACTCAATCTTGGACCACTCTTTTCATCTGTGATTACTACTAACAACCCAAATTCATCTGAACCTGCTCGCTATATTCAAGTCTCCCTATATAATTTTTATCCTCTTGCCACCACACCCATAGTTTCTTCTGTGACGAAAATGATGACGATTCGTTGATGACTCAGAACGTGTGAAGTCAACCGATCTCCTCCTTTAGTCAGATTTTTCCATAAGTGTCATTCTTTTCACAATTCTGTTCATTACTTCCTCATTATTTATTCGAACTACCCATCTAATCTTCATCATTCTTTTATAGCACCGTTGCTCAATAGGTTCCACTTTCGTACAAGGCTTCACTCGAGACAAATACATTCAGTAATTTTCTTACAGTTGCCAGTCTACATTTTATATTCTCCCTGCTTCGTCCGTCATCAGTTATTTTGTTGCCCAAATAGCAAAACTTATCTACTCTCTTTGGTGTCTCAATTCGTAATCTATTCTGCCTGAAAAACTAAACAAAAATAAAAAAGTTCCAGAAAGAGAGGAGGAGACGAGATGAAACTTCTTGAATTTAGGGGCATGCGAGTTTATTTCAGTGATTACAAAACTGGCAGATTTACAAAGAACATTACAGTGTGAGCCCACTGATCAGCATGAAGTTGCACCTCCGTCTGGCATGGACGCATGTACTGACTCGGTTGGGAAGGGTGTCGTAAAGCTGTTGTGCGATCTCGTGAGGCAAGCTGACACATAACTGTTGTAATGGGTCCTTGATGTCCCGGTTACTGGTTCTGGGTCAGAGCGCACATCCGAGCTGCTTCCACACATGTTCTATTGAGGACTGATTTGAGGATCTTGCTGACCAAGAGAGTGCCTCAACATCATGCGGACAGTTCGTACACACTCTTTTCATGTGCAGACGGGAATTGTCCTGCTGAAAAATGGCACGAAGACACTCTCACTTGAGAGGGAGCACATGAGGACGCAAGATTTACCTCGATCACTACCAGCCGTGAGCTGAAGTTATACCCAATGTCTCCCCACGCCATGGGTTCAGCAGTAACACTGCTGTACCTATCCAAAACGTTGGAAAAATGGGACCTCTTACCACGCCTTTCCATACTCGACTCGATATCATCCAGGGTAGTGCAAACCGTGATTTATCGCTGAACACAGTGCGACGCCATTTATCAGCAGTCCATACTTCCCGGACAAGGCACGACTGCAAATGCGTTGTGGTATTAATAACAACCTAAGAATGGGATGGTAATTCCCTAGTCCGGTTGCTACTACCAGTGGCCCAGGATGATACAGTATGTTCCAGAAAGTCTATACGTGCTCTACGGTGACAGACGCTGATGTCAAAGGTATTATGATGTATTCGGTGCACAATTCGACGTTCCTCCATTGTGGTTGTCAGACGTGGGCGACGGTAGTGGAGCAACAAGGACGTCCCAACAAAGTAGGCCACCCCAGACAAGGACGTAGCCCCAAATCCAAGATAGCGACCGTGACGCAAGTATGTGACCTCACGTGACGTCAGCTGATGACGCGATTGACGTCATTCACGATGGCGGTAAGATAGGTCAATTGCGCTACCTCTACTAACCTATGAAAGTGCCACGCCCCATGGTGGCAAGTTTGAATTTTGGAGGGAAGATAGCTCAATTGGGCTACCTCTACTAAGCTAAGAAAATTGCGGGAAAGAAAGGGCTACCACCACTAACCTCTTCCTAGGAACTGGACATAAGTCTTTATTTAAACAATTACAAGCAGTACCACCATCAATTCTGTTAGCCACTCTCTAGGAAAATTTATTAGCAGAGTTGGTATGGTGTCGCCCTACTAGAGGCTGCTCGTTTAATTCGAATATAATTTCTATAAATTTGTATAAATTTCTTTAACTTTCTTTAAACGTCTATAAATTTGATTAAATTTATTATCTACCTACAGCATTAGTGTTGTATTACCACCACAAGAGGTTGAGATATCAGTTTCCCAGTCTTTTTAATATCTTTATTACATGCACTCATTCAGCTCTGGACATAAGTCTTTATTTAAACAATTACAAACAGTACAGCCATAAAGTGTGTTCGCCATCCCCCTCGAATTTCGAATTTTTTGCTGTAATAGCTTACATTCAATTCGAATATAATTTTTATAAATTTCTTTAAATTTGTTTAAATTTCTTTACATGTCTGTAAATTTGTTTAAATTTATTATCTACCGACAGCATTAGTTTCGTGTCACCACCACAAGAGGCTGAGATATCGATAGCCGTTCACTGAGAGGCTAAACCAGTGTTCAAAACTTATTTCAATGCCACCCCTTCTCATAAAACTAAAACTGAGTATTTATTATGTACATTCGTTTAATAAATTATTGTTAATCGTTTCTCAAGGAGCTGCCAGCATTATTCGAGTTGTAGTGTATCATTCCCCTTTGACCAGATAGCTGCAGCGTGCTAGAACGCCACCTCTACACAAGCATCTACAGGGTGTTTAAAAAATGACCGGTATATTTGAAACGGCAATAAAAACTAAACGAGCAGCGATAGAAATACACCGTTTGTTGCAATATGGTTGGGACAACAGTACATTTTCAGGCAGACAAACTTTCGAAATTACAGTAGTTACAATTTTCAACAACAGATGGCGCTGCGGTCTGGGAAACGCTATAGTACGATATTTTCCACATATCCACCATGCGTAGCAATAATATGGCGTAGTCTCTGAATGAAATTACCTGAAACCTTTGACAACGTGTCTGGCGGAATGGCTTCACATGCTGATGAGATGTACTGCTTCAGCTGTTCAATTGTTTCTGGATTCTGGCGTTACACCTGGTCTTTCAAGTGTCCCCACAGAAAGAAGTCACAGGGGTTCATGTCTGGCGAATAGGGAGGCCAATCCACGCCGCCTCCTGTATGTTTCGGATAGCCCAAAGCAATCACACGATCATCGAAATATTCATTCAGGAAATTAAAGACGTCGGCCGTGCGATGTGGCAGGGCACCATCTTGCATAAACCACGAGGTGTTCGCAGTGTCGTCTAAGGCAGTTTGTACCGCCACAAATTCACGAAGAATGTCCAGATAGCGTGATGCAGTAATCGTTTCGGATCTGAAAAATGGGCCAATGATTCCTTTGGAAGACATGGCGGCCCAGACCAGTACTTTTTGAGGATGCAGGGACGATGGGACTGCAACATGGGGCTTTTCGGTTCCCCATATGCGCCAGTTCTGTTTATTGACGAAGCCGTCCAGGTAAAAATAAGCTTCGTCAGTAAACCAAATGCTGCCCACATGCATATCGCCGTCATCAATCCTGTGCACTATATCGTTAGCGAATGTCTCTCGTGCAGCAATGGTAGCGGCGCTGAGGGGTTGCCGCGTTTGAATTTTGTATGGATAGAGGTGTAAACTCTGGCGCATGAGACGATACGTGGACGTTGGCGTCATTTGGACCGCAGCTGCAACACGGCGAACGGAAACCCGAGGCCGCTGTTGGATCACCTGCTGCACTAGCTGCACGTTGCCCTCTGTGGTTGCCGTACGCGGTCGCCCTACCTTTCCAGCACGTTCATCCGTCACGTTCCCAGTCCGTTGAAATTTTTCAAACAGATCCTTTATTGTATCGCTTTTCGGTCCTTTGGTTACATTAAACCTCCGTTGAAAACTTCGTCTTGTTGCAACAACACTGTGTTCTAGGCGGTGGAATTCCAACACCAGAAAAATCCTCTGTTCTAAGGAATAAACCATGTTGTCTACAGCACACTTGCACGTTCTGAACAGCACACGCTTACAGCAGAAAGACGACGTACAGAATGGCGCACCCACAGACTGCGTTGTCTTCTATATCTTTCACATCACTTGCAGCGCCATCTGTTGTTGAAAAATGTAACTACTGTAAGTTCGAAAGTTTGTCCGCCTGAAAATGTACTGTTGTCCCAAGTATATTGCAACAAACGGTGTATTTCTATCGCTGCTCGTTTAGTTTTTATTGCCGTTTCAAATATACCGGTCATTTTTGAAACACCCTGTACTTTCAGTGGTTTGCAGTTCACTTCCTGCAACCTTTATGTTAGGCGTCAAACTTACCTGTTTAATGCAACAGCCAATTATGTAAATTAGCACTTCAGCTTGGAGCCGGAATCCAAACACACTACAAGTTGCAAACTTTCTTTATGTAAACTAGGTTTATGGTTAAGGAAACAGTTTGTGGGGATCAAATACATGAGATAAAGAAACCATTTTCAGTTATAGAAAAGTGCATTAAGAAAACGAAATAAAAGAAGAGCGGCCAAAGAAGAGCGGCGCGTTTCGTCACTGGGTTATTTGGTAAGCGTGATAGCGTTGCGGAGATGTTTAGCAAACTCAAGTGGCAGACTCTGCAAGAGAGGCGCCCTACATCGCGGTGTAGCTTGCTGTCCAGGTTTCGACCACACCGGTTGGCGGTTCTTAAGGTATGCATTTTAGAGTCCGTGTTAACTAGTCTTTTTTTCGACTCTTGATATTGACAATTGCTCCTGGGACAATCTGACACACGAATTAAAATTTTTGAAAGCTTAATTTACATAAAGTAATCACTGTAATTCCACAAACTGAGCTGTATGTTGAGATGAAACAAGAACCATGTAGATTTTATATACAACAATAAGAAAATTACCTAGAATACGAGTTTCTGTCAGAGAATCTAATTACAAAATAAGTTACTCATATAAATTTTTAAAAAATATATTGAATCAGACTCACGTAATATCAACTGAATCTTTAAGAGCTCTATATTTTACAACGTAACCAGTTTAGGGAGAACATACAGTACTGGCTATTAAAATAACTTGGTACAGACGCGAAATTTAACCGACAGGAAGAAGATGCTGTGATATGCAAATGATTAGCTTTTCAGAGCATTCACACAAGGTTGGCGCCGGCGGCGACACCTACAACGTGCTGACATGAGGAAAGTTTCCAACCGATTTCTCATACACAAACAGCAGTTGACCGGCGTTGCCTGGTGAAACGTTGTTGTTGTGATGCCTCGTGTAAGGAGGATAAATGCGTACCATCACGTTTCCGACTTTGATAAAGGTCGGATTGTACCCTATCGCGATTGCGGTTTATCGTATTGCGACACTGCTGCTCGCGTTGGTCGAGATCCAATGACTGTTAGCAGAACATGGAATCGGTGGGTGCAGGAGGGTAATACGGAACGCCGTGCTGGATCCCACCGGCCTCGTATCACTAGCAGTCGAGATGACAGGCATCTTATCAGCATGGCTGTAATGGATCGTGCAGTCACGTGTCGATCCTTGAGTCAACAGATGGGGACGTTTGCAAGACAACAACCATCTCCACGAACAGTTCGACGACGTTTGCAACAGCATGGACTATCAGCTCGGAGACCGTGGCTGCGGTTACCCTTGACGCTACATCACAGACAAGAGCGCCTGCGATGGTGTACTCAACGACGAACCTGGGTGCACGAATGGCAAAACGTCATTTTTTCGGATGAACCCAGATTCTGTTTACAGCATCATGATGGTCGCATCCGTGTTTGGCGTCATCGCGGTGAACGCACATTGGAAGCGTGTATTCGTCACCGCCATACTGGCGTATCACCCGGCGTGATCGTATGGGGTGCCATTGGTTGCACGTCTCGGCCACCTCTCGTTCGCATTGACGGCACTTTGAACAGTGGACGTTACATTTCAGATGTGTTACGATCCGTGGCTCTACCCTTCATTTGATCAGGTCCTGTACGGGCCTTTCTGGATACAGAAAATGTTCGATTGCTACCCTGGCCAGCACACGACACCAATTGAAAACATCTGGTCAATGGTGGCCGAGCAACTGGCTCGTCACAATACGCCAGTCACTACTCTTGCTGAACTGTGGTATCGTGTTGAAGCTGCATGGGCAGCTGTACCTGTACACGCCATCCAAGCTCTGTTTGACTCAATGCCCAGGCGTATCAAGGCCGTTATTACGGCCAGTGGTGGTTGTTCTGGGTACTGATTTCTCAGGATCTATGTACCCAAATTGCGCGAAAATGTAATCACATTTCAGTTCTAGTATAATATATTTGTCCAATGAATACCCGTTTATCATCTGCATATCTTCTTGGTGTAGCAATTTTAATGGCCGGTAGTGTATTTCGACAAGGAAGTGAGGTATCTCTTTAACTTGATAACAAACCAATCACATACACCACAACATTTGGATTAGAGGTAAGTATGCATAAGTTACACAATAAAAGAGTGCACTACATGTGTTTAAGTCGCAGGATCCCTCATTATCTCTACTGAGAGTGCAAGAAAAACGCTGGAATCTCCTACTACTTTTAGCAGACACTGCAAGGTGCTCATATTTTTTGGAGACATTTGTGGGTTGTAGAAGAGGACCTAATAGCCACTAGAAGAGGACTGAATGGTGCTGTTAATGCAGTCAGCTGCAGTAAAAGGAATGAGTCGTACCCCTGCGCTTGGCGCTGTAGCTGTCGGCCGCGTTGAGCACCTCGACGTGCGAGCGCAGCAGCGGGCGGTGGCCGGCGTTGCCCAGCACGAACTCCATCGTCGTCTGGCGGTTGACCGCCTCCACCGCCGACAGGAAGGCGTGCTGCAGCGCCGGCGGGTCGGTCTCCTCGAAGATGCCGGCTGCGAGCACCACAGTTCTCGCTCTACACCGTTCTACCCACTGCAACTCAAATACTCGCTTGAAATTTCTGGAGCAGAGGAAGCGTCCAAAGGCTTGAATAGCGGAGTGAAACCTTGTACCCGTTACTGAGTGCAGTGGCAACGTAACTCATCCCATGTGACTGTCTATTCACTGCTGGCTCATGGTGATGAGCCGAAACATTATGATCATTGGCTAGCTTGAGGCTGAAAGCCACCTGGTGACGTAGCAGGCACGTGATGCAGTAATACAGTTGTAAAACTGCCGTAGGTTACCGTAGACTACCGTAAGAAATGGCAGACTACGGGAGCTTTGGTTTGTTAAGGTCCTACATGCACTACGTATTCGTTAGGAGTGTTGCATGCGCGTCCGAAAGAATATACGCTATACACATATAATTACGGCGATCACAAGCCAAGGATCATACGCTCGAACTCATGCTGGAATGGGCTTTACCACGAGCTTTGAGATTAATCGGCAGGGAGCACTACTTTCGTAGTGTGTGGAGTAAGTTGAGAATTAAGAATGTGGGTCTGCTGGGAGGGGTGGGGGGGGGGGGGAAGGGGTGCTTCAGATAAGTCCGCGCAACCACGCTAATTGCTGTGACCTCGGTGGCTTAGGCGTTCGCCGGCACGGTAGCTCAGCGTGTTCAGTCAGAGGGTTAGCTGCCCTCTGTAATAAAAAACCGAGTTATTGGATCAACGATGAACTTGAACAAGCGTCATGGGACGTCCGTCCCAAACAAATACAGCGAACAGTGACAAACAAAATGAGATAACAATAAAACGTGGGGTAGAGCTCCTGCCTAGTAAGTAGGAGATCTCTAGTTCGAATTCCGATTGGGCACACATTTTCCACTCTCCCGTAGGATGCCATTCGACCGGTACTTTTATGGTCGTTTACATGCGAAAATACATGCTTATGTTGCTGCCAGAGAGGGGTACATTGTGTGTACATGGGACTACTTCGACACCTTTTACTGTTATGAACTATCTGTCACCTCAAATATCAAAAAAATGATCTTGTTCTTGAGTGTGTTGCATTTTTTTGACGGTAGTGTAGTTGTGCTGGACACAGGCTCTGACGCTTGGAAGGACTCAGGTGTCATATGTCTCGCCAAACTCTTACTGCCGTGGTTGTCGGAAGCCTTACTTCCGCCTTGCTGGTACAGACTCAAGAGAGTGCTTAAAATTTCACCGATGGTTACAGGAACACTCGAATACGCGATAGTTTGCTTACCAGTTTCTCGAATTACCAGTTTCTCGAACTCTAGTAAGTTTTCCATCTTTCTCTGTATACCTACTTCAGATAACAATGAAAGATATGTGTTACATGTTCTAACCGTGTCTCTACTACTCCACCACCAAGATGTACTACTCCACTACCGAGGTAGCTATTTTTGGATGCCTTTACAAATACCTTCCGAACACTAGCCTCCTTCTAGTAGAAGTTTTCCATGTTTTCATTACCTCGTTCATTATTCTTAACGCTGTTCGAAAGCCCGTGGCTACTTCTACTTCTTTGCTTTTTACACGGTCCACGTCTCAGGTCTAAACGATGTTAAGTTCCAGACATACAGCTGCGAAAACATGTTCTTCAATTCCTTTCCAGTCTTTAAAGGCAGTAGATCGCTTTTTTCTTCATTAAAAAATGGTTCAAATGGCTCTGAGCACTATGGGACTTAACTTCTGAGGTCATCACTTCCCTAGAACTTACAACTACTTAAACCTAACTAACCTAAGGACATCACACACATCCATGCCCGAGGCAGGATTCGCAGCTGCGACCGTAGCGGTCGCGCGGTTCCAGACTGTAGCGCCTAGAACTGCTCGGCCACCTCGGCCGGCTTTCTTTATTAAACCAGCGTCAATTTGATAATGGTGCCTCCCTTTTTTCGACCACTGTTGTATAATGTTGTTTTGAAAATAACATAATTTTTTCACATCTGAACTCTATAATATTGTACCCTGCCCGCGACGTAATAACATACTATTTTCTTTTTCTATCGAAGTATTAAGATTTAACGATATAATTTATAGACTAAGTCAATGAACTGCGCTGGAAGTCAGCGAATATGTACGCCCAGAATAATGTGGGCAGCGTATCATTATTCTCTGTGTTTTGTTCTATATAAGAATGTGTGCCCGTCTTTTCTTGCTCTTCTGCTTCTTCTTTCATCGCGCGCCTTTCCGACAGCATCTTACGATAACAAGACTCCTATTTCGTGCCATTTTGTTCAAATGAACTAAGCTTGTATTCCTGTTAGGAATTTATTTAATCATTCCATTATTGTCGCCAACTGCGTCTACTGATAGGATCTTATTATGAATACTTTATTATTTCCCTCCAGAGTTGAGCTAAGATTATTGTAATTTCCAAATATTTCGCCGAAATACGGCACAATTCTTGGTTATGTTCAAAACTGTGAGAATTATTCACAAAATGTTAGATTTCAGTAAAAAACTTATTTTGTTAAATAATAATTGTTTAATTTAACATTTCTACTTTCATTTCGTAGTAGCAATCACATTTTTTCTTACGATGCCAACGCGATACTCACGAGGTTAAATTAGATCATTCTGAATCTCTTGCGAGGTGAGAAGCTAGTTAGAAATTTCCTTGAGATTACAAAAACACCAATTAAATGCTTTTCAGCACGCTACAAGTCTACTGACCTGCACTTCAAGCAATAAAAGGTAAAAAAAAGAGTAGAATAAACTAAGAAGTGAAGTGATCATCTTATGCATTCGATTGTATTGTGTACATTTTCTGATAAAAATAATTTTTGTTCTAAAAACTAAAAAGTGGCGTGTGTAAAATACTTAATTCATTTAGTTTTAGTTAATGATAAGAAGTGATTCCTCTAATTAATCCATTTACTAATAGTTGTGTGTGATATTTAAGTAATAAAATAACCAATCTCATCCTCATATTTAAAAATAAAGAATCAAGAATAATTAGGATATATTAAGTTGAAGAAATTCTGCTTAATAATCACAAAAATGATAATTTTTACGAATTACGATAAGAACATGAGATTTCGTCAGTCTGCTATTTCGAGACATAATTAGTTTAAAATATTTATTCAGTTGCTGAATTATTGCAAATATATAAATATACTTAAGCTTATTTTACATCCATTACAATTTCCGCTAGCCGAAGCATAAGTTTCCATAATTGCGTAATCATATCCACTCATATTTATAAAATACCGTAGTTAAAGCTTTAGTTCGACTCTAATCATTAGATTCATTTCTCCTACTACTGAACACTTTAGGTTATGATCTATTTATCCATAAATCAGATTCTTTGCTATCAAGTGTGACGAAAATGTAAGACTCTTTTGTTGGGAGCTTCGTTTCCTTCTGCCTGTCTGGTGTTTGTTATGTTAAATACCCCATGGACACTGCTCGCTGATTACTGCACTTTAGTAAGATTAGAATTGGTGCGTGGGAGCAGTGTACTGCTAAAAGCACAGGGAACGCAGCTGTTCTAGGACATTCGCGGTTGTTACGAAACGAGTGGATCGTGTCTCCCTTTATTTATAGAGCCGTCCACTGGTTCGTGTCCCCAGCTGCAGTGTACTGCATTAAGGGATCAGACTGATATGCCCTGAGGCGTTGTCTGTCCGGTAAACAACATCTTCGCTACCGTTGCAAAAAGCTAAGGCTAGCGCGTGGTGATATATGTACGAAATCCACCATTCACTCCGCAAGACGACCTCTAAAGCGCCTGAACTCAGTCACAAAGCAACCACATTACACACGTTGAAAGAGTCAGAGACTGTGCTGTACAGTACCATCTCCGTGGTCACCCTAAACGCTAGCCCACACTCTCTCTGCAGTTTCCGCTCCACCCATCTCCTTCCAAGCTGTATGCTGGTGCTTGAGGCTACTACTGAGTTCGAGGAGAGGAGGAGGATATTGGTGTTTAACGTCCCGTCGACAACGAAGTCATTAGAGACGGAGCGCAAGCTCGGATTACGGAAGGATGGGGAAGGAATGCGGCCGTGCCCTTTCAAAGGAACCATCCCGGCATTCGCCTGGAGTGATCTAGGAAAATCACGGAAGACCTAAATCAGGATGGCCGGACGCGGGATTGAACCGTCGTCCTCCCGAATGCGAGCTACTGAGTTCGATGCCCCTGCGCCTGCAGATCTTTTTTTTTTTTTTTTTTTTTTTTTTTAATCAGAGTTCGCTTTGGCGTGAATAAGAGGTTGATGAATTTTCAAAAACGTTCATTCACGAACAAGGGAACAAACAGCTTAACGCTATTAAAAATGCACGTTGATCATAAAGTCAAATTGACAAACCAGGGACTCCTAAGATACGACTCGGCAAACGAATGGTAACGAGATGGGGAGCTATTAATATCAATGGGGGCTACACTGGGAAGAAGGGAGAGCTGGCAGAGGCTGTAAGTAAGATGGGGATGGACGTTTTAGCTATTAGTGATATTCGGGTAAGGGGTGAGAAAGAAGAAGAAGTGGGAGAATACAAGGTCTACCTGTCAGGAGTCAAAGCGGGAATAGCACAATGGGGTGTAGGGCTTTACATCAGGAAATAAATGGAACCCAGCGTAGTTGCAATAAGGTATGTAAACGAACGACTGATGTGGATAGATTTGACAGTGTCTAGCAAGAAAATTAGGATTGTGTTAGTATATTTGCATTGTGAAGGGACAGATCAAGATAAGATGGATAGTTTTTATGACGCACTCAATGATGTACTTGTTAGAGTAAAGGACAAGGAGAGTGTTCTGCTCATGGGTGATTTTAATGCCAGGATCCGAAATCGAACAGAAGGGTATGAAAAGGTTATGGGTAAATCTGGAGAGGATATGGAGTCTCCGGGCGGGGACTACTCAAGAGGAAGTCGTTATCAGGAGAAAGAAAACTGGCGTTCTACGGATCGGAGCGTGGAATGTCAGATCCCTTAATCGGGTAGGTAGGTTAGAAAATTTAAAAAGGGAAATGGATAAGTTAAAGTTAGATATAGTGGGAATTAGTGACGTTCGGTGGCAGGAGGAACAAGACTTCTGGTCAGGTGACTACAGGGTTATAAACACAAAATCAAATAGGGGTAATGCAGGAGCAGGTTTAATAATGAATAGGAAAATAGGAATGCGGATAAGCTACTACAAACAGCATAGTGAATGCATTATTGTGGCCAAGATAGATGCGAAGCCCACACCTACTACAGTAGTACAAGATTATATGCCAACTAGCTCTGCAGAGGACGAAGAAATTGAAGAAATGTATGATGAAATAAAAGAAATTATTCAGATAGTGAAGGGTGACGAAAATTTAATAGTCATGGGTGACTGGAATTCGGTAGTAGGAAAAGAGAGAGACGGAAACGTAGTAGGTGAATATGGATTGGGACTAAGAAATGAAAGAGGAAGCCGCCTCGTAGAATTTAGCACAGAGCACAACTTAATCATAGCTAACACTTGGTTTAAGAATCATGAAAGAAGGTTGTATACATGGAAGAACCTGGAGATACTAATAGGTATCAGATAGATTATATAATGGTAAGACAGAGATTTAGGAACCAGGTTTTAAATTGTAAGACATTTCCAGGGGCACAATCTATTGGTTATGAGCTGTAGATTAAAACTGAAGAAACTACAAAAAGGTGCTAATTTAAGGAGATGGGACCTGGATAAACTGAAAGAACCAGAGGTTGTACAGAGTTTCAGGGAGAGCATAAGGGAACAATTGACAGGAGTTGGGGAAAGAAATAAAGTAGAACAAGAATGAGTAGCTTTGAGGGATGAAGTAGTGAAGGCAGCAGAGGATCAAGTAGGTAAAAAGACGAGGGCTAGTAGAAAACCTTGGGTAACAGAAGAAATATTGAATTTAATTGATGAAAGAAGAAAATATAAAAATGCAGTAAATGAAGCAGGCAAAAAGGAAAACAAACGTCTCAAAAATGAGATCGACAGGAAGTGCAAAATGGCTAAGCAGGCATGGCTAGAGGACAAATGTAAGGATGTAGAGGCTTATCTCACTGGGGGTAAGGTAGATACTGCCTACAGGAAAATTAAAGAGACCTTTGGAGATAAGAAAATCACTTGCATGAACATCAAGAGCTCAGATGGAAACCCAGTTCTAAGCAAAGAAGGGAAAGCAGAAAGGTGGAAGGAGTATATAGAGGGTCTATACAAGGGCGATGTACTTGAGGACAATAGTATGGAAATGGAAATGTAGATGAAGATGAAATGGGAGATATGATACTGCGTGAAGAGTTTGACAGAGCACTGAAAGACCTGAGTCGAAACAAGGGCCCGGGAGTAGACAACATTCCATTAGAACTACTGACGGCCCTGAAGAGCCAGTCCTGACAAAACTCTACCATCTGGTGAGCAAGATGTATGAGACAGGCGCAATACCCTCAGCCTTCAAGAAGAATATAATAATTCCAATCCCAAAGAAATCAGGTGTTGACAGATGTGAAAATTACCGAACAATCAGTTTAATAAGCCACAGCTGCAAAATACTAACACAAATTCTCTACAGACGAATGGAAAAACTAGTAGAAGCCGACCTTGGGGAAGATCAGTTTGGATTCCGTAGAAATACTGGAACACGTGAGGCAATACTAACCTTACGACTTATCTTAGAAGAAAGATTAAGGATAGGCAAACCTACGTTTCTTGCATTTGTAGACGTAGAGAAAGCTTTTGACAATGCTGACTGGAATACTCTCTTTCAAATTTTAAAGGTGGCAGGGGTAAACTACAGGGAGCGAAAGGCTATTTACAATTTGTACAGAAAGCAGATGGCAGTTATAAGAGTCGAGGGACATGAAAGGGAAGCAGTTGTTGGGAAGGGAGTAAGACAGGGTTTTAACCTCTCCCCCATGTTATTCAATCTGTATATTGAGCAAGCAGTAAAGGAATCAAAAGAAAAATTCGGAGTAGGTATTAAAATCCACGGAGAAGAAATAAAAACTTTTAGGTTCGCCGATGACATTCTAATTCTGTCAGAGACAGCAAAGGACTTGGAAGAGCAGTTGCATGGAATGGATAGCGTTTTGAAAGGAGGATATAAGATGAACATCAACAAAAGCAAAACTAGGATAATGGAATGTAGTCGAATTAAGTCGGGTGATGCTGAGGGAATTAGATTAGGAAATGAGACACTTAAAGGAGTAAAGGAGTTTTGCTATTTGGGGAGCAAAATAACTGATGATGGTCGAAGTAGAGAGGATATAAAATGTAGACTGGCTATGGCAAGGAAAGCGTTTCTCAATAAGAGAAATTTGTTAACATCGAGTATAGATTTAAGTGTCAGGAAGTCATTTCTGAAAGTATTTGTATGGAGTGTAGCCATGTATGGAAGTGAAACATGGACAATAAATAGTTTGGACAATAGAGAATAGAAGCTTTCGAAATGTGGTGCTACAGAAGAATGCTGAAGATTAGATGGTTAGATCACATAACTAATGAGGAAGTATTGAATAGGATTGGGGAGAAGAGGAGTTTGTGGCACAATTTGACTAGAAGAAGGGATAGGTTGGTAGGACATGTTCTGAGGCATCAAGGGATCACCAATTTAGTATTGGAGGGCAGCGTGGAGGGTACAAATGTAGAGGGAGACCAAGAGATGAATACACTAAGCAGATTCAGAAGGATGTAGGTTGGAGTAGCTACTGGGAGATGAAGAAGCTTGCACAGGATAGAGTAGCATGGAGAGCTGCTTCAAACAAGTCTCAGGACTGAAGACCACAACAACAACAACAACAATGTAGGCCAACAGGAACGGGAAACAACTCTTGGATTTCTGTGCCAGTATGGGCTTAGTAATCACAAACTCCTTTTTTTAGACATAAGAAAATTCACCGGTATACTTGGGAAGGCAGGGGAACCAGATCTGTCATTGACTATGTAATAACAGATCAGAAATTCAGGAAGGCTGTGAGAGACACACGTGTATTCAGGGGATTTTTTGATGACACTGATCACTATTTAACCTGCAGTGAAATTGGTATTGTGAGGCCGAAAGTGCAGGAGGTCAGGTCCATATGTAGGAGGATAAGAGTGGAGAAACTTCAGGATAAGGAAATCAGGCACAAGTACATAACAGTGATCTCAGAATGGTACCAGTTAATTGAGTGCAGTCAATTACAGTCATTGGAAAAGGTATGGACAAGGTACAGGGACACAGTGCTAGAAGTGGCTAAAGAATGTCTTGGAACAGTAGTGTGTAAAGGTAGGATGAAGCAAACAGCTTGGTGGAATGACACAGTCAATGCAGCCTATAAAAGGGAAAAAAAGGCGTACCAAAAATGGCTACATACTAGAACTCAGGTAGACAGAGAAAGTTATGTTGAAGAAAGAAACAAAGCCAAACAGATAATTGCAGCATCCAAGATGAAATCTTGGGAAGACTTTAGAAACAGGTTGGAGACTTTGTGTCAAGCTGCTGGAAAACCATTCTGGAGTGTAATTAGCAGTCTTCGAAAGGGAGGTAAGAAGGAAATGACAAGTATTTTGGACAGGTCAGGGAAACAGCTGGTGAATCCTTTGGATGCCTTGGGCAGATGGAGGGAATATTTTGAAGAGTTGCTCAATGCAGGTGAAAATACGATCAGTAATGTTTCAGATTTCGATGTAAAATTGGATAGGAATGATGATGGAAATAGGATCAGTTTTGAGGAAGTGGAGAAAATGGTCAATAGATTGCAGTGCAATAAAGCGGCTGGGGTGGATGAAATTAAGTCGGAACTCATCAAACACAGTGGAATGTCAGGTCTTCAATGGCTACACAGGATAATTGAAATGGCGTGGGAGTCGGGACATGTTCCATCAGACTGGACGAAAGCAGTAATCACACCAAGCTTTAAACATGGAAACAGAAAAGATTGTAACAACTACAGTGGTGTTTCTTTAATCAGTGTTGTGGGTAAAATCTTCTCAGGTATTGTTGAAAGGAAAGTGCGAGTATTAGTTGAGGACAAATTGGATGAAAATCAGTGTGGGTTTAGGCCTCTTAGAGGTTGTCAGGACCAGATCTTTAGCTTACGGCAAATAATGGAGAAGTGATACGAGTGGAACAGGGAATTGTATCTATGCTTTATAGATCTAGAAAAGGCATATGACCGGGTTCCTAGGAGGAAGTTATTGTCTGTTCTACGAGATTATGGAATAGGAGGCAAACTTTTGCAAGCAATTAAAGGTCTTTACATAGATAGTCAGGCAGCAGTTAGAGTTGACGGTAAACTGAGTTCATGGTTCAGAGTAGTTTCAGGGGTAAGACAAGGCTACAACCTGTCTCCACTGTTGTTCATATTATTTATGGATCATATGTTGAAAACAATAGACTGGCTGGGTGAGATTAAGATATGTGAACACAAAATAAGCAGTCTCGCATATGCGGATGACATAGTTGTGATGGAAGATTCGATTGAAAGTTTGCAAAGTAATATTTCAGAGCTAGATCAGAAATGTAAGGACTATGGTATGAAGATTAGCATCTCCAAAACGAAAGTAATGTCAGTGGGAAAGAGATATAAACGAATTGAGTGCCAAATAGGAGGAACAAAGTTAGAACAGGTGGACGGTTTCAAGTACTTATGATGCATATTCTCACAGGTTGGCAACATAGTGAAAGAACTGGAAGCGAGGTGTAGCAAAGCTAATGCAGTGAGCGCTCAGCTACGATCTACTCTCTTCTGTAAGAAGGAAGTCGGTACCAAGAGTAAGTTATATGTGCACCGTTCAATCTTTCGACCAACTTTGTTGTATGGGAGCGAAAGCTGGGTGGATTCAGGTTAACTTATCAATAAGGTTGAGGTTACGGATATGAAAGTAGGATAGTAGCTAGGATGATTGCAGGTACTAGTAGATGGGAACAATGGCAGAAGGATGTCCACAATGAGGAAATCAAAGAAAAACTGGTAACGAACTCTATAGATGTAGCAGTCAGGGTGAACAGGCGTAGATGATGGGGTCTTGTTACACGCATGGGAGAAGCAAGGTTACCCAAGAGACTCATGGGTTCAGCAGTAGAGGGTAGGAGAAGTCGGGGTAGACAAGGAGAAGGTACCTGGATTCGGTTAAGAATGATTTTGAAGTAATAGGCTTAACATCAGAAGAGGCACCAATGTTAGCACTGAATAGGGGATCATGAAGGAATTTTATAAGGGGGACTATGCTCCAGACTGAACGCTGAAAGGCATAATCACTCTTAAATGATGATGATGATTATCATAAAGTCTTCATCGATTTCAAAGTAATAGTGGAGGCACTTACCTAATACATAACTATAAATCATTTTGTGATAATGTGAGATTATTCTTTTTTATCAGGATAATCAAGAAGAATGCTTACGATAAAAGTCGTTAGCCCGCAACTGTCCGGTTTATCTATCTGTAGATATAACAGGATTTCTCTCGGAAATTTAACAAGCCTGCACCAGCAAGAGCAAGCATCTGTTACTTGTCAATAAAACGCAAAGATCTGGAAACATTGCTGATGAATCCTGCTGCGGGAGACCTCCTGTACGAGAAGAGACTGTTGTTAGATACCCGATCGGGAGTTTCCCAAAGGTGGCAGATACATATCGGTGGTGAAGGGGAAATGAAGTTCAAAATGGTTCAAATGGCTCTGAGCACTATGGGACTCAACATCTTAGGTCATAAGTCCCCTAGAACTTAGAACTACTTAAACCTAACTAACCTAAAGACATCACATACAACCATGCCCGAGGCAGGATTCGAACCTGCGACCGTAGCAGCCCCGCGGTTCCGGACTGCAGCGCCAGAACCGTATGGCCACCGCGGCCGGCGAAATGAAGTAGCCAAGGGAGACTAAACACTAACATAAATTTAACCTATTAGTGTTAGCTCTGGCATCCAGTGGTTAGTGATCGGCGTCTGTTCACAAATTAGTGCGGCTGCTGCAAATCTTTGATCTTCTTGCAGGAAACGCAAATATATGCGGTGGAACGCAACTTGTGATCAGGCCATTGAACGAAGAATTCAGACATGGAGGAAATTTAGCAGTAACAGAAAAACAGAAAAATGGCAGGATATTCACAAAGTTCAGAAGCAGTACTAGAAAGGTATTAGAAGAGTAGACTACATAAATCTGGAAAGACTTATGAAAAATAGCGTGAGAAATTTCTACTGAATATTCATGGAAAATATAAAAGGTTGTAGACATAACTGAGTAGGCTTCCGCAGCCGGTATCGTGCTGATTCAAATTCTTTTGGGTGTTGTACCGCGTCATGTGTTGACAGATGTGAAAATTACGGAACTATCAGTTTAATAAGTCACAGCTGCAAAATACTAACACGAATTCTTTACAGACGAATGGAAAAACTGGTAGAAGCCGACGTCGGGGAAGATCAGTTTGGATTCCGTAGAAATATTGGAACACGTGAGGCAATACTGACCTTACGACTTATCTTAGAAGAAAGATTAAGGAAAGGCAAACCTACGTTTCTAGCATTTGTAAATTTAGAGAAAGCTTTTGACAATGTTGACTGGAATACTCTCAAATTCTAAAGATAGCAAGGGTAAAATACAGGGAGCGAATGGCTATTTACAATTTGTACAGAAAGCAGATGGCAGTTATAAGAGTCGAGGGGCATGAAAGGGAAGCAGTGGTTGGGAAGGGAGTGAGATAGGGTTGTAGCCTCTCCCCAATGTTATTCAATCTGTATATTGTGCAAGCAGTAAAGGAAACTGTGGTGTCACCGCCAGACACCACACTTGCTAGGTGGTAGCCTTTAAATCGGCCGCGGTCCGCTAGTATACGCCGGACCCGCGTGTCGCCACTGTCAGTGATTGCAGACCGAGCGCCACCACACGGCAGGTCTAGAGAGACTTCCTAGCACTCGCCCCAGTTGTACAGCCGACGTTGCTAGCCATGGTTCACTGACAAATTACGCTCTCATTTGCCGAGACGATAGTTAGCATAGCCTTCAGCTACGTCATTTGCTACGACCTAGCAAGGCGCCATTATCAATAGATATTTAACTTGTGATGCCTGTACCGTCAGACCGATGTTCTACAATTATGGATTAAAGTTAAGTATTACATCAACTACGTACTTTATTTGCTACTAAAAATTCCCTTAACTGTTCCAGACCTCACGCCAGTCTGCGTGTAATTAAACGCGTGCATTTGGGCCTCCTCTAGCAACACGGTGTTGGCTCTTCTACCAACACAGCAGAAACAAAAGAAAAATTCGGAGTAGGTATTAAAATCCATGGAGAAGAAATAAAAACTTTGAGGTTCGCCGATGACATTGTAATTCTGTCAGAGACAAGGACTTGGAAGAGCAGTTGAACGGAATGGACAGTGTTTTGAAAGGAGGATATAAGATGAACATCAACAAAAGCAAAACGAGGATAATGGAATTTAGCCGAATTAAATCGGCTGATGCTGCGGGAATTAGATTAGGAAATGAGACGTTTAAAGTAGTAAATGAGTTTTGCTGTTTGGGGAGCAAAATAACTGATGATGGTCGAAGAGAGAGGATATAAAATGTAGACTGGCAATGGCAAGGAAAGAGTTTCTGAAGAAGAGAAATTTATTAACATCGAGTATAGATTTAAGTGTCAGGAAGTCGTTTCTGAAAGTATTTGTACGGAATGTAGCCATGTATGGAAGTGAAACATGGACGATAAATAGTTTGGTCAGGAAGAGAATAGTAGTTTTCGAAATGTGGTGCTACAGAAGAATGCTGAAGATTAGATGGGTAGATCACATAACTAATGAGGAATTGGGAAGAAGAGGAGTTTGTGGCACAACTTGACGAGAAGAAGGGACCGGTTGGTAGGACATGTTCTGAGGCATCAAGGGATCACACATTTAGCATTGGAGGGCAGCGCGTGGTGGGTAAAAATCGTAGAGGGAGACCAAGAGATTAATACACTAAGCAGATTCAGAAGGATGTAGGCTGGAGTAGGTACTGGGAGATGAAGAAGCTTGCACAGGATAGGGTAGCATGGAGAGCTGTATCAAACCAGTCTCAGGACTGAAGACCACAACAACAACAACAACAACCGCGTCATTGTATGAAATATTTTTATTATAAGCTACAAAACCGACGTTTCGACCGTATTACAACAGCCTTCCTAGAGGGCAAGACTTGGTAACACGATCGAAACGTCGATTTTACAGTTTATAACTGAAGTATTTTATACAGTGACGCGGTACGAGACAGATAAGAATTTTAAGCATCATAAAGGATTATAAGCCCCCAATAATCTGTTTCAAAAGAACAAATAGATCTCTAGACACAAATACTGATGTAAGCTGCAAAATTCTCAATAGTTTGATAAACTCTTCAGCTGTGAAAAATCTAAAAAAAAAAAAAATAAACTTCACAAATCCAGGTTCGAAGCTGCCCGCTGTCACAGAGGTAGGGGAGATTAAAAAAACAACAAAGCCCCAGGAGAAGGTAGCATATTTTGGAGATCTGGAAACTCAAAGACCAAAATATCACAAAAAATTGTCACTTAAGTCTGGATTACAGAAAAATCCCACATGGACAGTAATGAGCGTCGATGCACCCATTCGATGCACCCATTGTACTGAAAGGGCAACAAGACAGAGCCTAATAATTACAGATATGTCTCATAGTTATCGGTCACTTACAAAATTCCAAGGGATTACTCAGCAGACTAGAACCACAAACTGAAATACAGATAAGTGAATATCGAGCAGGCCCCAGAAAGGAAAGATCAGGCATTGAAAATATTTGGAAAATGCGGAAACACCTGAAGGTGTGACTGTAGTCACATTTGTTGACTTTATGACCGTAGACAGGCAGACTCTCTTTCACACAATACAAGAATGGAACAGATAGAAAAACTAGGGCACACATAAAACAGACACTCACAGACACCATATAATAAAAGTTATTGGAGAAGCCCCAGAACCACCGATGTGCACATAGCGAACAGACAAGGAGTGAGCTCTCCCTCTTTTATCCAAAATGGTCTTGGACAAAATTATCAAACAATGGGACGAAAAGTTAAACTGATTCTGTTAGGAAGAACAAGTGTGAATAAAACAACCATAAAATACCCGACATTTGCAGATGACCTAGCAATACTCAGCAACAATACACAAGCAGAAGAAGCAATTGAACACTCACATGGAGTCTTTGCAAAACGGATCTACTTATGAGAAACACAATAGATGGAGAGAAAGAACAACAAAACACAAGAGTTGTATACAAAATACGAAAAGTTAAAAGATTGGAAAAATATGAGAATCTGGGGGAATATAAAGAAATAGAACATTCAAACAAGGCCTCAAACCTAGAAAGAACAGAAAAACAAAGATGTCACTTGTAATGGATGAAAATCTACAGTTTTACGTCGAATAATATGGCCTGTTTGTCCATCAAAGGAAATATAAGAAAGTATGCCCGCACAGATGTTTGATGGATGATAAGGGGATTGGTCTCTGCACCATTCGGACCCTGTGTGTAGTCTCTTTACAAATGAGCTTCGCACCAAAAAGAAACAGGTGTGTACTCTCTTTGCTAATTGAACTGAGACTCACTTGTTAAGAGAACGGTTGTCCATTGATCTGTAGACTAGTGTACTTATTTGTGAGCATACTAGAGACGTATTGTTAGTTTCTTCATGTTCGTAGAGTGCTGTTATTCCGCAAATGTATATACAATTAATGAAAGGCCGCTCCAGTTGCTAATACACATTAACTTACGTCCAAGTCGTTTCCTAGTGGAGCTGAAAATCGTGCTGTTGCTTCGCAAACATCCTCTCAGTAGCTTGGTTTAAATGGCTCTGAGCACTATGGGACTCAACATCTGACGTCATCAGTCCCCTAGAACTTAGAACTACTTAAACCTAACTAATCTCAGGACATCACACACATCCATGCCCGAGGCAGGATTCGAACCTGCGACCGTAGCGGCCTCGCGGTTCCAGATTGTAGCGACTAGAACCGCATGGCCACACTGGCCGGCTCTCAGTAGCTGCAGCAGAGAGGGACGGTTGCTGTGAATGAATTAATCTATGTTTCTTCCAAAGCAGCAAAAATTAGAAATCGGCGTGCGTTTTAGTCCATGGTGTACATTATGGACAGTACATTATGGACAGTACATTATGGACAGACACTGTTGCCAATATCTATGAGCAACAGAGGAGCGAAGTGCCAGCCATCTGTACACACGTATATTTTCATTTGCCTCCTATTTTTCATCCCATTTCGTCCAATAAGCCTCACTAAGGCAAGAAAGAAAAATGAAGATGTAACGCCCGTTAACAACGAAGTCATTCTGTTAAGCCGGGAACAGTCGCTAATACGGCACGAATTTTCGGCGACAAGGTTTACTGCAATCTTCACATGACTACTGATGATTGATTTGTCCGTCGGTGCATGCCTTTATACAGGTACCCTGCCGCCCCCCCCTACCCCACCCCTTCCGGTGTGGGCCCGCGGTGGGGTAAGGTGGCTGGCGGGCTCTGACGGCTCAGTTGCAGCTTTCCTGCCTTTGGGTTCATGTCCTGCCTCCACGCTCCTCCCTCAGTTTGTCGAGCGTCGTGTCCCTAGCCTTGCTGAGACGAAAGCCGCTGTCTTTAGTTATCAAGTTCGAATCAGTCATCAGTAGTCAGCTGAAGATGGCAGTAAGTCTTGTTGCGGAAATTCTTACGTAAGGATTTAAATTACACATTAACAGAGAAAATCCCCAATCGTATAATTAGAGCATTAAAGAAGAAACACAGACTTACATAGGACAAGGATGCGAAAAGAAACTGGGAGAGTCCTTTGCAAACGAACCATGCTGACGTTAAGTTTAATTGATTTTGGAAACCCACGAGAATCTTGATCTGGGTGGCTGGACGGTGAGTTGATTATCGCTCCTTCCGAATGCGGATCCACTGCGTTAACCACATCACCACCTCCCTCGGTAAGAAATAAATATCGCTTGTCTCAAATAGGAATCCAGTGTCCTTACTAATCGTTTCATGGCCATTTCTGCTTGAGAGAATGGAAAGTTACATTTCAATATCCCTTCGACTTCGAGGTTATCAGTGAAGGAGTACTACACTGTCCAGTCACAATAATGCCACCACCTGTCAAAAGCCTGAGTATCCACCTTTGGCAGCGCTGGCCGCTGTGAGATGTGCAGGAAGAGAATCAACGAGGCTCTCCAAGGTACCGAGAGGGATGTCGAACCATGCTAACTCCAATACCGTGGACAGCTGCACCAAGTTTCTCGGTTGAGAAAGCCCGTTCGAGATGCCCTACAGAGTCTCGATTCTGCGTAAATCCGGGGAGTTTGGTGGGCAAGAGAGTACGGTAAACCCATCCCGGTGCTCTTCGAACCACGAATGTACACTGCGAGCTGTGTGACACGTTGCATTGTCCTGCTGGTAGATTTCATCGTGCCAAACTACATGCAGGGGTGGATGGGGTCCCCAAGGATAGACGCATACTTGTGTTGAGCGAGTGTGCCTATAATGACGAGATGATCCACGGAATGCCACGCAAACATTCCCCACACCATTGCCCTGGCCTTGACCCTTCTGACGATCGTTGCAGGGTATTTGCTGTCAGTCCGATGGATCATAAAACGTGATTCATCTGAAAAGGCCACCAGTCGCCTTTCAGTGGACGTACATTTGCGGTACTGGCGTGCAAATTACAGTTTTCGTCGCCGATGAGTAGTAGTCAGCGTGGGTGCGTGAACCAGTTAGTTGCTTCAGAAGCCTATACGCAGCAACGTTCGCTGAATGGTCGTTAAGCAGACACTGCCGGTAGACTCTTCGTTCATTTTCACAGTCAGTTGGCCGACATTTGCACCTCTGTTCGCCTGCAAACAACTCCGCAACTGTCGTTCACACCTGTCTTATGACTCGTGGTGCACGATGTTCGGACATAGATTTGTACCTTGGAGGTCCATAAATTTCGGTACTGAGGAAAACAGATGTGGGTGATGATACTCTTCACACAGCCTTAATGAGACGAGAAGGAGCAGCAGCCGATGGCGGTACTCACCGATGCGGACACTGTAGGTCGGGTTGTTGCTGGCGTGCGCGCCCAGGAGGCAGCTGGCCGCCACCACCACCAACCACGGCAGCAGCCTCAGCCTATGCCTCAGGCCACCCGCCATGTTGGCGCCTGCGGTAACGCCACCACCTGTCAAGTACACCGTCACCACTATACAGTGCGTCGCGATGCGTACAGGGTTTAGACAATTCCGTACGAACACGCACTTAACGTCGTATTGAACGATGCTTGATATTCTAAATAGCTTTAATCCTGATGCTGAGTTTATAGCCGTGAAAGTTACATTGCAGTATCTTGAACTAGCATAGGTCAAGCGCTAACTTGTAACCTCGTCCATTAATCGTTCAAAAGAAACTCCGCAACAGACTACTGAAACTACTAACCAGCAAAACATAAATACCTCGACTATCGTTCACGCCTACAAGTCACATCCTTACCTCAGCAAATATTGCTTGGATCTCTGTCCCTCCCAAGTTTCAGCAGTCGTCCGAAATCCTTGAATGTCCTGATCTCCAATTAGCTTCCTGCATTCGTTTACCCTCCCCTATCCGTATCCTGTACCGGCATATAAAGATACAGCACATCTCCTCAAATCCTTCGCGGTCGTACGCTTCCAGCAAAATCGAATGCCAACACCCCATTGCTTCCTCTGTTCTTGAGAAGCCTGATCTCCTATCGTCCTACTTTCCTAATATCTCCACACTCTCCATGTCCTTTCCTTCAATAATTTCAACTGTCTCCCTCTCCCAGGTGTGAATTCATTCCGGAGGCATTCTGCTAACTGCAACATACGGCAATTCTTCCATTCCATATGCTGAAAAATATTCTTTCTTTGCACGAATGCAATGCAACCCACCTCCTACAAAGTGCACGCCTTCCATTTACCCTTCTTAAAACTCATCCCATACCCTTTATCATTTCCTTTTTAATCCTCTCTGCATCCAAATCCCCCTGGTAGAAAATGCTACCTTGTAGAATTTAAGACTGCGGACATCACTTCATTAACCTTACAAACATAGTTTTTGTTTCTACCTATATATTTTTATGTTTCTTACTTCTTTGTTGCATGGGTCGTTTGTGCAATTAATCGCAATGATTTTGAACGAGTCATTACACAATCGTATTACACAATCATATATGAAAATGGCTTTATGCTGACAATTTTGCCTGCCGGTGTCGCCGAGCGGTTCTAGGTGCTACAGTCTGAAACCGCGCGACCACTACGGTCGCAGGCTCGAATCCTGCCTCCAGCATGGATGTGTGTGATCTCCTTAGGTTAGTTAGGTTTAAGTAGTTCTAAGTTCTAGGGGACTGATGACCCCGTAAGTTAAGTCCCATAGTGCTCAGAGCCATTTGAACCATTTGTTGACAATTTACAGTTTCTTTTTAAATATGAAAATGAATTAGGAAGTCCTGTCAACCACATTACCACATAAACAGAAATTCTTGTATCTGGTACAAGTAATTAC
Source organism: Schistocerca nitens (assembly GCF_023898315.1). NCBI lineage: Eukaryota > Metazoa > Arthropoda > Insecta > Orthoptera > Acrididae > Schistocerca > Schistocerca nitens. Next base: position 684,441,339 of record NC_064615.1, on the reverse strand, counting down.
CAGTGAAAACTTTTCTAGTTTGTTTACAGATTAAATTTTCCTATCTGTGAAGCATTTAACATCAATGTTTGAGTGATCAAAGAGTTTAGTGACGGCGCTGGTGCACCCCTTTTTGTGCTAAAGGCAATCTTAATGCGGAACAATGGATGTCATTTTCTTCTTATGGTATAATAATTATGCACGCTGTTGTTTTTGTTGAAGTACAGTGGTTTAGGTGTTGTGTGATATAACTATTATAGCCCGGTTTTATGGGTATGCAGTTGCTGTGACTGAGCTGTTGTGTATGCCCTACTATAGTTCTTATATGACTGTTAGCCTGTAACCTCGGCACATTTTCTTTTTATATATATGAAGATGGCAATACATAAGCTGAAACCAGTAATCCAATAATTGTGTTAACATAGCGATCTTGGCAAATAAATTGGTTTTCACAAGAAGGCTACAGTTCCAATTTATATGATAGAGTCCTTACTGAATGATTATGTCAGGTAGCCATGACGGAAACATATTAATCTTCTTCTTTCTTGCAGTACGTTATACGCAGAGTATTAGGGTGAGTCACTGGAAGATATTGTAATTCTAGGCGAGGGAATTACATAAAATATACTCTGCACCATCTTATAATGTGTTTGGGCTCAGATTTGAGAGAAACAGGGAGTGGAAGAATAAGCATCATGAAACTTTAGTGTGACATGTCAGAAGAAACGGCAGGCAATTCCATTCGTCTAATTCCAACATCTTGTAGGAATGCATGAAATTTAGTCACAGTTGCGAATACAGACAAACATCTGCTGTGTAATGGAATGACGACGATGAAAATTTGTTCTGGACTGGGACTCGAACCTGCATTTTCCACTTAACACACGCTGCCGCATTAGCATTAGGCTATCCGAACAAGCCTCACGGCCAGATGCAAACTTCCGTATGTTGTCAATCATGTGCCGTCAGGCGTGCTCGGGAAGCCTAATGGTAAGGCGACCGCATGCGATAAGCGGGAAATCCGGGTTCAAGTCCCAGTCCGGCACAAATTTTCATGTTCGCCTTTCCATTACACGCGTGATAGTTATCCACATTCGCAGCTGCGAATACATTTCATGTATTTCATAAGGGCTGTAATCGCCGCAGTGCCTGTTCCTTCGGACATGCATGCATGTATTTGCATCGTATTGCACTGCATCGTATTTATGAACAACATGAGCACTGCAATGTTCTATCGTGTAGGAAGTTGTTCGTTAGGTGGGTAGGTGGGTGCAGTGTGCTCCTGAATTATTCTCTTGAAGGGCGAAACTATCACCGAAGTGTTGACTGTAGCTGCAATAGCAATGGGCAGTTATACGTTTGAGAGAGTTGAACATTTCAAGTACCTGGGCTGGACAGTTACGCATCTAAATTATACCTCCAATGAAATTAAGCAGAGATTAATACTAGCCAATAGAGCCTATTTTGCCCTAACAAGACTTCTATCCTCAAGGTTCCTAACTTGTACCACAAAATTAACTATCTATAAATCACTTATACCACCAATGCTTACATATGCCTCTGAAGCCTGGACATCAACAACTAAAGATATTGAAACACTGGATGCATTTGAAAGAAAGGTAGTCAGACGAATTGTGGGCCCAATCTGTGGAAGAGTAAGATGGAGGAGGAGATACAACCATGAGTTGTATATCATATATGAAGACCAACCCATCAGAAGGAAAGTGCAATCATCCATACTGAGTTGGGCGGGACATGTGGCTCGCATGAATGATACAGAAGTACCAAAATATTACAAGGAAAGCCAGGAGGGCAGGGAGGACGTGGTCGACCAAGAGCCAGATGGGAAGATGGAGTAAAAAAATGTGTGCGAAGTCTTACGGGACTTAACTGCTAAGGTCATCAGTCCCTAAGCTTACACACTACTTAACCTAAATTATTCTAAGGACAAACACACACACCCATGTCCGATGGAGGACTCGAACCTCCCCCGGGACCAGCCGGAAGATGGAGTAATCGAAGATCTTAGGAAGCTGAGCTGTAGAAACTGGAGAATATTGGCAAAGGACCGAGAAAAATGGAAGAAAATTGTAGAAGAGGCCAAGGCTCATCATGAGCTGTAGAGTCAATAAAGAAGAAGAAGAAGCTGACTGTAGCGCTGAATAAAAGGTTGGAGGAACCTATTCTGGCACTGCAGAGCCCACAAATTACTATCGACTTGCGATGAGAGTTGTTCGATTTAATACATGATACTGGTCCATTCATAACTGGAGACACAGAAATCTGTGCTGTGCTGGACTGTACTCAGAACGCAATTTTACTTTCACCTTGTAGTATATGACGGACTGACTTATGACACGCAACGTTGACACTTAAAAATATTTTTTGTTGACCATATACAGCTACGTTTACACCACTAGTTCTTTTATTTATTGTTTATTTATTGGTCTACAGGTACCCATTCTCTGAAAAAATGAGGCTCTATTGTATTAAGACTGGCTGTTCAAACACTATAAAACTTGTCGTAATACAGCTGTTGATTTTCGCGATGCTTAGCAACAAGGGATGATGTTTACTAGCTCCAGGTAGAATTGCAAAACTACCGTAGGCTACTGCAGATTATCATAAGTAAGCGTAGCATAACGTAATCTTCCTAGTAGCTTTTGGTCAGTGAAAATCGTAACAGTGTTACCTGTGAGTTAGGTATCTTGCGTACCTATAGGGCGTCGCCTCATTTCGATCACTTTGTTTCCGTGTGCGATCTGTGTCTTTCCAGATTCCAATAGAAACCGGCAGCGGTAAACTGTCTACAGAATGAGTGTTTAGCAGGGTGTTTCGCAATTCATGTTACACACATCTAGAGATCGTGGAGCGGACTTAGTGGATCAAGTTATACATAGGAACGCGTGTCTGGAAATGTCACCCAACGAGCAGCAAAGATGCAGCGCAGGCCGCTGGAACGAGCCGCTGTACCACATCGCGGCAGCTGAATTTAATGATTTGTGCATTGTTAAAAGGGGCTTAACGTTCTTCATTTAGCCATGTTAATGGTCAACATGACTTTATACGGTTTAATGGCAGTGCAATTGTGACTAGAGGCGAGTACGGAGAGATCCGTGAGTGCGTGGCACTCTGTAACGCGTCATGTTGTAAAGGTACTGTTTCTGGAAGTTCAGCCTGAACGGTGAATTAATGGCGGTATTCGTATTTCAGTCATCGTAAATAGGGAGTCTGTTAAACTCTTACTGCGGTTCCGTAGTGCCACAGTGTGACTTGTGGCAGGAGACTCATTATACAGGGAGTAAGGTCAGGTTAGACCTCGTGCAGCTTTGTACATAAAAGAGATTTTAGATGGAGAATGGTTTTATTACGAGCCACCTGTTGAACACTACTGGCCATTAACATTGCTACACCACGAAGATGATGTGCTACAGACGCGAAATTTAACCGACAACAAGAAGACGCTGTGATATGCAAATGATTAGCTTTTCAGAGCATTCACACAAGGTTGGCACCGGTGGTGACACCTGCAACGTGCTGACATGAGGAAAGTTTCCAACCGATTTCTCAAACACAAACAGCAGTTGACCGGCGTTGCCTGGTGAAACGTTGTTGTGAGGCCGCGTGTAAGGAGGAGAAATGCGTACCATCACGTTTCTGACTTTGATAAAGGTCAGATTGTAACCTATAGCGATTGCGGTTTATCGTATCGCGACATTGCTGCTTGCGTTGGTCGAGATCCAATGACTGTTGTGAGCGGCGTGGGTGCTATTCTGTCATTCTGCGCAACGGATTAATCTGAGATGTACCCTTTACCCTGTGGCTCCTGCAAGACGCAATTTCTACCCCCACACTACTACAGAAGTCAGACAGACGCTCCTAACGTTCTAAAGAGAAATGCCTGAAAAACTTTCAGCAATAAATATCTTCTGGAGTCGTCCGCTGTAAGAAAATGACACAAAAATTCACAAAATTTCTTACGTAACTACTGGGATACTTGGGTACTGGAGTAGTGCTAGTTAGTGTAAGAAAAACATGAAACTAGCGAAAATTATTATTTATTTTGCAAAAATTCTGAGAAATCGCAATGGCACTTTAGTTATGAAATGAACAAGTTATTTCCGGTTTTTTTTTCGGAATGTGAAGTTACCTCTTAAGGATAGGATTCGCTAATGAAATTTCGATAGAAAGTTTAAGATTGTTATTGACTTGGCAGAATGGCTGAGAGCCGCACCTACTCAACTTGAATAATTATCCGTTAGAATGTTGCTAGGTACGGTCGAGGCTGTCGCGTGTGAAATACAGTGAAGTGTACTGTTATGGAGGAAATATGGGGCTCGCAAGAGCTGTAGCGCACAATACTGTAAGCTGCGATGACTGCTGTCTGCTCCACTCGCTGCTGACAAGTAAGACAACTCTCGTTCTATCTGGATTGACCTACGCCTTGAAGAAGTCAACGACTCCTATTCGCCCCTAGTCTAACTATTGGCGTGGTTCACCGTTCAGATAACCAGTCCACTGCGATGCCAGTCAAAAATTCGCTCGCAGGCGTTTAACTATAACTCTGTCCGTTCACACCGCACAATAAGTGTGTCGGCCAACACAGTGAACAACGCTTAATCGCAAGGACTCAATATAGAGTCGCACTCAGATTCGCTCTCGACAGAGGCGCTCTCCCAGTGAAATACTGAGGAGAGACTTGTTCCTCGATCTTTGAGTACACGTACGAGGGCACACGCTGTCGTTACGTGTTCTCGCACCAAGAGCGATAACAGAACGGCCCCTGTCCATGCCAGATGTGAAGGGGTATATCTTTCGGTCTCTTCCATTGCTCCTTCAGCTCAAGGTGTCAGGAATATCGTCTGCCAATCAGCATTGCTCTTCTAAAACGGGAGAATGACGTTTCGTTTAAGGCGATCAGTCTGGAAACTGTAGCATCGGCGTTTGGCGTTTGTTGTCTCCCTGTGAAAACCTCTAAACTGCGTGGTATGTTTGTAAAGAATGCATAGGCTGGGCGCTCCCACACAATGTAGCGGAATTTGTTTTTAAGCCGAAACTGGGGTCGTTCTGCCTTTCAAAATGGTTCAAATGGCTCTGAGCACTATGCGACTTAACTTCTAAGGTCATCAGTTGCCTAGAACTTAGAACTAATTAAACCTAACTAACCTAGGGACATCACACACATCCATGCCCGAGGCAGGATTCGAACCTGCGACCGTAGCGGTCGCCCGGTTCCAGACTGTAGCGCCCAGAACCGCACGGCCACTCCGGCCGGCCGTTCTGCCTTTCACTCGGGCAAACACTGTCTGCTCTACGGGCGGTCGAGGCTGACTCGTCGTCTGAAGGAACCAGCCTCCCAGCCAGCCTCCCAGCCAGCCAGCCTCTCTCGAACTAAAAGCTCCTGTGGCCGTCGTGTCTGGAATGTATGTGTACGCCAGCCTCGAGTATTTCAATCTCGGTGTGCATTTGCGATTTACTAGTTATTTGCCTATCGTTTACATGAATTCATACAACATTGACTTTATCTTATCGAGTTTGGGTTCGAATGAAGCGTCTTGATGTGTGGAATGTGATTGTGAGGGCGGAATATATAAGCAATGAAGGTCAGGAGACCACGACGTCTTACATTGTTAGCAGAATATGGAATCGGTGGGTTCAAGAGGGTAATACGGAACGCCGTGCTGGATCCCAACGGCCTCGTATCATTAGCAGTCGAGATGCCAGGCATCTTATCCGCATGGCTGTAACGTATCGTGCAGCCACGTCTCGATCCATGAGTCAACAGATGGGGACGTTTGCAAGACAACAACCATCTGCACGAACAGTTCGACGACGTTTGCAGCAGCATGGACTATCAGCTCAGAGACCGTGGTTGCGGTTACCCTTGACGCTGCAACACAGACAGGAGCGCCTGCAATGGTGTACTCAGCGACGAACCTGGGTGCACGAATGGGAAAACGTCATTTTTTTCGGATGAATCTAGGTTCTGTTTACAGCATCATGATAGTCGCATGCTAGTTCGGCGACATCGCAGTGAACGCAGATTGGAAGCGTGTATTCGTCATTGCCATACTGGCGTATCACCCGGCGTGATGGTATGCGGTGCTATTGGTTACACATCTCGGTCACCTCTTGTTCGCATTGACGGCACTTTGAACAGTGGACGTTACATTTCAGATGTGTTACGACCCGTGGCTTACCTTTCATTCGATTCATACGAAACCCTACATTTCAGCAGGACAATGCACGACCGCATGTTGCAGGTCCTGTACGGGCCTTTCTAGATACAGAAAATGTTCGACTGCTGCCCTGGCCAGCACATTCTCCAGATCTCTCACCAATTGAAAACGACTGGTCAATGGTGGCCAAGCAACTGGCTCGTCACAATACGCCAGTCACTACTCATGACGAACTGTGGTATTTTGTTGAAACTGCATGGGCAGCTGTACCTGTACACGCCATCCAAGCTCTGTTTGACTCAATACCCAGGCGTATCAAGGCAGTTATGATGGCCAGAGGCGGTTGTTCTGGGTAGTGATGTCTCAGGATCTATGCACCCAAATTGCGTGAAAATACAATCACACGTCAGTTCTAGTATAATATATTTGTCCAATGAATACCCGTTTATCATCTGCATTTCTTCTTGGTGTAGCAATTTCAATGGCCAGTAGTATATATGAAAGAGATTTTAGATGGAGAATGGTCTATTACAAGCCACCTGTTGTATTGATTGATGGCTATTTGAAATAGGTATGATTATCGATTCTGTTAAAGTTTTCAGAACTAGTCACCTGTTGCGAAGGCGCTGTAGGGAGAGCTGCTTCGATTTATTGATGAATGTGGTATGTGGTAACCGTCAGATCGAAAGACTACTAATTGTGCTGAATTTGATAAGCAGGCACTATATAAATTTTGCTGGAACTGTTTGACTTCATAATACCGCAGTCTTAGCCCACTAGTAAAGAAGATCTTAGACCGTTGTTGTTGTGGTCTTCAGTCCTGAGACTGGTTTGATGCAGCTCTCCATGCTACTCTATCCTGTGCAAGCTTCTTCATCTCCCAGTACCTACTGCAACCTACATCCTTCTGAATCTGCTTAGTGTATTCATCTCTTGGTCTCCCCCTACGATTTTCACCCTCCACGCTGCCCTCCAATACTAAATTGGTGATCCCTTGATGCCACAGAACATGTCCTACCAACCGATCCCTTCTTCTGGTCAAGTTGTGCCACAAACTCCTCTTCTCCCCAATCCTATTCAGTACCTCCTCATTAGTTATGTGATCTAACCATCTAATCTTCAGCATTCTTCTGTAGCACCACATTTCGAAAGCTTCTATTCTCTTCTTGTCCAAACTATTACCCGTCCATGTTTCGCTTCCACACATGGCTACACTCCATACAAATACTTTCAGAAATGACTTCCTGACACTTAAATCTATACTCGATGTTAACAAATTTCTCTTCTTCAGAAACGCTTTCCTTGCCATTGCCAGTCTACATTTGATATCCTCTCTACTTCGACCATCATCAGTTATTTTGCTCCCCAAATAGCAAAACTTCTTTACTACTTTAAGTGTCTCATTTCCTAATCTAATACCCTCAGCATCAACCGACTTAATTCGACTACATTCCATTATCCTCGTTTTGCTTTTGTTGATGTTCATCTTATATCCTCCCTTCAAGACACCATCCATTCCGTTCAACTGCTCTTCCAAGTCCTTTGCTGTCTCTGACAGAATTACAATGTCATCGGCGAACCTCAAAGTTTTTATTTCTTCTCCATGGATTTTAATACCTACTCCGAATTTTTCTTTTGTTTCCTTTACTGCTTGCTCAATATACAGATTGAATAACATCGGGGAGAGGCTACAACCCTGTCTTACTCCCTTCCCAACCACTGCTTCCCTTTCATGTCCCTCGACTCTTATAACTGCCATCTGGTTTCTGTACAAATTGTAAATAGCCTTTCGCTCCCTGTTTTCACCCCTGCCACCTTTAGAATTTGAAAGAGAGTATTCCAGTCAACATTGTCAAAAGCTTTCTCTAAGTCTACAAATGCTAGAAACGTAGGTTTGCCTTTCCTTAATCTTTCTTCTAAGATAAGTCGTAAGGTCAGTATTGCCTCACGTGTTCCAATATTTCTGCGGAATCCAAACTGATCTTCCCCGAGGTCGGCTTCTACTAGTATTTCCATTCGTCTGTAAAGAATTCGTGTTAGTATTTTGCAGCTGTGGCTTATTAAACTGATTGTTCGGTAATTCTGACATCTGTCAACACCTGCTTTCTTTGGGATTGGAATTATTATATTCTTCTTGAAGTCTGAGGGTATTTCGCCTGTTTCATACATCTTGATCACCAGATGGTAGAGTTTTGTCAGGACTGGCTCTCCCAAGGCCGTCAGTAGTTCCAATGGAATGTTGTCTACTCCGGGGGCCTTGTTTCGACTCAGGTCTTTCAGTGCTCTGTCAAACTCTTCATGCAGTATCGTATCTCCCATTTCATTTTCATCTACATCCTCTTCCATTTCCATAATATTGTCCTCAAGTACATCGCCCTTGTACAGACCCTCTATATACTCCTTCTACCTTTCTGCTTTCCCTTCTTTGCTTAGAACTGGGTTTCCATCTGAGCTCTTGATGTTCATACAAGTGGTTCTCTTTTCTCCAAAGGTCTCTTTAATTTTCCTGTAGGCAGTATCTATCTTACCCCTAGTGAGATAAGCCTCTACATCCTTACATTTGTCCTGTAGCCATCCCTGCTTAGCCATTTTGCACTTCCTGTCGATCTCATTTTTGAGACGTTTGTATTCCTTTTTGCCTGCTTCATTTACTGCATTTTTATATTTTCTCCTTTCATCAATTAAATTCAATATTTGCTCTGTTACCCAAGGATTTCTATTAGCCCTCGTCTTTTTACCTACTTGATCGTCTGCTGCCTTCACTACTTCATCCCTCAAAGCTACCCATTCTTGTTGTACTGTATTTCTTTCCCCCATTCCTGTCAATTGTTCCCTTATGCTCTCCCTGAAACTCTGTACAACCTCTGGTTCTTTCAGTTTATCCAGGTCCCATCTCCTTAAATTCCCACCTTTTTGCAGTTTTAATCTACAGGTCATAACCAATAGATTGTGGTCAGAGTCCACATCTGCCCCTAGAAATGTCTTACAATTTAAAACTTAGTTCCTAAATCTCTGTCTTACCATTATATAATCTATCTGATACCTTTTAGTATCTCCAGGGTTCTTCCATGTATACAACCTTCTATCATGATTCTTAAACCAAGTGTTAGCTATGATAAAGTTAACTGAGTAAAATTGTACCTAAAGGAACTTTTAACCCGTGCGACGAATGGTGTTAGTACCCACGTACACAATATCAGCGGCAGATACTCATATATACGTATCAACTGGGGGAAACGACTGTTGACGCAAACGCCTGAAGAGGCTCAGCTTTAATTAACCCTGTTTCATTTAGTGTCAAAGTGGAATCGGAAAATTAGTATTTAGTTTTTCTATTTTTTGCTTGGTGATAAATAGGCCTGCTGACTAATAATTTAGGTGAAACGCGAGCACTCGCACGCAGCGACACTTTATCAATACGTGACTATTTTTTTCAAATAGATCGCATCTGATGTGGATGTGAACAAAAGAAGGGGAACTGCTCGTAATTTTCTAAATGTTGTTTAAATGAGGGATAGAAAGTAAATTTTCATGCGAATTTGCTTGCTTTTGAATGTAAAATCAACTTGGGCTTTTGACCCCTGGTGATTAAAGGTTACTAGTGAATAAAATGTTATCAGGCTTCTAACCATGACAAGTAGTTAAAATTCCACGAACTGTCGAGCAAGCTCTTCTTGGCCATTGCTAAGTGGTATGACTGCCAGTGGGCAACTGGCACGCCCTTATGCACACTAGGTGCCGGCTTTGACGTCACTAGTGAAACCTCCCCTTAGAAAAATTATTGAATTACTGTGTTGATAAACCTCTACGTCAATTGATTTTCAAACAGCTGAGCAAAACTGAACGTACTCAGACATTACTCTCTTTACTTATTCTGCTCAGTACTAAACTGACACACAATAGTTTTAGCGCAACGCAGTCTGACTTTCAATAATCCTTACAAAACAAAGGCCCTGACTAACAACAACCTATACCTTTCATGAATCACTTACCTCACAAAAATCTTCGTTACTCGAACTACTGCAAAACAGCGAGCGCCAATACTGCCAGCTAAATAAAAGATTCTAACTACTGAAGGTGCGAACTACTGAAATGCATACTTAGCAAATGATAGATTTTATAGAGAACAAACAATGTATTTACCTTAATAGTGTTCAAAAGTCATAATATATATATCAGGTCATGACATCCAGTCTTACAAATTTACTCTTTCTGATGGACACACGTCCAGATCGTCCGCTTTCAAAATTGCCATCTCTCTCCCACATCCACAACTGCTGGCGGCTCACCTCCAACTGCGCAACGCTACGCGCTCTTCACATCCAACTGCCCAACACTACAATAGCGAATATTCCAACAATGCAAACCAGCCACTGACTTCACACAGCACAGTCAGTGATTTTCATATAGAGCGCTACGTGGCGTTACCAACATAAAAAGCTAAACAGCCTACTTGCACTAGTGCTCGACGAACCGCTGACTTGGAGTTCGATGATCCTGCTTTAACTTCGCGATCGCTGGAGCCCACCCCGCGATGAGCTGCAGACCGCCGTTTCTAATAAGACTGTAATCGGAGAGATTTATTTCGGTGACTTCTTTAATTACACAGTCCCAGAAGCCGCCAGTATGTACAGGGTAACAGTTATTGAACTACACTCCTGGAAATGGAAAAAAGAACACATTGAAACCGGTGTGTCAGACCCACCATACTTGCTCCGGACACTGCGAGAGGGCTGTACAAGCAATGATCACACGCACGGCACAGCGGACACACCAGGACCCGCGGTGTTGGCCGTCGAATGGCGCTAGCTGCGCAGCATTTGTGCACCGCCGCCGTCAGTGTCAGCCAGTTTGCCGTGGCATACGGAGCTCCATCGCAGTCTTTAACACTGGTAGCATGCCGCGACAGCGTGGACGTGAACCGTATGTGCAGTTGACGGACTTTGAGCGAGGGCGTATAGTGGGCATGCGGGAGGCCGGGTGGACGTACCGCCGAATTGCTCAACACGTAGGGCGTGAGGTCTCCACAGTACATAGATGTTGTCGCCAGTGGTCGGCGGAAGGTGCACGTGCCCGTCGACCTGGGACCGGACCGCAGCGACGCACGGATGCACGCCAAGACCGTAGGATCCTACGCAGTGCCGTAGGGGACCGCACCGCCACTTCCCAGCAAATTAGGGACACTGTTGCTCCTGGGGTATCGGCGAGGACCATTCGCAACCGTCTCCATGAAGCTGGGCTACGATCCCGCACACCGTTTGGCCGTCTTCCGCTCACGCCCCAACATCGTGCAGCCCGCCTCCAGTGGTGTCGCGACAGGCGTGAATGGAGGGACGAATGGAGACGTGTCGTCTTCAGCGATGAGAGTCGCATCTGCCTTGGTGCCAATGATGGTCGTATGCGTGTTTGGCGCCGTGCAGGTGAGCGCCACAATCAGGACTGCATACGACCGAGGCACACAGGGCCAACACCCGGCATCATGGTGTGGGGAGCGATCTCCTACACTGGCCGTACACCACTGGTGATCGTCGAGGGGACACTGAATAGTGCACGGTACATCCAAACCGTCATCGAACCCATCGTTCTACCATTCCTAGACCGGCAAGGGAACTTGCTGTTCCAACAGGACAATGCACGTCCGCATGTATCCCGTGCCACCCAACGTGCTCTAGAAGGTGTAAGTCAACTACCCTGGCCAGCAAGATCTCCGGATCTGTCCCCCATTGAGCATGTTTGGGACTGGATGAAGCGTCGTCTCACGCGGTCTGCACGTCCAGCACGAACGCTGGTCCAACTGAGGCGCCAGGTGGAAATGGCATGGCAAGCCGTTCCACAGGACTACATCCAGCATCTCTACGATCGTCTCCATGGGAGAATAGCAGCCTGCATTGCTGCGAAAGGTGGATATACACTGTACTAGTGCCGACATTGTGCATGCTCTGTTGCCTGTGTCTATGTGCCTGTGGTTCTGTCAGTGTGATCATGTGATGTATCTGACCCCAGGAATGTGTCAATAAAGTTTCCCCTTCCTGGGACAATGAATTCACGGTGTTCTTATTTCAATTTCCAGGAGTGTATATGAATTAAAACCGCCATAACTTTTGAATGGTTTGCGTTAGGACGTTCAAGCTTCACGGTTTGCCCCGGGGCATGATGGGAACTGCTATGCGCATGTGCGGTCTGGTTTAGCGACGAACCCCACTTTCATTTGAATGGGTTCGTCAATAAGCAAAATTGATGCATTTGGGGGACTGAAAATCGACATTTCGCTATCGAGAAGTCTCTTCACCCTAAACGGGTGACTATGTGGTGTGCAATGTCCAGTCACGGAATAATCGGTGTGACATTCCTCCATGGCACGGTGACTATCGAAAGATATGTGAAAGCGGTCTGTAGAGCGGAAACAGCTAGAGGTTCTGAAAGTGAAAATTCAAATGGATTTCAAACGCAATTTCTGTTTGATAATTGACGTACTCAAACGGGAACTGGGCACAACAAATGATAGTAATACTGGATGAGCTTCTTTGACGATGTGTCGTTAACTATGCAAATTTTGAGGATTGACGGGAAGTTGATGACAAAAAGCAAGTCAGTCTTGCAGACTATGTCAAGTGTATGTACCATTTATTGAGAAATTTAAAACGTACTGGATGAATGTCCCCATATTGTATGTAAATTTATGCCCATGGTACGCCATGTCGACTTCGGTCCACATATTTTTAAGCACGGTAGAAGTAGAGAGGATACAAAATGTAGACTGGCAATGGCAAGGAAAGCGTTTCTGAAGAAGAGAAATTTGTTAACTTCGAGTATAGATTTAAATGCCAGGAATTCGTTTCTGAAAGTATTTGTATGGAAGTGAAACATGGACGCTAAATAGTTTGGACAAGAAGAGAATAGAAGCTTTCGAAATGTGGTGCTACAGAAGAATGCTGAAGATTAGATGGGTAGATCACATAACTAATGAGGAGGTATTGAATAGAATTGGGGAGAAGAGGAGTTTGTGACACAACATGACAAGAAGAAGGGACCGGTTGGTAGGACATGTTCTGAGGCATCAGGGGATCACATATTTAGCACTGGTGGGCAGCGTGGAGGGTAAAAATTGTGGAGGGAGACCAAGAAATGAATACAGTAAGCAGATTCAGAAGGATGTAGGTTGCAATAAGTACTGGGAGATGAAGAAGCTTGCACAGGATAGAGCAGGATGGAGAGCTGCATCAAACCAATCTCAGTACTGAAGACCACCACAACAACAACATGCCATAATTGAAACTGTTCCGTTGCCGATTGGTCCACTATCTGAAGATGCGCAGGAAGCTCGACGCAAGGATGTCCGCCATCACCAAAATACTTTACACACAAATATTCGCATGAGAAAACGACACACGACGCATGCTATCGGCATCTGGAATTTTCAGATCCATCCATCTTTAGCTTCCGGAAAATAACAGCTGAAGAATATAAAGAGATGCCACCTGAGGTAAGAGATCTGCCTTTCGAACTGTCTTTCAGTGGACAATTCGGCAGCGTCCCTTGTGGTAGCAATAATGACGCAAGCACCAAACTTGAGTACTATTCCGGTTGAACAATATAAACTATCGAATAAAACACCTCAATATGGGAATTTTCAAATTCGTTATCAACGACCTCAAAATACCTTGCACCCAAAGTCTTTCACGAATCATCTAAATTTATAATAATCTGATTCGCGTAACTGGGTCCGCCATTTTGAATTTTGTAATTCCGATACATGATTCGTAATCAGCGACTCTAAAAATTTAAAAATAACACAGTTTCCTATGATTTTATATCTATTTTTCTATTACATCCGGTTTTGAAGCGATTTGGCCCACTGCGCGACGGCAGGATAAGGGGGTTGGTATTGAAATCATATCTACGCCGGCTTAAAAATACAATTGTTACTTAGTTTACTAGACCGGGACTTCTGTTTGGGACTTCAGTGGTTATGTGTTGTTTCAAACGATTGTGGATTCTGTCCATTAGTATTGATCTGACTTCGCTTTACTTGGGTTCGTAGCGTTCGCTCTCTATTAACTTTCGACATTCGATTTAGCTTTGATATTGATTTCCACACACTACGTTGTTCGCTGCGGAGATCTGCCTCGTTTAGTGTCAGGGTATGACACGAAAGGATGGGGATTTGAACATCGCCTCTCCCGAAAGTTAACCTGTAAATCACTGAAGGACAGCATGTCATTAACGGGTGACACTATCTAGGGCCGTGCAAACTTGTTTGACGTAGGGATAGTAAATTATACACACAAACTTTGCTCGTGACTCAGTTTATCTGTTAGAGAAAACCATATCAATATCTCTACAGTATTGCCTGAGATTTGCTTTCACATATGAACAACGCTACGGAGGGCTTTAACTTATAATTTGTATTGTAGATATAGATACACCAATGCACGAAATTATTATGGGCATTGTCCGGTCGCGAGGTCGAATGCCGACTGATGGTGTTTCGGGCAGCTGAAAAAGATTGCAATGAAACATTCGTTTTCCTACTCAAAAGAAGCTGTCATCTTCCAACCTAACCTAGACATCGGGTTAAGTTGCAGATCAATATGTCCCCACAAACTTCACAGAAACTTAACAATACTAGCATTTTGTTGTAACACATTCTTTGGCTTCGCCTACATAGAAAATATTACCACCTTCGAACGTAACCAAAATTTTGAGCTACGCTACAGTTCAACTTGTCACGGCAGCCTAAAAAAAGAACATATAGGTCTATTGAAGAAGGCGACTTAAGCCACCTCTCTCAAGAAATAAACGAAATAATATCAATAAGCCGTACGACAGACATCTTCATCTGATACACACAAACAAAATCTTACCAGACGCTATGTGTGTCACTTATGACGTCACACTTCAAAGAATATAACGATAGCTCGCGTTTTAAATGCACCTTCCCTCTCTCATAAGACTCATCTTAAATATGTGGTTTTCATATTTATCTCTCTCAGCACCGAGCGAAGTGGTGCAGTGGTTAGACACTGGACTCGCATTCGGGAGGACGACGGTTCAATCCCGCGTCCGGCCATCCTGATTTAGGTTTTCCGTGATTTCCCTAAATCACTCCAGGCAAATGCCGGGATGGTTCCTTTCAAAGGGCACGGCCGACTTCCTTCCCCGTCCTTCCCTAATCCGATGAGACCGATGACCTCGCTGTCTGGTATCCTTCCCCAAAAACAACCAACCAACAACCATCTCTCAGCATCTCAGCAGTAATGATCTGTACATTTAATTGCTTTCATGTTTTGAACTCATTTTACCGTATAAACACAAAAGCGAACGGAAGGAAGCCCGAAGACTGTACCGCAATGAAGCATTTCACCGACTGACAAGGATATTAAGGATATTGTCAATTTTGACCATAGACGGCACAATATTTCTATTAGTGCAGTATATTTCATAAGTTTTTGGTCTTCTCAGTTTATCACAGTCGGTTATTGCACAACGTCTCAACTTAACTAGCACAGGACAAATGTAATTCCCATTCGGAATTAATGGGCAATACTGCCCCCACAATCAACCATAACAGTCGGTTACCCACAGCGATAGCAGCGCCCGAAGCGGCCTGCAAGCGACACTTCTGAACACGATAGCGGATCAGTGCGAATTGATTTGTAACATAGTATTTATAATAGGGAGTGTATGTAGTGCCATAAAAATCGACAATAACTATAAAATGACACCACATTTGTCATTCTTTACTTTTCTAAGGACCCTGGGAGGTACGAAACGCTACATTGCAGGACAGTTTAGTTACGATTGTTTTATAATGTACAATATTGGCTGAATCATGTTGTTTTCCTTTAATAACTAAAAATTGCTAGTAAACACCAGACGACTTGATCTTTTGCAGAAAGACGTCTTATATCTGCTCAACAAAGTGAAGCTTCGTTTGCTACACTTTCAGCCTAATCTGTCAATGTTGAACGCAGGTAACCTTTGTGGATCATAATACCTACAGCATTTAACGTACCAAATAAGCCGCCACACCTGCAGCTTAAGGGAGAACCACGCGAACGTGATAATAAATCGTCAAAAGTAATAAAACTGTTCCTAACACAGAAGCAACCAACTCCACAATTGTTGCTGAATCTGAGCCACATATGGCAAGAATCTTCAACACATTCGCTTTTGAAGCAAAAGTAATTAGATTTTCAAAAATATTCGTGTGTTATACAGTCGACTGAAGTGTTAGAATGGGTGAATCATTAGTCTCCATAAAAAAATCTTTAACTGTCAGGGAAAGCGCTTATGATAATAACAACAGTAGTACATGCTTCTCATGCATGAAATACGAGGGCTATCCACAAAGTTTTCGTTTGTGTCCGTTAGGGGTGGGGCTAGCGCGGCCATCTTGGTGTCATGGCATTTCGCCGCTCAGTCGGCATCCTGCCGTGCTAGTGAGAGGTTCGTGCGGTACTCCGTTGAGTTACTGTGACAGTTTGAAATGTCAGCGTTAATTGAAAATGCCGCGAAGTGTGAAGTGCATGCTGTAATAAGCTTTCTGACTGTAAAAAACTGTACACCGATAGAAATCTATCAGCAGCTTTGTGAAGTGTATGGGGACAACATAATCACTAAAGGTGGAGTGCGTCAATGGGACATAAAATTTAAAAATGGCCGAACTAACGTTCACGACGAAGAGCGAAGTGGAAGACCCAGCATAGTGACTGCCGAACTTGTCGAAAAAGTCGATGCCGCGGTCAGTGAAAACCGTAATTTCACAATAACGGAACTCTCTATGAGTTTTCCACAAGTTTCACTAAGTTTGTTGCACGAAATCATTACCGAAAAGCTTGGTTACCACAAGTTTTGTGCAAGATGGATACCAAAAATCTTGACAGAGATTCACAAAAATCAGCGAATGGCTGCAGCGTTAACGTTTTTGGACGCTTACGAGAAAGATGGCGACTCATTACTCGATCGCATCGTTACTGGTGACGAAACATGGGTTAAGCATGTGAACTGCGAGACAAAATTGCAGTCAGTGCAGTGGGGGCACACAAATTCCCCCCCAAAACCCAAGAAATGCATGCAGACAATGTCGGCAAGGAAGGTGATGGCGACTGCCTTTTGGGACAGAAAAGGTGTGATTTTTGTGGATTTCCTGGAAAGAGGCACTACAATAAACTCTCAAAGGTATTGCCAAACTCTGCACAACCTCAGAAGAGTAATACAAAACAAGCGCAGGGGAAAGTTGGGCTCAAAGATCTTGCTGATTCACGACAACGCCCGGGCCCACACGGCAAATGCCACTCGTGAAGTTCTCGAATCTTTTAAGTGGGAGTTGTTTCCTCATCCGCCGTACAGTCCCGACCTGGTACCGAGCGACTTCCACTTATTCCCAGCAATGAAGAAGTGGTTGGCTATGCAGCGTTTTGATGACGGCGCACAGTTTCAAGAAGAGGTAACCACGTGGTTGAGGGGAAAGTTGGGCTCAAAGATCTTGCTGATTCACGACAACGCCCGGGCCCACACGGCAAATGCCACTCGTGAAGTTCTCGAATCTTTTAAGTGGGAGTTGTTTCCTCATCCGCCGTACAGTCCCGACCTGGTACCGAGCGACTTCCACTTATTCCCAGCAATGAAGAAGTGGTTGGCTATGCAGCGTTTTGATGACGGCGCACAGTTTCAAGAAGAGGTAACCACGTGGTTGAAGGCGCAGGCGGCCGAATTTTACGACGAAGGAATTTCCAAGCTCGTCCATCGCTACGATAAGTGCCTTAATTTAAATGGCAACTATGTAGAAAAGTAGTATTTAAGTGTGGCTTTCATCTGCGTATAATAAAAAAAATTTCCAATACTTTATTTATTTTTAATTCCAAAACGTAATGTACTATGTGGATAGCCCTCGTATGTGTTTAAATTCTCTTGCTTTCAGCGGACTAAGCTGTAAATATTCACATAATCGAAATTATTTCTTCAGGAATAGCCGGCCAGTGTGGCCGTGCGGTTCTAAGCGCTTCAGTTTGGAACCGCGTGACCGCTACGGTCGCAGGTTCGAATCCTGCTTCGGGCACGGATGTGTGTGATGTCCTTAGGTTAGTTAGGTTTAAGTAGTTCTAAGTTCTAGGGGACTGATGACCTCCGAAGTTAAGTCCCATAGTGCTCCGAGCCATTTGAACCATTTTTTTCTTCAGGAATAAGTTGTACCTTATGCCATTGAATGTGTGTGATTCGGCTGTTTAGGATCTGTTTCACGATAATTCATATCGCTTAGTAACTCATAAACGTATCAACGCAAATATATAGCAACTATTTCATTAATTAAGTATAAATAATTAAAAACAAACATCATTATGACGCATGTGACTGTCTGCATTTTCACTGCTCTGAGTGTCGTTTCAGCTATCAAACGCCAACAACTTTCTCACCAGAGAGTGTCGTAACTGTATTAGACGGTGATAGTAATGTTTATCTAGAAGCCGCTATAATTTCTAAAGACAGATGAAGATGCAAATGAATGTATTCAGTTGACAGTCGGAGGTTCACATGAGCAGCGGGAAGAAATTTCGCTTTTATGTCTACATCTACATGATTACTCTGCAATTCACATTTAAGTGCTTGGCAGAGGGTTCATCGAACCACAATCATACTATCTCCCTACCATTCCACTCCCGAACAGCGCGCGGGAAAAACGAACACCTAAACCTTTCTGTTCGAGCTCTGATTTCTCTTATTTTATTTTGATGATCATTCCTACCTATGTAGGTTGGACTCAACAAAATATTTTCGCATTCGCAAGAGAAAGTTGGTGACTGAAATTTCGTAAATAGATCTCGCCGCGACGAAAAATGTCTTTGCTTTAATGACTTCCATCCCAAATCGCGTATCATATCTGCCACACTCTCTCCACTATTACGTGATAATACAAAACGAGCTGCCCTTTTTTGCACCCTCTCGATGTCTTCCGTCAATCCCACCTAGTAAGGATCCCACACCGCGCAGCAATTTTTTAACAGAGGACGAACGAGTGTAGTGTAAGCTGTCTCTTTAGTGGACTTGTTGCATCTTCTAATGTCCTGCTAATGAAACGCAACCTTTGGCTCGCATTCCCCACAATATTATCTATGTGGTCTTTCCAACTGAAGTTGTTCATAATTTTAACACCCAGGTACTTAGTTGAATTGACAGCCTTAAGAATTGTACTATTTATCGAGTAATCGAATTCCAACGGATTTCTTTTGGAACTCATGTGGATCACCTCACACTTTTCGTTATATAGCGTCAACTGCCACCTGCCACACCATACAGCAATCTTTTCTAAATCACTTTGCAACAGATTCTGGTCTTCGGATGACCTTACTAGACGGTAAATTA
Organism: Schistocerca nitens; assembly: GCF_023898315.1. Classification (NCBI taxonomy): domain Eukaryota; kingdom Metazoa; phylum Arthropoda; class Insecta; order Orthoptera; family Acrididae; genus Schistocerca; species Schistocerca nitens. The sequence goes on along the minus strand of NC_064615.1, from coordinate 684,421,819 downwards.
CAGCATCATCTGCGAACAACCTAAGAGAACTGCTCAGATTGTCACCCAGGTCATTTATATAGATCAGGAACAGCAGAGTCCCAGGACGCTTCCCTGGGGAACACCTGATATCACTTCAGTTTTACTCGATGATTTGCCGTCTATTACTACGAACTGCGACCTTCCTGACAGGAAATCACGAATCCAGTCGCACAACTGAGACGATACCCCATAGGCCCGCAGCTTGATTGGAAGTCGCTTGTGAGGAACGGTGTCAAAAGCTTTCCGGAAATCTAGAAATGCGGAATCAACTTGTGATCCCCTGTCGATAGCGGCCATTACTTCGTGCGAATAAAGAGCTAGCTGCGTTGCACAAGAACGATGTTCTCTGAAACCATGCTGATTACGTATCAATAGATCGTTCCCTTCGAGGTGATTCATAATGTTTGAATACAGTATATACTCCAAAACCATACTGCAAACCGACGTCAATGATATAGATCTGTAGTTCGATGGATTACTCCTACTACCCTTCCTAAACACTGGTGCGACCTGCGCAATTTTCCAATCTGTAGGTACAGATCTATCGGTGAGCGAGCGGTTGTATATGATTGCTAAGTAGGGAGCTATTGTATCAGCGTAATGTGAAAGGAACCTAATCGGTGTACAATCTGGACCTGAAGACTTGGCCGTATCAAGCGATTTGAGTTGCTTCGCAACCCCTAAGGTATCTACTTCTAAGAAACTCATGCTAGCAGCTGTTCGTGTTTCAAATTCTGGAATATTCCACTCGTCTTCCCTGGTGAAGGAATTTCGGAAAACTGCGTTCAATAACTCCTCTTTAGCGGCAGAGTCGTCGGTAACAGTACCATCGTCACTGCGCAGCGAAGGTATTGACTGCGTCTTGCCGCTTGTGTACTTTACATATGACCAGAATTTCTTCGGATTTTCTACCAAAGTTCGAGACAATGTTTCGTTGTGGAACCTATTAAAGGCATCTCGCATTGAAGTCCGTGCCAAATTTCGCGCGTCTGTAAATTTTAGCCAATCTTCGGGATTTCGCGTTCTTCTGAACTTTGCATGCTTTTTCCGTAGCCTCTGCAACAGCGTTCGGACTTGTTTGGTGTACCATAGGGGATCAGTTCCATCTCTTACCAGTTTATGGGGTATGAATCTCTCAATTGCTGTTGCAACTATATCTTTGAATTTGAGCCACATCTCGTCTACATTTGCATAGTCAGTTCGGAAAGAATGGAGATTGTCTCTTAGGAAGGCTTCTAGTGACACTTTATCCGCTTTTTTAAATAAAATTATTTTGCGTTTGTTTCTGGTGGATTTGGAAGAAACGGTATTGAGCCTAGCTACAACGACCTTGTGATCACTAATCCCTGTATCAGTCATGATGTTCTCTATTTGCTCTGGATTGTTTGTGGCTAAGAGGTCAAGTGTGTTTTCGCAACCATTTACAATTCGCGTGGGTTCATGGACTAACTGCTCGAAATAGTTTTCGGAGAAAGCATTTAGGGCAAACTCGGAAGATGTTTTCTGCCTACCACCGGTTTTGGACAAGTATTTTTGCCAACATATCGAGGGAAGGTTGAAGTCCCCACCAACTATAACCGTATTAGTGGGGTATTTATTTGTTACGAGACTCAAATTTTCTTTGAACTGTTCAGCAACTATATCATCGGAGTCTGGGGGTTGGTAGAAGGAGCCAATTATTAACTTAATTCGGGTGTTAAGTATAACCTCCACCCATAACAATTCGCACGGAATATCTAATTCGACTTCACTACAAGATAAACCACTAGTGACAGACACAAACACTCCACCACCAATTCTGCCTAATCTATCTTTCCTGAACACCGTCTGAGACTTTGTAAAAAGTTCTGCAGAACTTATTTCAGGCTTTATCCAGCTTTCTGTACCTATAACGATTTCAGCTTCTGTGCTTTCTATTAGCGCTTGAAGCTCAGGGACTTTCCCAGCACAACTACAACAATTTACAACTACAATTCCGACTGTTCCTTGATCCAAGCACGTCCTGTATTTGCCATGCACCCTTTGAGATTGCAAAAAAATGGTTCAAATGGCTCTGAGCGCTATGGGACTTAACATCTGTGGTCATCAGTCCCCTAGAACTTAGAACTACTTAAACCTAACTAACCTAAGGACATCACACACATCCATGCCCGAGGCAGGATTCGAACCTGCGACCGTAGCACTTTGAGATTGCAGCCCACCCCGTACTTTCCCGAGGCCTTCTAACCTAAAAAACCGCCCAGTCCACGCCACACAGCCTCTGCTACCCGTGTAGCTATCAGGTGAGTGTAGTGAAATCCTGACCTATTCAGCGGAACCAGAAACCCCACCACTCCGTTGCGCAAGTCAAGCAATCTGCAGCCAACACGGTCGCAAAACCGCCTGAGCCTCTGATTCAGACCCTCCACCAGGCTCTGCACCAAAGGTCCGCAGTCGGTTCTGTCAACGATGCTGCAGATGGTGAACTCTGCCTTCATCTCGTAAGCAAGACCGGCAGCCTTCACCAAATCAGATAGCCGCTGGAATCCAGAGAGAATTTCTTCAGATCCAAAGCGACACACGTCATTAGTGCCGACATGTGCCACCACCTGCAGCTGGCCACACCCTGTGCTCTTCATGGCATCCGGAAGGACCCTTTCCACATTAGGAATGACTCCACCCGGAATGCACACGGAGTGCACACTGGATTTCTTCCCCTCCTTTGCCACCATACCCCTAAGGGGCCCCATTACGCGCCTAACATTGGAGCTCTCAAGTACCAACAAGCCCACCCTCTGTGATTGCCCGGACTTTGAAGGCTGAGAATCATTCTATAAACAGGGCAGGCAGCTGCATCTGGCTCAGCCAGAGACAGTACCTTAAACCTGTTTGTCAGACACACTGGGGAGGCTTTCTGATCAGCCTCCTGGGACGTCCTTCGCTGCTTGCCACGCCTTGGAACGACCTCCCAATCGGCTCAGCCCCACTGCGGACAGCAACTGGGGCAACCACAGAGGCAGACCAATCTGGGGACAGACGGGACGAGGTTGACATCTCCGTGATACCCAAGTCCGGCTCCCCACAGTGGTGCCCGTTGGCAACAGCCTCAAGCTGCGCGACCGAAGTCAGCGCCGCCTGCAGCTGTGAGTGAAGGGATGCCAACTCAGCCCTTATCCAAACACAGAAATCACAGTCCCTGTCCATTCTAATCGATGTTGAACAATAGTTACTGAAACACGAGTCCGTGCCTAGATAAATCAAAGGGAAACATGCAAAGAATGTATGAATTAACCTGTACAGATGCCTAACGGCTGCGCTACAATCTGCCTGAATTTACGATTACAGTAACTAAAACTCGAAATTACACCTCCTATACGAAACTTACACGCAGTTTAAGTAAGAATCTACGAAGTAAACACAGAAAAGAAGCTATATACGTATCTTTCTGCGCTGTCGATGTGTACCAACTGGGAGCTCAGGCCACGTTTATTACTTGAATGGCACAAAATCAGCAAAATTACGAGAGAAGATGCATTTTTAGTGTAAGTACATTTAAAACTTACTGTTATGGAAAAATTGCAACCATTCATTGTCGTAGCAGAGTTACTTGGTTGTTCCTATTTATTTTGTCCTCTACTGAATAAACTGAACGTGCCGAATCTTAGGTACTATATTATGTATAGAAGTTCCCATCTTATCTTCAGCCAGTTACATCCAAAGGTCTTCGCAAATCGAGAGTCAGCTAAGAGAAATGCATTGTCTCTGAGCTGAAAGGTTGGAAATTCTGTGGACGAATATTACTCAGTTAAAAATATAGGAAATTTTAGTTCTTACAGAAAAGCATGCATCTGTGCATAATTTTTGTATGCAGACTGTGAACTGAACATAAGACGTGTTGTTTCTCTTTCTTGCACCCATCAGTGATACAATAGGAATATTTGAAAATTAGTCCGTATTGAGGTAGTCAGGTAATAATCAGCACATTTATTAACGAAGTTAGCATACTACAATTAACATATGAAAAGCTCATCACTTTCAAATCAGTCGTTTCAAGTTTTCAGTTTTGCTACAAATTTAACGTACACTGAGGTGACAAATGTCATGGAATAGCATTATGCACATATACAAATGGCGGTAGTATCGCATACACAAGGTATAATAGCTGAGCCCCACAAGCGCATGGCCTATCCATGTGGCCCGCACGAGCCTGCAGTGTGTGGATGAGAATGAGAGTACGCTTCACGATTGTTGGCGGAAGCTGCCGAAGATTACCGATGGGAATTTTCAGCCGCTTGTGCGGATGTACCCGAACACTATGACACGCAGCCGGCTCAGCCGCGTGAGGCTTGTTCGAAGCCAACCGGATTTCACGCGCTTGCACTCACTTTCGAATGGGCCGCGAATCTTCAGTGTGCGCATGTGCAATGAGCTTCGCTTACCACTAGACTTGGGCAAAATTTATGAGAATGACGAGTAACGTATACAGATATAAATTATTATTCGTTATTTGTGAATAACAAATATTATTAGAAACATCATTCGCTTACACGAATAAAAACTCTTATTCGTTACCTGTAGAACAAAAAGTGTTAAGAATATTAGACAAATTTGAAATCCAATGCCATTTATTGCTTCAATCCTTTGTCATTTATCAAACGAATGTACCTTTTTTATAAATTAGTTTTCAGAATAATTCTTTTTTTCGAACATATGATCATAAACATTGTTTGATTTTCGGAAATTTACCGTTGTGATACTATAGAAAATACGTTCTACACATGTAATTCACTCCTGAATTCGTGTTTAATTGTGCTAATGATGTATGACTTCCAACTCACAATCTTCTTCGGCAAAATTGATAAATCATCTATTCTGCTGTAGTTTTTGGCAAATAATTCGTTGTGATTCCACATTAACTTCACCTGTCAAATCACAGTCCAAATAAAATCTTCTTATTACATCATAATATCATTCTAAACTAGTGACTCGTTTTCTTTGTTCAAATGGTTCAAATGGCTCTGAGCACTATGGGACTTAACATCTGTGGTCATCAGTCCCCTAGAACTTAGAACTACTTAAACCTAACTAACCTAAGGACATCACACACATCCATGCCCGAGGCAGGATTCGAACCTGCGACCGTAGCAGTCGCGCGGTTCCGGATTGAGCGCCTAGAACCGCTGGACCACCGCGGCCGGCTTTTCTTTGTTGTGGCAGTTATATCTCTGTAGGTTCTTGTAAGCCTACCTTGTTCATGGGTAACGATATGGTTGCTGTAGAAAGGCGAAAATCGTCTTCCAATCGTTCTTGACACTTTCACTATACAAAAGTTTCAAATGTGCTGCAATGTTATGAATTCATTTATGGACCCGAACCCAGCCTCTCATCAGAAGTTTTTGAATTTCCCATGGCTGCATGTCGGATCGAAAAACTATTCCACGTTCTAACGGCACGCTTACTCAGAGTTTATCCTAAAACACTATGCATGACTGGAAGTCCAGCAGCATCCAATAAATGTTTTTAGGAGCTATTACATTAGAAGTCTGGTGGTGTTAGTGGTTAGGAACCACTGAGTTCTTGAATGGGTCACTCACTTTGTAGCACTACAAACACGAAAGAATTGGATAATTGTGTTAAGGAGACACACATACCAGATAGTGTTAGCAATCGAAGAAAGGTGATGAAGATAAAGAGTTTTGTCGGCTGCAGTCTCACCGTCAGAGTTCTTGCACATGCTGGCAGTTGGAGGGGAGACGTAGAGTCAGCACAGGATACGGTGGCCGATGCACAGTACCAATTTGCGTCCAAAGCGCTGGGCGAGTTTATCCGTATGTTCAGAAGAGGACGCCGACAGTGGTAGCTACCTTTCGGCCGGTCGGCGACGACAGATTCGATGCGCACGCCCTGCAGTCTTTCTCAAACAACTATTCGATAAAAAAATATCATTTTTGCGTTACTTATAGTTTTATATGTCAGGTTCATGATGATGTGTCGATCATTTCGTTAATGGTCATAGTTACTGTGATATTTAAATGGAAGTAAGACATTGCAAGAAATTTGAAAAAGTTTGCAATGAAAAATAGGATCGCTATGATTCTGCGTTTGGTGTATATTACTCAATATGAAATTTAGCTAACACACTGAATTTTTCTTTAGACTTGGGTGAAAGTCGCAGTCTGTCACCTGTCTCGAGAAAACTGATTTGATGTGCCACACTCATTTGCGATCGCGCTGCAGTAGCGATAAAACCAGAGTGAAATATCAACAACATTCTTCATATTTCATAAACGAATTGAGATATCGAAAGGGGATTCTGGTAAACGATAACATGCAAAGAAGAGAGTACTTTGCCATATGTTTATTACGCAAAACGTCTTTATCTATCATGCTGTTCCATTAACTATGGGCGTTTTTAATCAAAGAATTTAATTTTTAAGACCATCGATAGCTGGTGAAATGAGAAATGCTGTGGGTGTTCGGGAAATCGCAATTGAAAACATTACACAAATATTTTGTACTGAGGATATGTTTTTTCATAAGTTACTGATCTTACATTTCCTCAGTTCCTCACTTAATAAAACCACTTTTTCAGAATTCTCCCGCAAGCGTGTTTGCGCAGCATGTTAGTGAGATGACATTTGGTAAACTACGGTTTGTTTTGTTAAAAGAAGCAAATTTTAACATACACTACTGGCCATTAAAATTGCTACACCACGAAGATGACGTGCTACAGACGCGAAATTTTACCCACAGGAAGAAGATGTTGTGATATGCAAATGATTAGCTATTCAGAGCATTCACACAAGCTTGGCGCCGGTGGCGACACCTACAACGTGCTGACATGAGGAAAGTTTCCAACCGATTTCTTATACACAAACAGCAGTTGACCGGCGTTGCCTGGTGAAACGTTGTTGTGATGCCTCGTGTAAGGAGGAGAAATGCGTACCATCACGTTTCCGACTTTGATAAAGGTCGGATTGTAGCCTATCGCGATTGCGGTTTATTGTATCGCGACACTGCTGCTCGCGTTGGTCGAGATCCAATGACTGTTAGCAGAATATGGAATAAGTGGGTTCAGGAGGGTAATACGGAATGCCGTGCTGGATCCCAACGGCATCGCATCACTAGCAGTCGAGATGACAGGCATCTTATCTGCATGGCTGTAACGGATCGTGCATCCACGTCTCGATCCCTGAGCCAACAGATGGGGACGTTTGCAAGACAACAACCATCTGCACGATCAGTACGACGACGTTTGCAGCAGCATGGACTATCAGCTCGGAGACCATGGCTGTGGTTACCCTTGACGCTGCATCACAGACAGGAGCGCGTGCGATGGTGTTGAAACGTCCCCTTAGAAAAATTATTGAATTACTGTGCTGATAAATCTCTTACATTATTTGATTTTCAAACAGCTGAGCAAAACTGAACGTACTCAGACATTTCGCTCTTTACCTATTCTGATCAACACTAAACTGACACACAATATTTTTTAGCGCAACGCAATCTGACTTAATAATTCCTACAAAAGAATGTCTCTGACTAACAATAACCTATACCTTTCATGAATTCTTACCTCACAAAAATCTTCGTTACTCGAACTACTGCAATACAGCGAGCACCACTACTGCAACCTAAATAAAAGATTCAAACTACTGAAGGCACTAACTACTGATAGGCATTGTTAGCAAATGAAAGATTTTGACAGAGAACAATGTATTTACCTTGATAGTGTTCAAAAGTCATAATATATATAGCAGTTCATGACATCCATTCTTACAAATGTACTGTTTCTCATGGACACACGTCCAGATCATCCGCTCTAAAAAATCCGCCATCTCACTTCCCCACATCCACCACTGCTGGCGGCTCACCTCCAACTGCGCAACGCTATGTGCTGTTAACAGCCAACTGCAACTGCCCAACACTACAATGGCGAATATTGCAACAATGCCGACCAGCCTCAGACTGCACACAGCACAGTCAGTGATTTTCGTATAGAGCGCTACATGTCGTTACCAATATAAAAACCTCAACAGCCTACTTACATAGCCCCCATGTTCCCCACAAAAATTTTTACAAATTGTTTTGGGCAGTGGCCAATACAGATTTGAAAAATTTTTTCGTAATTACAATAACAAAGATATGAAATGCACACACTTATTGATACAATGTTCGTCAAAAGCTAAAATTTTCTCACAGTCCATAAAGACAGTCCTGATCATCCATCATAGTAAAATTGCAGTTTTTTTTCTCAAAGTCTGAGCAGTAAAAGAAAATGCACACGGAAGTAGTGGATTCCATGCAGGCTTGAAGAAGTAGTGTTTTCCTTCCAACGGAAAGGCAGTGCTGACTCTTGACATGCAGACAGATAATAGGCCACAACAGAGCAAACCCACCGCAGAGTCAGTCGAAGTTTTGAAGAATGTTGGTAGGTAGGTCATCAAAGAGCAGACCCACTGTGGTCCTGGTAGAGATTACGGTTTTGGTGGGCCACCAGAGGTGCAGACCCACTGCAGTCCTTGTAGAAATAATGGTATTGGTGAGTCATCAAACGTGTAGACCCACTGTAGTCCTTGTAGAGATGGCTAGCAGCCATCTGTTGCGACTGTGCAGGTGCACAGTCACCAGCGAAGAGTCTTGTGGACAATATAGCAAGTCCATAAACCACCACTTGAGCACTCACAAACCTTTTGGTGTGTCCTTAGAACCAGCAATGCTGTTAACCAGTTCCTTGGTGAATTATTAACACACGTCCAAACACTAACAGTCCTCTTCCTTTTTTTTTTTTTTTTTTACATATTGTGCATATACTATGACCAACAGAAATATGTGCAGTGAAATGAATACTTACAAGTTACTTAATTTGAACTGGTGTCAATTACAATTTTATAACATAAGAATACAATAACAAAGGTAAAAAATACATCATTAAAGAACATAACAATACAGATGACATTTGTAGTGATACAGGCTTTACAAAAGGATAGAAATAGACATATACATCAGTGTTACAGGAATTATGACATAAGTAAATACATAAAAGATCAGAATAACTTTTGAAACACCAACTTCACACATGAGCATTAAAACAAAACAGAATAAATAATGTCTAAACATCTTTACAAAGTAAATAACATATTATTAATGCAAATTATATTTGAGGATAACAGTATTCCTCATCATAGTGAATGTAGCATAGTACTAGAAAAATTCTACAACATAAACCTTATTAACTAAGCACATAAAGATAGGAAAAACACAAATACACAAGAGTACACAAACACATAGCAGAATAACACAGGAGGAAAGGACAGGGTTTGTTTTCAGTGTAACATTTGGTACTGCAGTCCAACACAAAACTTCATTCCATAGATCTTTCGTTTTATTTCAACATTTGTTTCCACCAAAAAAATCCTATCCAAGCATGCTTTCTGTATTTATTTATTTATTTATTTATTTTTTTTTTTTGGTTATCAGTCTACTGACGGGTTTGATGCGGCCCGCCACGAATTCCTCTCCTGTGCTAACCTCTGCATCTCAGAGTAGCACTTGCAAGCTACGTCCTCAATTATTTGCTTGCTGTATTCCAATCTCTGTCTTCCTCTACAGTTTTTGACCTCTACAGCTCCCTCTAGTACCATGGAAGTCATTCCCTCATGTCTTAGCAGATGTCCTATCATCCTGTCCCTTCTCCTTATCAGTGCCGGCTGCGGTGGTCTTGCGGTTCTAGGCGCGCAGTCCGGAACCGTGCGACTGCTACGTTCACAGGTTCGAATCCTGCCTCGGGCATGGATGTGTGTGATGTCCTTAGGTTAGTTAGGTTTAAGTAGTTCTAAGTTCTAGGGGACTGATGACCACAGCAGTTGAGTCCCATAGTGCTCAGAGCCATTTGAACCATTTTCTCCTTATCAGTGTTTTCCACATATTCCTTTCCTCTCCGATTCTGCGTAGAACCTCCTCATTCCTTACCTTATCAGTCCACCTAATTTTCAACATTCGACTATAGCACCACATCTCAAATGCTTCGATTTTCTTCTGTTCCGGTTCCCCCACAAATTAAGGCCAGTATTTGATATTAGTAGACTTCTCTTGGCCAGAAATGCCTTTTTTGCCATAGCAAGTCTGCTTTTGATGTCCTCATTGCTCTGTCCGTCATTGGTTATTTTACTGCTTAGGTAGCAGAATTCCTTAACTTCATTGACTTCGTGACCATCAATCCTGATGTTAAGTTTCTCGCTGTTCTCATTTCTACTACTCCTCATTACCTTCGTCTTTCTCCGATTTACTCTCAAACCATACTGTGTACTCATTAGACTGTTCATTCCGTTCAGCAGATCATTTCATTCTTCTTCACTTTCACTCAGGATAGCAATGTCATCAGCGAATCGTATCATTGATATCCTTTCACCTTGTATTTTAATTCCACTCCTGAACCTTTCTTTTATTTGCATCATTGCTTCCGCGATGTACAGATTGAAGAGTAGGGGCGAAAGGCTACAGCCTTGTCTTATACCCTTCTTAATACGAGCACTTCGTTCTTGATCGTCCACTCTTATTATTCCCTCTTGGTTGTTGTACATATTGTATATGACCCGTCTCTCCCTATAGCTTACCCCTACTTTTTTTCAGAAACTCGAACAGCTTGCACTATTTCATATTGTCAAACGCTTTTTCCAGGTCGACAAATCCTATGAAAGTGTCTTGATTTTTCTTTAGCCTTGCTTCCATTATTAGCCGTAACGTCAGAATTGCCTCTCTCTTCCCTTTACTTTTCCTAAAGACAAACTGATCGTCATGTAGCGAATTCTCAATTTTCTTTTCCATTCTTCTGTATATTATTCTTGTAAGCAGCTTCGATGCATGAGCTGTTAAGCTGATTGTGCGATAATTCTCGCACTTGTCAGCTCTTGCCGTCTTCGGAATTGTGTGGATGATGCTTTTCCGAAAGTCAGATGGTATATCGCCAGACTCATATATTCTACACACCAACGTGAATAGTCGTTTTGTTGCCACTCCCCCTATGATTTTATATGTTCACATACACTCCTGGAAATGGAAAAAAGAACACATTGACACCAGTGTGTCAGACCCACCATACTTGCTCCGGACACTGCGAGAGGGCTGTACAAGCAATGATCACACGCACGGCACAGCGGACACACCAGGAACCGCGGGGTTGGCCGTCGAATGGCGCTAGCTGCGCAGCATTTGTGCACCGCCGCCGTCAGTGTCAGCCAGTTTGCCGTGTCATACGGAGCTCCATCGCAGGCTTTAACACTGGTAGCATGCCGCGACAGCGTGGACGTCAACCGTATGTGTAGTTGACGGACTTTGAGCGAGAGCGTATAGTGGGCACGCGGGAGGCCGGGTGGACGTACCGCCGAATTGCTCAACACGTGGGGCGTGAGGTCTCCACAGTACATCGATGTTGTCGCCAGTGGTTGGCGGAAGGTGCACGTGCCCGTCGACCTGGGACCGGACCGCAGCGACGCACGGATGCACGCCAAGACCGTAGGATCCTACGCAGTGCCGTAGGGGACCGCACCGCCACTTCCCAGCAAATTAGGGACACTGTTGCTCCTGGGTATCGGCGAGGACCATTCGCAACCGTCTCCATGAAGCTGGGCTACGGTCCCGCACACCGTTAGGCCGTCTTCCGCTCACGCCCCAACATCGTGCAGCCCGCCTCCAGTGGTGTCGCGACAGGCGTGAATGGAGGGACGAATGGAGACGTGTCGTCTTCAGCGGTGAGAGTCGCTTCTGCCTTGGTGCCAATGATGGTCGTATGCGTGTTTGGCGCCGTGCAGGTGAGCGCCACAATCAGGACTGCATACGACCGAGGCACACAGGGCCAACACCCGGCATCATGGTGTGGGGAGCGATCTCCTACACTGGCCGTACACCACTGGTGATCGTCGAGGGGACACTGAATAGTGCACGGTACATCCAAACCGTCATCGAACCCATCGTTCTACCATTCCTAGACCGGCAAGGGAACTTGCTGTTCCAACAGGACAATGCACGTCCGCATGTATCCCGTGCCACCCAACGTGCTCTAGAAGGTGTAAGTCAACTACCCTGGCCAGCAAGATCTCCGGATCTGTCCCCCATTGAGCATGTTTGGGACTGGATGAAGCGTCGTCTCACGCGGTCTGCACGTCCAGCACGAACGCTGGTCCAACTGAGGCGCCAGTTGGAAATGGCATGGCAAGCCGTTCCACAGGACTACATCCAGCATCTCTACGATCGTCTCCATGGGAGAATAGCAGCCTGCATTTCTGCGAAAGGTGGATATACACTGTACTAGTGCCGACATTGTGCATGCTCTGTTGCCTGTGTCTATGTGCCTGTGGTTCTGTCAGTGTGATCATGTGATGTATCTGACCCCAGGAATGTGTCAATAAAGTTTCCCCTTCCTGGGACAATGAATTCACGGTGTTCTTATTTCAATTTCCAGGAGTGTATTTCTTACCTCATAATTTATTTTCCATTATCTTACCTCATCATTTATTTCCAAGAAAATCCTACCTAAACCTGTTGTCTCTAAACCCTACTTTTTGGTTCATATCCTATTTCAAAATACTTTTTTGGCCAAACCATTTTCTTATAGCTTCTCAATGCATTCCTTCCAATTCATCGCAACTCGTTCTCATATATAGCCTACCCCATCTTAAGCTAACTTAAATCTACTGAGCTCAGATGCATAAACCTAGGGACGAGGCAATGCAGTAGCACAAAACAATTAATACAAACAGTAATGAAAAAAAATGCAAATGGGCAAAGCAAGCAGCAGTATATCTAAATTAGCAAAGGAAATGCAAAATTACAGCTAATATGAGCCAATGTGCAGCAACAAGAAAAATAAATCAGTAGGAAAACTGGCTTAACAGAGTAATACAAAGTGAAATTCAGTAGCACTATGCCTGGCACACAGCAGCAGCAAATGCAATAACTTATACCCAAACATGACAAAGCTCAAACAGAAAAAATAGTACACTAAAGACAACAATGCAGATAAGGGAAATGTCTATTTACATTTTAATGTTTATGTCATTAAAGTGGTGCACCACAACTTATTGTACTATAAAAATTACCAAGTACTTGAAAAGAAAATTATGTATGCAGTTACTGTTATTAGTCCCTTCTTATTGTTCTTTCCTTTCCAAGTGCTCCTTTTTCGAAGAATGTGGATCATAAAATTATTATTTAATAGATCTGTTGACAGAAAGTGTACACATTAGCAAATGCATTTAATTTTATTTTATAAAACCAATGCTGTAACACAGCTGGAAACAAGATGTCAAATGAAATAAGCAACTATCTAAAGCGAAGCATAAAAATATCATTTAATAGTCATGTGGCATTTCATAAGTTAGTAGAAATTCTCTCAATTCTCGTAGAAAGACACTTGTCATAATCAGGTGTGCAGATGTAAGAATATTTCCCATCAGTTCATAAGCATTTCAGTAAGTAGCACAAAGTACAATATGTTTCCAAGTAATGAGCGTGTCGTATTTGCGATGCTTTCTACAAAGGAATGTCCATAGCGAGGATAATGGTCTCTCTTTTTTTTTTTCTCCACCTAATGGCTTTTTCTCCAGGCAGGTCGCACAGCTGGGCGTCCACGACGCATTACGTGAAGGTCACTTAACTTTCTTACCGAAATATTTATGACAGCAGTGACAGTCTCATATAAAAAAAATTCACAGGTCGAGAATTTGCGTTATGAATGTGCAGAAACAAAATCCTATAAATATAACAGTGTCCAAAAAATTTTCGCCGGCATTGTGATACATTCACGCATTTCCACACATTTCATAATTCTTGGGTTCCAACATCCTGTTTCACAGGTCAGAGTCCCTAACCACTACTCACTATTACTTACCTCATTACACATATACATATTCGTCGACACTTCTTCAATATTTCATCATAATAAAGATTCCTCAACAGCATAATACACATCGTCGTCATAATAATAACATTATAATACCTCAGTCAAATCTCAACAACGTCATAGCTTTCTGCAATAATTTCAAAACCTTAAAAAATTCTCTGCTCATTTCAATAGTGCCATCTACCTCAAACGTACTTAAAAATCATGATCCCATACCAAATACATCATTCAAAGCTCTCATAGTATCACAATGGTTCCGAAAAAGTATGAACAGTTCACACAGTGCAGAAAAAATACAATTTCATAAGTGTGAAGATATCCAACTGTGTAATTGCGTAAACATGTGTCACTGACGTAGTAAAAGGATGTTTGTTTCTCTGTCAAATAATCAGGTAGCTGTGTAATTCTGTGTTAGAGAAATAAGGTACCGGTGTGTAAAGTTGAATAAGCAAATACCATATTAGCTAGGGCTCCTTGTGCTTGCCACACACATGGTACACAAAGTAACCGTGCACACCCCTGAGGATTAATGTATTTATACCCTCAGGTGTTACAGATTACAGCAATGGAATGAAATGTATCATGGAAAACTTTCTTTGTAATTCAAAAATCTTTAAAAATAAATGTTTTAAGTACAAAATTAATCACTCAAATGCGTGTCCTGTAGCGCTAAATGTGCGTCTTGCTGTAAAATAATTCTGTGGAAGTGTCGTAGTTATCTTCCACTGTAAGCAAAGTTCTGCTGAAGTCAATGTACTCACCTCATCATAAACAAAAGTGAAGTGCTTTGCGTATAGATATTGTAGTTATCATGCTTATTGCCGTGATGAAGAAAGTACTTTACTGTAACGTATTGTTGTGCTACGGAAAAGGTTGTCTCATTGTAGCTATACCACAAAAGTTACTACTAAAACATGTTTTACTTTCCAGAATAATACATAAAAACTGTCCAGATAAAAAACAGATACACCGCAAAAGCAACAATGTAAATTGTGTCACACATTAGTAGCGTCATGATATAATCGTGTAGCTGTAAAAGAAACCAAATACTAAGTCATCTTTAATCTCACAGAAAGTACTTCAAATAAAGAATGTCTTTTCAACTAAACCAAAATGTTGCATTAAAATCTCATTAGCAGTATATGTTCTAAGTATGTAAGCCTTATAGTCGTTACGTTATCGTGCAATTAACAAGCAAGAATGTACACACACAATAACACCGTGTCCTCTGTTCACTATAACAATGCATTCGTAATTTCTGTTTAAATAAGTTGTCCTGGTTCTTGACTGGATATTTAACTTCAAACATTGTTGCATGTTAACAGATTCTAAGTCTAACAAAGCATAATAGTAATGTAAAGTGAAAATTTTTATAGCAAAGACTAAGTTAAAAAAACAGATTATCTCTCAACAAACGGTTTTACATGTGAAATGTGGTGCAATCTTTTACTCTTCATAGTACTCCGAGTTTCAACTTGAACGCAATTATCATGCGGTATACGTCGGTAAAGAATACTGGAATTTTTCTCAGGGTTACAGTCTATGTTATTTTTCTCTGAGCCAGCCGGCGCACGTGGCTGCCTGCGGTGCGAGTCATTGTCTGCTATCTCTTTGTTGGCGTTCGTTGTTATTGGGATTAGGAGACCTAACTTCTACAAATTCACCTTGCCGAGAGGGCCCAGCCCTGTTTGAATCACGCCAGTTCTGATGAAATTCAGGTCTGTCGTTATGATTATATCGTCTGTCGTCATGTCGGTAGTTCCTGTAGTTTCTTTCTTGTCGGTTAAGTGGTGGAGAATTTCTCCCTCAATTATCACTGCACGGTGGACCGTTGCGTCTGAAGTTATTCTGTCTCCCGTGATAATAATAGTTCTGGTTGCCATATTGTCTGTTTCTCTGGTTGTCTCTGTGATAGTCATTACTGCGGAGAGGTGATCTTTCCCTGTAATTATTACTACTCTGCCAACGGTTGTCATACGGGTGGTGTCTGTTTTGGTCAGATTTACGTTGTAAGAATAGCCTTGTCGTGTCCATTTATTATTTCTGTCATCGCGGAATTGTGACGGATGTGACCTGTAATTGTTGCACTCCTGTTTTCGCGTTCCGCGATTGTCAGCGTCAATTTCCAATTCTTGTAACAGCCCCTGAAAAGCTTCAATGTCGTCTTTGCAACGTCCTGCCAAAATAATATGTCGTAAATGTTCAGGCAATTTGATTAAGCAAATGCAGATGAGTTCTGAGGGGCTGTATGGGTTTGACAGGTACTGATTCTTGTGCAACATGTCTTCAAAATATTTCACAAGACTGGAAAATTCAGATTGTTCGAAATGTTTCATCATTATGATGCTATATTTTACTCGGTCTTGTGTGGCTTGAGACCAATATGCTGAGAGGAAGGCATCGTAAAATTCTCCTTCACTGTGGCAATCGTGAATGACAGATCGCTTTCTTACAGCTGGTTCATTCTCTAAATAGCCACACATAACTTCTAATCTGTGCTCTAATGACCAGTTGGGAGGAAAACAATGAGAGAATTGATGAATTCACGCTTGTGGATGAATGTCGTTGCCGGAATTCTTAAATGTTTTGAATTTACATGTTGTAATAAACAGCTTATAGTCAAAATCGTCATGTCGGCGAGTCGCATGTCGGTCACTGTTACGTCGTTTCGTCGGTTCCATCTCAAGATTCGGTGTACCTTGCCAATTTCTTTCATAATTTCCGAAGTGCCCTGAATTATTATTTAGTGGCTGTTCCGTATTTCTATGTCCCTCTTCCCGTATTGGAGCGCGAGTGTCCTCTGAAATACGTAATTCTTGTATTACCTGTGTCAGCTGATCTTGTACTTCCAGGATTTCTCTTTGGTGTTGCGTATTAATTTGATTCTGATTTTGTTTGAATTTACTAATTTGTTCGCACTCTTCTGTGTCATTAAAGACTACTGGTTTTGCGTCATTCAGATTATCATCTACCTTTGTAGATAAATTATTTAGCTGATCCAAAAGTTCAACTACTTTCTCTGATAATGAACTAATTTCCTCCATGTGTCTTTCTGAACCAATTTTCATAGTATCTACTGTGTCCTTTAAGTTTTCCTGAGTTTTTGCAAGTTGCGTAACCGAATCGGTAGATGCAACTGAGTCAATTTTAGCTTGCAAGGTCTAATGATTTTCATGAACAATAGTTTGCAGTTCTTTTATGGCCGCTTCGAGATTCTGTAATGTATTTTCATGCCGCGAAAAAATAGGTTGGAATGCTCACAAATTTGTGTTTTTACGTCATTACAGACTTTTTGACATTTAGATTCGATTTTATGTAACTCAGTAGTTAAATCTTCACGTGTTTGTTCAAGCGTGGTGTCTAACCTTTGAAGATTTTGTTCCATTGTGTCTAACTTTCGAAGATTTTGTTCCATTGTGTCTAACTTTTGAAGCTTTTGCTATGTTTGTCCCATTTGTTGTATTAATTGTAATAACAATGCACTGGTGTCTGAAACATGTTCTCAGTGCTTTTCGGCAGTGAATTTGCACCGGTAACATTCACATTTTGACAAGCAGAAAATGTGTCTTGACTTATTTGAGAAAACGGTGAGGACCCAAGACCTGAATCTACAGTATTTGCGAGATTGTGTCCTGTCATTTCGGATTCCTGAGGCGAGCTGTTGCCGACCGATCCATCGATAATGCTTCCCTGTTCACTAATTGTTTCACTGTCTACGCCATTATTTGCCGCCCGCTCCATTTCGCTATGCACAATTACCAAATTACTACTTTGAAGCCCGCATCTCGTGGTCGTGCGGTAGCGTTCTCGCTTCCCACGCCCGGGTTCCCGGGTTCGATTCCCGGCGGGGTCAGGGATTTTCTCTGCCTCGTGACGGCTGGGTGTTGTGTGCTGTCCTTAGGTTAGTTAGGTTTAAGTAGTTCTAAGTTCTAGGGGACTTATGACCACAGCAGTTGAGTCCCATAGTGCTCAGAGCCATTTGAACCATTTTGAACTACTTTGAATGTCTGTTAATTCAGCCGGCCGCGGTGGTCTCGCGGTTCTAGGCGTGCAGTCCGGAACCGTGCGACTGCTACGGTTGCAGGTTCGAATCCTGCCTCGGGCATGGATTTGTGTGATGTCCTTAGGTTAGTTAGGTTTAAGTAGTTCTGAGTTCTAGGGGACTTATGACCACAGCAGTTGAGTCCCATAGTGCTCAGAGCCATTTTTGTTAATTCATTACACAGTGGTGCTGATAAGCTACGCTCGTCGTCACTATTATTTCTCAGTTTACTTTGGAGTCTAGTGTTACGTTTTTCACATGCCATTATTGTCACAATATTTCACATGATAACACAGAAAAGCACAATTTGAAGAGCAAAATAAGAAAACACATTAACATAGCACTGAAAATAATATCTAGTTAATTGAAAGCGCAGCTGCGAAATACTTGGTGCAAATCTACATGCATGCCGCAACTGTTTTACTGTACAACAACGAAAAACTACAACTACAAAGGAAATTCTCTCTATGATTACGTGCTAGCAATAAACAATAGCTACACTAATTACACAAACTACAAGAAAAAAATCAGAAGATTCCAGTGAGGTATCCTCAGCTAAGGGTCGACATATGAAACGTCCCCTTAGAAAAATTATTGAATTACTGTGCTGATAAATCTCTTACATTATTTGATTTTCAAACAGCTGAGCAAAACTGAACGTATTCAGACATTTCGCTCTTTACCTATTCTGATCAACATTAAACTGACACACAATATTTTTTAGCGCAACGCAATCTGACTTAATAATCCCTACAAAAGAATGGCCCTGACTAACAATAACCTATACCTTTCATGAATTCCTACCTCACAAAAATCTTCGTTACTCGAACTACTGCAATACAGCAAGCGCCACTACTGCCAGCTAAATAAAACTGCAACTGCCCAACACTACAATGGCGAATATTGCAACAATGCCGACCAGCCTCAGACTGCACACAGCACAGTCAGTGATTTTCATATAGAGCGCTACATGTCGTTACCAATATAAAAACCTAAACAGCCTACTTACAGTGTACTCAACGACGGACCTGGGTGCACAAATGGCAAAACGTCATTTTTTCGGATGAATCCAGGTTCTGTTTACAGCATCGTGATGGTCGCATCCGTGTTTGGTGACACCGCGGTGAATGACGACACGTTGAACAGTGGACGCTACATTTCAGATGTATCAATGCACCCTACATTTCAGCAGGATAATGCACGACCGCATGTTGCAGGTCCTGTATGGGCCTCTCTGGATGCAGAAAATGTTCGACTGCTGCCTTGGCTAGCACATTCTCCAGATCTCTCACCAATTGAAAACATCTTGTCAATGGTGGCCGAGCAACTGGCTCGTCACAATACGCCAGTCACTACTCTTGATGAACTGTGGTATCGTGTTGAAGCTGCATGGGCAGCTGTACCTGAACACGACATCCTAGCTCTGTTTGACTCCATGGCCAGGAGTATCACCGTTATTACGGCCAGAGGTGGTTGTTTTGAGTACTTATTTCTCAGGATCTATGCGCCCAAATTGCGTGAAAATGTAATCACATGTCAGTTCTAGTATAAAATATTTGTCCAATGAATACCCGGTTATCATCTTCATTTCTTCTTGGTGTAGCAATTTTAATGGGCAGTAGTGTAGAAACAACAGAAATGTGTAGGCTTTACTCAAATTTCGCCACTCATGACGCTGGTCTGAAAGTTACAAATGGTTAACAACCAAGCGAAAATAAATCGCTGTATTTTCAGCGGAATTCTTTTTAGATGCTAACCAAAGCATAGGTGACAGATCTTTCTGAGTGGTTGCCATGCAATTGTGGACGTGGAGGGGCTCCTCTTAATATTTACAAAAAAGTATTTACAAAAAAATTTGGAATGGAACTTCCATCCAGCGCTCGGCATTTCCCCTAGGGCGCCTGCCCATAACCCGCACCACTACCACTCTCCCCATACATGTCCTGTCAACTGCACATCTACAGGCCATGGCATTTTGCTCCGACTCTACTGGCAGGTGCAGAGACAGATGAACGGGGCCGACTCACTAACGTAATAGGGCTGTAACGCACTCGACAGCTCCTCTGCGACGGCCAGCCTACGGAAAACAATGAAGGTTCTTTGCAGCCCCTCACGCACTGAGCAGTTTTGATATACCAGCTGCGGAAGACTTGAGAAAACGTCGTCAGACTGCACGCCTTTAGCGTCCGTACATTTGTCAAAACAAGCAGGTCTTGCTTGCATCATTCAACAAAATCGCGATGACTTTCGACAGCTTGTAGAGCCTGGAGGAATTTCCAGTCCTGGAGGGATGTACAGTATGTCTTCAAATTTATAGCCATCTCTTTCTGGCACATAATTATGTAAGACGCAGCATCCTTTTATTGCGGCAAATGAAAGTTCTTCCTGAATATCCCTTGGGCGATGAAAAGTACTCCATTTGAGATCTCAGTTCCTCAAAAATGGTTCAAATGGCTCTGAGCACTATGGGACTTAACAGCTGAGGTCATCAGTCCCCCAGAACTTAGAACTACTTAAACCTAACTAACCTAAGGACATCACACACATCCATGCCCGAGGCAGGATTCGAACCTTACAGACTGACGCGCCTAGAACCGCTCGGACACTCCGGCCGGCCTCAGTTTCTCCTGGCGTACACATTCTTCAAATAACTTACGGGAATGCAGCCGGATAACGTGTTGACAACTGCCGATACACTCTGTTATTTTCCAGGCAAAACTTTAGCAAGGTAGCGATGTACAAACGAATTTAAAACCTCGGTTTTCACAGAAACTCCATTAAGATAACACACACACACACACACACACACACACACAGACTTACACAGTAAACAGTAGCGCCATCACAAACTAAAGATGACCAACGTCAGAAATTATCATTAGTGAAACTAGTAATCAACAAGTGGGCTAGCATAAAAACTGTCCCTCTGTGAGTGAGAGAGCAGGATTCCATGCTTAGTTCAAACAAAAACCACCATCTCCGTTTATAAGGTTACTGGCTAATTTAATTTCAACAGCTTCCTTAATAACACTATACCGATAGCTGGGAGTGCGTACCAGAATCTCCCTGTTGTTATTTGTTTTTAAATTTTACACGTCTAGTTCCGTAGGACCAAATTGAGAGCAAATCTCCAAGGTTGTGGTACGTGTCAGTATACCAAATTACAACATGAAAGTAATAACGGGTAACATAAAATGTTTATAAACCCAAAAAAGGCAAGCCATTAGTTTAAGTAAACGCAATCAACAATATAACATACGAATCAGCTTAATTTTTCAAGGAACCACTCGACAGAGTATAAGGAGTGACCAATGAGGCAACTCTGCAGTTTCGATTTGAAAGTGTGTGGCTTACTGCTAAGACTTTTGAATTCTTGTGGTAGCTTATTGAAAATTGATGCACCAGTATACTGCACACATTTCTACACAAGAGTCAAATAAGTGCGATCCAAATGCAGATTGGATTTCTGCCTAGTATTAACGGAGTGAAAAGTGCTAATTCTGGGAAATAATCTGATATTGTTAATAAGAAACGACAGTAAAGAATATATAAACTTAGAGGCACAAAAAGAAGTCAGAATACCCAGACTAGTGAACAAGGGTCGACAAGATGTTAATGAACATACACCGCTTATTTCCCGAACTGCCCGTTTCTGGGCCAAAAATATCCTTTGAGAATGGGAAGAGTTACCCAAAATATAATTCCGTATATCATAAGCGAATGAAAATATTCAAAGTAGACTAATTTTGGTGTCGAACGATCACTTTCTTCAGATACAGTTCGAAAGGTAAAAATAAGTCTTTGAACAAGATCCTGAACGCGAGCTTTCCACGACAGTTTACTAAGTATATGAACAAGTAGAAATTTAAACTGTTCAGTTTCACTACTCATTTGTCCATTCTGTGAAATTAAAACGTCTGGTTCTGTTGAATTGTATGTTAGAAACTATAAAAATTGAGCCTTACTGTGATTTAGCGTTAGTTTATTTTCTACAAGCCATGAACGTATGTCATGAACTGCACTATTTGAAACAGAGCCGTTGTTGCACTCCACATCCTTTACTACCAAGCTAGTGTCATCAGCAAACAGAAATATTTTAGAATTACCTCAAATACTAGAGAGCATGAGCAATATTTTGTGATCTACAAGCGTCTTAGTTAAATAAAAAAAAATATGCCTCGCGTTCGAAACCTTTTGTTTAATCCATGCAGTACCTCACAAAGAAAAAAGAATACAGCATTTTCAGTTGTTAAACCATTTCTAAAGCCGAGCTGTACAATTGATAGCAAATTATGCGATAAATGAACAATTATTCTTAATACACAGCCTTTTCAATAACTTTAGTAAACACTGATGGCATAGAAATAGGTCTAAAATTGTCTACATTATCACTTTCTCCCTTTTTATAAAACGTCTTTACTACTGAGCACTTTAATCGTTCAGGAAACTGACCATTCTTAACGGAAAAATTACAAATATGCTTAAGTACAGGGCTAAAACGTGCAGCACAATACTTTAATATTCTGCTAGGCACTCTGTCATATCCATGAGAGTCCTTAGTCTTCAGTGATTTAATTATTGACTCAATCTCCCCCTTGTCAGTATCTCAGAGGAGTATTTCTGAAATCAGTCTCCGAAAGGTATTTTCCCAGAGAGTTACGTAATTCCCTGTGGAAACTAAGTTTCTATTTAATACACCAGCAATACTCAGAAAACGATTGTTAAATACTGTACATGTATCTGAATCATCAGTAACAGAAATACTTTTACTACGAAACGATTTTCTATCGTCGACTTTGTGCAGCTGACCAGACACTTCATTCATAACGGACCATATGCTTTTAATTTTATCCTGTGAATTAACTATTCTATTTGCGTGCCGCATACTCTTTGCCTTCCTAATAAAATTTTTAAGCACCTTTCAATACTGTTTGTAAGGTATGTGTGTGTGTGTGTGTGTGTGTGTGTGTGTGTGTGTGTGTGTTTGTGTGTGTGTGTGTGTGTTTATGGCTTATGCTCAGTACATCGGTCCTTCACAGTTCTGATAGCCTGACCAATGTCTGACATGCTACAGCTGCAGGGGATGCGGTAGACACCCGCCTTACACAAACCGACATCATCCTTTGCGGAACCTAAAACGAGATCATCCTTTGAGGAACCTAAAATAACGCTGAACTTAGGTGGTGGTCGAAAAACAATCTTCACATCATATTTCCGCAAAATACGACCAATTCTGGTCAAAATATCTCCTGCATAAGGCAAAAAGGCCGTAGACTTCGATGGCATCTCGGTTTCATCATCAGTCACCTGTTACACAGTTGGGCGAAAGCGCAGCACGCGTCTAATCTGTCTTTCAGAACGGTTGCAGTGAAAGAACTCAATTTATTTGCCAGAATGAATTCTATAAACCGCCTAGTCCGAGACAGTTGGTAGCTAAAGATTCTTTTGTTGTTTTTAAGCTCCTTCCTCCACAAGGGTGCACTAAATTTACAGATAAACAATATGCTTCGTCTCCAACTTTGACGTCCAGCATCAGTACTCCGTTGTATGAGAATTTTCTCAAATATTCGTAAACTATTATTAAACGAGTTTTTCATACAAAAATTGATTGCTTCAAAATAGATGAGACTCTTACAATCCGCATCACAGGAAGCAGCTAAAATGACGGAAAAAATAATTTTTATAATTATAGTAAAGTACACCTGGATAATGCGACTTTGCCTTTCTTATGAGAAAAAGGCGTAAAGTATTTCACATCCACCTCGCTTGGCTGAACGGTCATATCTGGGCGTCAGCTGTGTGCTCAACATAGCGGTTGTCCCAGCCAGGCTGCCTAGTGCAGTGTATCTCTTTAACTGGTAAGGCCTTTCGCCTATAAGTATTTTCATGTTTCGTTTGTTACGCTGTAAGTCAACTAAAGCCGTGCTTAATATGAAGGCTGGATTGAACATTGCAGTGTTTTACTATGCGTAGTGGTTTGCCGTTGACTTCCTCCTGCATCCGAACAGGCTTATACAACCAATTAGAAGGGGCTTGTTCCGGCATAACAACGAGCGCCGGCACGAAGATGAAGAACGCAGGAGCAGAGAAGGCTTTAAGACAACGTCAGCCAGTAGCCCGCTGACTAGGACGGCACCACGGTAGGAGCGGCCTCTATACGAAGAGAATATAAACACCGTTCCTGCCAGCCTCGGCGGTCAATAGCAGACAGACATAGCAGAGAGCCCTAGATGAGCAGTGACTTATGAGCGAGTGTGAAAGCTTACATGAAAATTGTATGTAGTGAAGGACACTGACTGCATGCTGCCCATCGCTTGCGACGACTCGTTGTAAATCCAAAGTTCAGTATTGTCAATCTTCTTTATTATATTAAAACTATTAATATGATTTGCTTGAATTGTTGCATAGCTATCCGAGAAAGCAGCCTCCTTTAGTCACCCTGTAAGAGACGAGTGGACAGGACCCCACAGGATCTAAATTTCAACATGTACTCCGTAATACAGTGCAACTTGACTTGGCACGATTGTCATTATTATAGGTGAAAGCAGCTGTTTTGTTTCATCCGCGCATGTGTCAGCCAGCTGGGTTGGGGCGCGCTGAGCACACGTATCTGCATGCCGGAGAGATCGGAAACTACCCAGTGTCCTACTTACGGATCACGATACTAAATACCACCGACTGTCCTTTGATATTCGATACCCGGGAAACCATCTCTGCTCTCTCTCAAGCGGCCACTTCCTGATACCACAAACCAGTAGATGAAGGTCACAAAACTACCAACCAGAGGGACCTCCATTTGTTTTCGCAACCGTCAAACTAAAAATCACGTGGCAGAAATCCTTTCATTGGGAAATTCCAGACTTACTTCCTCTCTCTGTCTCTCCCAAGTGGTTACTTTCTGTTTGTATGAACTCACGCACGAACCAACGTGTCCAAACATACAGACGGAGATTTTCATCCCTCCTCAGAATATTGTGTTCCTACTAGCTGATGCTGAGGAGGGCCGGCCGAAGTGGCCCTGCGGTTCTAGGCGCTGCAGTCTGGGACCACGAGACTGCTACGGTCGCAGGTTCGAATCCTGCCTCGGGCATGGATGTGTGTGATGTCCTTAGGTTAGTTAGGTTTAAGTAGTTCTAAGTTCTAGGGGACTAATGACCTCAGAAGTTGAGTCCCATAGTGCTCAGAGCCATTTTTTTGATGCTGAGGAGAGCTGACACATAAAAATGGTTCAAATGGCTCTGAGCACTATGGTACTTAACATCTACGGTCATCAGTCCCCTAGAAATTAGAACTACTTAAACCTAACTAACCTAAGGACATCACACAACACCCAGCCATCATGAGGCAGGGAAAATCCCTGACCCCGCCGGGAATCGAATCCGGGAACCCGGGCGTGGGAAGCGAGAACGCTACCGCACGACCACGACATGCGGGCAGAGCTGACACAACTGCGATGTCAAAAACAGTGGGAAATAGTCCATTTACGCTACCCTATCACATTAATTGTTCAAAGATTTACAGAAGTTAAGTAGATCACTTAAAACACTCGCCACCACCTTACAATGATCCTTTTACGTAATGAAACATACAGTAATTTCAATATTCGAGGATCAGGCTCAAACATTTTGCAAATCAGGTAGTTAAATTTCGGCCACAAATAGATCGTAGCACTAAATATATCTGAGGTCTTGTGTGGAACAACGTTTGGGAGCACAAGCACTAAACGTATCTGGTGGAAGAAACCTCGTGACTGCACACACATGTGATCACAAAGCGTGTGTCATCTGCTGACTGCTGAGGAGCCACATCCGCAGCCGCGTTGACCACACTGTCAGTTTTGTGTTAGTATCCAGGTATCCACATGCAGACCGCACTAAGCGCTCAGAGGCCAGAGAGACTGTCTCCCTGACTACACAGCCGTCAGATGATAAATTTACACAGGGGGGGGGGGGGGGGATAATCGTCCAGCACAAAGACTCGCCATATTGAATCTTCTAACACAATACACATCCAACTTTTGTCACCGCTCAACCAGCATACTGGTTACTTCACTATTCAGCCATCCAGACGGCCGCAAGCACCGCCGGCTGGACTTATCCCCACGGCTAAGGGTAAGAGCCGACGCGTTGTAGCGTTCTTTGAACCTGCCAGTCGCATGAGGCTAAGCTACGGCTTCTGCCATGCTGAAACGTCGTGCCCACTCGTACGACACACTGCAAGACAAGCAGGTGTGGCTTCGACATACACTTATAATTGCAATTCCATCCCTGATATAGACTCCCCACTTAGAAACAAATCCACTTTACCCAATCCGAACGGGAATGTTGTTGTCCATGTACCTCGAATTTCTTTTGGTTGGTTGTTGGTTGGCTGGAGGGAGGGTACCAAACAGCGAAGTTATCAGTCCCTTCGCATGAGCGAACGAAGTCGGCCGTGCTTTTTCAAAGGAACCATTCCTGAATTTGCCTGAAGCGATTTAGGGAAATCACGGAAAACCCAAATCAGGATGGCCGGACGCGGGTTTGAACTGACGTCCTCCTGAATGCGAGTCCAGTGTGATAACCACTGCGCCATCTCGCTCGGGCGAATTTCTGACGCGAAATGTAGATTCCTCCCTTTTATACGAGCTATTTTCGAAGACAGAAGAAATTGGAGCATACACGCATTTTCACACCACTAAAGTATCGTTTCTTGTTGTGAAAATCCTGTACAATAGTATGGCATAGGCTAAATTTCCTCTAAGTATTCTCATATCAGCTAAAAACCATCTGTTGTTATCAGATTAATATCTCTTACCTCCTGCATCACAGGACCAGAATACTAAACTACTTATAAGCTCATGACGTAGTGCTAAGAGATCACTCTACCTCTGTCATAGGATGCGTCCTCATTTTCGACCTCTCTTAAAGTAGCCAAATGCCTCGTCACTTACGAAGACTCTTTAATGTAGCAGCACAGAGGAGTTGTGAATACCAGGTTACTACTACGTATCACTTTATGAATTCGGTAATATAGCTGATTTTATTACGATGGTTACCTCTCTCTGTGTGTATGGTCTCGCGTGACAACGTGATTTATTATTTTTTACACGAATTATGCATTGATATTGATGGAGTATTGTTGTCGTAACGTGGTGGGCTTTGCTGAAAATAATTGATAATTATTTATATATTATATAAATATATATATTTATTGTAATATAAATAAAGAGGCAGCATTGCTCAGTTTTTGTGCCGGGGCTTCCAAAGACTTGTAAAGTCCATGTCACGTTGAGTTGCTACACTATGCTGGGGAAAAGGAGGTTCGACATGATATTAGGAGGTATCGCATGACTTTTGTCACCTCAGTGTAAGTACACCAGGACAGTTTTCCTTTAGAAATGATACATACAGTATATCAGTCTTTTTGATAAGTCCTTTTACCTACTGCTATGATAACAGTCAATATCAGACTTAGCTGTATTCTTAACTAATCTGAAATGTAAAAATTATTTTAATAATTATGTAGTTTCTATGCTGGGAGTTTCGTCAGCTTCTGGTTATATTGGTCTGGCATCAGCAGGACTGTCTCCGCTGAGAAAGTCTCAAGGATTTGCAACTACGTGAATTCAATCTGGCGGTGTACAAGTGCACATACCAAAAGTTTACACAGTTTGATTACTGCAAATTACATTTCAGGGTAAGCTATGACATGCGATGGTATTACTTATATGGCAGCTGCCACTAGTTCCCGTCAATCACACAACAATAGGCCTACTTCTAGGAATTTTATGGGTATTGTTTATCGGCAGTGGTGTTAGTGGTGGTTTGACGGAGGCGGGCGGATGGAGGGTTGGGTAGCATTACCAAGTCCCTCTTAAATCTTGAATCTAAGAAGCTGTAAGTTTTTTCTCCAGGTGTTAATGACACGGTACTGACATATGATTCGTACAATGTAGCCCAGTTACTCCTTGCATGCCGTTTCTGCACATTTTCTTCCATTATTGCGCTTCTGCTCGTGGAATATTTTGACACCAGACCGTAAAACGGATCCCACCGCAATACCTTACTTTCCTGACTATGCAGCTGCCTGAAGAATTTTCATTTAGTTCTTTTTCTCGGAATTTACAGTTTTCAGAGAGGTAGCTGCAATGAAATCTGTATTTGTATTGGGGGTTTCCTTCCAGATTAGTTATGTATAAAACTATTTTTTTGTTTTTTTTTTTTTGTTTCGCAGAGGTTTTAGATAAGAACTGCAACTAATAACAGCCATCACAAATTTCCATGACGATAGACAAGTAACATTGTCGCGAATTCGTAGCCTATACTTGCCGTGTCAAGCTTTGCTAAACTAATAAATATTGCTGAGATCCTAGGACATAGCTTCAGATTGTCTCGCCGAAGCTTCTGAGTATTTCGGCGAATGACCTGCCTCTCATCTTGACACGATGATATGGACGAGTGCGCATGCGCCAAGTAACGATGTGGCGCCTTAATAACAGCGCATTATCTAGAAAAGCGGCGAAATTAGGGCAACAGATTGGCTGCCGAATTCGAAGGCGGAAAAGTAGTGGCTTATCAGTTCTCTCGAGGCAGCGTCCGCTGCAGCCAACATGATTTCATGAAGACAAACGTGGGCGATGAAGGACTACCGAGCCTATATCTCGTGTCTCTATTATTTATGTTGTATCTTGTGCCGTTGTTGACAGTGTATTAGACAACACAATCCCAGAAAGTGAAAGCAGTAACTAAGATCGTGGTGTAATTATTGTCCGTCTTGTATTCAGACGGTGCCTTACAATCACAATTTTTTCCAATTGCTGTAACAACATGTGAGCCCCATGTTCGTCGCAGCTATCTTTAGTAGAGTAGGACTTTTGACCAATATAATAATATTTCCCACAGTTGCACGGAACTCATGAACATCTTACTGCCTCGACAGAACCAAATAGAGGAATACACGTGAAAGGACGAACAGCGCGTTTCATTTTGTATACTTAAGGATGATACAAACTGCGTCGACGTGAGATTGGAGGATTAGCGTTTTCGATTTTTTGTTTCTTTCGTTTGTTCCGCTTGCAAGTCGAAATATGCACCATGTCTGTTATCCGGAATTACCTATTCTGGCGAGATATCATCCTTAGGTGCGTGAAATTTCTTGTTAAGTATCCGAAATGGCTCGAACTTCGTGGATGGACGTGCCAGAGGCAAAATTCAATTACATAAGCTTAGCACTTGTCATTGACGGTAAAAGGAGATTTCACCCAAAACACGTACTTTTCTGTGCTGTTTTGTACCACAGTGATGAAATACGGCTACGTGATTCACGTCTTATTCTACAACGAAAGATGTAATCCCTTTCCTGTTGGTGTTAGCGCGATCTGGAGCTGTTTCCTCACACCAGTAGCCGCTTTAGCGAAAAACTCTGATTAGTGTTAGGGGAGATGTTTTGATTTTGTTCTGCAGGGTGTTATCCGACTTTCATTGCTGGATTCACAAAAGATGATACTTTGCTCATCTACGATCCGCATCTTGTATCTATGTTCAGACGTCTTCATTGGGTGGGAGGAATGTTGCATACACCATTTATCCGTCACTGTAGTGTAAGCTTCTGTGGATATTTGAGAGTTTTAACTGTCTGTGTGACGTACTGTTGCTGAGTGGGTAATTACACTAACAGACAGGGGAAACCGCCACCAAATTAAATCAGTGATACTAAACCGTGCACCTGACTGACGGCCGTTAATGTGGCTCCCGTCTTTCATACGGTCCGAGACGTTGCTGTAATCTGTGACACTAATTGTTGTCAGGGACAGCATACTTCCTTTACGATGAATCCACGGTAGATGCGCTAAGATATCAGAAATGCATTTTCTGAAATGTACGTGAAAATCATAGGAGTTGAGAGTGAGTGACCATGCTCCTAGAGACAAGCCAACAGCGTGCGTCACAGCGCAAACACCAAATGTCAGAAACACACTGCACGGAGATGGCCCAGGTCAGCGCGCTCAGTGTGACTGTTAAGTGAAAATGGTCGCTACGCCACGGCAATGCTCTTTATGTGTCGTACAGTAAGCGAAACTTTCGAGTGTCATAGAGATCCAGTGAGCTTTCAGACATCGGTACAACGTTATCGGCCTATTGTTTTTTGCGGGGAGACTTGCTCGTCCTGTTGTTTACCTTCAAATGATCGACTAGTTTGTGGTCCCTCAATTACAGCTGGTTGGGCTACTGGAGACCATTAACTATCAACGGGACGGTGCTACACCGCATTTGGCTCTCATAGTGCGGGAACAATTAAACCTGCTACTCAACGGTAATGGTGGACCTATCCCATGGCCTCCTAACAGCCACGACCTAAGGCCTACAGACTTTTCTGTGTGGGACTAGGTTAAGTCAACAGTGTATGTACAAAAATTACAGAATCTGGCTGACATGGACGCGAGATATTATATGTGCCACATTCTCAATGGATGTTGAGTACTAACGTGCTGTGACACAAACTTCAGACACAAACTCCAGGCTCTCCCACACAAGTAGGTAACGTTAACAAGTAGCAAATATGCATAGTTTGTTACACATAGTGTTTTACTTTACTGATATCTCAAACGGGTCACTCTGTACAGTATATCTGATGACTGTACCCCGAATACTTAGACTGTAGCTCGTTTCCTGCTGGACAACGGTCTGGATGATCCGCCTGGCAACAGCACAACTATTGTGGCCCCGAAGTGTGGCGGGAACCGCTGCCAGCTGACGCAAATACTTCGCAGTGCCATGCAGCGACCGTCGCACCGGCTATAAATTTCCTTCGCCATCATAACTGAGAGCCGTAGAGGTTCGCATTCCGACAGATGCGGAGTTTTTAGTTGTATTATGAAACTGAAAATAATTGCCTATAGTGGACAAGGCAGCCGCGGCTGTTCAACAGACTAACAATGAATTGTTTATTATCAGTATAATTCCGACATCAAGAAAATGGATATGACATTTTCTGAAGTAGTCCCTTCGAGTTATGACATCTAGCTCTGCTAAGAAACTATAAGGAGCAGTCAAATGACAACCAAACGCCCGCCACAACGGGGACACGGAATGGTTCCACTCAAAGGTAACCATCACACGCAGTAAGAATTTATCCCGCTGCGAAACGACGCGATCAGTTCTTATTTCGTCGAAAGCAGCCGGCCGCTGACGGATCCGCTAACCGCACCCACTCTTGCACTTCCTCGTCCGACTGAAACCGACGTCCACGCATATCTTTCCGCAGCGCGCCAGAAATGTGAAAATCAAATGATGAAAGATGCGGGCGGCACGGAGAACGTTGCAGTATTTCCCAACCAGCTCTCTGAAGCGTAGTTTTCGTGCGATTGGCAGTGTCTGGGCGGGCGTTATCGTGTGCTCGGATGATTCCGACCGACAGAAGTCCTGGGAGTTTTGACTTTATGGCACGTCGAAGCTTCTGCAAGGCGTCTTCACAGCGGTGCGAACTGACTGTGGTTCCACGCTCGAGGAACTCGATGAGTAGAGGACCCCTGCAGTCGAAGAAAAAGGTCATCTTCACCTTAATGGAACTTGTCTGAACAGCTGTGTATCTCTTTGGCTTACCGTTTGCCCAGTGGGCTGTCGGAGTGTTTTGTGCCGGAATCATCTTTCATTTTTGTATTCTTATATTAACATATACACTGAAGCGCCAAAGAAACTGGTATAGGCCTGCGTATTCAAATACAATGGAAACAGGTAGAATACGGCTCTGCGGTGGCCAACGCCTGCGTAAGACAACAAGTGTCTGCCGCAGTTGTTAGATCGGTTACTGCTGCGACAATGCCAGGTTATCAAGATTTAAGTGAGTTTGAACTGGGTTAATAGTCGGCGCACGAGTGATGGGACACAGTATCTCCGAGGTAGCGATGAAACGGGGATTTTCCCGTACGACCATTTCTCGAGTGTACCGTGAATAACAAGAATCCGGTAAAACACCAAATCTACGACATCGCCACGACCGGAAAAAGATCCTGCAAGAACGGAACCAACGACGACTGAATAGAATCGTTCAACGTGACAGAACTGCAAATTATATCGAGCGGATGAACGTGTACGGGCATGTAGACAGCCTCATGAATCCATGGACCCTGCATGTCAGCACGGGACTCATCCAGCTGGTGCAGGCTCTGAAACGGTGTGGGGCGTGTGCAGTTGGGGTGACATGAGACTCCTGATACGTCGAGACACGACTGTGACAGTTGATAACTACGTAACCATCTTGTCTTATCACCTGTCCATTGTGCATTCCGTCGCGTGGGGACGATTCTTGCAGGGCAATGCGACACCTCAGATGTCCAGAATTGCTACGCAGTGGCTCCAGGAACACTGTTCTGAGTTTAAACACTTCCGCTGGCCACCAAACTCCCCAGATACTAACATTATTGAGCATATCTGAGATGCCTTGTAAAGTGCTGTTCAGAAGAGATCTCCACTCGCTCGTACTCTTACGGGTTTATGGACAGCCCTGCAGGCTTCATGGTGTCAGCTCCCTCCAGCACTACTTCAGACATTAGCCGAGTCCATGTCACGTCGTGTTATGGCACTTCTGTGTGCTCGCGGGGGCCTAACACGGACAGGCAGGTGTACCAGCTTCTTTGGCTCTTCACTGTAATAACATATAAAACAGGCAGTTTATGGGCAAATACGTTAATCGAAACTGGAGTTAACATGAACGCAGAGAAACGAAACAATATAAAGTCATAGTATTTGCAGAAAATAGCAGCTGTTTGTTTGGCGATAAACTTTACACTTAACTTTGAATGGACTACTGATTTATTTCTGTTCTTACATTAAGATGATCTGCAATATTATTAAAGGCGGATTCTGTTCACTGCAGCTCAAGATAATATTTGTGCTGATTTATTTTTTACAGTAGAAGGCTTGAACACTTACACAAATAGTAAAGGATTTATTCTGTGGTAGGATATTTACGTTGACATCACTTTAGTTCGTATGTGAACAGAGGATAGAGGGGTAGGGAGCATTGGGCGGGGTGGAGGTCAAAACATCTAATCAGATAACCAAGCTGCTCCCCTCCCTCCCTGCCCTCATGTCTCTTTACATACTCACGACATGGATTTCATCATAAATATTACAAGCAATACAGTTTGAAATAGCCTTATAACCTCCTGTAAAACGTCTGAAAATGAGCCTGGAAAAGTTGGAAAACCGGTTTATGAAATAAATAATTATTTCAAAAAAAGTGACTGGTTACAGTTTTCTGTATTATGTTGCTATTATTGTTATTAGCGACAACTATTATTTTCATTATTACTATCATTGTCAGTTATTATTATCGCTGTTAGTGTCAGTTATCATTATTTTATTATTATCGCTATTGTTATTATTCCTGTGAATGTTTGTGTAATATCTTTGATATGCATTGTTCTTGGTCGGATGTAATAGAGGGTTTTAAGGACCTAATCTGGTCAGGCTAAATAAGCAATAAATAAATAAATAAATAAATAAATAGCTATTCATCCAGACTTTGAGAATGAGAGCGTTTAGTGACTTGCAACGAAATTAACACATAACCCTATACCAAACTCTTCTGTCACTCTCCACAAAATGAAGGAAGGAAAAAAGTTTATCGCTTGTTTCATTCAGCTGTTCATGCAGTAAAACTGTTTCTTTACCATTAACTGTACTCACAACACATTTTGTCGATAGTATATACTTGTATCACGGAATGTACGCGCAAATTTGTGTCATTGGATAGGACATAGATCAGGAGATATGACATCACAAAGTGGAAACCATCTTTTGCGGAAGCCACTCAGACTATACTCGTTAAGTGTTTGAGAATGAGAGAACCATTCAGCTTATGCCAGCAGTTTCAGCAAAAAGTCTCGTGCAAAAATGCATGATAATTATGAAATTGAAGATACTTGTTACATTGGCAAACCAAACTAATACACTGAATTTCATTTACTGAATGCTGTACGATTAAATTAGCCGCTGATTTTCACTGTGAAACAGTAGCCCGTCTAAATAGTGAAAGAAAACTGGATGTACGTGCTTACCTCGACATCGTAGTAGAATGCTGAAGGTAAGTTTTGCATCACTTGCATGTCTGGAAGCCGGTTTCTAAGAGCTTCGGCATGCCAGTCCAAAGCCACTCTTTGTCGCATTTAACCAGGCCTTTTCTTTTTTTTATAAATGGAACCGTAGTGACCTGTACCCTTTCAGAGGATTTCCTTGGGAGTAGCCCCTGACTAGTACACCAAAGTTAAAATCGATTGGTTTGCAGGATCTAACCTTTCCTTGACAGATTCACGAGGAGCAGGGAATGAAATTATAAGCCTTATGAAACTACTTACATAAACAAAAGAATGACTGAAATAAAGGAAAATCTGTGTAGCTTTTACGCACTACACGCGTGTCTGGATCATACATGGCTTACCCTCCACAGGGTAATCAAGACATTGTTGTCCAAGTTTGTTCCACCCTTAGATGGCGACTTACCAGAGGTGTGTGAGGAGGGTTCCAGTGATGACGCACTGCAGGGTCGAAATGTTCGCAGGCATACTCAATCGGGTTCATACTTAAGGTATCATTTGGTTGATTTCTGCCTCATT
Source organism: Schistocerca nitens (assembly GCF_023898315.1). Lineage (NCBI taxonomy): Eukaryota > Metazoa > Arthropoda > Insecta > Orthoptera > Acrididae > Schistocerca > Schistocerca nitens. The sequence continues at coordinate 684,387,280 of NC_064615.1, read as the reverse complement.
TCGATAAATGTTCACGAGTTGGACGCTTTATGCTCGTACGTAAATGCTACCCCATTGCAGACTGCACGTGAGTCGGATGTGCGGGATGCTTGCGAGCACATTTCATTTAGTATTGCGGGGTGAATTTTTTCGGTCGCCACAACTCTTCTTCATTTCGGCTGAATAACGGTGTTAGCGCTATTGACTCTTCACTGTTTGTTCGTGAAATGAAGGACGTTCACAGCTCCATTGGCTGTTTGCACAAAAAGAGGCAGTCTAGTGAAATATCATCACAAGCCTTTAGAAATGAACGGGAATGACAGAAGAGAGGGATGATAATTTTCAGTGTCTATAAGACAGTCGCATAATCCAGAGGTACTGCAAATTTGCTATGAAACGACACTGTAATATTATGCAGAAAGAATTTAAACATTTAATTGATAATGAAAGAGCAAAATCACACCTATCGACAGTTACAACTCTTTGATCTGTACATCAAGAAGCACTTTGTGCTAAATTTTCAGCCATAGAGCACTTGAAGAAACTGGTGGTACGAACTGTAAAATTTGTGAAGTCGCATGCATTATTCCACTCTCAGTTGCAAAAATTTTCGATAGGATTTAACGAAGAGTATGGAGACTATATATTACTGGAAAGTACGTTGGTTAAGTCAAGGGGCATACCTGGAACTATTTTTCGGTTTTAAACACCTTATTGTTGAGTTTATGAAGGGGAAAGGCGTGCAGGAACGAACATTAGAATATCCGGAGGGGATTTCAGATCTAGCATTTTAAGTAAGCTTGTCTGCACATTGTCGACAGTAAGACGTTAAAACTAAAACACTAAACTCCGTCCAAACAGGCCTTGGTAGGCCCAACGGGACCCACCGGCCACCTAGTCATCCTCAGCATACAGGCATCACTGGATACGGATATGGAGGGGCATGTGGCCAGCACACCGCTCTCCCAGCCGTATGTCGGTTTACGAGACTGGAGCCGCTACTTCTCATTCAAACGGCTCCTCATTTTGCCTCACGAGGACTGAGTGCATCCCACTTGCCAACAGCGCTTGACAGACCGGATGGTGACCCATCCAAGTGCTACCCCAGCCAGACAGCTCTTAACTTCGGTAATTTGACGGGAACCTTGCGGCAAGGCCGTTGGCCACAGTAAGACATTACAAAGTGAGAAACAACTTATTTCTGATCTGGTGGGGATGCAATTAAAAAGGAAATCGAAATAACTAATTCACCTGTAGTGTAATTCAGTTGTAAAGAAAAATTATTTTACGTTAAATTTGTGCAGGACGACTACATTGTTCTCCTTAGGCAGAGTTTCGAAGTCTCCAAAAGAAGGTTGAAGAAGCGCTACAATACATCAATCAACATATGTGTGCAGAAGACCTTTTATCGATTGTGGAACTAAATAAGTCATGACTACATGGCAGTGTGAGTGCGAAAATCTGTGTAAGTGTCGGCATTTGTCTGTATGCCAACAGTCTGCGACAGATAAAATTTAAGTCATGTCTTCAGCGTACCAAAAATAATTAAATAACACTGAAAATTTGTTTCATTTGTGATCTGTGTAGTTCAGAAATATAAAATGTGACACCAAGTGTTATGCAGTGCAGTTGCATTGCCATCTAAATATGACGTGTTCCTAGTTTCCACCTCCTCCCTCTCTTTCCATTCAGACAGAGTAGCGTAGTGATGGGGGAATTGTGCAGGCAGGCTGAGCGCTAAAGCGCGCGGACCAGAGCAGGGCTCGCGAGAAGTAGCGATGTGCGTCGTCCGACATCCGTACGTTCGCCACCTTATTTGTGGAGCACACTTGTTCATAATGGGTGCCTAGAGGTAAAATTAATGGTGTGAAGACAGTTGTGTACTACCTGGGGCGACACAACTCTCCCAGTTTTCTCCAAACAGGCAGTGTACTGTTCTGTAGCTCCCTGCTCGGGGTGTCCACGAGCCATAATTTGCAGATAGCCGTCATCAGCTGGAATTGCTGACCGCGGAAGTGCACCGCGAGGAAGACATTCAGTGCTTTGTGTCACAACTGTGGTTGAATGTTCTAATGACGCCGCTGTCGTCTATATCAACTTGACGGGCAACTTCCCGTGCTGGGAACTCATCTTAGGTAGTAACAGTTCGTGGGACGTAAGCTTGAAATGATGCTGCAAGGCATGTTGACGAAGTGATTTGTAGACACTGTGCACTCTACTGGTGTATACTGAGAATGCCTGTTAACTTTTACCTTCATTACACTAAGCTGTACGAAACGATTTCCTGTGGTCAAAAGAGAATTGAGAAAGAGGTTTCCGTAGAAAGAGTGTACAACACGAGTGTAATGCAAAACTTCCTATGAGCAGTTTATTTTATTTGCTCGTTACCTGTTACGTATTTGTTTTTCCTTTTTCACATTTATACATTATTGGCCTACATGTTTCCTGCGTGTAATTTGTTACCGTAAGTTGTGTTTCCACTGCAGCATCTCAGACGACTGCTGCTTTTGCTCACTTCTGTTTCAGTTCACACTAATATATGTTCCAGATATTCATCAGTCACGATCTTAGGCTAATAATCGCTAAAGATGTCGTGGTGGTTAAAAAAATAATGCAGTGAAATACATCGTAAAAAAAATTATTCTTCAGAGATAAGAGTTCTGCTAATCATTCACATGGGATGGTCAGTGACAGGATTATAAACAGAACTAATTATATTAAATTTGTGGTTAAACTACAAAAAGAATCCCTTATTAATGGATTTATCTTACTAAGTTAGCAAACCAATGCTAGATACCACCTTGTTTCGATAAACATACCTTGGATGGGGACCAGTTATCTTATAAATGCTCTATCAGATTTATCCGACCTGATTTTTAACCCATCAACTTTAGTGTAGAGGGCGAAAACACGCTGCTGCAAGTTTCTGAGTTTTTTGCATACTTGTTAGCTACAACATAAACAAATGAATGTAGCTAGAGTTGGTTATATCAAATTTGCTAAGCGACACAAGCAATAGCTTTGAAATTCAACAGTGTACTCATTAAAACATAGCTCTGTTCTAGCAGCACTAGTTATCTCAGAAACTCTAACAGGTACCCAAATCCGTGAAAAGCAGGCTCAGAGTGTCCCTTGAAACTCACGAATAGCTGGTCAAACTGTAAATTCCACAATGTGTACCATAAATCTTCCGTATGAAAACTTTAGTGTTCCTCTATAGTCTGACTCACAGAAAAATTTTCGATAGGAAAAAGTTTCGATAGGAAGTAATCAAAGTCCCAGCAGTTGCACTGCTCGGCCACTTGCCATCCACAAATCAAATCACATAAACCTGACAAATTCGCGTCCTGTAGACCGAGCTCCCCACCCATTCGAATTTAAAAACAAAGTGCACTTTGTTTCTGACGGCCGAGATCAGTTTATTATGCATTTCTTCTCTTAGCTCGCTTCCTTTTGGTTGCCACTATCGTCTCTTCCCTGCTGTGCCGCTCCATCCTAGTGACGCGAATTGCGTTATACGAGGGTTGTTCGGAAAGCAAGGTCCGATCGGTCGTGAGATGGCAACCACAGTGAAAATAAAAAAAAAATTATTTGCTATAGTTAGGTACACCTTCCAGCTACTTCTCTACATAGTCGCCGCTCCGACTGAGAAATTTGTGGTAGCCTGGTACTAATATTCCAACACTCATGTCAAAGAAGGCTGCCACTTGTGCTTTCCGGCAGTTCTCTACACTCGTCCGCTATTAGTTGTCTGTGCCAAAATGTTGTCCTCAAAGCTAGCGTTTCATGTTAGCAGAGATGAAACTAAGGGGAGCCAATTACGGGCTGTGTGGTGGGTGATCGACACTTCCCATCGAAATGGCTGCGGGTGCGTCTTTGTTACCCTTGAAGAGTGCGGCCGAGAACCGCCATGAAGAAGGAAACGCATGACAGTTACATTATGTGGGCTGCATAGCTTGTGGCGAAACCTCTCCGCAGGCACCTACTCTTGGCGGGAGACACAGTTTTCAAGGTATCTTTCGGTGCTGATTGTGCGCTCAGGCCTGAAAAGAGCGACTGGATGCGATCGACGGGCATAGTAGAGACACTGACCAACACATCTGTGCTAAGGTTCATCGGATCTTAAAAGTGGTTTCCATTTCGCGCCACATCGGACCTTACTTTCTGAATAGCCCTCGTATTTTAATATAGATTTTGAACCAAATATAGCTTTTGGGCCAATTGGCGAACATTCAAAAATAGCCTCACAATAAATCACACTCAAAAGAGGGACAAAATGACATCAAACACTATATGCTTGGAAGAATAGCTACTCATAAAATATTATGTTAAAAACAATTTTCCATTGCTAAGCAATGACGTAAATAATTTCCACATTTTTAATATTAAGTAATGGTGTGGACGTTTTGAAAATAATGTGATCTTGTTTCGCATGCTGTCGGTAGGTAGTGGGGGACTTTTGGTGAAATTTCTACCTCAGTCACTCGCGGCGAGAGTTCTATCACCACACAATTGATCACCGCTGGTGCCTCCTGACTAAGCCCCATGGGCCAACCAGCGTGGCTGCTCGTGTACCTGCTGCACCCAAAAATGGTTCAAATGGCTCTGAGCACCATGGGACTTAGCATCTGAGGTCATCAGTCCCCTAGAACTTAGAACTACTTAAACCTAACTAACCTAAGGACACCACACACATCCATGCCCGAGGCAGGATTCGAACCTGCGACCGTAGCGGTCGCGCGTTTCCAGACTGAAGCGCCTAGAACCGCTCGGCCACAGTGACCGGCCCTGCTGCACCCCTCCAGTATCCTGACGACTCTAAAAGGCACAGCAGAGCGCATTCGGTACAACAGCATCTCTCTCAGCTTTCCAAACTGGAAATACGTAGGTCTCATTTACACAGAGATACGTCCTGACCTGCAGTGTTTTCAAAGGAACTGCCACCAAAGTCTTCTACGCTGAGCTTCGAGCTCACGGCTTAAAATTCGACCTCTTGAGTGCTCTACATTCAGCACTTGCATCCCACACTTAGGAGCTCCCTAGTAATCGACTGCGTGGCTTGGAACGTCTCGCGAAGTTATTAGAAGCTCGTTCTCAACATTGTAAGTACATGTCCGTTCAGAGCAAAATACAGGGATGCACTAATCTCTGAATATTGCCATGTGTTTGAAGTGAAAGAATAGTGGTCGTTAAAAATTCTGTCTGATCTGCAACAGACGTGTTACTCAAAGAGATGTGTTATTTCTGTGAGATTTATTTTGCGAAATTTCTGAAGAAAGTGCGTTTTTGATGTTTTGTTACGAATTTTAAATCAGCTGTAGAGATGTAAGCTTGGCTTCTGTTATATCGTACAAAAATGAAAAAGAAGTGTGGAGTACCTCAGTCAACTTTTGGGAGATAGCGTCAAAGCTGCAAAGCCACCATTTTGAGATTTATGTCTAATTACGCGTGCTAGCGTTACGATTTAGTCATGTTATTCCAATGTAATTTCGCTTATTTTACTTTATTGTTTCATTAACTAAATAGCTGCACGCAATTATTGACACTCAAACAACTATCGTGTGAAACCCAGCTCGCTCTGTTCGTCCACGAGACCCAGAAGACAGTAGATACCGGCGCCTGGGTGACGCCGTGTTCCTTCACTTCCGTAAGGCATTCGATAGAGTGCAGCACTGCTGCCTGAAGAAGAAAACAAGAGAGTACAGAATATCAGACCAGCTCTTTCACTGGATTCATTGAGGAGTTTCCTGCAAACAGAATACAGCAAGGAGAGAAATCTTCAAAAGTACAAATAACTTCGGGTATACCCCTAAAGGATTGCTGTATGCCCATTACTTTTCATATACATGAGCTTGTGAACTAGGAAGACTAAGGGGCAGAAAATCAGAGAGGGTACAGGAAATGGCGTTCATTTGCCAAACAGACTGTGAATCTTCAATGTGTTCTCCCTTACCGAAAACGTGGAAGTAAAAAGTTCGTAGTGACCTTCGTAGATTTCAAAACGGGCTTATGATTCACTTGACCGAATAACTCTTCTCAAAATTCTCAAGGGATTCGTCTCAGAAAACAACACAACAACACAGACTCTTACTGACACCAACTGAAAAACGAAGCTCGTGGGAGAAATTTCAGATGTTTTGTTATCAGGCCGGGAGTCAGGCAAGGAGATGGACTTTTTAGTTGTGTACTTGACAAGGTGGCAGAAAGGAATGAGTGACAAAGGTGTTGTAGATGGCATCGGGCTTGGCTCTAGCAACATTCATTTGATTGTTTGTAAGAGGTGCATGACTAAGGAATTTATTGCTAGCGGACTGGAGCAGATGTAGCTTCGATGGACTGCTCACGCGCTGCCTGCGATATGTAAGCTACAATAGAATCGCAGACCAGAGAGCTGTGTCAGCTGCAGTAGTGGTAGTCGCTCGCAGTCGGGCGGTTGGGTCAGGTCGCTCGTAGAAAGCAGTTGTCAAGTTGTATACCTCACAGAGAGCACTTGTGTCTTGTATGGAATTACGAAGGCCGTTCGTGGAGAACGATGGCGGTGTCTGAGCGATGTAGTATAAGGTAAAACCAAAAATTACTATTTATAGCAGCGCGCATATGTAATTTGTAACAACTGATTTTGTACTATTGTTATATCAAGTCCCATGTAAATGTTTTAAGAAATCTTTTAATAATAATCTTTCTTATAACAATAACTTTTGACAATCATTCATCTGAATTTAAAGATTTTACTAATTTCTCCTATCCATGGTCATCCAGATTATCGTAAATAAAAATCAGTTGTTTCCTTTTATAAATGACAAATCTAGCGGCCAGTATTGCACTGGGCTGCGCCAGAAAAATTTCTTACAGGAGCAGATATATACGCGTTATCCGGCGACTTCATTGAGGTAAGAATTTTCAATTTATTCAGAATTATTTTTCAGGGCCATGACGCAGCATTGCTGACGTCCCGATTTACCAGTTTAGGTTCACAGTCACCTAATTATTGAAAGGTTATGTATGAGTCACATTTTCATTGGGAGGTTAGTCAGATTTTTATTCCGAGGTTACGGAAGGAATTTATCTGTTGGGAGGTTACATGTTGACTACCTGGTATTTGAGATGACCTCTTCATTTTTTCCTAATTCGCTAGATACGGACGCAGAACATATCAATGAACTGAAGAGAGATTCAGCAAAGGCGGAACTGCAGGTCTCCTTCTACAAAACTGTATTTGTTACAAACATCAAGTCACCGCCCAGAAGACTAGAGATAGAAGAAGGAGAAATTAAACAGAAGAGTGAAGAGAGCCAAACTGCTCTGGAAAAGAAGCCTCGCATCAGAAAAATGGAAACAGCAAGACGTCAATACCACTTAATGTCAAGATACGACTTCACTGCACAGTAATATGACTAGAGGCCCTACATGACGTAGAGTGCCTTGCTATGAGCAGAAAAGCTCTGATATATAAATTAGAAGTAAGAGAAAGACAGGTCTTGAGGAAAAATCTACTCCCGATATAAGGAAAGGACGAATTCAGGCGACAACACAACCTTGAACTTCATAAATGTGGAGAAATGATGGCAGACCAATTCGTAGGAGGAGGACTGCTATCTATGGTCACACTGCCAGAGTGCGATCGAATCTACTGTTACTTTCTCAACAAGGAAACCAAGGAGACGCCGTTCATCGAGATAGAACATGACCTACAAGAAGTGGGAACAACGTTACAGAATATCCATAAATCATTCCGCTTAAGAATAAACCCCAAGAGCACCCGAGCTTCCAAGAAGGCCAAAACTGAAAACTTGCAAAATACGGACTGAAGCGAAGAAGGGACAGGACAGGGAACGAATGGGAACGCTGGGAAAAGTGCAGTTGAAGTAGCGTAGTCCAGATATGGTCGCTACGAAAAGAAGACGAAGAAGAAGAGAACTTAGTGGTGAACGTCGGATGTTGCATGAAGTTTTTCGCAGATGACGCTTGAAAATTGTACCGAAATGCGGGAAGAATTGACACTTGATATACGGATTGGCAGTTGATCTTCAGTATACACAGATCGAACGTGTTGCGGATAAACAGGCAGGAAATGGTTCAAATGGCTCTGAGCACTATGGGACTTAACATCTGTGGTCATCAGTCCCCTAGAACTTAGAACTACTTAAACCTAACTAACCTAAGGACATCACACACATCCATGCCCGAGGCAGGATTCGAACCTGCGACCGCAGCAGTCGCGCGGCTCCGGACTGAGCGCCTAGAACCGCTAGACCACCGCGGCCGGCAAAACAGGCAGAAAAACTTATTATTGTGTGGCTACATGATTGTAGAACAGTCACTGAAAAAGCCATGTTCATAAAATACTTAGGAGTAGGCGAACGGGGCGACGTCAAGTGGAACGACAACATTAAACTAATCGCAGATGAGGGAGGTACCAGACTAAGATGTGTCGAAAGAATCCTCATGAGGTGAAGTCCACCCACCCTCGTTAGATCAATTCTCGAATATTATTCGTCAGTCTAGGATCAGCACCACACAGGATTGATGATGGAATAGAGAAGATCCAAAGAAGAGCAACCTGTTTCGTTACAGGCTCATTTAGTAAGCGCGAAAAGGTCGCAGAGATGCTCAACCAACTCCAGCGGCAAACGCTGCAAGAGAGGCGGTCTGCATGACGTAGTACTCTACTGTTGAAAGAAGAGTGTCTTCCTAGAAGAGTCAATCAATATATTTCTTCCTCCTACGGAAAGAGTATGAAGGTAAACTTAGAGCTCTGACGGAGGCTTACCAACAATCGTTCTTTCTGCGTACCGCTCACGACTGGAATGTGAACAGGGTTAAGTGACGGTGGTATACGAAGCGTGAGGTGGTTTGTAGAATATAGATGTACATGTAGATGTATGTATGTATAGCTACGATACAGTACAGACTTGTTAAAACTGCAATAGCAGAAAACGAGAAACGGAAATATATAAACACATGACGTTCAAAAATGGTTCAAATGGCTCTGAGCACTATGGGGACTTAACATCTATGGCCATCAGTCCCCTAGAACTTAGAACTACTTAAACCTAACTAACCTAAGGACATCACACAACATCCAGTCATCATGAGGCAGAGAAACACATGACGTAGGAACACTATATTCGCATGGGACATTGAGAGAGGTGTTGGAAGCAATGACTGAATATCGTGGTAACACTGACCACGTAACGAGCTTAATTATGATTTGCTGAAATGGTTATCTCTTACACCACGTACTGTAATGTTATAGACCTAACAGGACGTAACGATTTGCCAGCAAGTTAGTATGACGAGCGGTGTTGTCGCGAGGTGCGAAACATGAGTCAGTATTGGTACCGGTACTCCAAGGAATTTACACTTAGTGTTTGTTTAGGCCGTAAACAATGCAGTTCGTTTGATGGAGTTCTCCATCCATTACCCTAAATGGTATTTTTATACCATATCAGCTACAGGTAAAGAATCTGTTGGCAATCTTCGTATTAGGCAAAATGTAACTTGCAGTTAAAGATATGTTACGTCAGACAGTCATTGTACAGCAATTTCAGTAGAAGTCAAAGCTGCAGAAGCACGCTCAAGTGTACACCTAAATTAAACTGTCATATAGTGTTTCAGAAGAGATACTACTCCGTCTTCAAGCCACGAGTGGCCTACGGGACCATCCGACCGCCGTGTCATCCTCAGTGGAGGACGCGGATAGGAGGGACGTGGGGTCAGCACACCGCTCTCCCGGTCGTTATGATGGTATTCTTGACCGAACACGCTACTATTCGGTCGAGTAGCTTCTCAATTGGCATCACGAGGCTCAGTGCACCCCGAAAAATGGCAAAAGTGCATGGCGACCTGGATGGTCACCCATCCAAGTGCCGACGACGCCCGACAGCGCTGAACTTCGGTGATCTCACGGGAACCGGTGTAACCACTGCGGCAAGTCCGTTGCCAGGAAAGATACTTCACTGACGGAAAAAATAATTAAGGCAGAGTAATGAAATTTCGGGAACACAATTGTCTAGGTAACATATTTAAGTGATTACATTGCAATATCGCAGCGAGGTAAGCCATTGCAAATGTGAAGTGGTGGCACGTTAGTAAATGGGCTAACGGCCAGAATGTTGAATGCAAGCATGCAAACTTGCTTGCATTGTGTCGTACAGTTGCCGGATGTCAGTTTGTGAAATGGAGCTCCACGGCTGTTGCACTTGGTCGGTCAATACAGAGACAGATAATGCTCTTTGCGCATGGCACCGGAATTCTCGTCCGATGATGTCCCATATGTGCTCGATTGGAGACAGATCTGGCGATCGAGCAGGCCAAGGCAACATGTCGACTCTACGTAGAGCATTTTGTGTGAGAAGAGCAGTATGTGGGCGGGCGTTGTACTATTGGAAAACACCCCCTGTAATGCTGTTCACAAATGACAACACAACAGGTCGAGTCAGCAGACTGACGTACAAATTTGCAGTCAGGGTGCGTGAGATAACCACGGGAATGCTCCTGTTGTCATACGACGTCGCACCCCAGGTCATTACTCAGGTCGAGCGTGTCTAGCACGCAGACAGGTTGGTTGCATGCCCTCAACTGGCCTCCATCTAACCAACACACAGCCACCGCTGGCACAGAGGCACAACCAGCTTTTGTTAGAAAACAGAGCAGGCCTCCACCTTACCCTCCAGTGGGCTCCCGCTTGACACCACTGAAGTAGCAAATAACGGTGGTTTGCGGTCACTGGAATGCACGCTACAGGGAGTCTGGCTCGGAGCTACCGTTGAAGTAACCGATTTATAACGGTTCGTTGTGTGACTATGGTGCCGTCTGCTGCTCAAATTGCTGCTGCAGGTGCACTGCCTTGCGACGGAGCCATACGCCGATCACGATGGCTTTGTTTCTCGTTAGTGCCATGTGGCCTTCTGTAACCCAGTCTTCTAGCGACATTACATTCTCGTGACCGCCGCTGCCAGCAGTCTTGTACAGTGGCTACATTCCTACCAAGTCTGTCTGCAGTATCGCGGAAGGAACATCCAGCTTCATCTGGCCCTATTATTACCTCGTTCCAACACTATGAGGTGTTGATAATGGCGTCTTTGTCTTCACTAACATCCACACCAACCTATTATTTTCTGTCTGAAAGGTAACTAACGCTCACAGCCGTCATAGCATTTTTTTCCGCAAATGTAGAAAATTATACTAAAAAAAGGGAACTTCATATACAAAAATAAATAAATCGAAACGACAATGTGGAAATTTTGTTAGGTTGTTTCCAAGTTATTTTTATATATTCATAAATGATGAGCCGTGGCGACATTGAGTTAGCAGACTGACCTGTCTGGCACCAATGTCTCAGGTGTAGTATCGACTATCCCTCTTACGGTCCCATTGCCAAAATCTATGAGGAAGAGTTGGTATCTGCGGGTTGTGTCCTTGGAAGGTCTTTACTTGCCGATATACCAGGTGATCACAAAGTCAGTATAAATTTGAAAACTTAATAAACCACGGAATAATGTAAATAGAGAGGTAAAAATTGACACACATGCTTGGAATGAAATGGGGTTTTATAAGAACAAAAAAAAAAAAATCCTAGACGCTTGAAAGATCTCTTGCGCGCGTCGTTTGGTGATGATCGTGTGCTCAGCCGCCACTTTCGTCATGCTTGGCCTCCCAGGTCCCCAGACCTCAGTCCGTGCGATTATTGGCTTTCGGATTACCTGAAGTCGCAAGTGTATCGTGATCGACCGACATCTCTAGGGATGCTGAAAGACAACATCCGACGCCAATGCTTCACCATAACTCCGGACACGCTTAACAGTGCTGTTCACAACATTATTCCTCGACTACAGCTATTGTTGAGGAATGATGGAGGACATATTGAGCATTTCTTGTAAGGAACATCATCTTTGCTTTGTCTTACTTTGTTATGCTAATTATTGCTATTCTGATCAGATGAAGCGCCATCTGTCGGACATTTTTTGAACTTTTGTATTTTTTGGTTCTAATAAAACCCCATGTCATTTCAAGCATGTGTGTCAATTTGTACCTCTCTATCTACATTATTCCGTGATTTATTCAGTTTTCAAATTTATACTGACTTTTTGATCACCCGGTATATGCGGGGTTCGCTGGCCCGAGAGGTAGGCACGAAGTTTTGGGGTTGGCGGTAGCGTCGCGACAAGACATGGTCATGTGGTCCAAGCGGCCGAAGCCACGAGTTGCGGAAGGAGGGCCTGCACAGAGTGAAGATACCGGAGTACTTCACCGGGGTCAGCGTCGACTACAAGCAGCAGGCCGACATCCCGTCGGTTGGTTGCCAACGTTCGTGTCGGACGACCGCTCGTGGCCTGGCTGCCCCCTTCTACCTGGCTTCCATCGGCGCCACTCAGTAACCGCTGCGACGCACCGTGGATCCGTGGAACCACTTGCTGATAAAGGGGAGTAACATTCTGTAACGCTCGTGGCGATTTGTTTCAGTGTCTACCTGCCCTCCTTATTATTTTCTGGTTTGTACCCGACCCTCAGAGTTTTACACGGTCGGCTCTTTGGTCGTAAATATAGGCAGTAGTATTGTATTAAGACACTAGCTGTCGTTTGAAAATTTGTCCCGGTATTACATTGCCTTTCCTTTCTGGTTTGTATACGATCATTAATGTTGTAGTTAATCAGCTCTTGGTCGTAAATACAGCCGGAACAATTGTACTAACGCACAGGTTGTCGTTAAACAAAATAGGGAGCTTGTGGTTAGATTTAACTGTTAACCGGTTCAATTCTTTGACTGTAATTGAATTTCTCAGTCATTACTTATAATCTGAACAACTTGTTGTACTAAGCTGTTCGTTTCTGTGTTTGAAAGACCGGGTTATTATTTGTGTATTTTACCTGGGTCTTGTGGTTTCGCCGAGTGAGTTCTCTTGTAATAAGTGTTCACAAGTAATGTTTTAAGACGTTCCTGCAGAGTGATCTGAATAACTGACAGTCAGTTTAACTTTGAAAATATTAACAACCAACTGCTTTAGTTAAAATGAAATTGTCAGAAGGGACGATTTGGGATCCAGTCACAACTTGGCTGCCGATTGAAATTAAGAGGTTGTTTGCTTTGAAGTAAGCGTTATCATTGTCACATTGTTTCTTAATCTGTTCAACCCTAAAGCACAGGTGTGCATCTTAACTCCGAATCTTTCGACACACAGCTCTCAAATTAAAAGTTAAGTCATTTGTTTTGAGTAACTGAATCATTGTTGTCGTCATTCGTGCTTATATTGTTTTCATGTGTTGCAGAAGGGCATTTAATAAGACAGACTGTGTGCAGGGCGGTAGCAAACACCGCTGTTTCACCCGATAACGGGCGGGATGGAGGTCCGGCCGTTTGGTAATCATTGCCATATTGCCTGTGCTCTGCAATACAGCAATTCAGATTTCTTTTGCAAAGATTAAAAGCTTATTCGACCTACGGATTAAAGTCAAAAGAACTTTGCAACTTTGTTCATTTTGTTAAGGAAAATTTTTATGGTTAAATGCTTCGATTATCTGTAAAACACAGTATATATATTGTTAAATAAACAGGTTGTGTGAAAAGAAAGTCATATTGGTGGGTCCTCCCTTCCACGTTTTCCTTAATTCCAGTAAGTGTCACTTATCAAGTAATATAGTGGATATATATATATATCGAATACGGGAAATAATTGCATTTCTATACTGATAAGCCAAGAGATTCCATAGTTTCAGATGAGGAAAGGAATTGAGAAACCTGTTATTGGGCCATTCAGGACAAAGTGCAAGTATAATATTGAGCTGTATTCCTTGGTGAAGATCACATATTTGGTGCCGAAACCCGGGAGACATTTTCCACGACTGCCGTTGTGAAACACGAATTCTGGACGTACGTCACGCGGCAATGCTACGAGGGGGGCTCACTGTAGCGATTTGTTACACCACGCAACAAGCTCTTCGACGACAACCGCTTGCATACACAGCTAAGTTCAATTGAATTATCACGCAACATGTTTTGTAGTGTCATTTGTAAAGGCAACTGATTACATTATTGCCGCTGTGTACTGCCATTGTAGCTATTCGATTAGCGCTTTAACGAATTAGCAGATCCTACGCTACGCCTGTAGATTGTTTATGACTAGGCCATAAATTGAACTACTTCGACTACCGATCCAAAGATAACGCCCTACTAGGACCAACTGATCGCTGGCCGACACTGCTTTAAACTTTGGAGTATTCGGACGGAATGGACATGCCAGACCACAAACCAGAAGCACAGTTACACTCTCTAATGAGAAAACGTATGAGGGAAAGAGCAAACATTACGCGACTCGTTGCGGAAGTTACAAGGTTGTCCGACACATCGGAAATCGCGGATTATAAATATTACAATGACAGATTGGGAAGCGTTCTGAACCGCCTCGTTAAATTAGATGAGGATATTCGCGAGTTGTTAGACGATGACGAATACGAAGAAGATGTCCTTAAATGCGAAGATTATATAGACACCGCGAAACTCACAATTTCTCGATTGTCTCACGAAATAGACAAACAGCTTGCGAAATCGGTAGCAGACATAAAGATTCCCGATAATCCGCCGGTACAATCTGTAACAATGAGTGTTCCCACAGCTTCAGTAAAACTTCCCCCGATCAAGCTTGAGCCTTTTTCAGGCGACCTCGAGACATGGGCACGATTCTGGGAGCAGTTTGAGCAGTCGGTTGACAACGATCCGACGGTAACTACAATTAATAAACACATCTTTCTTCGCGGCTATCTCTCGGGAGAACCAAATCATTTAGTGGACGGTATTGCGGTGACGGCCGAGACGTACGCAGAAACGAAGAGGATTCTCCGAGCGCGATGTGGCAACAAGGATCGAATAATTCAAGCCCACTTAGATTATCTCGAAGCCATAAAACCAATTAAGCTGTCCACCCCAGAGGAACTTAATTCAACATTCATTGAATGCCAGCGACGTGTTCAAACTCTCCGGGCACTTGAGGAAGACGTGAACGGATACGGTCGAGTCCTCGCGCCGAAAATTTTACGCGCTTTTCCGGATGACATATGCCGCCGCTGGATAATTCACGCCAAGCGTACAGGAATATCCGAAGGGGACATTTTGCAACTGATGGAGTTTCTGAACGCGGAAGTCGACGGGGCGCTGACCATGCAGAAGATACGCGGTGAATTTTCCAGCAGTAACTTTCCCACAGCGTCCACACTTCACGCACACGCGAAATCTAAGAGATCGACTCCGAAGGATACCAGCGTAAAGGAACCATTCTGCGTCTTATGCGAATCTTGCGGTCATTGGGCGCAAGACTGTAAGAAGATCGTACGCGTTAATGATCGAATAGATAAATTGAAACTAGCAAACAAATGCCGGCCGCGGTGGTCTAGCGGTTCTAGGCGCGCAGTCCGGAACCGCGCGACTGCTACGGTCGCAGGTTCGAATCCTGCCTCGGGCATGGATGTGTGTGATGTCCTTAGGTTAGTTAGGTTTAAGTAGTTCTAAGTTCTAGGGGACTGATGACCACAGATGTTAAGTCCCATAGTGCTCAGAACCATTTGAACCATTTTTTTTAGCAAACAAATGCTTTCTTTGTCTTCAACGTGGGCACAAAGTGTCAAATTGCAAAAAGAAAGAAAAGGCTCGGTGTGTTAACTGTAAAAGACTGCATCATAAGTCCATTTGTGAGGAACGAAAGGATATTATGGGTTTTGCGGGTCAGACAAACGTTACTTCCGTGGGAAAGGTATCTGTCGTTCCCCACGGATACACGTACCTTCAGACAGCCCAAGTATGCGTCTCAGGACCTACAGGATTGAGCAGGACAACGCGATGTCCACTGTACGCAGGTAGTCAGTCCAGCTTCATAGCAAAATCGCTGATTGATGATCTCAAACTGCAAACGGTAGACCGACAAGAATTAACCGTTTGTTCCTTTGAATCAAACCCTACACGCCCACGCCATCGCAGACTTGTTCAGTTTAATATGAAGGGGCTTTGGCAGAATTCTTCAGTGCCACTTACTGCCTTCGAAAGTACTCACGTTATTTCTCACCAGCCTTCGATTCCACAACATATAACGAATTTACCAGATGCCCGTAAGATTACGCTAGCAGATCCGAAAACCTATTCAACAGAGGATCTTCCCGTGGAGATTCTTGTAGACGGCGATTTTTATTGGAAGATAGTGAAGCACAATTCGCCCATGCGCATCTCTGAAACCTTAGTGTTAGTTCCTTCTCTGTTTGGCTGGATACTTAGTGGTGACAAGTCACAAGCCTGTGTGCATGCAACCGTGGTAAATTTTGCTCAGACTGACCGATCTCCTCTGCACTCGGACAATGACTTCAGACGTTTTTGGGACTTGGATACTATAGGGATTACTGCCGATCAGGATCTACCTGTGAACAACAAGGATACGAGACTTCTTGAAGAGTTAAGAGCATCTTTATCTATAAAGGATCATCGAGCAGTGGTTACACTTCCCAAAAGGCAACATACAGTGCTTTCGAGTAACCGACCGATCGCGGAAAAACGATTCAAGCACCTTAGGGAAAGATTTCAACGTCAAGAGACCTTTAAGCAAATGTATTTCGATCTTATGCTAGACTACATTACGAAGGGGCAAGTAGAGGTCGCTCCCACCCCACTCTCAGCAAAGGAGCTATTTTATCTCCCTCATCATGCAGTGAGGAAGGAGAAATACGGAACCACTAAGTGGAGAATAGTCTTTGACGCTTCATCTCATGAAAACAACGCACCTTCTCTGAATGAGGTATTAGAAGTAGGACCGAACCTATTACCAGAAATTCTGGAAATTTTACTGCATTTCAGACTATATCCTACGGCTATCGTCGCGGACATCACACAAGCTTTCCTACAATTAACCTTAAACGAAAAGGACAAAGACTTGACCAGATTTTTCTGGTTCAAAATTAGCCAGGATCAAACAGGAACTCTTCAAACGACGGACGAACTGACAGAATACCGTTTTAACAGACTCCCATTCGGCCTGACCTGCAGCCCATTTTTACTTTCTGCAACACTAAAAGAACTTGCCGACAAGTGTATGACAGCATTTCCCACCGTAGCGCCACTTATAAACAAGACTGCATACATGGACGACTTTGTGATCTCAGTAGAAGGTGATAATTTGGTGATAACTATATACTATGAACTTGTAACCCTAATGAAATTGATCAGTCTCCCCTTATCAAAATGGGCTACCAACTGTGAACAACTCCACACTATCTGGAGGGCAGAAGGGCGAGAACTCCACACCCAGACTCAAGTTTTAGGTGTAGACTGGAACACCGCAGGTGACTACTTCTGTATCGATCCTTGCGAAATCATTAGAAGGTCGTCAGAAGAGCCAGCCACCAAACGACTCCTTTTACAATGTACGGCTAAATTCTATGACCCACTCGGACTGTTTTCCCCTGTTTCTCTTGTTGGGAAATTGCTATTCCAGGACATATGGTGCCGAGGAATTGGCTGGGATGAACTTATGCCCTGGGACTTAGGGGAACGATGGCGCACTTGGATATCTAGCTTACCTTCATTGTCACATATACGTGTCCCTAGATAGATAGCTACAGCTCATGGAAGAGACTCTCAGCTGCACGTATTCTGTGACGCCTCAGAAAAGGCTTATGGAGCAGCTTTGTACATTCGTACCGTCTTAGATGATGACGTTGTAACCCACTTAGTCTGTAGCAAGAACAGACTTGCTCCTATTAAGAAGGTGACTTTGCCTCGACTCGAACTTTTAGCGGCAGTAGTTGGGACCAGACTACTGTGTTACTTTTGCCGCGCAACAGACTTGAAGATTGCCCATGCGATATTGTGGACGGATTATACAATAACACTAAGTTGGATTCGCTGTGATCCTAACAGATGGAAGTCCTTCGTTTGTAATCGTGTAACTGAGATACAAACACACACGACTCCTACGAAATGGAAACACTGCTCAGGACCAGGCAATCCTGCTGACCACCTCTCACGTGGACTCCTCGGCTACCAAATGAATTCTCTGGATATTTGGTGGCAAGGGTCGCCTTGGCTTACACGCCCTCCGGAATGATGGCCAAACGATACTCCAACGATGGTACGACTTCCTCACGAAGAAAAGAGGAAGAAAACCCAGAGCCAAGTTTTGTCGATATCTACGCCAACCAGCCTTCTGGACTTACTTAAATTCAGCTCATACTGGAAGCTCATTCGTATCACAGCATGGGCTCTCCGCTTCCTACACAACATTCGTCAGAAGAATAAATCTTCAGGAGAACTTACAACCACCGAATTATCAGCTGCCAAAATATATTGGATTCGAGTGGGCCAGAGAGAGTCCTTCCCCAGCGAATTAAATGCACTTCAGAATAACTTACCACTGCCAAAAGAGTCAAAAATCGCACGATACAATCCTAGAAGATGGACTGATACGTCTAGGGGGTCGACTGCAATGCACTAGCCTCAATATGGGACAAAAACATCCTGTACTCCTTGACGGTTCCCACCACTTCACACAATTGATTATTCGAGAGACACACATCCGCCTTCATCACTTTGGTGTTCGTTCTGTACTATCCGAACTGCGAACCGAATTTTGGATCCTTAGAGCTCGTCAGGCCATCAAAAGAATCCTACACTCATGCCTCGCATGCAAGATCTTGAAGAATCCACGAGGGCAACAGATCGAAGCACCGCTGCCACCTGAACGAGTTTCACCTACCAAACCATTTGCTGTAACCGGAATAGACTTTGCTGGCCCACTATTCATCGAAGTGGGGAAGGAAACGCACAAGTCATATATCACTCTTTTCACATGTGCCACCACACGAGCTGTACACCTCGAACTCTGTACAGACTTGTCAACGGACAAGTTTCTTATGGCACTTCAGCGATTCGCCGGAAGACGCGGACTACCCCACACGATATATACAGATAACGCGGAAACATTCCACGCCACGAATGTGGAACTAGCCCAACTTTGGAAGGCATTAACCACCACAAAAACGTATCACTTCCTCGCCCACCATGGTATTACTTGGAAATTCATTGTCTCCTGGGCGGCTTGGTGGGGTGGAGGGTGGGAAAGAATGGTGGGCACTATAAAGCGTTGCCTACGGAAGGTATTGGGACTCGGAAAGCTCACTGAGGAACAACTGAACACCACTTTGATCAGTATTGAAGCCACGGTGAACTCCAGGCCCATCGCACAAGGAGATGATTGTGATGCACTCACACCATCCCATTTTCTGACGGGAGAAAAACTTACGACTATACCGACGGGACCAGAGCCTTCAGCGAACACCAATTTAACAAAGGAATTCCGACTGAGACAGCAACTCTGTGACAGTTTTTGGAACCGTTGGATTAAGGAATACCTATTGGAGCTCCGGAACTACCATGAAGTTAAACGCCCATCGGGACGAGTCGTCCCCTTTCGCCCTGGCGACATCGTGCTGATCCAAGAGGACCTTCGTACGCGACATATGTGGAAGAAGACCAGGATAGAAAAGGTACTACCAGGAAGAGACGGCAGGGTAAGGACGATAATACTCCGGACACCAGAAGGTCACATCATTAGTCGTCCTGTGAAGCTGGCCGTACCTTTGGAGGTCGACCAGGGTGGGGAGGATGTCACAGAGTGATGTACTTCGAGCAAGTGAGAGACTGTTTGTTTACTCTTAGGACAATGTGTCTTTGACTTGCTGTATTGTATGTTCTGTGACTATGTAATAAAGTGGTGTTAGACGGCTAACCACTGCTCTATTGTGATTCACGACAACATATAGGCCACACCATTCTACGCCTGTCCGTTGCCGTAGCTTAGTGATCAGCGTTGTTGATTGCCATGTGCGAAGCGCAGGTTCGATTCTCGGAACTGGCAGAGAATTTTCCTTGTTGAGAGAACTGAAACGGGTTCCATTAGAGCCGCTACTTGACCAAGTGGTAACGGCACCAGGTCCGTTAACCCGGCAACGGCCGCAGAGAGTTTTGCTGACACCACACACGTCCTTACCGCATCTCGGTAACGCCATTGACTGGTGACGACACGGCAGTCAGTCAGACGGGATTGGCCTGTGTGTGACCAGAACAGCGGGGCATTCGATGCCTGTTCCATCTGTTTGCTCAAACCTGCGAGAGCTCTATCTGGACCAGTCTTAAATTGCGAATTACGTTCTACACATGATTGACACGCGACAGGTCAGTGTGAAGTGCTGGCCGGAAAAAATTATAATCAACATCGTTTACATTAACGCCAGAAGCGAAATATCTGCATTCTGTGGTGCAGTGCAATAAACCATACCCTGTCAGCCCAAAAGAGTTTCGAGCCTAACAAAATGTAGAGAGAAGTTAAGATTGTAGTTTTAATACTGTAGTTGTCGCGAATGTAAGAAATATTCCAACCGATTTATTAATTCAGTTTAAGAAAAAGTTCTTGAATGCGAGGCAGCCGAGCACTGCGCTGACTCCGGAAGAGGCGAGCTAATATTTGAACTCGGTAACGAGCCTAGGACACGCAACAGCGGCATGTGACCAGCCTCTCGGCTGCAGACTGCAAAGACGTAAGGCAGTAAAATACCAAGCGGACCATATATAGAGGGCATCACACGTCACCCGCGTGATAAGCCACGCTCAGGGCACAGGACAGAGTCATCGAACGTTCTAGTAGTAGTGCTGAGTGCAAATGAAGCCATATAAATAGAACCCTCCTGTACTACTGGGGAGAGCGGGACGAGTTATGGGCAGACACCGTCTGCATATTGGGCTTAGGAAATGTCGCATTAGGGCATCGTAGTTATGGACTTGCATATAGACAAATATACCAGAGGTACTTGCATGCAATCTCATCGATAGTTGGCCACTTCTCCCCTTCTCCGTGTGCAGTCCTACCGAGTTCCGTACTCTGCATCACTCAAAGCTTGCTTTTCAGCTGAGGTCGGGAAATCATCAGGAAGCCCACCACCAGTTCCACTTAGCGAACTCCACAGCACGAGATAAGCTCTTCTGTCGCGCTTACAGCAGTCCTTCTTACTCTTTCTCAGAA
The DNA here is from genome assembly GCF_023898315.1 of Schistocerca nitens. NCBI lineage: Eukaryota > Metazoa > Arthropoda > Insecta > Orthoptera > Acrididae > Schistocerca > Schistocerca nitens. The sequence goes on along the minus strand of NC_064615.1, from coordinate 684,366,251 downwards.
CGTGACACAGGTCTTCTGCACAGTCTCCTCCACCTTGACTACAGCGCAAAGAACGTTCATCCAAATATGCGAAACCATCAGAAAAGTCCTTGACGAAATAAAAATTCGAACGTCGGCTGCAATTAGGAATTCAAATGAATCAAATGGCGACAAGTGAAAATTTGTCCAAGCCTGGGAGTCGAACCCGGACTTCCCGCCTATTGCGAGAGGTCGCCTTAACAACTTCAGCTATTCGAGCACGCTTCCCGTCCAACCTAAATTCCCATATGCCACACACTACATACGTAGTGTCCCCTGTCCATTATCCTCATTGCCCGCAGCCTCACCTCATTCCCACAAGAGGTCGAAGAGCGCGTTCTCACTGAAGGTATCATTATTTGCCATCAAGGCTCATATACAAACTTCTAGGACTTGTAGAAGGAAGTGAGTAGATGATATTTTGAACTGAAAACAATCTCCGGAAATATATCGTTTCCGTGTTACAGCCATTTGAAAACATGTTGGTAACGCGACCGCTTTAAAAGTAATTGATTAGGCGTGGCGCAGTACATCACTTATTTTACAGTTCCACTCATTAATAGCAAAAGAAATTGCTAGTGTACTCGTTGACAGTTTCTTTTCAACGCGATGCAGTACGGTCTCTTCGAACTCGGGTGTGCGTCGTCTCCCTGGAACATCTGAGTCACACCTGCTGACGGTGAAGGTGCCGTTTCTCGACGCCGTTGCTTAATTGTGGCGGAAAGAGTATGCGATGAATTAGGACGTTGTGGAGAAAAATCTTGATAAAGGCGACGAGCAGCTCTTCCATTCCATGAGCTTCGGTATTCAGAAGGAACATGTCGGTGTATTCTGCGAACGGGTGCTCAACCGTGTTGCTCTAACACTCACAGGCAGGTGAATGAGGCTCGAACCAGTCAGAGAGGTAGGACATCCACCGATCCGACGTAAACACCCTCCATCATGACTACCCTTTTGCACACCTATCTAGCACAAATGTTTTCAAACGTTTGTAGCACGAAAACAGTACGTTTCTGGACATGGGTTCCTATTCAAAATATTATGTGCTCCCTCCCCTCTACAAGTCCTAGAAGTTTCTAACTGAAATTTCCGAACACCCTGCATTTATAGGTGTGTTGTCTGTTCTTTCGGACCTCTTATGGAGATCTGGTGAGACTGCGAGCAATGAGGACAATCTCCGAAAGAACAGACACCACACATTTAAAGAAAAGTCTTCTTTGGGAAGTTGTTCAGCTCGTGTGTCATATTGGCTCGAATGTCAGTTATGTTATTAAAAGCTTTGACCCTTCACATGCAGTTCTGCACATTGTCGCTTTGCAGTAGATTCGTGCTGACGACAAGTTTCATCACCTGTGACCTTTTTTAAGAAAAGAATTGTCCGCCTAGTGCATCAAGTCGCGGTAGGCGATCACGCATCGTTGTTTTGGTCTCGGTTCAAGATGTGCGGGATGAACTTTGCACACAGCTTTTGCCTCTAAAAACATTCCGGAGGGTGTCTCGAACACTCTATTTTAGAGATGTTGTTTCAATGATTTGTAACACAACAACACTGACTGACTACGGTGGTACGTCCACTGTTTAACACGGCCTGCTCACAACTGAACTTTCGAATGCACGTTTGTTGTTTACAGTTGTTTGTTCAACATGCCACTGCAGTCACTGCTCTGACGTCGCTTGTACGCCTGGGATAAGTTAACTTAGCGGAACTTTTTGTACGGACGGTGTAAGGCTGTAAAATATTAGGCACGGACAGCTATATCCCTAGTAATGTGTAATTAACATTTGCCACACAGTAGAAGAGCTTTATCAGGGCAATGAAAACGCAATTTCACCATCCATCTGTTATGCATGTCTAACAGTCTGATAAAGCTCCGAATCGTCGTCGAAGGTGGTCATAGTCAGAAACTTTTCTTAAGAGCAGTCATCCTGTTCGTTAACTAGGGAAACTTGTTTTGTACAAGAACAGAAGGTTGAGGTTTAACGTCCCGTGGACCACATGGTCATTGAAGACGGAGCATTAGTTCTGATTGGGGAAAGATGAGGAAGGAAATCGGCACTGTCATTTCTAAGGGACCACCCCAGAATATGCCTTACGCGGTTTAAGAAAACCACGGGAAACATGTATCTTAGCATCACGCCACGTCGCTCGGTAGTTATTAGATTTATAAATGTTTTTCGAGCGCATCTAATTTTGACCACCCTCTTACAACTGATTCAAAATCTTTTATTCTATGCAGTCTACACACACACACACACACACACACACACACACACACACACACACACACACACACACACACACACAATGTACGTATTTCTGGAGTCACAACTACGGATGTCAAAACAACGGACGCACGTTGTGGTGGCATATTTTATAAATCCACCTCCATGTCGAGTGGGGACACTGATCTGTAAGACATTCTGTTGGCACCCACCTACTTAGGGGAAAAGATCATCACGATAAAATAAGAGAAATCAGGGCTCGCACAGAAAAATTTAAGTGCTCGTTTTTCCCGCGTGCCGCTCGAGAGTGGAACGGTAGAGAGACAGCATGAAGGTGGTTCATTGTACCCTCTGCCAGGCACTTTGTTGTGAATAGTAGAGTAATCACGTAGATGTAGATGAAGAAAAATTTAATAATGATGTGTGGAGGGTAAGATTACACCATGAATTAGTTTAGTTATTTGCATGTTTCCTTGATATTTTCTAAGTGAACAACGGACTAGCGCAACTCACAAAACTCAACTTTGCGAGACAGTGACGCAGCCAGCCCCGACATCACAAAGACCTTCCTTTTACTTTTTATGCCTCACTTGCGAAACGCTGTCATTTGACTACAGGCTCAGTTTCATTGAGCGGTATCATTCCGAATATCTGATGATTACACATTTAGTCAATATGAGTACAAGATGGGTATGTTCTTCCTTCGTAAACCCATTGCCAGTGACCAACTGTTTGCTCGTGTTGAAAAATTAGAGTGACTTTTTCCCGCGGTCGATGCTGGGCAGAGATGGTTATGCGGTATGTCGCTGCTGTCTTCATCGTTTGTTCCTCGTTGTTTGCCTTTCTGGCAAGCGGCTGTGTTACGTGGAAATTATCGAACGAATATGATTACATTCACTTCTCCGAGCGACAGTCGTCAGGAGGAACTATCAAGCAGTTCCAGGGCTCACGTTCTTTATCCTATTACAAACGTTCAGTGAGACTTCCGTTGGTATGGAGAGCGAAAGATGTAGAGCACTGTCCCAGGTGGAATGCGGCACAGTAACGGCAGTTAGTGTTGGACTTCAGCCAAACTGGATATGGTTTAATGCCGACCTCCAGTTCTGAAATAGGCAAAAGCCAGGTGGATTCTCCACCTCTTCTTAGAAATACAAGCCGCGCGGTATTAGCCGAGCGGTCTGGGCGCTGCAGTCATGGACTGTGCGGCTGGTCCCGGCGGAGATTCGAGTCCTCCCTCGGGCATGGGTGTGTGTGTTTGTCCTTAGGATAATTTAGGTTACGTAGTGTGTAATCTTAGGGACTGATGACCTTAGCAGTTAAGTGCCATAAGATTTTACACACATTTTGAAATACAATACGAGGGCTAATCAAGAGACTGAGACTGTTTTCTTCCGCAGTTATTTGTTAAAAAATAGTTCAAATGGCTCCGAGCACTATGGGCCTTAACTTCTGAGGTCATCAGTCCCATAGAACTTAGAACTAGTTAAACCTAACTAACCTAAGGACATCACACACATCCATGCCCGAGGCAGGATTCGAACCTGAGACCGTAGCGGTCGCGCGGTTCCAGAATGCAGCGCCTAGAACCGTTATTTGTTACTCCATTTCTCTGTTTACATGATCTTTTCACAGTATTCACCTTGTATGCACATTTTATAGTGTCTCTGCCAGTCCTCGAAGACATGACGCAAGCCATTCTTTGTCAGGTCCTTGAGAATCGCCTCACTTTTGTTAATCACTGCTTCTGAGTTCCCCAATCGAATGCTCCAAGTTTTGACTTTAGTGGTTGGAATAATAAAAATCAAAAGGTGAATGAGCGGGGCTATAAGGGGGACGCGGTACACAAGTAACGTTGAATTGTGCCGGAAACTGCATGACTTGATTTGCGACGTGCGATGTTGTCATGATGAAGCCGTCACACGGCCTGAGAAAGTTGTGGTCATTTCCTTGCAATGTATTTTCTCAGTTTAACCGATGCTGACCTTAGTATGCTGCTGTAACAGTACTGTGAGTGGAAAATGCATGCTGATAAATCATTCCATGACAGTCACAAAATCTGATCGCCAACACTTTCCCTGCAGATGAAACAACTTTCGCCTCTTTTGGTGATGGAGAACCTAGCAATTTCCACACTGTGCTTGCTAGTCTTCCTTCGGGATCATGCAGCCATGACTCATCACCGATGATAAACAATTCGAGAAGCGCGATCCCTCCATCAGCAAAGAGGCAAAGCATCTCCATTCGCACTGTCCTTCAACTGTGTTGAAGTCGACTTTTGACACAGCATTAGCTGAGACACCAGGCCCGACTTACTAGACACAGACAAGTGAAGTTCTTTAATAACGTAAACACTGTCGCAATAGGTAGTGCATCTTCACCATACACTTGCTGCAGCTTTTCGTGTTTCAGTGGCTGTATGGTTTAAACGAACACAAACTTCTCTTGCGCAGTACTGTCCTGTCGCGTCGCCTCCATTATTTGGCATGCGAAATGCAAAGAGTGCTAACCTTCCGATACACAGTACTGCCACCCATGGATATTATACATAAAAACCAGCTGTTTTCAAATATTCATGGTGCAGATAGGAAACTATCACGGAAGCTACAGAAAAAAATTAGTTTCGGTCTTTGTTGATGAGCCCTCGTGCGAAGAGGTTCAATCACGAAGGCATATAGAAAACATTTTAAATGATCCACAGACAGGTGGCGTACATGACATTCTTTCCTGTAGATTAATGTAACAGTGTGACATCAGAGGCGGCATGCAGCCAAGGAAACATGTGCCAGATTCACATATAAACTGCAATTCTGCATAACGTCATGAAGAAAAGAGAAGTATGGGATCTCTAAGGTGGTTTGCGAACCGTCGCTCTCGTGTCAACTGACGTGATGGTGTAGTTGTAGGAAACACTCGCCTTAGCAGCGAGCTAGTTGCTTATTATCTCACGTTCACACTTGTTTTTATGTAGGTGAATATACCTCTGCTTATAAAATTCCCGGCTCCACATCATATCATAATTATTGTTTGGAAAATATTCGCGTTTTGTACAAAACATCATTTCACCGATTAACATTGAACAGTCAACGGTAACCATTTCAACGAAAATAGCTTCTACCAATGAAACAAAATGGTCGTTTAATTCGCCAATGGGTAAAAGCGTTCCGAAGATATGGTCCCACATGAAAGAAAATTTATTCAAGCATTTTGCTGAATGGATATTGTCAGAAACAGTGTCATGGACAATTATTTCTGATCCTCGTATAACATTCTTCAGTTATAATTTAGTTCTGCAGTCTTGCATAGACACAATATCACGGGAGATTTAAGCGTCATTTAAGGTAAGAACAGGCTGTTTGCATCTTTGGTCGCAACCGATCAATGAATGTAGCCGATAACGCAGCCGAGACTGAACGTCCGTCACGTAAATGACATGTAGATCGAGTGACAACTTTGGTGATAATGCTGGCCATGTGAAATGACTAACATATTGGAAAGCGCTTTCGTTAACAGAGAATGTGCGTACACGACAACTTTTCTGATATAAAAGTATATCTCACTGCCATTGTAGAAACGGTAACGAAATGAGAGGGGCAGTGATCTGGAAGAAAGTAATCTGAGTAAGCTAACGATTTAACTTCCTGTCGATGATGAAGTCTTTAGAGGAAGACAACCTTAGAGTGCCGGCAGTCAGTCAGTATGAAAGCGACAGCGATCCAATATTATGAAATTTTTGTAACTATCACAACAGTATCTGACTGAAAAAGTCTTTATAATCATTTTCAGATTGACGTGAAAAGAGAAAATGTGCATATTTATGAAATAACGTAGGCAGTGTTAGGTTGATGCAAAAGTTCACAAAACTGGTTCAAATGGCTCTGAGCACTATGGGACTTAACATCTGAGGTCATGAGTCCCATAGAACTTAGAACCATTTAAACCTAACTAACGTAAGGACATCACACACATCCATGCCCGAGGCAAGATTCGAACCTGCGACCGTAGCAGTTGTGCGGTTCCGGACTGAAGCGCCTTTAACCGCACGGCCACACCGGCCGGCTGATTGTCTTTTTTATTTGTAGTTCACTGTTGTTAGATGAGTTTAAATACTGTCATTTTGTCATTTGGAGACAGTGAATGTAGCTGTGGACGCTAGAAAATGAAGTGCCAAGAGGAGAAGACGGAACATTTCCAAAATATTCTTGTGTTTGAGTTCAGTAGAGGGGTGACGGCAGCGGAGGCAACCAGATACATTTGTGTCGTGTATGGGGATAATGCCAATGGACAGAGAACGACAACAAAATGGTTTTCTCGTTTTAAGGAGGATCGTTTTGACAATAGTATCACTCCACTTTCTGGAAGATCTTCGGGGTTTGATGAAGATCGCTTAATCTCATTAATCCGCAATGATCTACGTCAGTATACACGAGAACTGGCATATGTGATGAACTGTGACCATTCCACCATCGTGCGACATTTACATGCAATGGGGAAGGTTAAAACATCGGGTGCATGGGTACCGCGTACTCTAAGCTAAAATCACAAAAATCGGCAGGTGGCCACACGCGCATCTCTGCTTGTTTATCATCAATTGGCTCGTGAACAACACCGACCATTCTTATCCTGTATCGTTATTGGTTCTTATCTTGTTTCGTTCCTGGTGGCGAGAAATAGTGTCTTTATGCTATCATAAGGAAAAGAAAGGAATGGTTGAGTCCAAACAAAGCAGTAACTTCCCGTACAATTGCTTCCCTGAGGTGTAACTATCGCTACAGACATTTATTGTCAACATCTGAGGCATTCTGCAGACGCAGTGCAAGAACAACTATCAGGAAGATTGCGTGAAGTGATACCACTCCATGAAAACGCCAGTCCGCAGTCTTCTAGACTGACTAAAAACACTATACAGGAATTGGGTTGTGAAGTCCTTCCGCACCTGCCTTATTCACCTGATCTTGCGCCCTCAGATTTTAACCTTTTCCGCTCTCTGTCAAACAACCTGCAAGGAATTTCCTTTCCGGATGAAAATGTGCTCCGAACATGACTCGATGAGTTCTTCGCCTCAAAAGCTCGTGGTTTCTACCGTCGCGCAATTTAAAAGATACCCCAGCGTTAGCTAACTGTTATGAATAGTGAAGGAGAATATATTATTAATGACTAAAGTCTCTATTGTGTGTATATGTAGTGTTTATTATACTTATGGAAAAACGCTACCAATTTATGCACCAATCCAATAGTAGACTGTCAAGTATTACAAGATACACTTAGTCTGAAATGTAAGCAAATTACCTGTCTTCAAGATGTTGACAGAGTAACCATACAAAATATATAGCCGTAAGTGACACCATCACATGGAGTAAAATCATGATAAAATGGTCAGCATGTATTACCCGTAATGTCGGGTCGTCGCTGGTGTACTATGCCTACAACCCCCCCTACGGTGCAAACAGCTGAGGAGGTAAGGCCGCTAGATGTCGCTGACGGAACGCGTTATGCAATGATAAAAAGTCAGAAATTTGATCTTAGACATTCTTCATAAAACTAAACGGGATACATTAAAATGCACTTTAAGAAAGAGCTAGAGTTTTAACATGGGTCCAAAGAGAAATATTAGGTTGAATCATAAAATGCAACTTCAAATAAGTGTCTGTGAAATATGCAGTAAAATAAAGTTAACTGACAGCAGCATGTCAAAAGATAAAAAATCACGTGCACAGCGAGCATACCAAGTGCGGTTCCAAGACGCAATGAAAATGTACGGTATCAGAAATACAATCGATAAAAGCTCTAAAGTTTAACTAAAGGTATCGTAATGGCATTTCATTTTATGAAAGCTGATTGTTAGTGGTTGCCTGTGAAGTATTACGCTAATGGAAAGCAGCATATCAAAACACGATAATGGACCTTTCTAAAAGTCCTTATTTATAGCTGACTTTCCTCCCGTGGACTGGAGTTAACACGTAGTCGTTTTTAGTTCCATTTTTGTCTTCGTGTTCTACGCTTCTGACATGGGCGCGTCTGACCCTAGTTGTTTTTGCTCCTAAAGCAAAACAAAACAAACGATAAAAAGGCTGAGGGCACAGTGGGATATTCGAATCCAAGACAAGGCAACGTGAGCAGCACATGGCCGGTGGATAAACAGAGCTCCACCGGTATATAACAATAACAGTCTACCACATAATGAAACATAGGCGTTGGGTGCAAATTCATTCTGTTCATTAAGAAGTTTAGAAGGGTGGCGTTTCCTGTTTACATACTCGTAAATGTCTATTTCTTCCAAAGGATCCAAGCGTCCCTTAGGCGCAGTGTGTACAACCTGTGTCAGTTACGGTGTGCTTGTGCGCAGTCAAGAGCTGTCAAAATGCAGTTCTGTTTCGTGGATGTGTGTGTTTCTTGAACGTAATGTTAAAATCGCTGCCCATGTGTCCAAGATAAAACTTCTCACAATTACTGCATTGTATTGTACAAACACCCGAGTTCAAAAGTTTATTACGTTTTGTCACCTACACTATCTCTAAGCTGCGATTTTGGAGTGATATTTATTTGAAATACGCATCTGACGATTGTGTTCTTTAATTTCTTCTCTAAACGCTGAGTGATTTGTCCGAAGTATGTCACCCGGACAAATTTCTTCTTACTGTTTACTGTTTTCTGTGGTCCTGAGTGTTTGTATTGCTCTTTTTTTATTTTGTTGTCTGGACGTGTGACAAAGCTTTCTTTCTACGCTTTTGCCTCTGCTGTTTTTTTTTTTTTAGTATACTTAGTTCCTTAAGAACTCTTTATTATCTGACGGCAGGCGGATAGGTCGGTAAACTACGGACATAAGGAACGATCTCTTGCATCACACTAGGTGGGGAGATTTACCGTGAATAATGTTCTCTATACATGTAGTTTTTCTAGAAATACCGAACGTGTGCCTACTGTTAGTTTTAAAGTTTATTAAGTCCAACAAGCTAACAGAAATATTCTCCTCTATATCAGTGGTGAAGTTTATTTGTGGGTGAACAGAACATATCCGTAGTGCGAAGACGCCATTTAACATCACGAAGACATCATCTATGTAACGTTTGTAGGAGATGACTTGATCTTTATAGTCTGGAAATTAAAAAAAATTCAAATCATTAACAAAGTAATAGCTAAAGCCATGCTGTTTAGAAAATGTTACTGGAGACGATTAGTAAGTGTGTGTAAAATTTATTTTAATATTTTTCCAAGTCATTAAAAAATAATAGCTGAAGGTAAACTGTTTATAAAATTTTACTGGAGACGATCAACAACAATACGGATCATTTATTCTGATATTCATAAGACAGCTTTTTTTGTAGCAAAAGGACTGGACTTAGAAGTATGAACAAGAGTAATATTGGTTTAATAAATTCCTTTCTGGTTTTAGATCCACATTCAGCACCTGCCGACATATCTCTGAGCTTAGTTGCCCATGCTACTCGACTTGAGAGTTCAGCCGCTCACCGTTACGTCCGTTGTCAACTCTCCATCTCTTCTGTCTCCGGATTTCGAGGGGTTTTATGTTTCCACAATTTAGTGTATACCAAAAATGGCCATTGTTACAGAAAGTAAATTCGAACGTTTTAAACTCGCAACTTAAGAAAATCTTTGTTGTTCGTTTTTAGCGTTGTTGCCAGGTCATGTGAGGTATATAAGGGGCATGAACAGCTTCAGATGTTGAGTGATCACAGGACATGCAGACGCCTCGTCCTCGTATGAGACAGCGTTATCAGCACCTGACAAACAACAAACACAACACAACACATTAACATGCCTAATATGGTGTAGTATTCAAAACAGCTTGCAGACTTCTCGGAAAGGAAAAATAAAGGTCCTGAATGGTTTCCTATGAAATCTTATACCATTCTTCTTGTAAAATAGCGGCAAGTTCAGGTAATGATGATGGAGGCGGATGGAGATTACGCACCCTTCTCTCCAAAGCAGACCACAAAGGCTCAGTAATATTGAGGTCTGGTAATTGTGGTGGCCAAGGTGAGATGTGACAGTTCATTCTCACGCTTACAAAACCAGTCCTGGACGATGAAAGCTGTGCGAATAGGGGTCTTTTCGTCTTGGAACACAACATCACCACTGGGGAACTGACATTATGCTATAGGATGAAACTGATCGGCCAAAATGGTCACATAACCTTTGGCAGTAATGCGAACTTGCAGAGTATCCATGGGGCCCATGGAATGCCACGACAAAGCTTACCAAATCGCTGTCGATCCCACGCCATGTTTCTTGACATAACTCTGTCACAAGTTGGAAAAAGTGTGAAACAAGAGTTATCCGACCAAATAACATTCTTCTGTTGCACCACAGTCCAGGTATTATGGTTACTATACGAAGTTTCCCTGTTAAGGGCGCTTGGATCACTAATTAATGGTTTTGGAATTTCAGTTCGACCTGGAATTTCCTGCTTCTGGAACCCCATTCAGGTTCGCGAGTACGACATTTAGTTCTGCAGAGACGTTTGCAGCTATCGTCGTTTTACTTTTTGTCAAAATCCTCTTTATATGTCACGATCACTCAACAAACACTTTCGTCCGCGTTGTGACTTTTTCGTTTGCCCTATACTCTGTATAAATCTTCGATACGGTATCTCTTGAAACACCAAACACATCGGTCTCCACTGTTACGCAAGTTCCCTCAATACGAGCACCAACAATTTGCTCATCTTCGAGTTCACTTAGGCACGGCGTAAAGCACTCACGACTACACAGAACACCGTTATGACCACGACTGACACGTGCAATGTATTGAGGACATCGCACAAATGCCGTTCCTGGTCAAATGCAAGAGCGCAACCTGCAGGCTTGCCTAGCATCTGCCTTTATGTGCAAGCATGCATTTGTCTCGGTATTGCCACATTTTTGTCCAAATCCTGCAGAACAATACAAGAAGGTAAGCAGTATTGTTTATAAAATAAAAAGACAAGCAGTGCTGTTGACAATGATTTTGTAAGGTAAATAGTTACTGCCTTACGACCACCATCTTTTGGGAGTTAATTTTGGAAAAGTTTGGATGCTTATACTTCCAATAACTGGGAACTGAGGTGAAACTTCGCCGCTGACAACCAGGTGTTCATAACTTGGCCTTACAACCATAAACAGCGATATTGTTCATATAGTGAGCGTATCTCCAGTACTAACTGTAACCCTCTTACGAGGGCAAGCTGAATTTTTTTATGTGAAATATCTAACATCTTTTTAAACAATAGAAACTTTATTAACATTCTCAGCTTTAGAATTGCCAGGTCTGACAGTTTATAAAACTATAATCGTCCACAGCAGGAAACATTAAACATTTAGTAGTCTAAAATGGTTGGGATATAAAACTTACTTCTATTTTTGTCTTTCTTGAAGGATAAGATAACACAGTAGACACTACAGTTTTCCTTTTTTCTTGTCTCCATAGTGTAAAACGGCTACAGTAGGCCGTAGAGGTTCGTATACGCTGTGCAACAGGCTGTTTACCAGTGGGCTTACAGCTTACACGATGGTAAGAGTCACCTTAATAGCAGTAGGATAGGTATGACGAGGGAATCATAGACAACACATGTGCAACTGCGTGTGTGCGGCATTGATAGAACCCAACGATGCCGTACTATAAAATACGAATTCTTGTCTATTCTTTCCATGATGCGACGGTACCAATGAAGCGCTCGATTCTTATCACTAAGGAGTGACGGAAGATATCAGAGGCCAGCCGCTGTGACCGAGCAGTTCTAGGCGCTTCTGTCCGGAACCGCGCTGCTGCTACGGTCGCAGGTTCGAATCTGCCTCGGGCATGGATGTGTGTGATGTTCTTAGGTTAGTTAGGTTCAAGTAGTTCTAAGTCTAGGGGACTGATGATGACCTCAGATGTTAAGTCCCACAGTGCTCAGAGCCATTTGAACCACTTTGAAGATATCAGAGTGTGGGTCGTTCCTCACTCACCTGTAGTCCACTAGCAGTCGCGGATCATGCACTGCTGAGTCAGCTGGTTTGTTGCAGGCCCTGGGTGTAGGCAGCCAGAGAACGGCATGCACTCGCTGACAGGCCGCAGCCGCGCCACTGTCACAGGCGCCTGCCCTGTCGCTATTCATAGAGGCCGGCGAGTGGACCCAATGCGCACGCGTTCGCCTCTCCTAATAGCGCCCACCTGGCAAACCAACTCTTGTGTCACACTCCGCGTCGTCATCACTCACCGCACTGCACCTTGCAGGTAACTCTAAAGTGCCCAAAACCAGGCTGTCATACGGTGACCCACGTGGGTGGCGAAGAAAACATTCCACGAAGTTGAGAAACGGCAGGACGTCTAATGTGCTAGCGCTAGTGCTTCATTATTTTGTAAAATAAATAGTAAATTTTGATGTCTATTGTAAATTGCCACCTTTGTGGAGACGGCGATTTAAGTGGCAAAAGTGAGCAACTGTGATTGTCAAATGCTCTGCCTGACTTAAAACCGAAACACCTGCCTGACGTAAAAGTGAAACACCGAGAAGATACGGTCACACGCCAATGTACCTTCATGCTTATACATATCATCGGTGGGCATGTAAATGACTACAGCTTCGATTCTCTGTGACAGGTAGTACGGCCATAAAGATGCATCTTTGTTGTTCGTGGTGTGAGGTATATAAGGGGCACAAACAGCGTCAGATGTTGAGTGATCACAGGGCACGCAGACACCGCGTCCTCGTGTGAGACAGCGTTATCAGCACCTGACAGAGTTTGAAAGGGGCCTCGCTCAGAGTCTCCATTTGGCCGGCTGACCGAATCGTGCAGTATCGAGGTTTGGTGGACATTCGGATGAGACAGTGGCCACACGCTGGACTGCATAGGAACATGAGGGCTGGAACGGTTACGGTCGTCGAATTTTCGGTCGATCGCGTCTGACAACTCAAGGGAATATCGCCGTATTATTCCCCAAGCCTATCATTATCTCCTTCCCAACCGCTCCTGCCGTGCGAGAGCATGCAACAGAACGTTCTGTGTCGTCCCATAATAGTGGTCGGAGTCCGCCCCCGGTAGCTGAGTGGTCAGCGCGATAGAATATCAATCCTAAGGACCCGGGTTCGATTCTCGGCTGGAGATTTTCTCGGCTCAGGGACTGGGTGTTGTGTTGTCCTGCTCATCATTTCATCCCCATCGACGCGCAAGTAGCCGAAGTGGCGTCAAATCGACAAATCGAAAGACTTGCACCCGGCGAACGGTCTACCCGACGGGAAGCCGTCGTCACACGATATTATTATATAGTGGCAGGAGATAAGCAGCAGCTGGAGAAGGGAACTACCGTTGCTTAGACTGCTGTTAACAACACAACACAAACGGCTGCGTTTGGAGTGATGCCGTAGCCGGGAATCATTAACTGGTAATGAATGGTGTGGCACTGTCTCTATCTCTGATTCCTGGTTCTTTACTGTCCCAAATAACCATCGTCAGTGAGAATAGCAGCGATCTGGAGAGAAGTAACTTTCTTCCTATGTTTTGGCGAGGCGGGTGGTGTTATTATTAGGGAGTGGCGTGGGGGTCATTAGGTGTGACCTGAACTCACGTATGGTAGTGATTGAAGGAGTTGTAACACGAACGTTCTGCGTCCTCAACTACTACCTCTAATTCGATAGCATCGTGGTGCCAATTTCCAACAGGACAATGTTCGTCCACACATGGCACCTGTTTCTATGAACTGTCTGCGTTCCTTGCCTCAGCATAAGATATAACTTTTTGACACATTTACCAACGGAATCAGTGCGTGTGTCTAGGCCAGAGTGCGTGAAATGTCACACTGGAAAATGGGGTCCTGCTGCCAAGTTCTCTGTAAATTTCATTCGATTTTGTAAATGATGAAAGATTCTTCAATTTTTCTTTTTTTCTTTTTGTCTTTTTTTTGTTGGGCAGTATATGTCATGGTAGGCCGAATAAAAAAGAAGCCACGTTTGTGACTTGAAGGCAAGTTCAGCATCCGCGGAAGGATAACAACTGGGGCGAAAGATAGCGTGTAGTTTTTGTGTTAGGATACTCTGCTTGATGAAGCTGTGCCTTACTTGTTCATTCTTGGAAAACGAAGTATGATTTGTCTGTAAAAGACTGCCTCTAACAGGAGTAGATTTGGGACATCACTAAATGTAGAAAAATAGATTTATAGAGGAATGTTAACGCCACAATAGCTCAAGGAGGCTATAGAAGCCCCCAGCCACACACAAGGAAAGGAGAACGAAGATGACACTCCGCGATGAGACTCATCCGCGTTACGACGCCCCACACTGCTGTCACTGTCTCAGGCCCGCCGCTTTCACATTGGACAAGAGGGGATTTACACAACTGGATTCTGACGCGGTTTCTGACTTCACTACTGGCTTGTGAGAAACTTGTTTGCACTCGTGCATACCATTATTTGCTTACCGTCTTGATAGCCGAGTGGCTAGAACATGTTTGCTTGGGTGCATTCTGGCTGTTTCTTACGTGTTTTAGAGACGGAAACTCTTGTGGCAAAAACTGATTGAAAGAAAACCTTGACGATGGTGTAAGAACTCCCTCCTCATTCAGAACCGCGGTGGCGTGAGCACTTTTTAAAATAGTCTTTGTGCTGTCAGTTAACTGCCCACAGCTCACTCTGATGGTCTCCGCTAGGTCACCAAACTCGTAAATACACTTACGAGACATATGTTTGGTTGTGCCAAATAAATGTTTGGATTGGATACCAACATGCAAGCCATTTTTCACCTATTTGTACTCATTTGGGTAGCTTTACCTGCTTACGCACACGCCCGCCACAAATTTCTTCCTCCCGGCATTTGATAAATGAGGAAGAAAAAATTGAGACTGGCGCTGAAAAGCGGTGGAGCTAATACTGTATCTGTTCATGCTAATCGCTGATGGGTCACTAGTTTTACAGGTACCCAAGGTTCAGTTGGTTGATTTGGGGGAGGGGAGCAAACAGCAAAGTCAGCGGTCCCATCGGATTAGGGAAGGAAGTCTGTCGTGCCCTTTCAAAGAAACCATCGCGGCATTTGCCTGAAGCGATAGAGGGAAATCACGGAAAACCTAAATCAGGATGACCGGACGCGGGTTTGAACCGTAGTCCTCCAGAATGTGAGTCCAGTGTGCTAACCACTGCGCCATTTCGCTCGGTGTGAGTTGGGTAAGTGGGAGAGTACTTTGCAGCTTGAGCTCAGGAAGCGACACGTGCATGTACTTAGATTTCATTTCTGAAGCCCAGATGTGCAGGACAACCAAGTGAGAACAGCACCATGCTCTCACAAGCACGGAAATATCAAAAGATGACCATAGAATAAAGACTAATGACGGATGAAGCACAGGTTGGGACTCTGAGCCAGAAATCGACTGGAAGTTAGTACTGGGTTATCTCAACTCCCGGCGTGAATAACTGATTACTGTGCAGACGCGAAGGTGAAAGGAAATGATGACATGCAGTAAAATATCTCGTCATTCTTAAAAAGATAAGGAAAGATTAACAGTATTGATTAAGATACCTCTGTACTCATCCTTAAAGAGTGGTTTAGACTTCTGTTTATGTAGTGTACTATGAACAGCAGTGTAAAGGCTACTTCTGGAGTAGGTAAAATTGTACAGCAGTCGTTTTAGGTAACAGATGTCTGCCCTTTCGCTTCACTTGCTCATGTGTGAAAAAATCTAAGCGTAGTGCTTACACAGCGTTCTTTTACGTTTTTGTGCTTGAATGTGGGTTTGGAATGAACAGACAGCAGAGAGTGGTACCCGATACACATTACATTAAGAATAACTCGCGTTGAACAATCGTGTTTACCTCTTAGCAAAAAAAGTTGAGTACAAAATACATTTACTAGTGATATGTGGAAGGAGTAATCAGTATTATGGCCTAGAGACGATGATTTTATATACGTTGGAAACTTTAATTCGCCTAATTCGTAGATGCTTACCCAGGCGGCTGCACAAGCCTTTCCGGATGATTATTACATACAATATGCTGAGTCATGTGCAGGAATATCACGCACTTATGAATTTCGAATTCTGTTGTGCAAGGAAAGCATCCTTCAAGGTGCTATGTGTGTACACTCTTGCTAGCAGTGAATTATTGAATTTGATAATGTTATTTGCAGCCACGTTGTTCCAGAGACATTTGCATCACCAACGGTTTCCTTGTAAGGTACGTTAATTTTTATCAGCAGTTTCTCCGTGATTACTTGAAGTTTATTTATTAGCAGCATAACAAACTTTGTTTCCGATTCAGATAATTATTAGATACGCTGGAAAATAAATGTCCAGTGCTGATAGAGAGAACTTCCGCATCTGCAGCTTCTATGTGTCCGACTTCTTTGTCTAAGAATAGCTCACACAAGTCGACTGCCAAGCGCTAGCTTTTAATTTACGACTTCTCTCGAAGCGTATTACAGGCGAGGGGCACTGCCGTGCTTCACGCAATCCGCAAATCAGTTTTACAATTACTGCTTTCTTGATTTTTTATTTTCAGTCTTGTAGATTAGTGGCATGAGTGTCCAAAACGGAATCACTTTTAAAATTTAAAATAATATATTTGTAAATAATTATTCCTATTTATTTTGAATGTTCGATGATTAAGTTGTATCTTGTGAGAGGTTGCACAATGATAATAACGTCCGTCCTCTGTATGAGAAGGAATTCTGATGATGTTACTGAAACAGCATTCTTCTTTTTGTACATCTTCTTACATTAAAACAATTCTTGTTGATACTCAAGTTTGAAATGGAAACGCTAATTAAAACATTTCTCAATGTTCAAATGGCTCTGAGCACTATGGGACTTAACATCTGAGGTCATCAGTCCCCTAGAACTTAGAACTACTTAAACCTAACTAACCTAAGGACATCACACACGTCCATGCCCGAGGCAGGATTCGAACCTGCGACCGTAGCGGCCTCGCGGTTCCAGACTGTAGCGCCTAGAACCACTCGGCCACCCCAGCCGGCTTTCTCAATGTTGCTACTTCGTTTGCTTCACGAATAGAATGCCTTTCCCCAGTCAACTTGCTGTAAATTTCCCTTTTTTCCTGATAATTTTTGTCTATCTTGCCTTTTGACCAGCTTTCACTTCCAGGCGTAACCTTTCTTATCTGCGTGCTCATATGGTCGCTTGCTAATAAAATTTATTTGTTCTGGAAAACTCATTTAGAATGAGAAACTCTTCTTATAATTTCTGAGTTACACATCTTATCTTCAGAAATAATGGTTCCTAAGTAACAAAATTATTTCACATTACCCACTTTTTAGCTAGCTAGTTTTACATTTGCAGTTGTTTTTTGGGTTTTGTTTAAAAGGACCATTGCTTTCTTCCTATTCCGCGGTTCGTGGTATGGCTCTGAGCGCTATGGGACTTAACATCTGTGGTCATCAGTCCCCTAGAACTTAGAACTACTTAAACCTGACTAACCTAAGGCCATCACACACATCCATGCCTGAGGCAGGATTCGAACCTGCGGTTCCAGACTGAAGCGCCTAGAACCGCACGGCCACGCCGGCCGGCATCGTGATATGTGTCTGGAAGTTACGTAAGGAGATGCACAGCTTTATCTATGAGCATTCCGCAGTGTAATAGCTGACACCTGTGTTTACAAACATGCTGATTTTCTGTTTAACAGGCTCTTACTATTATCGAGCCTATGGTTAATACGGCTTTAGTGGTCCTACTATCTCTCCGTATTGAACAGATCCTTGACTGGTTCACATTCTAGTGTATAGTGTTGATCTCACATCAATAGCTGGTACAAGTAACTCCTCAGTTGACTTCACTTGAGCGGATAGATTACAGCCCAGGCAAATTTGATCGTATAAATTTTCGCGTAGTTGCCAAGAATTTAATCCGGAACCACCACGTTAGCTACTCCGAAGTCGGCAACGAGCGATGTTAACGAATAGTCCACAGAATCAGTGCTCGTGCAAAGGTATTTTCTCCAACAAGACAACGCATTTCGCCAATCAGCTTTTATTTTTTCAGACTTAAAATAATGTATATACAAAATTTTTCATTTTTTACATTAAATATAATTTTTTAAGAAGTAATATAGAACAATAATTCTTAAATCACTAAATTATAAAATATTATTTGCCATTTTTCTGTAACTATAGACATGATTCTACCAAGTTCTGGATCTATAAGCTACCTCACGGAGTCTAATAAGATTAGAGTCAACATGTGTGTTACAGTTGTGGATGTGGTATTGTATTTTATACAAATACGACGAAATTTGTTTGGTTTATGACTTTGTACCATTTTTACACATGCTGACTCGGTGTGATTACAATATTGTGTGTATTCAGATATGTGACAGTGTCTTTTATGCTTAACTTGGTTTCTGATGCCTCGCTTTGTAAATTTATTTTAATTTGTACAAGATCCTCTTTGTTTTGTAAGTCTGAAGATGGTTATTACGGACCGAAATTAATAATATGGTATAAAAAATTTTGTTATCCTTAACTAGAAATTATATGTTACTTCTTGATAATTGCGTACTTAAAAATATTCAGAGGCAGTGATGAATCTAAGTAAGTCAGGAAATGCAAATAATGTTCGTAGTCCGTCAATTTGTGTCTTGCTTATGAAGAAGAAGTTCTTCAAAAAAAGTTATTATGCAGTGTTAACAGTCTTTTTACGGTAAATGCACGTATTGTTTCAGTTGCTTAATGCAGTCTGTGTGGTATGTTTGAGGCGAGTACTACTGAGGCAGAGGACGAATAACCTCCAACGCTATGTTGACGGGTAATAACTGATGCTGTAAGTGGAAAATTCAGGTATGGTCTACAGAACAGCGTTTCTTCCAGCAGTAGAATATTACGCTTAGAATAATTATACAAAGACGATAGTTATTCTCCCCAACAACTTTTTTATAGCCCTTGTTGAAAAACGTTATTTTGTAACACTTCTTGCCGTCGGGTCAATAAACGGAAAATAACATAGAAATACTTCATTTCAGAGCAAGAGGTGAAAAGTGAAATGCATTTTGCTTTTTATTTCCATTAGCGTATATATTCTATCAAACATGATTTTCGCAGAGCGTTTTTTCTCCTCTGCCCACTAGGCGCGAAGAGGTAAAGATGCACAGTAACACGAGGTACAAGGCAAATAAAGACGCAACTCTAATAAAAATGTGACAGTTGTTACAACGCCTCCTCGACAAACGTTTTTCTATTGCCTTTGCGTGATCCACCGTGCACCAGATCTCAATTGCTCCGCTACTGAGATCAAAAGTTTGATGAAAATGGTTGTGTTCAATTCAAAACATGTTAACAATTAGAGGATGGTGGGGAAGTGAAAGCTGTCCCTTCTCTGAGTTCCAAAATGCTGATGAACACGGCAATCTAAACAAATTTTCCTCCACCCGGCGGATTAACGACGAGGGCTGGTGTACTGGCCAGCCTGGATGTAGTTTGTGGACGGTTTCCCACATACGGCTAGGTGAATATCGGGCTGGTACCCGGTCCCGTCTCAATTACAAGATTTGCAAGCATTTCAAAAACGCAGACTGATGCAGTACACAAAATCCGTCTCGGGAGGATAGGGTGACAACAAGAACGGCACCCGGTCACCCTTTACCACTAACATAGCCAAATACAGATTAACACGCCGACCCCGTGAAGACTCGGGATAAGAGAAGGGAAAAGAAGGAGAATCGAAACGGATTTTGCGCGATTCATGCTAGTCCTACTCTAAGTGACCTTCACTTGTTTACAGAGTTGAAGACTCTCGAAAATGTCTCTGAAGATCAAGAGATTGATGTAAAGTATTTGAAATAGCACGTGAAATCTTTTCTTTAGTCGAAATTAGAAATGCTCGTTTCAGGATTCACAAAATATGCGAGCTATGGAGTCATGGGATAAAATTCTCCGCTGTTGGGGCTACTGAGTGGTCTTCGTCAGGATTATCAACGTATTGGTAATTTTATGGCACTATAGCTATCTTTATCCTGCTGCGTCGCATTGCTTCTTGATGACAATGGTGTCAAAGAACTCGTATTGTGGCTGTATGATGCAAACACGGGAGAAGGAGACTGCTTAATTCGAAATAATTTTCATGATTGTTGTCACAAGGTAAAAAAAAAAAAAAAATATCTGCCGCGATGCTGCGCCACTCATCCCGATATAAAAAATGAAAAATAAAACTCGTAGTTTTTACACGGACCAATTTCGTTAAGTGACCACTGCCTATGTTCGAAGTCAAGACTGATATCAGGTGTGCCGCAGGGGAGTGTCGTAGGACTGTTGCTAAATATACATAAATGACCTTGTGGATAACATCGGAAGTTCACTGAGGCTTTTTGCAGATGATGCTGTAGTATATCGAGAGGTTGTAACAATGGAAAATTGTACTGAAATGCAGCAGGATCTGCAACGAATTGACGCATGGTGCAGGGAATGGCAATTGGATCTCAATGTAGACAAGTGTAATGTGCTGCGAATACATAGAAAGAAAGATGCTTTATTATTTAGCTACAATATAGCAGGTCAGCAACTGGAAGCAGTTAATTCCATAAATTATCTGGGAGTAGGCATTAGGAGTGATTTAAAATGGAATGATCATATAAAGTTGATCGACGGTAAAGCAGATGCCAGACTGAGATTCATTGGAAGAATCCTGAGGAAATGCAATCCGAAAACTAAGGAAGTAGGTTACAGTACACTTGTTCGCCCACTGCTTGAATATTGCTTACCAGCGTGGGATCCGTACCAGGTAGGGTTGATAGAGGAAATAGAGAAAATCCAACGGAGAGCAGCGCGCATCGTTTTAGGATCATTTAGTAATGGCGAAAGCGTTACAGAGATGATAGATAAACTCCAGTGGACGACTCTGCAGGAGAGACGCTCAGTAGCTCGGTACGGGCTTTTGTTGAAGTTTCGGTAACATACCTTCACCGAGAAGTCAAGCAGTATATTGCTCCCTCGTACGTATATCTCGCGAAGAGACCATGAGGATAAAATCAGAGAGAAGCCCACACAGAGGCATACCGACAATCTTTCTTTCCACGAACAATACGAGACTGGAATAGAAGGGAGAACTCAAAGTACCCTTCACCACACACCGTGAGGTGGCTTGCGGAGTATGGATGTAGATGTAGATGTAGATGTAGAACCTGCAATAACCTCTCACAGAGGGCAAGTGACAGCACTGCCAGCGGAGCGTCTATAAAACGTGTAACGGGACGCGGTAACAGTACAGTCGTTGTCATAATGCGGAAACGGTGAGATTTATCTGACGTCCAAAGGTGCATAATTATTGGCTTTCGGGCCAAGGGTAGAAACATTTTCGAAATGGCAGAGTTTGTAAACTGTTCTCGTACCGCTGTGGTTAAAGTATTTTGCATGGCAAAATACCGCTATCCAAAACCGGCGCCTAGGCTAATTTGGGGAACCATACACCATAGATGACAGGTATGGTCGATGGCTGCGGATATGTGTACGGGCGAGTAGGCATGCAACTCTTGAGCAACTGTCCACCCAGTTGAAAAAAGGCGTACCAACAGTGTCTCCTCAAAGACCGTTCAGCGAAGTTGCTGCATATGGGTCTCTGCAGCAGGCGCCGGTTCACGCACCATGCTGACTGCTGTTCATCAGTGATGAATGCTGAAATCCAATACCGCAGCTGGACGTCCACCGAGTCGCGACAGGTGGCCTTTCCAGAAGAACCTCGTTTTATGCTACATCGGGCACGAAACTTCTGACAGAAAACACCCTGCAACAATTGTCGGAAGTCCAGGACGGAGGAGAGAGTGTTATTGTCTATGGTATATTTTCGTGGGATCCCCTGGGTGATTTCGTAATACTGGAAGGTACAGTTTATCAACCACGTACGCATCTATCCTTGGGGACCATGTCCACCCTACATTTTTTCTCGGAATGATGACATCTACCAGCAGGACGAAGCAATGCGTTACACAGTACGTGCGTGGTTCGAAGAGCACCAGGGTGAGTTTACCATACTTACATGGCCACCAAACCCCCGGATTTAAACCCAATTGAGAATCTGTGTGACCACCTCGATCGATCTCTTTGCGCCTCAACCGAGATATCTAGCGCTGCTGGACACGGCACTGGAGACGGCATGACTTCCCAGTCGATGCCCTCTAGAACCTGATCGACTCTCTTCCTGGACATCGCCCAGTGATCCGCGCTGCCGTCGGCAGTTACAACTAGTAGGTACGCGGTTGCAGTCAACCGATAGGCTATTGTCGGCAGAGAAGATGGTGAAAGATTGTTGAGGAGGTGTGTATTAATAGGATCTTTAATTATTTCAACCGTGTCTCTTATCTTTCCCTTAACAACGAGTGGCTCCTTAGCAAGAATATAAGTCTACAAGAACTATTTTTTATGTTCTGTCACACTCGAATCGTTATGCCGTCCAAACCCTATCATACACTCGTAGTACTTTCAAACTCGGTGCTAAACTCCATCAGTGAATATGTAAAAATACCACAGTGTTGCAATCTAGGCGCATGTGACCTGTCCTTGCCTTGCTCCAACTTTTTATAAAGCGTCCAGTGCGTGCGAGGGGTAGCATCAAGTTTCAATTATAACCTTGAAAAAAAGTTACATAATTAATTCTTTGTTTGAGCCATAGTATCGTAGCAGTGGTTGGGAAGGGAGTGAGACAGGATTGTAGCCTCTCCCCGATGCTATTCAATCTGTATATTGAGCAAGCAGTGAAGGAATCAAAAGAAAAATTCGGAATAGGAATTAAAAGCCATGGAGAAGAAATAAAAACTTCGAGGTTTCTCTATGACATTGTAATTCTGTCAGAGACAGCAAAGGACTTGGAAGAGCAGTTGAACGGAATGGACAGTGTCTTGAAAGGAGGATATAAGATGAACATCAACAAAAGCAAACCGATGATAATAGAATGTAGTCGAATTAAGTCGGGTGATGCTGAGGGAATTAGATTAGGAAATGAGACACTTAAAGTAGTAAAGGAGTTTTGCTATTTGGGGAGCAAAATAACTGACGATGGTCGAATTAGAGAAGACATAAAATGTAGACTGGCAATGTCAAGGAAAGCGTTTTTGATAAGAGATATTTGTTAACATCGAGTATAGATTTAAGTGTCAGGAAGTCACTTCTGAAAGTATTTGTATGGAGTGTAGCCATGTATGGAAGTGAAACATGGACGAAAGAGAATAGAAGCTTTCGAAATGTGGTGCTACAGAAGAATGCTGAAGATTAGATGGGTAGATCACGTAACTAATGAGGAGGTATTGAATAGGATCGGGGAGAAGAGAAGTTTGTGGCACAACTTGACTATAAGAAGGGATCGATTGGTAGGACATGTTCTGAGGCATCAAGGGATCACCAATTTAGTATTGGAGGGCAGCGTGGAGGGTAAAAATCGTAGAGGGAGAACAAGAGATGAATACACTAAGCAGATTCAAAAGGATGTAGGTTGCAGTAGGTACTGGGAGATGAAGAAGCTTGCACAGGATAGAGTAGCATGGATAGCTGCATCAAACCAGTTTCAGGACTGAAGACCACAACAACAACAACAACATCGCAGCACGCCCTACATGAGCCAAAACAGAGTGGTACAGTCCACTGATAAAGTGAAATGCCGCGCGCGAAGTCGTCTTCAACAGCATCTCTCTCGGTCTAGTCCAGATGGCCGAAGAAGTCAGGTGGGCTGGCCAAACACAATTGGAACTCGGTACGTAGTACATGTCGAGCGAATTATTTGGCTGAAAAGTCGCTGACGGAACACAACCCGAACAGTTAGCTCTACCTACGCAATGAAAAATATTAAAAACAATACTTCAAGAAAGAACCTCACGGCGCACTTTCATAACCAGAAGAATTTTATTGTAACTGACTACACCCATAAAAGCTTATGACCGAAGGTGAAGGAATGTTGCAAGCACATAAAAAGTTGCTCTCGAAACGTCCAGAGTGCCTCAAAAACATTTTTTTTAGGTTCGTATTTGTGTCTTCCGGCTAAGACTCACAGTATATTGTAATTAGATGGATAACACAGAACCTGAAATTCAAACATGTTTCTGTTTCAGTGTAATGTTTCACGTGCCACGATAGTAACCCAACACTAATGTACGTTCTTGAATCTTACGATACATGCTGGTGATTTAACCGCGATGAACAAAAATTCTGAGTGGTATGCTCGGGCAGGGCTTCACAGGAGACAGAGTTCATCCATTTAGTGGAAAATCCCACGAAACCACATAGCCCAAGCAGCAGTAAATTATAAAAGTGGTAGCGCCACCGAACTGCCGCCTTTGCGCTGGGAGGCGTCTAGCGGCTGCCGTAACGTAGCCCTTCCACGTCCTCGCCGTCAACGTCCGCGTCGTTGTCGCCGCCGCCACCAGCGTCTGCGTCGTGCGTCTTGCGCACAGGCTTCTCGTCGTTGCTGCAGTTCATCGCGAATTTCAGCTCCGACGTCAGCGCCTCCCACTGCGTTATCTGCAAACATAGTGTAGCGTTAAGGGCAACATCTGAGCTGGTGACACCTATAGGAAATAGCTTACAGTGACTCGTCTTTCAAGAATTTCTAATTGAGATGTTTGGTTGCTGCTAATTTCGACTCTGTGAATCCACTAACCAACCTTTTGAATACTTTTCTCATAGGTTTCTACAAGAATAAGTACTCCTGAAATACACACTAGTAAGCTCAAGCTTTTTTCAAATGTTATCGGTACTGTAGAACTCTTAATTGATTATGAAATGGTGCTAAGAGAACTGAATTGCAATAATATTGGAGGGGTACAGTTACATACATTTTTTTATTCCCCCTAAAGTATTAATATACACATTGGTAGATAATGAACCTTAATGCTTTATGATTGGAGGGAGGAGGGCGAAAAGTGGGAAAAATGGTTTAATTAAGTTCAGCACAAATCTCTTGCATTTATACGGCAAAGAACAGCTGAGCCGCCAAGCAGCATTGCGTTCCGCGGATTTATGAGGATGCTGCTGAGGAGCTGAAGAGTTGCCATGGAACTAGAAGCAATACATAACCAAGCAATGGATTTGTTTTAAATAGAAACACTTAAAGTTTGATCGTGAAATAGCCGGTTCCTGTTTGTAATCGTCTTAGACTAACGTGTTTGGAAGTTTTACTAGGCCAATGCTATTAGAGTTATTTTTAAGATTGTGAAAGCTTATTTCTACGAGCCTCAGTGCTTGTAATTTTACTGGAAAAATGTAAGAGTCTTACATCAGTTGTCAGTTGTTTGCAGTTTTCACAACTCACTATTAGTTACAGAAATTTATTCCGGAAATGTCCGCCCCCGGTAACTGAGTGATCAGCCCGACAGAATGTCAATCCTAAGGGCCCGGGTTCGATTCCCGGCTGGGTCGGAGATTTTCTCCACTCAGGGACTGGGTGTTGTGTTGTCCTAATCAACATCATTTCATCCCCATCGACGAGCAAGTCGCCGAAGTTGCGTCAAATCGAAAGACTTGCACCCGGCGAACGGTCTACCTAACGGGAGGCCCTAGTCACACGACATTTACATTCCGGAAAGTAAAGTTGTGTGTTCAGTTGTTTAGTTATGGGCCCAAAACACCCAATATTTACCGGCCGACCGATCAACAGAGGGTACGTGTGTAGGCTTGCTGCTACCGACACACCGGTATTCCTTGGTGGCCAGTTTGTTGGGAGTGACCACCCGACAGTCACCTCCCCCCCCCCCTCTCCTATCCCGCCACCAGCCACGGCCTCTTCCCCTCACCGCCGCCACTTCTCCTAACAATTTGTGCCGAGTGTACCGCTGTCTTGCCAACCGCCCAATGAAAATTTGTCTTGTCACTGCGAGCAGGATAAACGGTTTTGAAATATGGATGACAGGATGACAGGATGTGGGTAGGACGGAACTTTGATATTAATAGACACCCATAATACAGCTTTAAATATAGACGTATGACCACATCCTTACATATGTCACTTACTCACTGACGCCCGTCCCTCAAGCCAGTTACCCATTCACCACATCCGTGTCCCCATAGTTGTTTTCCCTATAATCCCTATTCCCCAATACTCGAACCACTACTCTATTCCTCTCCCTCTCCTCCCACACACGTCTCTACTGAGCATATAAGAAATCTTCACTAATTTACACACCCACACTGCTACACTTACGCTCGCACACACACACACACACACACACACACACACACACACACACACACACACACACACACACAAATAAATGAAATAAAAATACGCATTCAGAGGTTGGCAACACTCACAGCCTTCACGGAAAATCAAACGAATAAACATTAACAATCTGCTGAGCGCGAAACAAATGTAATTGCAATTTCTTTCTGTTAAGAAGTTCTAGAAAGTTAAGCGAAGTGGAAATAACGCCAATGTAGCGTAAGGAAAAGTGGTTTCAAAAAAGGCGAAAAATTGCGAGGAGTTAATGAACAACCAATAGTCTTTCGACGGCAACATCCGCTATCAACGATGGAAAAAGAAATAGTTTGCAGAATATGTAAACAGGAGGCAGGAACTGCACGACAACTTTGTAAAGAAATAATGTCTTTAATCTATAAAAATCAAAAAGGGCAAACATGATATTCACGTATACAGGTGGCGGTAGTATCGCGTATAGGAGGTATAAAAGGGCAGTGCATTGGCGAAGCTGTCATTTGTACTCAGGTGACTCATGTGAGAAGGTTTCCTACTTGATTGTGGCCGCACGACGGGAATGAACAGACTTTGGACGTGGAATGGTAGTTCGTGCTAGAGGCATGAGACATTACATTTCGCAAATCATTAGAGAATTCAACATTCCGAGATTGACGAGTGTGTAGAGTGGGCCCAGAATTCCAAATTTCTGGCACATCCTCTCACCACCGACAACACAGTGGCCGACGGTGTTCACTTAATGACCGAGAACAGCGGCTTTTATATAGAGTTGTCAGTGCCAACAGACAAGCAAAACTGTCTAAAATAACCGTAGAAATCAGTGTGGACCTTACACGAACGTATTCGTTCTAACGCTGTGTGTGTGTGTGTGTGTGTGTGTGTGTGTGTGTGTGTGTGTGAGAGAGAGAGAGAGAGAGAGAGAGAGAGGAATTTGACAATGATGAGCTATGGCAGCAGACGACGGACGCTAGCAGCATGGTGTCATGGTGTCTCCTGCAGCGCCTCTCCTGGTCTCGTGATCATATCGGTTGTACCCTAGACGACCGCAAACCCTGGTCTGATCAGACGAGCCCCGATTTCAGTCGGTAAGAGCTGACGCTAGGACTGGAATGTGACGCCATGGATCCAGGTTGTCAACAAGCCACTGTGGTGGCTCGATAATGGTGTGGGCCGTGGTTACATGGAATGGGCTGGGTCCTCTAGTCCAACTTAACCTATCGTTTACTCGAAATGATTATGTTCGACTACGGGGAGACCATTTGGAGCTATTCATGGACTTCATGTCCCCAAACAACAATGGATCTTTTATGGATGACATGCTGCGTGTCACTGGGCCACAATTGTTCGCAAATGACTTGAAGAACATTCCAAACAGTTCTAGCGACTGGCTTGTACAGTCAGATCGCCTGACATGAATCCCATCGAACATTTATGGGGTATAATCGAGACGGTCAGTTCGTGCACAAAATCCAGCACCGGCGACATTTTGGCAATTGTGGACGGCTATACAGGCGGTGTGGCTCAGTATGTATGCAGCGGATACCTAACGACTTGTTGAGTCCATGCCACGATAGTAACCCAATACTAATGTAAGTTCTTGAAACTTACGATACATGCTGATGATTTAACCGCGATGAACAAAAATTCTGAGTGGTATGCTCGGGCAGAGCTTCACAGGACACAGAGTTCATCCATTTAGTGGAAAATCGCACGAAACCACATAGCCCATTAGGAGTTATCCCCTGACTATGGATCAGTAATTTCTAGAATGACCATAGAACATGCTTAACAAATAAAAGCGGAATACGTCTGGTGTAAAATACTCTTTAATTAGTTACAATAAGCTTAAGACGGAAAAAACCAATAATAATTGCTGCTGCGGAAGAAGGCATGCGAACAAAGATATTTTGAAGATACACTTTCTGGAGAAGTTTAAAGATTGCAGATGTTTGTGCGACACAATGTCCGAGAGTACGCCAATTGAAACCCAGAAAATGAAGCACTTGTTTAATTTTTTAAGGAATGTGCAAAGTTTTTAAGTGGCCCACAGAGACAATAAAAGATATATATTAAATAAATAAAAGTTCGCCCACTGTATTTCGGTTTTTAAATTTAATTCCGATAGGTGGTGGAAATAAAAGTACAAAAAAAATACAAACAGTCGACAGTCTCTTATTCGTAAAATATTCTTGCTTCATTGCTGGAAGTATAAAAGAACACCTACCGTCACGGCTACTGCTATGAAGAACAAAGTGTCGAATTTTGATACAGCTCAAACAGTTGCTAAATGTTTCATTTCTAATGTATGTGTGGCCACGAACATTTGTAGTCTTTCCACATCCAATCTGTAATGAGCCCCTTAAGCTTATAGGTGACATCTTTTATGCTACAAATATAAGTAAATATATATAATATTTACATGAACACCATTTGTTGTTATTTGATATTTATTTCTTCGGCAAATAACGTTGTCGGTTTCAGGAATAATTTCACATAATAACTGTGGAGATATAGCTGGAGTGAACTAAAGATCTTGATAAGTTCTGTCAGTACCGGAGCTAAGAACATTGACACAGTTAGAGCCTCTCCTCAAAGCTTATAGCTTTTCTCAACACACTAATGGTATTCGTTTTCGTCGAAAGCGGCTTGACGATTTTAGCAGCCCAGAAAACTATTTCTTATCCATTCTAAAAAAAAAAAAATTCGGAAATCGTCGAATCCCAGATCCTTCACTAATGAAGGCTCAAATGGTTCAAATGGCTCTGAGCACTATGGGACTCAACTGCTGTGGTCATAGGTCCCCTAGAACTTAGAACTACTTAAACCTAACTAACCTAAGGACAGCACGCAACACCCAGCCATCACGAGGCAGAGAAAAGCCCTGACCCCGCCGGGAATCGAACCCGGGAACCCGGGCGTGGGAAGCGTCACTAATGAAGCGTGGGTGAATTTCTTTGTTTAAGGAAGCAATTTCTTTTCCTATAGCTTTCTCTGACATTTACAGACCTTCTCAGTTCTAAAACAACCAAGGAAAAGGCAAGTTTTTGTGTCTTTGTTGCACTGAGCAGCACCTCGAGCAATGTGATGTCAGCAAACCTAACGTAAACAACAAGCAGCCAGCGGCAGGGACAGGGCGATGCGGCGATCACTGCGTTCTGTTTGTCGGTCCGAGTAGAGGCTGCCACCAAGTTGCTCGGTTGGTCGGTCGCCGGTTTAGCGGTGCCGGAGTGGCTGCTGTCTGATGCTAATCTAGAGCTACAGTTATTGTTTTTATACTGGTAACATAACGTTTCAATGGGATTTTTATTTAGGCCACATAATGCGGTGCTGCCACCAAGATGTTCAGTTGGTTGGTCGCCCGATAAATCATTGCGGCCGGCCGGAGTGGCCGTGCGGTTCTAGGCGCTACAGTCTGGAGCCGAGCGACCGCTACGGTCGCAGGTTCGAATCCTGCCTCGGGCATGGATGTTTGTGATGTCCATAGGTTAGTTAGGTTTAATTAGTTCTAAGTTCTAGGCGACTGATAACTTCAGAAGTTAAGTCGCATAGTGCTCAGAGCCATTTGAACCAAATCATTGCGTGCGTTTAGCGGTGCCAGAGTGGCACAAAAATATTAATTGCTGTCTGATGTCAATCTAGAGCCGAAATTATGGTTTTTGTACTGGTAACATTCCTAGTTTACGGGATTTTGATTTAGGCCTCTTAATGCGGTGGTTCAAAAATGGTTCAAATGGCTCTGAGCACTATGGGACTCAACTTCTGAGGTCATCAGTCCCCAACTACTTAAACCTAACTAACCTAAGGACATCACACACATCCATGCCCGAGGCAGGATTCGAACCTGCGACCATAGCGGTCGCGCGTTTCCAGACTGTAGCGCCTAGAACCGCTCGGTCACTCCGGCCGGCGCGGTGGTTCACTCGAGCATAGTTATACAAGCAACTTAAGTCTAGGCTGAACTTAAGACTAGGCTGAATTTAAATTTCGTCATGCTTCCTTCGCCGAATGGTAGGACATGTGGTTCTGGGTCGCAATGGGCGAGTGCTGGCCTGCATGAAGGCGAATGAGGAGACAGCCGGTCGATTAAAGCCTGGCTGCTTGAAATGCGAGTTTCGTGGAACGAGGGAAAACACGCGAAGAAGTTTGTGTGCATTCTCTTGTTCCACGTAACTCGCACCAGTGACAATAAGAGCTAGTGATCAGAGCTTGAGTTTCTTAGGAAAACATTAATGACCAATGACTATGATAACTTTTCTATAAATAGGGCGTTCAGGTGAAGAGGAATAATAATAATAATAATAATAATAATAATAATAATGCAAACAAGACTAGACTAGACTAAGGGACCACATAAGCAGAACCTTTGGAGGAATGGTATACGTACTACATTTTCAGTCAAAAAAACACAAAAGAATTCTTCCGACCTATGACGCACATGCCTGAGCTCCTCGACGCTGTGTGAGTATATAGGATGATTTTGTTAAAATGGGGGGGGGGGGGGAGGGGGGGACTTAGAAAACGGTCCTGAGACGATAAGGAGCAAAAACGTTTCTATGAATGTATGGCTGGAAATGCTTCCAAAGGGAGGTACATCCACTCGAAAGTGAAGATCTTTGACGGTGACTCCGGTATCAATGCTGGATAGGTGGCCTGCCATTATGTGGGTAAGCCAGAAAACCGCACGGAACATTCCCCCTAAACAGGAGCCTTCCTACCCTCGCACTTGCCTTCGCAGCGACGATGTTTTCACTGGTTCGTTGCACAGGCTACCACAGTACTGGGATATCTGTCATCCACCCTATCCACACATGAGCCTACCTATTCGAGGAGCAGTGTCATCAATCATTACAACACCCATCTCTGGGCTATGGAGGATCACCGTGGTACGGTGGCAGCGAACCATCAGCACCCATTCAGCCTCAGTGAGTGGACGAGGATTATTGGCCATCTCCTCGTGGGACAAGTCATCGTACCACATCGCCTGGCCACATCGCTTCACAGGTGATGCATATAAGAAATTCCTGTGGTTGACCTTTCCTCCATTGTTGGAAGACATGCCTTTATTGATACAAAGGGTAATGTGGATACACATTAAAAAAAGTTTTGCATTGCCTCGGTTCCGAGAGTCCCGGAACCTGTACAGAAAATTGGAATAGAGAGCAACATAAACATCATATCCGTCCTTTTTATTACTCATGAAAACCACACATTGCATATTGTACCACAACAAAGAGAGACCTTCAGAGGTGGTGGTCCAGATTGCTGTACACACCGGTACCTCTAATACCCAGCAGCACATCCTCCTGCATTGATGCATGCCTGTATTCGTCGTCGCATACTACCTGCAAATTCATCAGGGCACTGTTGGTCTAGATTGTCCCATTCCTCAACAGTGATTCGGCGTAGATCTCTCACAGTGGTTTGTGGGTCATGTCGTCAATAAACCGCCCTTTTCAATCAATCCCAGGCATGTTCGATAGGGTTTATGTTTGGAGAACATGCTGGCCACTCTAGTCGAGCGATGTCGTTATCCTGAAGGAAGTCATTCACAAGATGTGCACGATGGGGGCGCGAATTGTCGTCCATGATGACGAACTCCTCGCCAATATGCTGCCGATATAGCTTCACTATCGGTTGGGGGATGGCATTCACGTATTGTACAGCCGTTACGGCGCCTTCCATGACCACCGGCGGCGTACGTCGGCTCCACACAATGCCAACTCACTGGACAGTGTGTTTAAGGCGTTGAGCCTGACCGGGTTGCTTCCAAACATGTCTCCGACGATTGTCTGGTTGAAGGCATATGCGACACTCAGTAGTGAAGAGAACGTGATGCCAATCCTGAGCGGTCCATTCGGCATGTAGTTGGGTCCATCTGTACCGCGCTGCATGGTGTCGTGGTTGCAAAGATGGATCTCACCATGGACGTCGGGACTGAAGTTGCCCATCACGCAGCCTATTGCGTTGTAACATGGCGTCCTGTGGCTGCACGAAAAGCATTATTCAACATGGTGGCGTTGCTGTCCTCCGAGCCATAATCCGCAGGTAGCGGTCATCCATTGCAGCAGTAGCCCTTGAGCGGCCTGACTTAGGCATGTCATCGACAGTTCCTGTCTTCCTGTATCTCCTCCATGTCCGAACAACATCGCTTTGGTTCACTCCGAAATACCTGGACACTTCCCTTGTTGAGAGCCCTTCCTTGTACAAAGTAACAATGCGGACGCGATCGAACCGCGGTATTGACCGTCTAGGAATGGTTGAACTACAGACAACATGAGTTATGTAGCTCCTTCACGGTGGAATGACTGGAACTGATCGGCTGTCGGACCCCCTCCATCTAATAGGCACTGCTCATGCATGGTTGTTTACATCTTTGGGCGAGTTTTATGACATCCCTGTAGAGTCAAAGGGACTGTGTCTGTGATACAGTATCCACAGTTAACGTCTTTCTTCAGGAGTTATGGGAACCGGGGTGATGCAAAACTTTTTTGATGTGTGTATATGACGGTGCTCCTGCTCACTGTCGTCTTGAATGTGGAGCCAAAATACTAATATAGGCAGAACAACTTCAATTCACCTGCACGTTTTCATGTGTGCTTTCAATCGTTGAAACCTACACCGTCAAGTATTTTTTATCTCCGCCTTAAAGAGCGTGTACTTTCCTTGGAATGCATTTCAGACGATATGTCCATTTGATCCTGCAGCTGGTCCCCATTTGTCAGAATAGCTCTGTATGAAGTGACGTGCGTTCGTGGCAAAGTATACCTGGGGGGAAACTCTAAGTGCAGTAAAAGATCAAGTTAAAGTGCACGATCGCCATTAACGTTTAAGGAAAATATTAAAATCAATGACAGCGGAGCGCCGAGGAGGATCTAATGAGGTTACAAAAGTTGCGGCATTGCTGCAGATTAAAATAGCAATCCAGGAAGTGTAGAATATATTACTTTTATTGTTGCCAGTGATCACAAAACTTTTGATCATTAGATTACCGGTTTCGGTCAACAATGACAATCTTCAGATCTGTTTCACAATATGTCTTAATATAATGCCACTACGGCTTTATTTCATTAGGGCACGTTTTAAAACAGATCTCTAGGTGGTCATTGCTGACCGAAACCGGTGGTCTAAGGGCCAAAAGTTTTGTGATCACTGGCGGGAATAAAAGAAATACATTCTAATCAGATTATACAAGACAGAAAAGCATGTGAAGGTGTTACAGGGGAGACCGTGCTGAGAATAAAAAAAAAAATAGATACATTGCACCGTTCCAAATTATTTAGCATTGATGTTAGTCAATCAGGCCGTCGCCCAGGCAAACTGAAGCACTTGCATGCGCTAAATTGCCGTAATAAAAGGCTGTGGGTCCGTGGGTTACTACTTGTTCAAGTGTTCATTACCAGTTAAAACGTACCTTTTCGAAAGTTACAGATTGAAGCTATGTGAACCAAAGAAAGACCACGTTTGTCGACACTGTCTAGAGCAGGCTCCTTGAATTTGCATCCAACGACCTAATTGGCTAATTTCATTGCTGAATAACTCGGAAATGGCACAAAGTATGGATTTTTTTGTTAACAATTACTTCTCAGTACAACCTTCCCTGCAACATCCTTACAAGCTCTTCAGACTGTTTCTGACCACACTGTGGATTGTGACAACATACTAGTGCTATACAGATAAAGTGATGTTCAAAGTATGAGAAGCAGTTACAATATCGAAAAATAAATACAATTTCAACAGAGGTACGACCATAAGCTCCTGTTTTCGTGGCTACCCGCTCACATGCAAATGACACGGGGAACGAGGAACTACCAGGAAACAACCGAGATGAGACAACATTAATATTTTAGATTTTTCCCGTCCTTTAGTATGTGCTTTCAGTGTTTACCCAGTGATGACGTATCACCAATAACTAAACGCCGTCCGAACAGGTCTCGGCAGACACTAACGGGGCTGACCGAAAGCCGTGTCAAAAAATGGTTCAAATGGCTCTGAGCACTATGGGACTTAACTTCTGAGGTCATCAGTCCCCTAG
The DNA here is from genome assembly GCF_023898315.1 of Schistocerca nitens. NCBI lineage: Eukaryota > Metazoa > Arthropoda > Insecta > Orthoptera > Acrididae > Schistocerca > Schistocerca nitens. Next base: position 684,331,877 of record NC_064615.1, on the reverse strand, counting down.
AACTTAGAGCTACTTAAACCTAACATCTAACATAAGAACATCACACACATCCGTGTCCAAGGCAGGATTCGAACCTGCGACCGTAGCGGTCGCGCGGTTCCAGACTGAAGCGCCTAGAACCGCTCGGCCACTCCGGCCGGCGAACGCCGTGTCATCCTTATGCTTTAGGCGTCACTGGATGCGGATTTGGATGGGCGTGAGGTGAGCACACCGCTCTCCCGGCTGTTGTCAGCTTTTGTGACCGAAGCAGCTACTTCGAAATCAGGTAGCTTCTGGATCTGCCTCAAAAGGACTGAGTGCATCCCGCGTACCAATAGCGCTCGCAAGACTGGACGGTCACCTATCCAAGAGCTAGCCAATGCCGCAGTGCATAATTTCGCTGATTTGAGGGGAACCCGTGTTACCACTGAGGGAGAGCTGTTACTTACCAGCAATAGCACCTGAAAAATTTTACCGAGTACACTCACTTCTCCAGGAAAGTAAGGGAAAACAGCCTTCTATGGGTAAAGGCGAGTCTGTCTTTCGACAGTGATCAGTCGTGCAGGGACACCAGAGAAATTCTGAAGAATATCCCAGCGCAGGGAGCGAAACGTAGACCTTTAAAGAAGTTTGAAGAGGAGCGTATGCGAGCTAATGAGTCAGAAGATTTTACCATTAAATGACTTACTGTTAGTTATCGAGTGCAGTCGGCCGGAGTGGCCAAGCAGTTCTAGGTGCTACAGTCTGGAACCGCGCGACCGCTACGGTCACAGGTTCGAATCCTGCCTCGGACACGGATGTGTGTGATGTTCTTATGTTAGATGTTAGATTTAAGTAGTTCTAAGTTCTAGGGGGCTGATGACCTCAGAAGTTAAGTCCCATAGTATTCGGAGCCATTTGAACCATTTTTTTTTTTTTTAATCGAGTGCATCTACCTCTAATGCGTAATCATGTATAGCTACAGTATTCAACACTTTAATCCTAGTCATATTTTTTTCTTCTAATTGGACTTTCAGTGATTGCTGGAATCACGCTGAGCTTTTCACTACAAAAATATTGTCAGGAGGTAGGTGAGTGCGCCAATCGGTGAAGAGTGGCTGACCTTCTCTTCGACGGCGATGGTGCGGCAGTTCCACAGCAGCTCGAGAACTGCGACGAAGAAGGCGGCCAGGGTGCCGAAGAAGAGCACGAGGAAGACGCCGCCCACGTTGAGGATGCCCAGCTCCGCGCTGTCGACCGTGTCCACGTCGGAGGGGCACTCCTTGCCCTCGGGCGCCTTCCACCAGCGCGTCTTGAGCGCGCTCAGGTTGCCGCGCTCCTGCAGCGTCAGCACGGCGCTGCTCACCGCCGTCCGGAACGGCGAGTCTGCGCCCACAAAGTACACGGCTTAGCTTACAGCAAAATGTCGACCTCAAGTTCGTAAGAGGCGGAGCTTATAAGGAAAGCGGGCGTCGCCTTACAGGACCTTACATGAAATGCATTCGCAGTTGCGAATATGGACAACCATCAGCTGTATAATTGAGCGACGACAATGAAAATTTGTACCGGATCGGGACTCGAACCCAGAGCGGTCACGTTACCATTAGGTATGTGTCACGGCCAGACCCAAACTTCCATATTTCGTCAACCTTGCATGTCCGAAGGAACACTGCTTTGTACTTCGAACAACACAGACACTACAATATGGAATTCTTCCGTGAAGCCTGAGATGATCAGGGGGAGACGGCAGTCTACATGCGGTTTGTAGGAAGCAGATCCTATTTTATTGGCATTTGACTCACACGTATGATCTGTCTTTTATTCTGTTATTTACATTCATTAGCACTATTTTCACGTTTTTATCAACTGACTTTCACATGTGCTCTGTCACTTACATATGGCACGTTTCCAGTTAGCTATATAGGGTGGTCCATTGATAGTGACCGGGCCAAATATCTCACGAAATAAGCGTCAAATGAAAAAACTACAAAGAACGAAACTTGTCCAGCTTGAAGGGGGAAACCAGATGGTGCTATGGTTGGCCGGCTACATGCCGCTGTCATAGGTCAAACGGATATCAACTGCGTTTTTTTAAAATAGGAACCCCCATTTTTTATTACATGTTCGTGTAGTACGTAAAGAAATATGAAAGTTTTAGTTGGACTACTTTTTTCGCTTTGTGACAGATGGCGCTGTAATAGTCACAAACGTAGAAGTACGTGGTAGCACGTAACATTCCGCCAGTGCGGACGATATTTGTTTCGTGATACATTACCCATGTTAAAATGGACCGTTTACCAATTGCGGGAAAGGTCGATATTGTGTTGATGTATGGCTATTGTGATCAAAATGCCCAAGTGACGTGTGGTATGTATACAGCACGGTATCCTGGACGACATCATCCAAGTGTCCGGAGTGTTCGTCGGATAGTTACGTTATTTAAGGAACAGCAAGTATTCAGCCACATGTGAAACATCAATCACGATGTGCAACAAATGATGATGCCCAAGTAGGTGTTTTAGCTGCTGTCGCGGCTAATCCGCAGATCAGTAGCAGACAAACTGCGCGAGAATCGGGAATCTCTAAAACGCCGGTGATGAGAATGCTACATCAACATCGATTGCACCCGTACCATATTTCTATGCACCAGGAATTGCATGGCGACCACTTTGAACGTCGTGTACCGTTCTGCCACTGGGAACAAGAGAAATTACGGGACAATGACAGATTTTTTTCACGCGTTCTATTTAGCGACGAAGCGTCATTCACCAACAGCGGTAACGTAAACCAGCATAATATGCACTATTGGGCAACGGAAAATCCACGATGGCTGCGACAAGTGGAACATCAGCGACCTTGGCGGGTTAATGTATGGTGCGGCATTATGGGAGGAACGATAAATGGCTCCCATTTTATCGATGGCAATCTATATGGTGCAATGTATGCTGATTTCCTACGTAATGTTCTACCGATGTTACTACAAGATGTTTAACTGCATGAGAGAATGGCGATGTACTTCCAACATGATGGATGTCCGGCACATAGCTCGCGTGCGGTTGAAGCGGTATTGAATAGCACATTTCATGACAGGTGGATTGGTCGTCGAAGCACCATACCATGGCCCGCACGTTCACCGGATCTGACGTCACCGGATTTCTTTCTGTGGGGAAGTTGAAAGATATTTGCTATCGTGATCGACCGGCAACGCCTGACAACATGCGTCAGCGCATTGTCAATGCATGTGCGAACATTACGGAAGGCGAACTACCCGCTGTTGAGAGGAATGTAGTTACATGTATTGCCAAATCCATTCAGGTTGACGGACATCATTTTGAGCAATTATTGCATTAATGTGATATTTACAGTTAATCACGCTGTAACAGCATGCATTCTCAGAAATGATAAGTTCACCAAGGTACATGTATCACATTGGAACAACCGAAATAAAATGTTCAAACGTACCTACGTTCTGCATTTTAATTTACAAAACCTATCTGTTACCAACTGTTCGTCTAAAATTGTGATCCATATGTTTGTGACTATTACACCGCAATCTACCACAAAGCGAAAAAGTGGTCCAACTAAAACATTCATATTTCTTTACGTAATACACGAATATGTAATAAAAATGGGGGTTCCTATTTTAAAAAACGCAGTTGATATCCGTTTGACCTATGGCAGCGCCATCTAGCGAGCCAACCATAACGCCATCTGGTTTCACCCTTGAAGCTAGAAAGTTTCGTTCTTTGTAGTTTTTTCGTTTGACGCTTATTTCGTGAGTATTTGGCCAGGTCACGATCAATGGACCACCCTGTATAAGGCAGATTCCTTTCTTGTACTTATAACTTATAGTTTCAAAATTAGCTGGAGGAAGGCACAAGCTTCTAGGATTTTATTCATAAATTAATACCAGTTACATAGGATGTGCTTCGTACAAACGGCATGTTAACCAGTGCAGGACGTAATACAGACCTCTGCCTTGTAATTTTAACTTTATGCCATTAGTATCTTTATATCTTAAAAACTGGTTTTTGAGATTTCTGGTGTACAATGCTTTCGACAAGTCTGCAAACTTGCTTGCTCGCGGTGACGTTTTCAACTCCTTACTGCTATTGTTTTGGTAATTACGAAAGCATGTTGTTTCATGATTACAGCTGTCGATGCTTTCCTATGCTTATTCACCGCATTTTATATTTTCAGTGATACGTTACTGATATACATTAAAGTTACCGCGTAAAGTCAAGCACCGGCACGCCAGTCGGGAACGACTGTGCAGAGAAGGCTGTGAGAAGTCAGCCAGTCGCACGCTGAGTGGACCTCCCTGTCACAGACTGCGCAGCCCCTCACGCCGGAGGCTCGAGTCCTCCCTCGGGCATGAGTGTATATGTTTTTCTTAGCATAAGTTAGTTTAAGTAGCGTGTAAGTCTAGGGAGCGATGATCTAAGCAGTTTGGTTCCTTAGGAATTGACACACATTTGAACATATTAAGTATTGTAATTTTCTTTTTGTAATAAAACTCATTAATACGACTGGTTTGATTCTTTGTCTTGCAATCCGAGTTTGCAGGCTACCTAGACACTACAATTAATGTCGTTTATACCACACTGTTATATGGCTTTGTCGAATGTTCACTTTTATATTTAGAACTGGCTCCCCCTTATTTTTGTTCCGGCGTTGTACTATATTTCTGTTTTCTACTTGATTGTACATAGTTTTCTTAGGCTGTGTTTCCTTCATGTATTACGGATCTGAAGATTGTTGCAGATAGCAACCGAAACTACAGTGAGGAGCCAAAGAAACTGGTACACCTGCCTAATATCGTGTAGGGCCCCCGCGAGCGCGCAGAAGTGCTGCAACACCACGTGGCATGGACTCGACTAAGGTCTGAAGCAGTACTGAATTGACACCATTAATCCTGCAGGGCTGTCCATAAAGAGTACGACGGGGTGGAGATCTCTTCTGAACAGCACGTTGCAAGTCATCCCTGATATGCTCAATAATGTTCATGTCTGGGGAGTTTGGTGGCCAGAAGAGTGTTCCTGGAGCCACTCTGTTGCGATTCTAGACGTGTTGGGTGTCGCATTGCCCTGTGGAATTGCCCAAGTCCATCGTAAAGCAAAATGGACATGAATGGATGCAAGTGGTCAGACAGGATGCTTACCTACGTGTTACCTGTCAGAGTCGTATCTAGACGTACCAGGGATCCCATTACACTCCAGGGATATGCACACATCCCACACCATTACAGAGCCTCGACCAGCTTGAACAGTCCCCTGCTGACATGGAGGTTCCATGGATTCGTGACGTTGTCTCCATACCCGTACACGTCCATCCGCTCGATACAATTTGAAGCGAGACTCGTCCGATCAGGCAACATGTTTCCATCATCAACAGTCCAATGTCGGTGTTGACGTGCCCGGATGAGGCGTAAAGCTTTGTGTCGTGCAGTCATCAAGGGCTCGAAAGCCCACATCGATTATGTTTCGTTGAATGGTTCGCAGGCTTACAGTTGATGATGGGCCAGCATTGAAATCTGCAGCTGGCAAGTGTGGCCGATCGGTTCTAGGCGCTACAGTCTGGAACCGCGCGACCGCTACGGTTGCAGGTTCAAATCCTGCCTCGGGCATGGATGTGTGTGATGTCCTTAGGTTAGTTGGGTTTAAGTAATTCTAAGTCTAGGGGACTGATGACCTCAGAAGTTAAGTCCCATAGTGCTCAGAGCCACTTGAACCATTTTTTGAAATCTGCAGCAATTTGCGGAAGGATTGCACTTCTGTCACACTGAACGATTCCCTTTAGTCGTCGTTGGTCCCGTTCTTGCAGGATCTTTATTCGTCCGTAGTGATGTCAGAGATTTGATAATTTTGCCGGATTCCTGATACACTCGTGAAGTGGTCGTACGGGAAAATCCTCACTTCATCGCTACCTCGGAGATGCTGTTTCCTATCGCTCGTGTGCCGTTTATAACACCACGTTTAAACTCACTTAAATCTTGATAACCTGCCACCGTAGCAGCAGTAACCGATCTAGCAAATGCACAGACACTTGGTGTCTTATATAGGCGTTGTCGACCGCAGCGCCGTATTCTGCATGTTTACAATATCTCTGTATTTGAATAGGCTTGCCTATACCAGCTTCTATTGCGCTTCATTGTAGTTATCGAACTTTAATTGTGATAGGAAAATTGCGGACTAAGCCTTAAAAATTTTACTTTTAAAAAGACTTATTTACTTTGCAAACGGTATTTTTCGGCTGACATGGGGCAAGCGACTTTCAATTGAAATGTGTCTCTTGTACAGAAATATACAGGGTGTTACAAAAAGGTACGGCCGAACTTACAGGAAACATTCCTCACACGCAAAGAAAGAAAATATGTTATGTGGACAAGTGTCCGGAAACGCTTACTTTCCATGTTAGAGCTCATTTTATTACTTCTCTTCAAATCACATTAATCATGGAATGGAAACACACAGCAACAGAACGTACCAGCGTGACTTCAAACACTTTGTTACAGGAAATGTTCAAAATGTCCTCCGTTAGCGGGGATACATGCATCCACCCTCCGTCGCATGGAATCCCTGATGCGCTGATGCAGCCCTGGAGAATGGCGTAATGTATCTCAGCCGTCTACAATACGAGCACGAAGAGTCTCTACATTTGGTCCCGGGGTTGCGTTGACAAGAGCTTTCAAATGCCCCCATAAATGAAAGTCAAGAGGGTTGAGGTCAGGAGAGCGTGGAGGCCATGGAATTGGTCCGCCTCTACCAATCCATCGGTCACCGAATCTGTTGTTGAGAAGCGTACGAACACTTCGACTGAAATGTGCAGGAGCTCCATCGTACATGAACCACATGTTGTGTCGTACTTGTAAAGGCACATGTTCTAGCAGCACAGGTAGAGTATCCCGTATGAAATCATGATAACGTGCTCCACTGAGAGTAGGTGCAAGAACATGGAGCCCAATCAAGACATCACCAACAATGCCTGCCCAAACGTTCACAGAAAATCTGTGTTGATGACGCGATTGCACAATTGCGTGCGGATTCTCGTCAGCCCACGCATGTTGACTGTGAAAATTATAATTTGATCACGTTGGAATGAAGCCTCATCCGTAAAGAGAACATTTGCACTGAAATGAGGATTGACACATTGTTGGATGAACCATTCGCAGAAGTGTACCCGTGGAGGCCAATCAGCTGCTGATAGTGCCTGCACACGCTATACATGGTACGGAAACAACTGGTTCTCCCGTAGCACTCTCCATACAGTGACGTGGTCAACGTTACCTTGTACAGCAGCAATTTCTCTGACGCTGACATTAGGGTTATCGTCAACTGCACGAAGAATTGCCTCGTCTATTGCAGGTGTCCTCGTCGTTCTAGGTCTTCCCCAGTCGCGAGTCATAGGCTGGAATGTTCCGTGCTCCCTAAGACGCCGATCAATTGCTCCGAACGTCTTCCTGTCGGGACACCTTCGTTCTGGAAATCTGTCTCGTTACAAACGTACCGCGCCACGGCTATTGCCCCGTGCTAATCCATACATCAAATGGGCATCTGCCAACTCCGCATTTGTAAACATTGCACTGACTGCAAAACCACGTTCGTGATGAACACTAACCTGTTGATGCTACGTACTGATGTGCTTGATGTACTGTAGAGCAATGAGTCGCATGTCAACACAAGCACCGAAGTCAACATTACCTTCCTTCAATTGGGCCAACTGGCGGTGAATCGAGGAAGTACAGTACATACTGACGAAACTAAAATGAGCTCTAACATGGAAATTAAGCTTTTCCGGACACATGTCCACATAACATCTTTTCTTTCTTTGTGTGTGAGGAATGTTTCCTGAAAGTTTGGCCGTACCTTTTTGTAACACCCTGAATATCGATGAATCAAAACATTATGACCACTTAATAGCTTTTTTGTCCCTTTTTGCAACGAAACACATCAGGGATCCGACAGTTTTTTGGTAGGTTTGTAGAGGCATGTGTAATTAGATGTCTACGCACAGGTCATGTAATTCGCGTAACTAAAGAGCCGCCGATTTGCGTAGGCGGTGATGGCTCCGGATAGCGGCCCCAATGGGTTCCATAGGATTTACATCAGGCGAATTATTTGCCGAGTCATCAACGTGAGTTCATTATAATGCACCTCAAATCACTTAGCACGTTTATGTTTCCGAGAAACGGGCAATGCTGAAAGATGACATTGCCGTCGGGGAAGACATCAAGCATGAACGGATGCGAGTGGTTCGCTGCTGTCAGTGTGTCTTCAGTTACCACCAGAGGTCCCATGCAAACGCAGGAGAATGTGTCCCACAGCATAATACGTCTTCCTCCATCCTGCGTCTGTGGCGCGCTGCAGATTTCGGGCCGCCGTTCACCTCGATGGCGGCGTTGTGAGGGGTCCACTTGTACGTGGAGCACGATTTTGTAATATATTTCGTGAGAAATGACATGAAATGGTTATCACATGTAGAAGAGAGTGTATCTTTGACACGATTGAACCAAAGATGCTGCCTGAGGGGCAGTATCGATTGTAAGTACGGGCGCGCGGACCGAAGAGTCAGTAGCCGTTGCACTCTGTTAAAGGTAGGCTGTAAGACTTAAAGCTAGTGGCTAGCTGTGAGGATTAAGCTGTTGGCCTATGGACGTAGCATAATATAGTTTTGTAAGGTGATGAAATTTTGTATATTTAGTTTTAAGTATGCAGCAACGCAATGTGGCTTTTGCTAATTTTACAGTACTGACCCTTGAATGTAGGAATGTATTTGCCATCAGATTTAATGTATAGGTTGATTAGGTATACCCGATTTGTAATATTTTGTGTGTTTTGTAATCCTGATACAGACAAGTTAAATTTTGGAATCTATTTTGTTAAACGATGTTAGATTTTTTGTCATGTAACAATCCAAGTGTCTTTAATTACGCCAGTAGGTGAGAATTGTAGAACAATTAAGAAGTTAACTGATTTTGAAGTTAATGTAAAATGTTTCATATTTAATTTTGTGAAGGAGGAACTTTATTTTGAATACAATTTTCGAACTGAAGCATTCGGTATTAGCATATCCCGTTATCAGTACGTCATCCTCTTCCACATCGTGTTTATTTAAATACAATGAATATTTTTTAAAAGAAATGATTTTTCATTCAGAGTCAGAAAAATACACTCCTGGAAATTGAAATAAGAACACCGTGAATTCATTGTCCCAGGAAGGGGAAACTTTATTGACACATTCCTGGGGTCAGATACATCACATGATCACACTGACAGAACCACAGGCACATAGACACAGGCAACAGAGCATGCACAATGTCGGCACTAGTACAGTGTATATCCATATTTCGCAGCAATGCAGGCTGCTATTCTCCCATGGAGACGATCGTAGAGATGCTGGATGTAGTCCTGTGGAACGGCTTGCCATGCCATTTCCACCTGGCGCCTCAGTTGGACCAGCGTTCGTGCTGGACGTGCAGACCGCGTGAGACGACGCTTCATCCAGTCCCAAACATGCTCAATGGGGGACCGATCCGGAGATCTTGCTGGCCAGGATAGTTGACTTACACCTTCTAGAGCACGTTGGGTGGCACGGGATACATGCGGACGTGCATTGTCCTGTTGGAACAGCAAGTTCCCTTGCCGGTCTAGGAATGGTAGAACGATGGGTTCGATGACGGTTTGGATGTACCGTGCACTATTCAGTGTCCCCTCGACGATCACCAGTGGTGTACGGCCAGTGTAGGAGATCGCTCCCCACACCATGATGCCGGGTGTTGGCCCTGTGTGCCTCGGTCGTATGCAGTCCTGATTGTGGCGCTCACCTGCACGGCGCCAAACACGCATACGACCATCATTGGCACCAAGGCAGAAGCGACTCTCATCGCTGAAGACGACACGTCTCCATTCGTCCCTCCATTCACGCCTGTCGCGACACCACTGGAGGCGGGCTGCACGATGTTGGGGCGTGAGCGGAAGACGGCCTAACGGTGTGCGGGACCGTAGCCCAGCTTCATGGAGACGGTTGCGAATGGTCCTCGCCGATACCCCAGGAGCAACAGTGTCCCTAATTTGCTGGGAAGTGGCGATGCGGTCCCCTACGGCACTGCGTAGGATCCTACGGTCTTGGCGTGCATCCGTGCGTCGCTGCGGTCCGGTCCCAGGTCGACGGGCACGTGCACCTTCCGCCGACCACTGGCGATAACATCGATGTACTGTGGAGACCTCACGCCCCACGTGTTGAGCAATTCGGCGGTACGTCCACCCGGCCTCCCGCATGCCCACTATACGCCCTCGCTCAAAGTCCGTCAACTGCACATACGGTTCACGTCCACGCTGTCGCGGCATGCTACCAGTGTTAAAGACTGCGATGGAGCTCCGTATGCCACGGCAAACTGGCTGACACTGACGGCGGCGGTGCACAAATGCTGCGCAGCTAGCGCCATTCGACGGCCAACACCGCGGTTCCTGGTGTGTCCGCTGTGCCGTGCGTGTGATCATTGCTTGTACAGCCCTCTCGCAGTGTCCGGAGCAAGTATGGTGGGTCTGACACACCGGTGTGAATGTGTTCTTTTTTCCATTTCCAGGAGTGTATTAATGTGGCAGAATGAGAAAAGTATTAATGTTTGTAACAGCTTTAATGCGGGCAGCATTTGCAAGGTTATTCATTTATCAACTAATCTACGGACATTATTTGTATGAAGCTATTTTACGGCCGTCATTACACTTCGCTGAGCCAAGATTGAATATTTTGTATGCCTGTTGTGAAGAGAATATCAAGATTACATCCGTTGCGACTCAAGAGCTAAGGAAAATTTATTTCAATGTTTATTTGCATAGGGAATTTTATAAGTTTACTGCACAGGGCCATAGAATTCGGTGCTAATGAGACTGAGTAAATTTCAGAGGCATTGATTTCATTATAGGCATTGCATACTCGTTTTCCAGATCAATTTGTTTAATTTTTCTTTGCATTAGAGTAAAGATTAAGCACACCATATGCTCAACAACACATTACACAGTAAATTTCCGTAAGAGAAATATCACGCATTGCATATCCATTGTTGTTGTTGTCGTGGTCTTCAGTCCTGAGACTGGTTTGACGCAGCTCTTCATGCTAATCTAACCTGTGCAAGCTCTTTCATCTCCCAGTACCTACTGCAACCTACATCCTTCTGAATCTGCTTAGTGTATTGATCTCTTGCTCTCCCTCTACGATTTTTACTCTCCACGCTGCCCTCCATTGCTAAATTTGTGATCCCTTGATGCATCAGGACATGTCCTACCAACCGATCCCTTCTTCTAGTCAAGTTGTGCCATAATCGTCTCTTCTCCCCAATCCCATTCAATACCTCCTCATTAGTTACGTGATCTACCCACCTAATCTTCAACATTCTTCTGTAGCACCACATTTCGAAAGCTATTCTCTTCTTGTCCAGACTATTTGTTGTCCATGTTTCACTTCCATACATGGCTACACTCCATACAAATACTTTCAGAAACGACTTCCTGTCACTTAAATCTATAATCGATGTTAACAAATTTCTCTTCTTCAGAAACGCTTTCCTTGCCATTGCCAGTCTACATTTTATATCCTCTCTACTTCGACCATCATCTGTTATTTTGCCCCCCCCCCCCCCAAATAGCAAAACTCCTTTACTTGAAACCAGGTAAACAGCTGATCACCCGCAAAGGTTCAGACCAATTCCTCTTTTGAGCTGTACTAATAAACTCTTGGAGAGGCTCATCTATAACAGAATTAGCGGCTTCATTCTGGAACATATTCCAGCTGAGCAAGCGGGTTTCCGGCCACAGAGAAGTTGCTGCGACCTGGTACTTTGCCCTAACAGCTATCATAGAGGCTGGTTTCCAAGAAAACGTGAAGACATCTGTCGCGTTCGTAGACCTAACTGCGGCATATAACAGTCTGGAGAGAAGCGATGGTATACAAATTACTAAAAACAATTGGATGCCAAAAAACTGTAACTTTAATCAATACCATGATAAACAATAGATATTCCCGTGTTTACTTGGAAGAAAATGTGAGCAAGGAGAACAAATTAAGTAATGGACTACCATAGGGCTCCATCTTAGCCTCCCTATTATTCAACGTATATATCTCCGACCTTCCCAAATACCAGGTCTACAAACTTCTGCTACGCGGAGGATATCGCTCTTGCCTGTAAAACCAAGGACCTAGGACGAGCGGAGACAATTCATACAGAATATCTAGTCGTCATGAGCGCCTATTTTAGCAAGTGGCGACTTAAACCCAGTACAAGTAAAACTGAAGCATTTACATTCCATCTGAGAAACAAACAAGCTTATGCGGAGCTCAGAGTGAAACTTAACGGAAACACTGTTTGCCATAACAAGCACCCCAAGTACCTTGGTGTCACCCTTGACCCTACCCTTTCATATAGAAAACATCTTGAAAATACTGCTGCCAAGATAAAAACTAGTAACAATATTATTCAAAAATTGTGTGGAATGATGTGGGGAGCTTCAGCAGATACCTTTCGCACATCATCCATTGCGCTGCTCTTCTCAGCAGCTGAGTATTGTGTCCCGGTGTGGCTAAGCAGCTGCCACACTAACTTGATCGACGTCCAGTTGAACCACATTATGCGGTTAATAACAGGGGCAATCCGACCAACACCGATTTATTGGCTTCCTCTGCTCACTAACATCCATCCCCCCGCAATCCGCAGGAGGGACGCCTTGCTTAGGGCATACCGCAAGATAAAGGTGAGCCAAGAATTTCCCATACGGGAAGACATACGAAGTTTAAGACGAAATAGACTCCGTTCAAGAAGCCCACCATTACGGCAAGCAGAAGAGGTAGATGCCAGTAATTCTGGTGTGAGAGACCTGTTATATATAGTATTACTAATGTTATATACCTGTAATTTTAACTGCATGTGAGCCATAAGAATAAATACACTACTGACCATTAAAATTGCTACACCACGAAGATGACGTGCTAAAGACGCAAAAATTTAACCGACAGGAAAAAGATGCTGTGATATGCAAATGATTAGCTTTTCAGAGCATTCACACAAGGTTGGCGCCGTTGGCGACACCTAGAACATGCTGACATGAGGAAAGTTTCCAACCGACTTCTCATACACAAACAGCAGTTGACCGGCGTTTCCTGGTGAAACGTTGTTATGATGCCTCATGTAAGGAGGAGAAATGCGTATCATCACGTTTCCGACTTTGATAAAGGTCGGATTGTAGCCTACCGCGATTACGGTTTATCGTATCGCGACATTGCTGCTCGATTTGGTCGAGATCCAATGACTATTAGCAGAATATGGAATCGGTGGGTTCAGGAGGGTAATACGGAACGCCGTGCTGGATCCCAACGGCCTCGTATCACTAGCAGTCGAGATGACAGGCATCTTATCCGCATGGCTGTAACGAATCGTGCAGCCACGTCTAGATCCCTGAGTCAACAGATGGGGACGTTTGCAAGACAACAACATCTGCACGAACAGTTCGACGACGTTTGCAGCAGCATGGACTATCAGCTCGGAGACTATGACTGCGGCTACCCTTGACGCTGCATCACAGACAGAAGCGCCTGCGATGGTGTACTCAACAACGAACCTGGGTGCACGAACGGCAAAACGTCATTTTTTCGAATGAATCCAGGTTCTGTTCACAGCATCATGATGGTCGTATCCGTGTTTGGCGACATCGCGGTGAACGCTCATTGGAAGCGTGTATTCGTCATCCCCGTACTGGCGTATCACCCGGCGTGATGGTATGAGGTGCTATTGGTTACACATCTCGGTCACCTCTTGTTCGCATTGACGGCACTTTGAGCAGTGGACGTAACATTTCAGATGTGTTACGACCCGTGGCTGTACCCTTAATTCGATCCCTGCGAAACCCTACATTTCAGCAAGATAACGCACGACCGCATGTTGTAGGCCCAGTACGGGCCTTTTCTGGATACAGAAAATGTTCGACTGCTGCCCTGGCCAGCACATTCTCCAGATCTCTCACTAATTGAAAACGTCTGGTCAATGGTGGCCGAGCAACTGGCTCGTCACAATACGGCAGTCACTACTATCGATGAACTGTGGTATCGTGTTGAAGCTGCATGGGCAGCTGTACCTGTAAACGCCATACAAGCTCTATTTTTTGACTCAATGGCCAGGCGTATCAAGGCCGTTATTACGGCCAGAGGTGGTTGTTCTGGGTACTGATTTCTCAGGATCTCTGCACCCAAATTGCGTGAAAATGTAATCACATGTCAGTTCTGGTATAATATATTTGTCCAATGAATACCCGTTTATCATCTGCATTTCTTCTTGGTGTAGCAATTTTAATGACCAGTATAGTGTAAAATAAACAAGTAAACATATCTCGCGTCGTGCAGGACTTGTATTGTGGGCACAAGGATGAAACGTTGCATCTCCCCTGGCCACCGTCGTCAGCAGATCTCAATATTATTGAAGCTTTGTGGCATGCTTTGGAGAAAAGTTGCGTGATCGCTATCCAATTCCATCATTGTTACCTGAAATTTCCATTTCTTTTGCAGAGTGAATCGTGCAAGATACCCTTAAAATAACACAGGAAATATTCATCTATTATAAGCTGTTTGGAACTCCAGCGGTTCTCATACATCGTATTAGACATGGTAATGTGCTGTGGTTTTGCTGTTTCCACATGTCTGTCCACCTCCTGTACGCGCAAATAACCTCAGTTTTGAATGGTGGTCAGTTGTTCAGAACATTACGGTGACAAAAAGCCTGGAATTGCATCAATGTAAATTAGGATACGCCCCGTCCTCGGTGGCAAAATTTCTCTAGACGGTGCAGCTGGTATCAGAGTTGATAGTGGACGGCACCTCGTAAGGTAAGCTCGCCTCCGCCACCAGCAGCCACCTTGATCCCTGAAATGTCTCAGCAAGCTCGACGTGGACCCTCTCCCGTAGATGGTTAGCCTGGGATCGTGTTGACAAACGCTGCGCAGGGGCGATCTGTTTTAAGCGAGCAAACACGGAAAGGGGTGGTGTCTGCGTTCAGTGCCAGCACTGATGCAAGGCCAGTAAAAGTGCTGCTGAGCCGCAACATATTGCAAAGCTTGAAGAAGCTCGAGGATGCGGGGCTTGAATGGTGGTGGAGTGAGGACCCAGTATTCAGAATCCTTCGTGGCCAAGGTTAAGACACCTTCGTTTCGTTGAGTGAGTAATGAAACGCGAAATAATTACGAAAAACTGAATCGGTCTGTCGGGAAACATGCTCTGGAGCCCCTTTCTGTGCTGCAAACAAAACTTTCTTCAGGACTGGGTCGCGTGACGACGACATGAATACCTCATGCGCAGTTAGAGGGAATTCGTCTAGGGTTTGTTGGAGATGTTAGTCCAGGGCGAGAGTGTTTTCCGGCAATCGAATTTCGCGTTGGGGTCAAGAGGAAGGTGGGTCGGGCGTCGGAACTAAAGTTTTGGTTTGCAGGGCACATCGATTTTCTTCATCCCTTAAATGATTGCTAAAACCACCGTCTCAATTCGAGAAAAATTAACCTGCAGAAGCAACCTTGAAAGTTTGAAAAATTTTAAGCACTTCACCAAGACTAGGGTCACATTCGGCGAAAGCTTTTGCTGAGACCTTCCCGCCATTGGCTGGTTGCATGATTTTGGGGAGGGGATCAAACAGCGAAGTCATGGGCCCATCGGATTAGGGAAGGATGTGGAAGTAAATCGGCCGTGCCCTTTCAAAAGAACCATCCCGGTATTGGCTTGAAGCTATTTAGGGAAGTCACGGAAAACCTAAATCAGGATGGCAGGACGTGGGTTTGAACCGTGGTCTTCCCGAATGCGAGTCCAGTGGCTAACCATTGCTCCACCGCGCTCTGTCCCGCCATTGGCTGGCCAAGTTGTTTATAACACTGATTAAACTGTAGCATAACTGCGACAAGGTGTGCCTACTGACCGTAGTATACGGTTAACAGAGCACAGAAATCATCGAAAGACAAATCAATAGATCCTGAGAGTGCCTGCAATTTCTGCACCACTTCCTATAAACGACTACTAGAAGACAAAAGAAATGCGGTTTGCTGCATATCGGAAATGCCACTAGTCGAACAGTATAGTTCAATACGGCTTGACGAAGGCAACGGACAGCCGTGGGGGTGTAGCCACCGCGACTGGCTAACGTTGTTGTTGCTGCTGAGACACCAGCCGAATGTTGTTGGTGGTACTGTTCTTCTTGAGCTGCAAACTGTTGTTCCTTGAATTCCTGTTGTTGCAGTGACTGTTGCTGCCAAATTCCCAGAAACTTGAGATCCTTGACCCTGGAACTGGGTGCTGACGTGTTACCGAAAACGCGATAACGGAAAACCTTGTTGCTACTTTTATTTCCACTCTCGATACGGAGACGTACTTCGCGAACAAAGCCAAATTTGTCGTTAGCTGAATACTGAACAAATGGCAGTAATGATAAACAGAGAGCCAATGCCTACAGCAGGGCCCGTATCAGGGAAGCAGTGAAGTGACAGGTGGTCTGTGTCTGTCCCAGTAGCTGTGAGAGGCTGGGCACATATGACCTGCCGCTCGCACCTGCGGTGGCGCTCGTGAATCGTGAAACGATGAGCCTCTGAGCGACTATCGAATCCAGTTGCTGCCAGGGGTATAATATTGAGGATAAGTCCACACGGCTTGCATTGCTCAAACGGCAAGAGATGAACATCACTTTAGTCCAAAGCCAACCCTTATTCTGCATCACCACAGAGACTAAGCAGCCTTAGACGGTTTGAGACGACTGTGCTAGTATTACCTCCAGAATGC
This sequence comes from Schistocerca nitens, assembly GCF_023898315.1. Classification (NCBI taxonomy): domain Eukaryota; kingdom Metazoa; phylum Arthropoda; class Insecta; order Orthoptera; family Acrididae; genus Schistocerca; species Schistocerca nitens. The sequence continues at coordinate 684,315,122 of NC_064615.1, read as the reverse complement.
GCCTCAAACTAAAACAAGTTCCCACTTTGAGGGTCTCATGCACGTTTTATAGCCACTCTGGCAATTTGTGTTTCACATGTGTTGTTCGTTATTCTATCTGTTACTCTGTTCGTCCATGAAGTAAAAAGTAAAGAAATTACAATCCATGATCGAATGATAAATATTTGTAAAACTAATTGGAAATATTACAAGGAGGCAAGGGCTGCAAGGTCGTTTCACGTGGAGAGTAACAAAGTACTATCAATTGTCAGCGCAGGTGTGTGGTTTCTATGTGGAATGGAGAGTGAAAAAAATGAAAAACGTGGAAGTAATACAGTAACAGCTGGTTACAGCTCTAACGCTAATAGATTAAATTAACCCTCTGGCTGAAAATAAGGGATGTCTAGGACAACTATTAAATGAAATGAAGAAGAGCCTACTTTTCTGCTAAAAAATAATCAAAACTAATATAAAATTCTGAGCAGTTTCAGGAACAATGATAGCAGTCAGCTGATTTTTATGGTAGATATTATTGACGACTAGGAATTCTGGTAACAAGAAACAAAATTAGACAAGACAAGCGAAACAGAGAAGAAGACGAAGAAGAAACAGAGGGCTACAGGGAAAAGATACAGTCTTAGACAAATGAAATATACTTGGCATATGATTGAGGATGAACTTTCTATAACTTTATGTGTGAAGGCTAGCACCATGTGGAAGCAAACCAAAGAGCAAAAAATCGATAAGAACAGGATGGTAAAAACGAACATCTTTGTAACGCTCCCCCTCTCCGTTTCACGGCAATTTCACTCGTAGCCACGGCCAGAATTCATGCACTTTTAGCTACGTGCGGCGCGCGACACAAATTATGCGAAAATTACGCGGTACAGATTTACTCGAATACCTTTATTGGAGGAACCGAATTAATCCTCTGCACTGCTACACATGTACGATCAGTATAAATAAGGGTCGTCCATAAGACACATTTAAAACAGCCATTCGTTTGATTAGTAAATTCTCTGTAGCTATCCAACTACTTTCAGCAAACTTCCCAGATTCGACCACTTCATTGGAAAAAGTAAACTCCAGACAGTCAGGACACCATTTCTATAAATAAAACAGGATAGTACTGTAAAGTAAAAAAAGATGAACAGTACACACAAAAACACTCCACTACTAGTTTCCAATGGAACAAACAAAATTTGCTGTCTGCAATTGTCTTGCAGAGTACATATATAAATGAAGATAGAGAAAGGGAGAAAAATGTGCTCAAACCAAAGGAAGACTCTTAACTTACTAAGTAAATAAATACAATACCAAATGGTGGTTACTAAAAACATAACCCAGTCACTACGTTGGAGGATTCACTAACAAAAATTACAAGTCTGAGAAGTACGCTGTTATAGGTAAAGGACTTTTCTTGTGTATATGATCCGACTATCATCATGTCTCTTGCATCACTCCCTAGTCCGTTTGCAACGCTATCACAATCTGTCTACAGTAGTGATATACTATTCAGATTTCCTTACACTTGTTTCTTGGGTTATAGTTCACTTTAAATCTTTTTTGTGCACGTTGCGTAGATGCTGACTACTCACATAAGTGCATATTTTGTTTCTATCTTAGACTATAATAATAATAACAGAATGGATGTGAATCTTGCCATAAAAGTACCATGGAGAGACAATATATAGTGGGGCTACCATGTAAAGCATTCGTCAGTAGGACAAACATGATGTAAAAGGTAGAGGAGACTGTTGTAGTTTGAAACACTTTTTATCTAGCCAGATCTGTGATGGAAGTTTAATATATTTTTTTTATTGTGTTTTGAAATGATGGCACTGAACTTTATCTGTGCTGCAGTCATTTTCTGAATTTCAAAAACCACTGTAGAAAACTGAGGTTCTTCCAAATGTGAGAAACTGTTCCAAGGTAGATCATGACATATACATATGAACAAATATTCTACTCAAATTTAAGTGTGGCAGTCGAGAAAATCTTGTCATTACTACATTTAACAGTTTATGTGTTGCATTATTATTCTACTACAACCAATAATTAATCAGTAAAAGAAATCAAATTAAGAAGAAGTATTACTCAAGTTCAATTACAAGTTAAAAACATTTTGAAGTATCAACTAACACAAATTTCGAGACGAGAAAATTCTCAAGAGATACTAGCAGATCAGAAATTCACCTTTGGAATAGGAATTGGCACATACAAGCTATTTCAATCTGTTTTTAAAACTTTCATGCCTGCCAGTACCTTTAATTTACAAGAAATGTGGCCAAATATCTTATGGTCGCATATTGTACTCATTTCTGTGCTGGAATAAGAATAAGATGTGAATAGCAGAGTCTATTTTTGTTCCTAACATTATATTTATGAATACTGCTATTGCTTTCAGAAGTGTCTGTTTCTTCACAACAACTCTCATAAGAGAGTAAATGTGTTGTGAGACTGTTGTTAGTATGTCATATTTTTGAAAAAAGTTTCTACATGAAGTTTGAGGACATGCAACAGATATTATTCGTACAGTTCGTTCCTGTGCAGTAAATACTTTGTTTCTATGTGTGGAGCTAGCCCACAAAATTATTCTAGACAATATCACTGAAAAGAAGTATTCAAAGTCGGCAAATTTTCAGATGATTTCAATACAAAATGTAGCTGATATCAAACATTTTGAGATTATCAATAACCTGTGATTTCGAATTCAAGTTATGATCAACATGCACATTCAGGGTTTTGAACACACAGTTTTACATATTTCCTTTTCTTCATGGTGTACTGCTAATGCTGAAGATATATCTTGTCTTATACAGAACTGAATGAACTGTGTTTTTATTAAGTCGCAGATCATTTACTGAGAATCAATCAACTATACTTTTGAACGTTTCATTTACTGCTCGTTCTGCTGTAGTAGCTCTGTTGGGCTTGATTGTGATGCTAAATGCCAGTAAATGGCACAATTTATTCTTTATCAGTGTAAGATCGAAGGTTGTACTTACATAGATAGAACAACAAAAAAATGGCTCTGAGCACTATGGGACTCAACTGCTGTGGTCATAAGTCCCCGCTAGAACAACAGTGGTGCCAAAATTGAACCCAGTGGAAGACCAGTAGCAATTTGTTGGTTGGTTGGTTTTTGGGGAAGGAGACCAGACAGCGTGGTCATCGGTCTCATCGGATTAGGGAAGGATGGGGAAGGAAGTCGGCCGTGCCCTTTCAGAGGAACCATCCTGGCATTTGCCTGGAGTGATTTAGGGAAATCACGGAAAACCTAAATCAGGATGGCCGGACGCGGGATTGAACCGTCGTCCTCCCGAATAGCAATTTGTCTCCATTCAGAAAAAGGTTCGTCATGAGAGCCACATGAGCTGCCTAGAATGACCCTTTGCTTCCTATCAGCCAAATATGAACAGCTTCTGTATGTACCTTAAAGTCATAAGCTTTAAGTTTCTCTCAAAGAATGTTGTGAACTTCATAGTCACAAGTCTTAAATGGATCACAAATAACCTCAGTAAGTGAAGCCTCCTCATTCAGAGATTGTAATACATGGCCAGTTAAATAGCAGATGCAAGTTCAGTGGAGTGGTGCTAGTGGAATCCAATTTGGGATTGACTATTAATATATTATTTACAGATATCCTCGATCATTGGTTTATATCAAATGAAAGAACAAGTTTATCTTCATCAGTCACTATGTATTTCCAAAACGCTGTTCGAATGTTTACTTTTTTCATCATTTGGATTTAAATATATTAATATGAGATTATATACCATGTTATGACTATCACATACCTCTGACACGATCTAGTAAGAAAAAATAAAACACTACTTAGGAACATGGCTCTGCAAAGGTCTTTGACTGGAGATTGAACGTAAATGTAAATGTAAAAGTAAAATATCTAAACCACAATATCTCTAGCAGTCACAGCTTCCTTTCTGTGTTGTGGTACATCATATATGAACCATCACACAATAGGAGAACAAAGATAGCATGTAGAAATAAACAAATGTAAAGAACATATGAAAAACACAGTAACACCATCTCACAATGCAAAGAACATATAGCAAAACAAAACCACTATAATCAAAAGTCTTAAAATATTGTGGAGATCTTTGAAGTGTGTACACCCACCATTTCAAATAAGTTAGCCATTCACACCTTCCGAAGATACTTTCTATATAAGCAATGGAGTAGCATGACTCACAGAATCTGATAGACTCAACAACACACCAACAGTTTGTACCCCATGTCATCTTGAGTGAAAATCTCTCTTCATACTATAAAGAGTGTACCTATCTCCACATATCTTTTAAATCATATTCAGTGTACTATTGCATATTTTTCTTATTACATGTAACAGATGTAATCTGAACAATGGACTGCTGTGGAAAAATTAATACTTTGTTCTCCTCCTGTTACTCCTTTCACTGTATCTTTGAATAACCCCCTCCCCTCCCCACACACACACGTGTCCATGCTCGCCTTCATATTTGCTAATGTAATGGGACACCCATTTCTAACATTACCATTTTTATAGGAACAACAGATACAATTTATACTATCGATTCTTGTATAGGTGAACGTTAACTAAAAGGATACAACATATTAAATTTCAGCCTAAAAGGTATAAAAAGAAATTAATTTGGTAGTACTATTTTCATGCAGTTAAAATTACTCTTCCATTAAAAATATATTAAATTACGAAATTTCTGGTATACATAAAATTCCTATTATTAATTCTACAATTTTTTGTTGATAATTATAACATTTAATTCTGGACTCATTTACAAAAAAATGATATATTTAGCGAAGATTCTTCTTTTGTCAAGAAAGTTTGTAAACTCTTTTGCTTTGTAAACTCTTTGGAATATTCTGAGTACTGCAGAACGTAGGGGCTAGCCGGCATGCCTCTGATGGAAATGCATGTGTTTTTTTTAATTTGTCCTGAAAAATGCAATTGATGGTTGTATGAATATGGAGATTGTGAAGTCAATGTGATATAGAAGAATGGGATGAAATAAAAGAAAATCCTAGCAACAGATAGTTCTTCATCAGTTATTTAGTCATCAGGAATCCACAATGTTAAATCAAAATTTCAGCCACAATAATGTACCCCTAGATGCAAGAAGTGGAGCCAACAACAACAAGTGAAAATGAAGATAAGTAAATAGTTCGTCTTTTGTATGTGTTACACCTCTCTAAGCTTTTAAAACTAACGTGGATACTAAGAAAAATTTAATAGTGGTGTGTGGGAAGGTAAGATTTCACCACGAATTAGTTTACTTATTTGCATGTTTCCTCGATATTTTTTAAATGAACAGTGGACAATCCCAACTCATAAAACCCAATAGATCCACCCATAAATCACCAGTTTGTACCCTGTGTCCATCTAAGAGTAAATATATCTGTTTCTGTTATTAACAGTATATCTATCTGCACATTTTCGGTTTCTTATAATGTGTTACTTCAACAATAACGTTAACTGAAATAATCTTAGGCTTAAAAGACGGTTTTATAACATTTTATTCCATGGTCGATTTAGTGACTTCACATCTCATCATCAGATCTACCTGTGGTCATGGTAAAACTATTTCCCAAAATTACTTAACTTTTATAGTCACGACATATAGTATTTCTCATAAAGTATACATTATAGGTATTCAGTCTTAGGGTTAGGTTAGAGTTCTTGTACTTAAGTTTTTATGTAGAAGGCTTATAATTAGTAATAGTAAAAACCAACTATTATAAATTGTTGTTAATCAGTTTTCAATTGAATTGAACCTAGTTAAAGTGGGAGTGTATACCCACTCTCCATGAGTGAAAACATTTTGGCATTGATACCAAACTTTATACTGAATATGACTGAACATTACTTTGACACTCAAAACGTGAGATTACGTTATTATCCACCAGTGGGAACATCATATCATAAAGAAGAGTTGATACATCACTATATTTATCTATGTTGATTCATAGTGTCATCATTCAGAGTCAAAATAAAAATATTAATACAAGGACATTTTTTACCTTAGTGGATACACATTCTGAAGTAATGTTAGCATCCACCTTTCCATTTAAAGTAAAAAGACATTTAAAGTGGCAATGTTTGTAAAGGCATGCAATTGACACCAGTACAAAAGAGTTGGGAGGAATCATGACATCATAAAGCAATAATGTAGGCCACATAAATCATATACTCAAGGAATACAATGGTGAGAATGTCAACGATAATCTAAATAAAAAACTGATATGCATTCATAAAGCCCAATAGATTCATGGAAAATAACATTTTGTACCCTCTGTCAGCGTGAGAGTATATATATCTGTTTGTTTATTTTATGAAAATTGTATACACTTGCATATTTTAAATCATAACCAACGTATTACTTCAGCCTTTACTTAGTTACAACACGTAATGTGTACATCGACATCTATATGATTACTCTGCAATTCATAATTAAGTGCATGACAGAGTGCTCATCGAACCACCTTCAAGCTGTTTCTCTACCATTCCACTCCTGAACAATGCAGCTGAAAAACTAACACTTAAATCTTTCTATGTGAGCTTTGATAGCTCTTATTTCTTTATTATAATCATTCCTTTACATGTAGGTGGATGCCAAAAAGTATTTTCACACTCTGAGGAGAAACTTGGTGATTGAAATTTCATGAGGCGATCCTCCTGCAGTGGGAAACGCCTATGTTTTAATGCCTGCCACCCCAATTGGCGTATCATATCCGTGGCACTCTATTTCGCGATCTCTCTCTCTCTCTCTCTCTCTCTCACACACACACACACACACACACACAGACACACACAGAGAGAGAGAGAGAGAGAGAGAGAGAGAGGACGTACAGAGGGACAGACAAGCACACACAAACTAATGTAACATAATAATAATAATAAGTAAAATATTATTTTTGTATAAATTTTGCTTCTTTTGGCAATATAATTACTACACATAATGTTTTCGACATGTGTAAAAAGTAATAGGTATGTGCACTTAATAGAAAATAGTTTATGTACCACCAGAGATATTTACACTAACATACCTCCTTATCTACACAATAATAGATCTCCACAATGCCTTAAGACTTGCTCTGAAATAGTGTTTTTCATGTATGTTCTTCGCTATGTGTTCTTTGCGCTGTGAGATAGTGTTTGTCTTACGTTCTTTGAATTTATATATTCATTTCTAGACACCATCTTTATTCTCCAAGTGTTTACAGAGCGTGATCGTTTATATGTGATGTATCACGATAGGAAAAGCAGCCTGTGGCCACTGGAGGTACTCTATTTTAATTATTTTACTTACATACTTACATTTACGTACAATATTTAGTGAAAAGCCTCCACAGGGTCATCTTCTGAAATAAGGTTTTATGGTTCTCTACCAGAAAGTGCCACTGGTTACCTCAAATTCGTAGCAAAACACAAGCATGCCATATTAAAAGACATAAATTCCCCTGATGATGGAGGTTTAAATGTTAGAAATGCGTTGTGAAAATAAATAAAAAGTGACTGGTAACAGAAAGCTTGTCGTTTCAATCAACAATAGTCACAGTAAAGCTGTGATATTCGCTATTTTTGACTTCATTAAAACAGCAAATACGAGTAGTTAATACTTTCAGCCGGAAGGCAAATACTTGTTTATAAATAATGATTAATGTATAATGAGGTGTCGCTTGGCGACGGTGGAATTTTCTAAATAATGTAATTCGTCGTCTTTGGGCGGCAATATAAACAGAAAAATACGGATAGATATGCGATCCTTCACTATTTTGTTCGCTGGAGAACAAATGAGGCCTTGAGCGCTAAAAAGACTTGTACTGTTTTTCTCAAGTAAAACGGACGCAGATTTGTGGCAGTCTGATCTAATTTTTACTAAATGTATAAAAACGTGTTATGTCTAAGTTTGAGTGAAATGTAAAGAACTGTTATAACATACCGTGACGACGCACGAGCGACTCAAAGAAGACAATGGCTATATAAAAGAGCGCTCAATGGACATGATACGGACATAAAAATCTACCGTCATTGTAGTACTAAGCTTAAGGTACGATATATGTTTTAGTTATAATAAATATTTGTTCTGGGAATACTGAATCATTTAGCAGTGCTCATTCCTATTATCTCCTCAGTATTATTTTCACTTTAATTATGCATTTTGCTAATATTACAGACACAAAGATCAGCAGTCCAATGTGCGTGTTACATTGATAAAAAGAAAACGGTTTTATCGTCTTCTTGCATCAGCTTTAATATTGAATTTCCCTTTTGTGTGATGTTACAGTTGTTTTTGCGCCCTTAACAACTTTCTGGTCCCTTAGGAAATTGTTTTGTCATAACAATAACTTCCCAACCGGGTATGATCGTATCTACGATCATGAAGTAATTAGAAAGACGATAATGCAATTTCTTAATCAATAGCACGCTAGTTGTGACTGCCTCAAGCCACGCGAAACTGCAAGTAAAAACTATTCACATCTCATAATGCAATATTTTATGACAATGGTCAATCCATGATTCTTACGCCAATTGTGATTGATAAAACAGTAAGCTAAATCTCAATTTCCAACTTTCCATTGAATAACATCACTTTTATTTTGTAACATCACACTTGGCGCCCGAACAGGGACTTGACCAAAAATTAGTTCAAATTCTTGGAAAATTTTCTATGTGCTTGTGTTAATAAATGTTCTGTCGTCTCATGTACACATCATCTCTGTGAGAATGACGGAAAATATGCTGGTCGATAACGCGGTTTAATTACAGAGTGGAAGGAAAAGAAAAGAGACGCGAATTTGCTGAGACAACATAGCGGTAACCAAGCCATCAAAAAGTAAGTCAGAATTTTGCATACGCAGTGTAGTGCTTCAGTAGCAACGTTGCTTTTCCAAGTCGATCCATATCCTTTCTATCTCCTTCCCGCTATAGAAAATCTGCTTTATTTTATCTTTCAAAGTAAAATTCTTCGTAGTCTGATAATAGAAATTATTTCTCCCCATTGTTAGTATAGCTGTATTACATTTTCAACATGGTGGATATTGTGTGCAATTTGCAGTGAAGAGCATCTTCATTCATTTGTCTGAAACGCTTAGGTTCCATCTTGTCTTCTCGCCAGATAGAATTTCATTTGTTGCTCACGCGAGAGTGGTGCTGTTAGCGAACTCACCACGTCACTGACAAACGACGAAAGCCTTGCGCAGCACGTGATTTACCGACGAAAATGGCAGATAGTAAACAGAGACAGGTGACAACAGGAGACGGGAGTGAAGACGTTAACAGTATTCCATACCCTTTACGATCGCGAACGGTAGGTTCCCGTGTGGAAACTGAACTAACCACGTCTGTAACAGGGGAAAGTGACCCTAAAGTCGAAACTCTTCCCGCTGCAGCTACAAATGACCTCGATGCGTTAATGGAAATGCTGAAACAACAGTTTGACGCAGTAAATGAGACTATAAAAACACAAAATGAGACTGTTAACGCCCGATTAGATGCTGTAAGCGAATCAGTAAAAACACAAAATGAGACTGTTAACGCCCGATTAGATGCTGTAAGCGAATCATTAAAAACACAGCTAGGCACAATCAAAACAGATCTGCATAAAGAAATTACGGCTGAATTAAATACCTATTTGGGTGAGGTGCAAACTAAGATCAGTGATCAAATTCAGAAAATGCAGAAACAGGTGAAAAGTGAAATAGCTGAAGTATCTGGAACATTAAACACAAAAATTCAGGCAGCTACCAAAGAAATAAACTCAGTTAGAAATGCAGTATCTGACACTGAAGGTGTAGTGGAGGATCTGTCGAGGCAGATAGACTCAATCAATATTGAAGAACAGGTTAAGAGCACCGTGAAAGCACACGCGGAGGCATTGTCGGAACACTACGGTGAATGGATAAAGGGTAAAGATATTTTTATCGAAAAGAAGGTCAGGGAGGAGCTTAGGGAGACTGTCAAGGATGTAACTTATGAAATCTTAGCTGCTCCTGGTAAGTCGGGAGACACAGTGGTTTCTGAATTGGGACAGATTCGGAGGACACTTACACGGGATCTTCCCGAGTGGAAGCAGCAAGTAGTGGACGAAGTCAGAATGCTGAGAAACTGGGTAGAAAATCCGCACACGCATACGAAAACTATAGGGAACAACTCTTTAGACGGTGACGAATGTCAGTCAACTCCTTATCATTCACCGCCTGATTACATGCAAAACAACAGTCCTGTTGAGTCCCGAGTAGGGAAAATAAATGATCCGCCCACAATTGTGAGTTTAATGCAAGAGGAAAGTGTGATTAAGCATCGCACTTTTCCTGTTTTTCATCCGCAGAAGCGAGAAATACACCCCATCGTGTTCCTAAATAATTTTTCCGGCATATTTCCCAGGAGCTGGACAGACAGACAGCGTATTCAGTTCGTCACTGGCTGTATTTCTGGTGATGCAGCATTATGGGGAACGGAAATGGTAGACACGTGTAGGAATTATGAAGAGTTTGAGAAAATGTTCTTGGCAAAATTTTGGAGTAATGGGGTACAGCAAAGTTTAAGGAAGGAGGTGTATGGTGCGGAAATTTTCAATGAGAAGCATGGAAGTCTCTGGCGATACTTAGAGAAGTATCTAGCAAAAATTAAATTCTGGGATTCTCCGATTTCTTCCAAGGACGTAATTATGATTGTCAAAAGCAAACTCCCTGTGTCTATTAGAGAGAAACTAGTAAATGTGTCCGAAGAAGACACGGATGTATTGCTTTCTGTGCTGGATTCCTTAGATTTAATTAGCGAGGATGTGCGCTCCAAGGTTGGCAGCGGCAAATTCTTCCCTGGCAGCCAGCAGAATGCATCGCACGCGGACAACAATGCGCCGAAGGAGAGAGTGCGCTACTGTGATCGCGGGTACCAACCTGCCAGCCGTTATGAAAACGCAAACGGCAATAACTTTAAACGGAAGCAGAAAACCAATTAAAATAATCAGCAGAGATACCACCCAATTTACAACCACCAGGTACAACATCAGTACGGAAACCCATCCTTTAATTCTGCGCCTGAGCAGTATGGAAATTCTCCACAAACGATTGGTAATTTATCAAATGGGCCAGTGTACAATCAAAGTTATAGGTCGAAAAATAGCAAGTGGCATGGGCAAGGCGGAGGCCACCCAGCACAACATCAGAACAACTTTTCACAGGATAGAGGACCGCGGAACAATTTTCAAACGGCACCAAATGCGAACTTTCCTTCACAAGGAAATGGTTTTGCCGGCAACCAAAAGATCGGGCGACAGCAGCCGTCTCAAGTATTCTATTCACAAGTGAATGCACCCAGTGGATTTTACCCCTTTACACCGGCATTTGTACCACATAACCAGCACCAATATGAAACGGAACAAACACTTAAGGCCATGAATGACAAACAGGTTAAACATCCTGCGGAAAATTAGAGGCAGCGCCTTTCAGCCTCCTAGAGGTCGCTGCCGGTTCCAGTGGGGGTACTAACGAATACTCTGATTCTGAGTATGTTAATGCGATACGGTACGACCATGAGACCGACTTACGAGATGACCTTGCACCTGACATAGAAGTTCAAGACATTAATGACATTTATGATGAACAGGTCCAGGCTTCGATTAAGATTTCTATTGCCAACATTCCTGTCACAACCATTGCTGATACAGGAGCAAACATCAATGTGATGTCATCATGTCTCTTCAGACAGGTGTCTTCTGTTTCAAAAGTTTTATCTTTGCCGATTCAGGGCTGCTCCATATCGGGAGCGATTGGTCCATTGAAACAGAGTTAGTTTACAGACACAGCCTCAACTGCAGATAGAATCTGTTTTGGTTTCTTGCCTCTTGCGTACTGGAAATTTCCTTGTGTGAACTGTTAATGATAAGTATTGTGTTGAACAGCGCACTGACTACATGGTAACGGCTACTACATGTAAACTTTAAGTATTAAATGCTATGTATGGAAAAATTGTTTATAGTGATGGACATGAACTGATATTTCTTCAACAAGCTGAAGCAGGAAATTAAGGTTGCAGAAAGAATTTCAATTTAGCTTTAAGTTAGTATAACAAAAATGTGCTTGCGAGGTGATTGCCAGGATCTATATAAATATGTAAAGGTGAGAAATGGAGGAGGATGCGTAAATAAGCACTTCTCTCAAGGTACAAGAAGATTTATAGATTTATTTTTAGTAATGTAAGTACTTGAAGTTCTGTTGTAAAAGCCCAAATTACCTGCTTAAAAAAAAGGTACATGTTCAAACAGTCCATACAGTGGACAGGAGTAGAAGAAATAGCTTAAAGTTCAGTTAAAGCGTGCTGTTAAATGGAAAAACAAGTGGTAACCCACATGTGTTCACGCAAGGAGACAATAAGCTGTAGTAAACTAAGTGAGGTGAAATACAGTACAAATAGAGGCAAACCATGAAGCATCAATAATGTAGCGTAAGTACTCCACGAGGCCATTAATTGCTATGAAAGTAAACTATTTCCCTGTGATCTGAGCCCAATGTAAAGAGTATATGAGAAATGTTAGCTGACGAATTGATTTCAGTAGAATCAAGGTACTAAATAACCACATAGCAAGCCCCCTGTATCATAAATAAGTCCAAGTAAAGATCTTCAGAAGATTTGTAGTGTAATCTAGCGACCATTCAATACCCTAATTGAAGGCTAATCTAAAGAACAAGCAATGCAGTGATATTTAAATTTAATACTGACTATAACCAGAGTAAGACGTAGAAGTTGCAAAGCATGCTGTAATGAAAGAGGTTGAAATTTATATATGTGCCTATGTTTATTATGATAATTTTATTTACATGCAGATTTTATTGCAAAAATGTCTCCTAAGACACTCCTCTTATGAAATCCATTTTCCTTGTGCCCGTTCCTTTTGATCCTGGTTCATTAACCCAGACCAAGGGTCGACTTGTAAAAGGCTCGTGTGCTTCGAGGCAAAGCAGTGCTTATGAGAAATGAGACACGTAGCGTGATGAACTTCGCTAGCTTTGGTAATGTTTGTTATAGACCGGTTGCGTAAACCCAGTGAACTGTCGGTAATTCCATTCATGCGAAAAATAGTAGACACGCGTTACCCTACTTTTTAACAGAGAACGATTGCTGAGAACATGAAGCGAAGAGGGAGACATATTGTTATACAGTCTGCCCTAAAAAAAAAAATAAAAAAAAAAATAAAAAAATTCAGCGTTAAATGCGTACTCGTTAAGTAGTAGATACGCTGCGTGGCAGTAGAAAATGATCTTGGGTGCACTAAAGAATAAATGCAACGAGTGTTGCGAAACCTGTAGTTTTCATAATGAGGAGATGAGCCCTTAAAAGAAAGTTTGAAAGAATATTTTTAGCTTCACTAGTGAAAGTAAACCTTGAGATATAAAGAGTCCATTCATAAAGCAGTTGTTCACTGGACTTAACAAAAGGAGTGACCATTAATTGTAAATATTAGCTCGTAAGTGATCTTTTGTAAATAGTAGAATATAAGTCTTTCTGTACCAATGGAGGAAACCTGCAAAATTGATTGTTTTGTAAATGAACTCTATCGGCGAAGGAACTAAGCACGAATGCTGTGTGAAGATGCACACTAAAGTGCGACGTGCATAATAAAAATAGCTGTTCACTGTATATTAGTGGTAGTGTTGTACTGCAAGTGTAAAAAGAAGTCAAGGCTACGACAACAGGTGCAACGCAAAGTTCAGTGTTGTCCTAAGTGCAGCGACAGCTAAAACATTCGTCGTCACTTACCTGTGAGCCTCATGGGAGGCAGTTGACAGAGAAGTATGGAGGCAGCTTCAGTGTCCGGCTCCTCGGATGGAAAACGCGCGCGAGGTGTTTGTATCGATGCACTCGTGTGATACGAAGTTAAAAAAAAAAAAAAGGAGCAATCGACGACCAGCAGCTCTGTTACAGCCTGAGCGCGAACGGATACTGAGTGTTGGAGCTCACGCAACACTGTGCAGCCGCTGTGAGTGGCTGACGTGTGGGTGACGAAACAATCCAAACTTCCATCGTACATACTGGAGGAAAGACATTTGTACACTTGTGTGACTACATTTTCATACGTAAATTAAGCAATTTTCTTGAAGTTAAGATGAGTGAGAAGTAGATTGTTAGATTACTCAGGCCTTAAAGTCATTAATACCGGCACTCCTGAACACTGCTAAAATGAATTATAATCCTGTCTCTTGATCGACAAAGAAAATGAATGTGCACTATAGGAAGACCCTAAACTCCAGACCAGTCCCGATCCTTAACAAATGTATCCAATAGGTTGTAAGTTATACTAATAATTTTCCACTTCTTCTGTTTCATATTGTAAATAAAAACCCGGGAAGCCACTTGAATTCCTGGCACCACAGTGGAAAGGACAGATGTACTGCATGATGAACGCCGGAGACAGCTAACACAGAAAGTGAGAGCATCACGAAGTGTAGTGCTACGTTATTAAACTGTAATTGAACCACAATGAGTCAACAGATGCTCGAACATTGTCCACCCTAGTTTAGTGAAAATAAGCACTCACTGTACTCATGTATTAGTTGTTAAGCTCAAGAGAATGTAATTTCTGAATTCTATCCCCTGAAGTGCGAAATGAACGTTCACTTATTGTTATAAGCAAATATGGACCAAACTTAAATATGCACATAAATGTTAATCTTGGTATTATGGAATGAAGTGACTGATGAACAAAGAATGAAAAACTTTATTTTGAAAAATGATAAATATCTGATATATGTTTATAAATGTAATTTCAATTTGTGTACATAGTACGCCAGTAACATTATGTAAATGTCACACCAAAAATCACGAATATCTCATGAGGACATGAGGATCGAGGTAATCCTTCGGCATTCCCTCTCTCCTCATGGGAGGCAATGTAATATTCGCTATTTTTGACTTCATTAAAACAGCAAATACGAGTAGTTAATACTTTCAGCCAGAAGGCAAATACTTGTTTATAAATAATGATTAATGTATAATGAGATGTCGCTTGGCGACGGTGGAATGTTCTAAATAATGTAATTCGTCGTCTTTGGGCGGAAATATAAACAGAAAAATACGGATAGATATGCGATCCTTCACTATTTTGTTCGCTGGAGAAGAAATGAAGCCTTGAGCGCTAAAAAGACTTGTACTGTTTTTCTCAAGTAAGACGGACGCAGATTTGTGGTAGTCTGATCTAATTTTTACTAAATGTATAAAAACGTGTTATGTCTAAGTTTGAGTGAAGTGTAAAGAACTGTTACAACATACCGTGACGACGCACGAGCGACTCAAAGAAGACAATGGCTATATAAAAGAGCGCTCAATGGACATGATACGGACATAAAAATCTACCGTCATTGTAGTACTAAGCTTAAGGTACGATATATGTTTTAGTTATAATAAATATTTGTTCTGGGAATACTGAATCATTTAGCAGTGCTCATTCCTATTATCTCCTCAGTATTATTTTCATTTTAATTGTGCATTTTGCTAATATTACAGACACCAAGATCAGCAGTCCAATGTGCGTGTTACATTGATAAAAAGAAAACTGTTTTATCGTCTTCTTGCATCAGCTTTAATATTGAATTTCCCTTTTGTGTGATGTTACAGTTGTTTTTGCGCCCTTAAGAACTTTCTGGTCCCTTAGGAAATTGTTTTGTCATAACAATAACTTCCCAACCGAGTATGATCGTATCTACGGTCATGAAGTAATCAGAAAGACGATAATGCAATTTCTTAATCAATAGCACGCTAGTTGTGACTGCCTCAAGCCACGCGAAACTGCAAGTAAAAACTATTCACATCTCATAATGCAATATTTTATGACAATGGTCAATCCATGATTCTTACGCCAATTGTGATTGATAAAACAGTAAGCTAAATCTCAATTTCCAACTTTCCATTGAATAACAACATCACTTTTATTTTGTAACATCACAAAGCCTAGCCTAAAAATGTTCGCATTCTTTAATGAGTTACCATTTCCAACTCTTTTGAGAAGGAAGTTAATAGTGTAATCAGTTGTTAGTTATTAATATCGGTCCTACTACCTTTCTTAAAGAGGGGGATCTGACAGTGGCGTACTTAAGCCTGTCTGAAAAAGTATCTTGTGAAACTGATGTATTAAATTTATGGAAAAGTACAAAAGCTATAACAGAAGACTATGATTTAATATTTTGCTTGAAATTTTGTCAGGATCATTTTTGATGTCAAGAGAATTACTCGTTTTCCTGCTTCCAGTGAAGAAATTGAACTAGTTTCGAGTCACTGCTTGTGGTGTTGTCGCATATACTAGATTTCTTCTTATGTTGAACTGACTGTACATTATACTTTTATGTAATTTGCTGTACCTGGTTTCTTTGATACCCAAGTGGCGCCGTATTTCGCAGTTGTCTTTAGTAAACACCTGTCAAAGTCAGAGATAAACTTATTTAGGAATGCATTAAAATTATCATTTACATCCACTGCCTCGTGTATGTAATTCCAACTCATGCTGTACCTGTTCCTTCTACAGGTTTCTATTGCGAGTTCTAATGGTTCTTCTGCTTGATATGTGATTTAGATTTGCCATACTATCTATTACAGTTGACCCACCAGGTCAGCCGAGAGTGCTAATGCGCTGCTTCCTGGACTCGGGGAGGCCCGGATTGAATCAGCCCACCTCAGTAACGAAGAGGGCCAGTGTGCCAGCAAGCCTGGATGTGATTTTTAGGCGGTTTTCCACATCCCACTAGGTGAATACCAGGCTGGTCCCCACTTCCCGTCTCAGTTACACGCCTCACAGACATTTAAAAAACGTTCACACTATTTCATGGTTTATACTAGATGCAGACAGCTGCGGTACACTCATATTGTCGCAGGAGGTGTGGGGTGGCGACAGGGAGGGCATCCAGCTACCCATTAAAATTAACCATGCCAAATCCGACCTTAACCGCGCCGACCCTGCGCAAAATGAGGGACAAAGGCACTAGCACAAGAAGTCTGATAACTCTTTTGATTATAACGTTGTTCATCATGTCCTCATTTACAAAAATGTTTTCTTCTGAGATGCTATTGTCCTGTACAATTCCAGTGAGAAAGTTTACAAGAAGTTTTGCTGTCAGTACTAAGTAAAAATTTTGTGTAATTGTTTTTCGTCAGACTCTCAAAAAATGATATTTAAACCATGAAAATTTATAATTTGCCTTGCTTAGCCAGGCAGGTGATATTAGAGTATCAAATATTTCTACGAATTTCTGAAAATTTCTCACAAGGATCTATAAAGTGTAATAATTACAATTGTGATGTTAGGCACTATGATTTCACATGCAAATACTTCCATTTATTGTTCTGAGCGAAAACTGTGTTGTGTCTATAGTTCTGAATTTGCAATTTTTTTCACACAGACGACAAGTCCTCTTTTCTCCGGTTTGCTCCTATAGTAAGAAGCTGATAATTTATAATTTTCAACATTTAATACCTCTATTCTTGTATATTATTGTGTTGAGATAGACGACAAGTACATCAGTTAAATTTCCGGTTCCTTGTTCTCTTAAGAAAGTGAGATTATTTATTTCTGAAGCTTCTAATAGCTTGGTGCATGCTTAGATGTGCTTCCCATTTTCTCTAATCCTGCAGTACCTGGAGGGAGTAATTTTTGATTATGCTTGTCTGTATAAAGAGGTTACCCTACAAAAGGAGCCCC